>NC_084793.1:248024751-249224751 GCF_963169125.1 Humulus lupulus
CGGTGGTTATGAAAATTCTATATCTACATCATTCTACTGTGACTAGGGTTTCCAGAAGGCTCATGAGAGGATCTCACTCGAGGTCATCCTGATTCTCACATCAGACCCGAGGTAAGAAAACTAGCATATGCACATAGAGTAGGGTATCGACCCGGTTATGCTTATATCTGTGTTGGTTGCATCTGTTTGTGTTATATCTATTCGTGATTACTCGGCATGGGCCGTGTTCGGCTATAATCATACAAAACGTTGGCTGTAACGCCCCAAACTCCAGGGACCGTTACGGTGTGCCTTGTAAACAGTGCTAATTTCGCTAACCGAGTCATTTGGCCAAAAGCGTGTAACTAAGTATGATTAGCGGTTTAGGGATTAAACATTTTGGTTAAGATGTAACGTTTCACTAAAACGTTTAATATATACACTGGGATCCCGAAAATATAGTTTCAGAGTTTATTACAGAAAAATATTTACAACGGGCCGTTCTAAGCGGCAAAACAGGGTTTAACCCTAGTTCCACTTTAAACCTCGGTCGTGGTGGACGAGCAGCCGCATATGTACACGTCATCACCTATTCTCTTCAACTCAAGGATGGTCCAGCTTCCTCTTGCCTTTACCTGCACCACATAGCACCCGTGAGCCGAAGCCCAGCAAGAAAACACAATAAAGCATGATATAATATCAACAACAACCATAGTAGTTATCCAGGACTTTCAGTCCAAAATAGATAGGTGACTGTTGTAAAAGTCACAAAGGTGGATACAACTCCTTCTTGCCATGTGACAATAGGGCCACCAGGGCCTAACTGATATGAGAACCTTTCATAAGTTGGAACAGGATAGGTGTATGGTGAATGGTCACCAACATAACCTTCCTCCCGACTCTAGAGTCGTGCAATGGACAGCGTCCCCTAGCCATGTGACGATAGGGTCACCAGGGCCATGATCATCTGGTGTTAGACCAGGCAAGCGCTTATAAGTTCTTCGACTTTAGGGTCGGTCTAGCATTAGTGCCATCGAGCCACTCAATGCATGATTCTCGACTTTAGAGTCGGTCCAGCATTAATGCCATGGAGCCATTCAATGAATGATTCTCGACATTAAGGTCGGTCCCTGACTAGTCAGTGCCATTCACAAGTAAGTCATGCCACCAATCATATAACACATGTCCAATACTCATAAACAAGGTGTTCAGCATGCTTACTTAACAGATACTAGTACAATTAGGACCATGCACAACCACAGAGGCTCAAGCTCTGAAATATATCATACCCGGTATACAAAGCATGTCCTAACCACATATTTCTCATGCATCATATGCAATATATCCAACAATCCAACATGTACCAATAACAGCCATGCATGTCACGCCTAATAATCAACCAACATGCATCAAGAATAACCATGCATGTCATACTCAATAATCAACCAACATGCATCACTAATAGCCATGCATGTCATACTCAATAATCAACCAACATGCATCGATAATAGCCATGCATGTCACATATACACAGGGTGCAGTTTTCTTACCTCAGATTTGAGCTAGAATGATTTAAAGAACAACCCTTGAGAACGAGCAACTTTTAGTCCTTTAGCGGTCACCTAGTCATAACCAAATATAAGATATCATCAATAAAAATGACCAACTTAAGTTCCCAAACCAATATCTAGCCTCCGGGACATCAATCCCCACTTAACCAAGTAGTAGGATCAACCCCGAGGCCTATGGTAAGCATCCCTAAGCTAAAAACACAATTTTGGTCAAATCTGCCCTGATGGGCCGCGGCTCACCACAGCCATACCGCGGCTCATCTCCCTGACATAGGCATATTTGCCTCAGAAGCCACCTTAGGCCGCGGCACACTAAAGCCAGGCCGCGGCTCATTACCCAGATCAGTCAAAAATCAGCAACGCACCAGCTCGACCTCCCCTGCATATTCCCTTAGAACCCAGCCTCCAAACTAGTTCCAAACCCTCTCCAAACACTCAATTCAACCTCTAAACAACATCTATATCAAACCCTCATCAAAACCCAAATCAAACATCAACCTAACTCCCATTAATTCCAATTAACCACCAAGAATTCACAAGCTGAAATCTTAAACTAAAACAGAGTATAAACCAGGAACTAATGGTTGAAACTTACCTCAAATCCGAGTTTGAACCTCCTTCAATGGCTGAACCAAACTCCTAAGCTTCCACCTTTAATTTCCTAGCTTAACTCCTCAATTTGGGCTCTCAAAATCCAAAGGAAAAGTGAAGGAAGAAGCTTGAACGGGAGAGAAAGGGAGAGATGAGGATAGGCTCTGTTTTATTATCATTCCACAGCCTTCTAAAATTCCCAAGGCTGATATAAATCCTTAAGGCTAAAAGACCATAATGCCCTTAAGCCAAATAAATCCCTCTAAAAGCTTCCGAGGGTAAAACCATCCTTTCCCGCCTATCTCGTTAATTATAATTAACGCTCTCCAATTCCCGCCATTCTCAATATTCCCAAATACCAATAAATCATATCCCATTACCCTTTAATTCCCAGTAATGCTCTAATCATTAAATTCACCCCGAGACTCACCCCGAGCCCTGAACTTAAACCCGTTATGACTAGACCGAACACTTACATCTCATGATCGTCTCATGCCGAATAGCTCGAACCAATCCACCTTATAATGTGGCTATATTAATTAATCACAACCATGCACCCAAAATACACAATTACGCCCACAGTGGCCAAATTACTGAAATACCCTTATAATAATAAATACTCCCATACGCATGCATTCACCCTCATATAATATTATAATTCACGTAAACATGCATATAATCATTAAATACTATAATAAATCAATTATGGTCCTCCCGGCCTCCTAATCAAGGTCCTAAACCTTATTAGGAAATTTGGGGCATTACATTGGCCATGATGGCTGGACCACTATGGGAGTGTTGTACACACTCTCCCGGCATAGGCCGTAAGCTTGGTGCCGAGATACGTGCCTCGCATGGCTATTTCGATCGGCACAGCCATATAAATGATTTACGTGTTTGAATTGAGCATGTTTATAAGCTTTGAAACATGTTAATAGTTTATATGTTTGGAATGAATATGTTTATAAACTATGAACCATGCTAATTGTTGTTTATATTGAATGTGATTATTATTATGCCCTGTGGGGTTTCCTTGTTAGGCCTTGGATCAAAGGTTCTCTATGGTGCAGGTAAGAGCAAGCTAAAGGTAGACTAGTCATGAGTTGGAGGGCTTCAGAGCGGCACATACATGTTCGGCCTGCTCGGCTGCCATAGTCGAGTTACTTTTGAGGGACTTAGGGTTTAAGTCCAATCTTGTCTCTTAGATCGACTATTTTGTAACTTGGGTTGTAATTATACTTTGTTTAAAACTCTTTTTGGGAACCCTTGTAAATGCTTAAAGTTTTAATGGAAAATTGTATATCCTTCGGCCAAAATTTTATTACCTAAATATTTATTTAAATTTAATTACACTTTTGAGTCCAAATGACTTACTTTGCAAGTTAAGCACTATTTTAAACACGGGCATTTCACTTGAAACTTAGGAGGAACACACACAACCAAAACCTAGAGCAACTAAGGCAAAATTTTAGTGAACTTTGGTTTATGTTTTGTATAAGTATGTTATGTGTTATGTTCTTCTTTTTGCATGTAATATTGTCTTTATGATGTATTTTTTATGCAAGCATGGTTGTAGGGTTTGTTGTTAGCTTGGAATCCAGAGTTCCACTTAGTTGTATGATCTTATGCTTGGTGCCAAAGTTTCTGACTTGATTTACAAAGGGTCAATCAATACCATAACTACTTATTTCATAAAAATAAACTCTATGAATCAATTATATAGGAAGAGTACATGATTTTAGGTTTTTGAAACGCTTAAAAATATTTTCTATACTAGGAGTTATCCATGTTTTGTGAAACTTGTACAAATCTGGAAAAATATTGGCAAACGAGATTCATGAATTTTGGGTAGTGTGTTGAGTGGGTAAATCAAAGTATTTTCAAAAGAAATATTGTTAAAATATCTATGGTATATCAAAGTTTAAATATGGAAAGTTTCATAGAAATATGAATAATATATTGGGAGTTATATAATATTAATGTTGACAAGAAATCTGGAAAAATATTTTTGGTTAGTTTGACCCTTGCATTTGGAAAAATGTTTGAGTAGGCAAAATTAAATGATTGTGGCTGATTTTCAAACTGAAAAACTCTCTAGATATTGTTAATCAAACTGGAAAAGTTTCATAGAAAGATAATGCAAATGCTAAGAATTATATCCTTCTAAAGTTAGAAGAAAATATAAGTTTTTGAAATAAAACCTTCTAGGCAGCCACCTGGTGAACGTTTTTCACCAAGAAAAAATTATCTTTTTGGACAAATTTTTCTCAAGGATATTTTTAGCATAACTCAATTTGGATCAAGGAAAAGTAAAATGAAAATACAAAGCTGACTGGATTTTGTATGTCTCCTAAACTTAGGAAAAATCTAGATTTCAAATAAAACAGTTTCAGACCATACTTTTTGGTATTGAACTTCTTTGGATATCCAAGAATGACTCTGTATATATTGGATACTTTTAGGTCTAAATATTTAAAATCGAACTCTTCCAAAGTTTGGAAATTTTAACAAATGGAACAGTTTTTCAACACCAAGAAATATTTTGATACTTTTTCCCAAAAAGTAAGTTTGAAAGGATATCAAAAAGTAGGCTCAGATTTTCACCTTAACTAAGTAATAGGATTCTTTTAAACACGTATAAATGGAATAAACTTATAATGTTAAGATTTCACCTTAAAATAATTAAATAAATAATAATAAATAAAAAGGGGTTCAAACCCTATTTTTCCAATATAATTAAGGAAAAAATAATTCTTTGCTAAATAAATCTTATGGGTATTTAAAAAATAATTTCATTATTCTGAGACCTAATTAAATTCAAAAGTTAAACTTATTTTCCTTGTTATTGAGTATTAATTGAGCAATTTTCTTCGCCACTATTTGTTAAGGGATTAAGCTTGGTACATCATCAGTACTCTACATTTAGATAACTCGACTAGGGTCATGAATAGAATAAATCTTGGAAAGTAATTAGGGTCAGACCTTTGTAAAGATTCTAAGGTTCCCGAGGGCATAGAGGGATGGTTTGAAAAAAAAAATTAAATAATGAATTGTTGTACTAGTTCAATATTTTTTTTATATTGACTTAATTCCCAAAGACAAGTTAATAATTATTAACCACCATAATTAATATGAGTGTAATGATGGCTAACTACAGTACTGGTTAATCAAGGACAGGACTTCTAGTAGAGGAAAATCCCGCATATTGCTAAAGACCACTTGTAAGTCAACCCTGACTACTTTGAATACAACACGAATAACTAGTGTATTGCTTGTTAGATTTAGGTCACGAGTACAAGCATACACAGTTGTTGTAGAAAGTCTATAATGGGTTATCCTAGCAAACATGAGTCGAGTTTTAATTCTGACATTGATGAAATGCTGAGAGAAATATTCCACAGAGCTCGTATGCTTATGAGAAGGTAAGAATACCTAATGGCATTAATGGTAATAAAATACGCTAGTGAGGCCGATGGCCCGATAACCGTGGGCCATTATTAGATTGGTGTTGTCCCAACCGTGACAGTAATTGATAATTGATATGACTACTACATAATTGAATATTGATATGATGCATGCTCTCTCTTATGGATGTTAGGATTTTCGTTAATCTAATTAAATACAAGAATGAAATAGAAAGATTATTGATGTAATGATCCAAATTGCATATGAATATAAGTTGTAGAGAACTTATTTGGGGTCAAAAAATTAAGTTGCCTCTAGAATAGTATTTGTTGGTGTTGTTGTTGATAAGATTGCTCAATCATTTTTTTGACTACTCCAGAGTTATGGAGATTGTTTTATATATCTATTTTTCTCTATGATATTTTACGTGCGGGTTTGATTTCGAAGTTTGGTTATTGGGCATGACCACAAGTTTTCAATGACGCTTACACATTCTTCAATTTTATGTTTAGGTCCCGGTTATACCGAAACCCTAATTCTGGTTGGATTTCTAAATGTTGTTATTATGGCTAAGGTTTGGTTGTCTTTATTGATGTTTTTTGTGTTAGGTTGATCATACTAAGAATTTTCGCTTACTTAGTTGTTTCATGTTGTAGGTAAGTTGAAAGGAAAGGCAGAGTAGTGAGTGCCGGAGTCTGCGCTGTGGAAATGCATGTGGCCTGGCTGTGTGAAATCTACACTTTTGAAAAATATGTCTTACTTTTATGAGAACATATTTTGGGCAATGTATTTTGAATGTTTAAACCTCATAATGTTGTAATCACTTTTTTAAGTATGTGCATATTTCCAAACTAAAGTATTTGGGTTTATTTGGATTTTCTTTTTAAGGTTAAAATTATTATTATTCTGCATTATTAGTCTTGTAAATTATCTAGGTCATTACAAGTGGTATCAGAACATCTGGCCAAACCAATTTTGTAGAGAGACTCACAAGTACATTTGCAATGATAGACCAGCACTCACTGTAAGTATTGCCTTTTTGTTATGTGTTAGTGTTTTCTTTTCTAACTAATTATGTGTGATAAATTGTAGGAAATATGGCTCTAGAATCTTTCGTTATAAATGCCAAAATAGAAAACCCTAATAGAGTCTATGCCTTGAATTAGAGAACTGAGATCCTACAATCTTTTCTGTCCCTAAAACTAGAACCCTTCACAAGACTAGATGATGATAGATATGTTGGGGCTAGGTTAGTATACATTTTGTTGGAGGAGTCAACTTTTGCTTGGTACAATATCATGTATGGTATCTAGGCTTTATGTTGAGGGATGACACACTTTGAGGTGTGGGAATTATGTGATATGTTTTGTTACATATTTCTATAAGGATCTATGCTATGGTTTGTGTATTTTGGAACTTGTTATAGTATAGTTACGTCTGTTAGTGGGCTGCTTATCTAACTGGTTATTGGTCTGAATGTTGTTAGTTAATTATAAGGTTCATATTGATGGGTTAGATTGGCTAGCTTATGCTTGAGGGGTGAGACATTCATTGTTGAATTAGCTTATACAAGATCTTTATTTATTTTCATGTATATCTAATATTAAACAAATTAATACGAGATAGCCTAAAACATGTTTCTAAAATTGAATACAAAGAGAAAAAAAATAGAATACTTATAGTATACGCAGCGGAATTAAAGAGTCCTTCCTTCAGTTTCTCTAACTCTTGTATCCTTTCTGTCGCAGAGTATTATCAAGAAACTGAACCGATCTTCTATTTTCTTCATGATCTTCCAATGTATCCTTAGAACCACCTAGAGTAGTGTGGGCAATTCTCAACACATGAGATAGATATAGAGAGGAGAAGAGAAAATAACAAAGTGGCTTAGAAAAGGACTTGTGTTTAGAGAGAATATAAAACTATCAGAAAATCTGACTTGTGACTTATCTGTCATTTTTTTACTTCTCTCTAAGCACTCCTTTTATAAACTCAATTAGGCCATTCAATTTAATTAAAAAATCAATAAAATAATAGCCATTTTGAACCCCTAGGTCGAAATTATCATGGGCTATAGGCCCGTGAAATTTCCCATTTGATTATAAGCCCATTGGACTTAAAATCAAGGCATGTATTATTTTCTATTGATTTAATTAATTAAATAATTATTTAAATCCTTTATCAAATTAATTATTTATAATTTGAACCTTGATTTAAATTTATTTATTAATTTCGATACCAATTTATCTTAATTAATAAATCTGCCATAATTTCTCTTTTCTTCTCAAAATTACACAACTCTGTGAAACTATCCAAAATTGACCTAGTCAACTTTGATAATTCTAATTGATGATTAAATCAATTAATTGAGACTATCTAGATGATTTTATCCAAGGTACAATGGGGACCATGGGCCTATGAAATCAAGCTCCAATAAGTTATCATAAATCTAACAAATAAATTTACTAACTTATTAATTCCTCGTGACTCCACTATAGACTTGGAATTGCACTCTTAAATTCATAGAACGCTCTATAACAATTATAGATACACTATTAATTATCCATTGTTACAACCATAATTGTCACTCAATCCACTATAGACGGTCTACAATGAAATAGGACTAAAATACCGTTTTACCCCTCATTGTATTTTATCCTTAAAACACTTAGTTCCTTGTAAATGATATTTCAGTAAACTAATTTAATTATTGAAATGAGATCTCTATCATTTAACACATTGAACCAAACTAAAAGGAAACCATCGTTTCACTTCTTCGTCAGAAGCTATAGATGTTCATATCTATGATTAACACTCCCACTCAATTATACTACCGAGTTCCCAAGATGTAAGTATGGGCTAGTCCGTAGGGTAAGCTGGTAACGAACAAGTCAAAGAACTCAAATAATACAATCAGTTAGAATACTAACCACTCAGAATTGAGATTGAATTGACCTATGGTCAACTATATGATATGACTATAATAGATAATAACGGTATGTTTACTTATCTTATCAACTGTCAATATCGGTCCTGTCCGATGTAACAAATACATCCAATCTTATCTACTTTGCTAATGTTCTAGAAAGAACATAAAATTGTAATGTGTAAGTAGATCATATCGTAGATTGGCAAGTCAGTGTAAATCCGGTGCACTGACTAATCTTAGGACTAACATATTTTGAACATATAATCATATTTATATTCCACTGTGATTACGTCACTATAAATAAGATTAGCTATATGCTCGGGATTTAATAGAAGTTTATATTAAACAAATAATCATGAAAATAAAACATGTGAGCAAAGTGATTTTCCAAGTCAAAAAATGATTTCTATTCTTTTATTGATAATAAAATGAGATTACAAAGAATTTGGGTTTTAATTAGGGCATAAAACCCCAACATTCATATGGTGTTCATTGAGGCATTCGAGGTCCCTCTTAAGAACTGGTCGAAGTTCATGACTTCGATAGAATAAGAGTTTGGACCAATTCTCATGAGGTCTCCCTAGTATGGTGGTTATGTGGAGGATCTCATGGAGTAAAATACTCAAGCCGCAGCATGGGCCACAATCCACAATGATAGGAATCATGGTGTTGTGGAAGATATCGAAGACTCTAAGAAGGCTCCTAAGGAAGACAGCGATGGAGACTCCGTCATCGAGATACTAGTTTGATATAGTAGCCAGGGTACACAGTATTTTGACATTATTTTTTAGATAGAAATGCTTAGGGTAAACCAAGGAGAAGGCCCTAAACCCATAGATAAATTAACTATGTAAATTTCTTTTGTTTATTATGAACAAATTGAGCTAGGTCGATATTGTTGCGGTGTATAGTTAAGACCAACTAAATGAAAGTGTAACTGTGTTTGGATGTTAATGAATGTGTTTGGTGTGATATTGTGCGTAGTTTATTTTGTTAGCAGTTACACTTCGCATTGGTGTTTAACCCAATGTTTTCCTGATGATAGGAGTATACTATTGTGAATAGGTTTTTTTTTTTCTTAAAGTAACTCATTGTAGTTGCTATTATTGCTTGAGTTAGTCCTGAAAATACTGCCTGTTTAATAGGAGTTGTATTCTTCTAAGGAATTTTATGGCTCCAATCACCCAAGTAGTACGATTAGCGTGAATTGAACTTAGGGCTCAAGCTAAACAACCTGGGATGGAGCAAGCTGATGTACTGGCGCAAGTCTTAAGATTTGTGGAATAAATTGTGGAAATACGTCAAATGATGGAAGGTCAAGTGTTTCAAACTAAACAAGGTCGAAAAAGAAATGAGGATGCGAAAGTTCGTTAAATATAAATGATCAAAGCACCACTTCAACGACTTTAGTTAGCACTCGATAATGTCCATAACAACCCTGCGTAGCCTATGGTTGAAGAACAAGATCAAGAGCAACAAAATGCATTAGTCGTTGTGCCTGATGTCGCTCATATGAAGCCTATCTCAGGGAGATTTGGCAAGCAAAATCCTCCAAATTTTGAGGGGGACTACTGACCCATTGGAGAAGATTTTTGACTTCATTGAAATCATTGAGCTGAAGAAAGTGACATGCGTAGTCTATATGCTTAGACAAGAAGCTAGAATTTGGTGGGATGCGGTAAAGAAAAGTTGTGTGTGGTTGACATGCAATGGACAAAATTCTTAACTCTGTTTAATTCTAAGTATTTTAATAGAGCAATAGTCGAACACAAAGTTAATGAGTTTGCAAATCTAAAGCAAGGATCATTGAAAGTCCTGGAGTATGTGAGGAAGTTTGATAATTTAACTAGATTCGCACCAGAGCTAGCAAATACTGAAGCAATCAAGATATGGAAATTTATGAAAGGACTTAGGGGAGATGTAGTAGAGTTCTTGTAGACACTGGGAAGACTTGACCGGAGTCATATGTTGAGGCGATAGAACGAGCTATTCTCTAGGCGTCGTGGGGTAGAATGGAGAATAGAGAAATACTGAAACTAGACGAAAGAAAGTATAATACTAACAACTTGGGACACTTTCAATTTAGTTAAAATAGACCAGGAATGAGATTTACTCCTAGGTTTATCAACAACAGAGAGACGGAGTATTCATGGTTGCTCGAAGTTAGCCAATAGTGGCAATTATAAGAGGAGATGAGGCTTTGTTTACTAGGGATGAGCTAATGAATGCATTTGATGCCACTAGTATTGGTGAATTATCGTAAGCACTAACTGCTGTAATTGCAAGAAATCAAAACACTTTGCCAAGGAATGCCTGAACCTATATGTAATATTTGTGACATGTCCTTACTCTCGGGAGAGGATATGGTGGTACGGTTTTGGGTTAGAGCTGTACCAGTCATGGTAGATGGTCGTGAAGGGATAGTCATATCATTTGGAAGCGTAGAAGAATAGTCTTCACTCCAGCGGGGAGCAGTCGTTTGTACTCAAAGGCACACACATGGAAAAGAGATGGCCAATGTTCTTTGCATTAAAGGCGAGGAAAAATGTTGAATGAAAGATGCTTTGGCTTTCTAGCGAGTGTAGTGGATAAGGATAAGGACACAAAGCTACAACCAACAGATGTGCTGGTGGTATGCAATTTCCCCGAGGTACTTCCCGAGGACCTTCTAGGAATACCGCCTAACTGGGAAATCGTGTATGAAATAGAGCTAGTTTTGGGAACAACATCGATCTTGAAGGGACCATATCGGATGGCACTTGGCAAGCTGAAGGAATTATAGACGCAATTGCAAGAGATGCTGGACAAGAATCATAAAATAGAGCCATTCCCCGTGGGTGCCCGGTCTTGTTCATGAAGAGAAAGGACAACTCCATGAGAATGTGCATTGATTATTAGGAGTTGAATAAAGTGAAAATCTAGAACCAATACCGAATACCAAGAATGGATGACCTATTCGATTAGGTACAAGGGCATCTGTATTTTTGAAGATAGATTTGCGATCAAGGTACCATCAACTCAAGTTGAAAGAGACAGACATACCAAAAACAACATTTCGAACGCGTTATGGTTAATGAGAGTTCATAGTAATGTCCTTTGAACTCACGAATGTGCATGCATCCTTTATGGACCTTATGAACCTTCTGTTCAGTGAGTTTATGGATAAGTTTGTTATCATTTTTATAGATGTTGTCCGCAAATACTCAAGGAATCGAGAAGAGCATGTTCTACATCTTGAGATTGTTCTTCAACGGTTGAAAGAGCACAAACTCTATCAAAAAAAATTTTAAATGTGAATTTTTGCTAGAAGAGGTAGGTTTCTTAGGCCACATAGTGTTCGGACAAGAAATATCAGTGGATCTCACAAAGATTAAGGCGGTGAGTCAGTAGAAACCACCAATGAATGCTCAAGAGGTAAGAATTTTTCTCGAATTGGTAGGATATTATAGTCAGTTCGTTGAGGGTTTTTCTAAAATAGCCACGCCTATGGCTAGTCTTACACATAAGAATGCTAAATTATAATGGACTGAGAAATGTGAGAAGAGCTTTCAGGAGCTAAAAATGAGGTTAACCACCGCTCGAGTGCTGACTATAATTAATAGAACAGAGGGACGTAATTTATGGTGATGCGTCAGGTCAAGGGCTAGGTGCAATGTTGATACAGCACGGGAAAATGATCACTTATGCAACTTGACAATCAAAGAATTATGTGACGCACGATTTAGAGCGAGCTGCGATGGTGTTCGCATTAAAGATCTGGAGACATTACCTCAATGGAGTTCATTGTGATATTTACACTGGTCACAAAAGCCTGGAATATTTCTTCACTCAAAAGGAGTTGAACATGAGACAACAATGGTGGCTTGACTTGTTCAACGATTATGATTTTAATATCCTATATAATCCAAGGAAGTCTAATAAGGTGGCAGATGCCCTAAGCCAATAACCGATTGTAACGCCCTGGTTAGCCAAGACCATTACATTGTGTGTTTAAAATGGTGCTTAACTCGCTAAGCAAGTATCTGGACTTAAATGTGTAATAAAAAACTAAACCAATGTTAGTTATTAAAAATTTTGGTCAACGAAGTAATAATTTTTCATTAAAAGTGTTTACTTTATACATGGGATCCCAAAAAGTGTTTGCAAATTGATAAAAGACAACCTAGCCATCCTAAGCGCCGAAACACGGTTCAACCCTAGTTCCTCCCAAGCAATCCCTGCCCTGGTGGTCGAGCAGGCTGCATATGTACATACCGCTCTTGAAGCTCTCCAACTCATGGCTGGTCCAACTTGCTCCTGCCCTTACCTGCATCATAGAGCACCTGTGAGCCAAGGCTCAGCAAGAAAACCACACAATGTATAACTATAATACAAATATTCAAAACAATAATCGTACATTTCACAAATAACAGATGCAATCATTCCAATCATATAACATGTAAACACATTCTATAGTTTACAAAAGAATACTCATCTTAGTCATATAATCAATTAAGCGGTTCGGGAAAAACTACCCGGCCGAGCATCTCAACTAAGCAATGTGCGTACGCAGGCATTCAACTCATAATTCATCCCAAGAAAGTACGGGCTGCAACCCCAAATGAACTTGCCTTCACAACTAGCATTCTACACGCTTTACCGATTGGCCTCACGCTCAATGCGATGGCCAAGCATTAGTCATACCATACATTCACAAGTAATTCAAGGCTAATAAGCATACCAAATCAAGGCTCTATGTGCATATACCAGTTTTCTTACCTTAGGTCCAAGCAATGTATAATTAGAAAGGACCCTCGAGCACGATCCCCTTTCGAGCCCTAGCGATACCCTAGTCACAACGATAATAAAGGATATCCATCAATATCGAGTAAATAAAGGTTTTTGAATCGAGTCTTAACCCCCAGAACCTCAATTTCTACTAAATAGAGAAGTAGAATCCTTCCTCAGCCCTTAAGTTCGAGTTCCCACCACCCAAAACCTATCTTGGCCATTAACCCCAATTTGAGTCGCGATGCCCCTCACTAAGCGCCACGACTCTCTACAAGTCAGAGAGACTTGGCCCTGATTTTCCTGGATACATGTCGCGACATAACCCACCAAGCACTGTGGCGCTAAGGCGATTTAGAGAACCGCCCTAGCCTCTGTGTTCATGCGGGTTGCGGCGTTCCAAGAACAGCCCCACGGCCAACCCTATGAACTCAGGTTTCCAACATTTTCCTCTGAGCCAAATCTCTCCAAAACTCAACCAAACGTGAACCAATGCCAAAATTGAATCCCAAAACTAGTTTAACATACCTCAACAACACAATAACTCCACAACCTCAACCAAATGAGTTTTCAAACTCAAAATCATCACTTTGAGCCTCAAAGCTTAAGAACACCAAAAACAAGTCTAGAGGAAGAAAATCAATACCTCACCTTGACAGATTGACCCTTAGTTGTATGCCTCAATTCCCATCTCTATGATTACTTCCAAGACCTCAAATTCAAGAATTCTTCTCCATAATTCAAAGAACCCAACATTAACTAAGAAAGACAAGAGATAACAAGAAAGAGAGAGAGGGAGAGAGAGAGAGAGAGTGAAAATGCTAATTGTTTTGATGTTTATGAATTCTGAAAACATCTCTGTAGCGTCCCAAATTTTCTAATGAGGCCTAGGGCCTTGATTAGCGTGCCTGGAGGGCAATAATTGATTTATTTTGTTAATATGTGAATTTGATAAATATGTGATTAGGAATGTATGCTTAGGGGAATTAAATATGCATGTGGGCCCTATTTGGTTGCTAGGGGCGTATTTGTAATTTTAGCCTGCTGAGGGCATAAATGCAATATTGGTATATATATTGTGATTAATACCACGTGTGAGTGGTAATATAATTGTGTTGCACGGTCCGAGACAGTCCTAGGGAGCGGTTGAGCCAGATAGCCACCGGTGGGAGTAATTAGTGGCTAGTGGCACTTTGGTAACTCGGGTAACTATAGGTAACTCTTAAGGATAGTTTTTTTAAGTGGGAAAGTGGCATTCTTCCAAGAGGTTAAGGGAAAGTCTAGGCTTCCCTTGAGGATTAGTTAGAATCTAAGTTAGAGGGGAGGGCAATTGGGTCATTTGGCTTAGGTGGTAGATTAACTTTGGCTGAGGAAAAGTTTGGAACGTTTTCTCATTTTGTCTAATGCAAAGGTTGTGTTTGAGGAGCTCTAGAGAGAACTAGAAAACAGGAAGGAAGGAAGGACCTCTGATTTTTGTGGGATCAAGTGGGAAAATCAAGCCAAGAAAGCTAGAGGTTGTTCTGCATATTTGAGGTAAGGATTCTAAGTAGTTATTTTGTAGAATCCAGCCAAGAATGTTATGGTTTGAGAGTTGAATTGTGTGTTGTCTTGTGGATTATTGGAGTGAAGTTCAGATTGGGATTAGTGGAATTGAACTTGGAATTGGATTGGGAAAGCAGCTCAAGGTCGAATTTCCACTTGAGGAAAAAGTTTCATGCAATTCTAAGGTTTATGTTCTGTTATGGTTTAAGTTTTCTGGTTTGCGGTTTAAGTTTTATAAAGTTTTAAACCATTTTGTGATTCTGAGTTTGGAGGAGTGTTTGAGTGTGTTTCTGGTGTTCATAAGTTGTTATACTGTTTATATGAAGTTCTAGGTCGAATTGGGGACTTAGGAGTACTTGGGTATTGATTTGGAAGAGTTTTAGCTCGGGAAAAATGTTGGGAAAAACCCGGTTTTCTGGGTTCGCGTATGAGCGTCGTGGCCCTGTTCTTTCATGTCGCGGTGCTAGTTTGAATCAGGAGGAGGGCACCACTCTGGGCACCGCAGCCCCTATAGGGTTGTGTCGTGGCGCTAGGCCAATTTCTAGGAAGAGGAAATTGTGTTTTTAGGGTTTTGGCTCAGGGGGCTCGGGGGACACTTTCACTACCTTGTGTGGGGAAACGAGAGGTCCCGAGAGCACGGGATTGGTTCTACGGGATGATTATGAATTGGTTAGTAATGAGAGTGCTATGTATGTATTGTGACTAGGTTTTCAGCGAGGCTCGGGTTAGGGGATTGTGCTCGGGATTTCGGTGCTTAAGAAGCTCGGGACACATGTAAGAAAATTGTTGTACACGTAGAGCAGGGTGAGGCCCTATAGTTTCTGTTGCAGGGCGTAGCCCCATTGATTGTGCTTATGCATGCTTAAATACTTGTTTAGTTATGCTATGTGTGCATATATGTGAATGAACGGCAAGAGCCGGGAACGGCGAGGGCCGAGAACGGCGAAGGCCGGGAATGGTGAAGGCCAAGAACGGCAAGGGGCCGGGAGCAGCATTTAGCACGCGGAGTGTGAGTTTTCAGGGTGAGACCCTATAGGATACCTGGGATATCCTCACGGTGTAGACTGCGAAGCCGAGGCCTGGTAAAGTGCATGGGACGGCATGGCCATATGTGTTTAGCCCATTGGACATTTATTTGTATGCTGAATGATAGAAATGCATATGTTATCTGCTTGTGTAAGTTTTCTGGCTGGGCTTCGGCTCACAAGTGCTCTATGGTACAGGTAAGGGCAAGGGAAAAGTCGACCAACCATGAGTACGGAGAGCGTGAAGTGGTGCATACATGTTTGGCCTGCCTGACTGCCACGGCCAGGGGTATTTTTGGGAGATGTATTGTACTAAATTATATTTTGTCGTTTAGTCGACTTGAATCATATTTTGAGTTGTAAATATTTATAAACAGTATTTTGGGGATCCCAAATGTTAAACACTTTACAATTTTTCAATAAAAGATAACATTTTCAAATTATGTGATTTTAATACTGTTTAGTTACACTTTTGAACTAAATTCTTGATTAGCAAGTTAAATACACATTTTAAACTCACTTAGTAACGGTTCTAAGGTAGTAGGGCGTTACAATGTCCTTAGCTTACTAAACTTATCCTAAGGCTTGGAAAAGACTAAAATTCCTCTACCAAAAACATTAGCTCTTTAGTGCCTTCAAGGGCAAAATTGTCTTTTATCTCGATATCCACTAATCCTCAAATATCACCATATTTTCCTTATTTAATCTCACTAATCTTCCAAAAACCAATATTTTCCCGTCAATTATAACTGATACTCTAACACCCCCAGTAATTCACTAAATTACTAAAATATCCCTACGCTCACCTCAAGCCGGGAATAAATCCCCGATGTGACTTTTCCGCTAAATTGCTCAGAAAGGGTCGTTTCTTGTCGAACATCTCAAATATATCCACATAATAATGTGGTCTCACTCATAAGGAATATATAATACAAATATACCTTTAATGGATCAAAAATTATGAAAAGGCTCTTTATAACAGAATCGAGCTTATAAGCACATTTAATAGACCTAAACATGCATAAGCAGCCATAACATTATATAATTTATATAATCCGCATACTCGCATATTTACTCTATTAATTACCACTCATTACTCCACGTGCCCTCCCGGCACGCTAATTAAGGCCCTAATCCTTAATAAAATTTTGTGACGTTTCACCAATGGCCTATGAGATGACGGTGCGAGAAACTCCACAAGAATTACTAACTGACTTCTACGTATTGGATTTAGATATAATAGTCGGTAAACTGACGAATCTCTTGGTCCAACCAACCATCATTGAAGCAATTCAAAGAG
This sequence comes from Humulus lupulus, assembly GCF_963169125.1. Lineage (NCBI taxonomy): Eukaryota > Viridiplantae > Streptophyta > Magnoliopsida > Rosales > Cannabaceae > Humulus > Humulus lupulus. The sequence continues at coordinate 248,041,861 of NC_084793.1, forward strand.
GGCAACTTGTCGATCCCTGGATATAAAAAGTGGTGTACGAGACATTGAACAATGTTCGGCCAGGATTCCATATCTCTGACAAGGAGGTGTTAGGGTTTAAGGGAAGTATTTGTGTTCCATATTACAATGAGATTAAGAGACAGACCTGTACAAGGCACACAATGCCCTTTCTGCCATGCACCTAGGCACCGCAAAGATGTACTAGGATTTGAAGAAGTACTTCTGGTGGCCGGGGATGAAGAGGGAAGTAGTGGAATATGTGGTGCACTGTTTGACCTGCCAACAGACAAAAGCAGAACACCAATGACCACCTAGGTTGTTGCAACCTTTAGAAATTCCCGAGCGGAAATGGGAAATGGTGACAATGGATTTCATTGCAGGTTTACTAGCCACTCCAAAGGGGCAAGACACAATTTGGGTCATTGTCGAGCGACAGACCAAGTTAGCCCATTTCTTACCAATCAAGAAAATGGATTCCGCTGACAAGTTGGCACGGTTATATATCTTGGAAATAGTGAGATTGCATGGAGTGCCGGTATCAATAGTATCCGACCATGACAGACATTTCACATCTGCATTCTGGAAGGAAATGCAAAAGGGAATAGGGACCCAACTAAAGTTTAGCACTACGTTTCATCCCCAAACATATGGACAAAGTAAGCAGACCATCCAAACCCTAGAGGATATGTTGAGAGCGTGCGTATTTGACTTCAAAGGCTCATGGAATGAAAATCTCCAATTAATAAAATTCGCATACAACTATAGCTACCATGGCTCGATTAAGATGGCACCATACGAGGCACTTTGTGGGAGAAAAAGTCAATTCCCAATCCATTGGCATGAAACTAGAGAAAGAAAATTATTGGGATCTAATGAGTTCGATTAAGTTACCGAACATTTTAGGAAGATACAACAACAATTCCATACTTCAGCAGATCGACAATGGAAGTACACGGACCAGCAAAGAAGGCCGTTGAATTTTTAAGTAAGGGATAAGGTTCTTTTGAAAGTAGCACTGATAAATGGGGCTATGCATTTCGATAGAAAGGGAAAGCTCAGCCTGTGGTATATCAGACCTATCGAGATATTAGTAAGAATTGGGGAAGTGGCATACCGTTTAGGGTTGCCACCTACCATATCTCAAGTACAAGACATGTTTCATGTATCCATGCTGAGGAAATATATCGATGACCCTAATCCTTTACTTAACTATAAGGAATTAAGCGTGTATCCAAAGCTCTCCTACGAGGAGAAGCTAATGGTGATCTTGGATCGAAAGGACAAAGTGTTGAGAAACAAGTCCATACCCTTGGTAAAAGTTGAGTTGTGTAACCACAGGGTCGAAGAGGCAATTTGGGAACCTAAAGATAAGATTAGAGCGTTTCATCTTCACCTACTTTGAGTTTCGGGAATGAAACTTTTATAAATTGTAGGTATTGTAACGCCCCGCGTTTTGGGCACGTGGTTATAACAATTCAGATCGGGATTTTATTCTTATAATATATATCATACTTGGGTTGTATTACGATTAGAAAATAAAAGTTCAAATTAATATGTGATATTATTATGAATTTAATTGACTTTTTGTCAAAAAAATAATTTCAGTCCCGAATCGAAATAGAAACCTTACACGGGTAAAATCTTGGATAATAAATATTAGAAAATAAATAATGATGGAAACAAAATTTAATTTGGGCATAAGAGTATTAAGAATGCTATGAGAGAATCTTAAATAAAATTCTTAGGAAAGAATCCTAATATGTATTTTGAGAGAAAATGCTTATTCGGCCTTATTGGAGTAAACAAATTAAAATAGTTTCCACAAATGCTATAAGGGGACTTTAATGACAGTTTGGGTGGCTATATTTATATTTTTATCATGTTTTAATGAGCTTTATGTATATACCATCCTTGCGCCTTATTATTGGGCTCAACCACCCCTTAAGTGGACTTTTAGGCATATTTCAAAAGGCACTCATGCCAAAATCCCAGAATGCATTATATTTTTATGTTTTGAAGCTAATTATTTGAATCAAAGTGGGAAAATTAAGGTATTATTAGTAGTGGTTGAGTGTATGAGGCTAGTGGCATGATGTAGTCAACTCTAAATAGTGTCTTGTGACACTTTATGAGCCTAGGAAGCCACTCCACACCAACCCACATCACATTACCCATCCTCTCACTTGGCAGCCACCCTACTCTCTCTCTCTCTCTCTCTCTCTCTCTCTCTCTCATTTATTTCAATCAAGCCTTGAAAAATTTAGAGCACCCTCCTCTCTCTCCCTCTCAATTTCATAGTTCTCTCTCTCTCCCTTGTTTCCTCAAGGAAAATTCCACAGAAGCTTGAGAAACCATGTTTCAAGGTGAGTTCTTGCACCCTTTCTTCTTGTTCTTCTCTATGTAGAGCCTACGGCTCCATTTATGCACCATGATCTCTAAGGTTTAACAACTTTCAACCATGGTTTTAAAGTCTAGAAGCTCAAGGCAGCCACAAGTCTCTCAAGCTCACTTAGAAGCTTGCATGCAACCTTGATCGTCAAGGAGGTAACCCTCTAGTTTTGAAATGTCCCTTTCTTCCCTTCTTTCCTTCTTTTCATTGGGTTATGATCTGACTTGGTGATGTTTTGGGAGAGGTTTGAAGGTATTAAATGATAGTGGTGAGCTCAAATCCTAGGAGGAACACACACAACCAAAACCTAGAGCAACTAATGTAAGACTCTAGTGAACTTTGGTTTATGTGTGTACATGTTAAAGCGATTTTTCGCCAATGATTAGAGGTGAAAAGTGCAACTTTATTGATCTTAAATGTCAAAATAAATTAAGTTTTAATTAATATTTTCATGGACTTGATATGATATATTTTATGGATGGAAATATTTGATCATGATTTAAATTATTATTATTTTGTAGGAATTAAAGTTGTATTTTGTCACTTTCAAATGGAAAGAGAAAGAAAGAATTAAATCTGAAATAAATAAAAGAAAATTGGCAAAATTGAAAATGGCAAAGGCCCCAGCCCAGGCCCATTTTCCTCCCTAGCCCACTGAAGCCGAGCCGAGTCGCCGAACCAGTCGAGCCATGCGCCACCTGTCAGCTGCCTCCTCCTGCATTGACCGGTCAAAGCATCAACTTCTCTTCTCCAGCCGTTGACCCAACCTTCTTCTTCCTTCAGCATCTCTCCAAAGAGACCCAGAAGCCTATCTCCACCGCAGGCCCATTTCCTCAGCAGCCCCTTCCCAGCTGCCCAAAGATACCCAACGGCCCAACAAAATGCCATAAGCCCAATCCGAATTAGTCCCAGCCAGTGCCTACGTGGTGCCTCCCCATTGCCTAGGAATGGGTCAAAACCCACATCTGCCACCAGCCACCTTCAACCCATATTTTTGTGTGTATTGGGCCTTGCAAAATTGCCATTTTAAGCTTTAAAGCTCATATTTTTTGGTGCTTTAGAAAAAGGGCATTTTGACCATACACCAAAATAACTAGGTTAATATTTATAATAAGATTTGATTTTTCAAAATCATATTTTATTATTAATATTTCAGATTTATTTTGTAAACCCAAAATTGTTGTTTAATTTCTTTTTAGTCCTTTTCTCCCTCTATAAATAGGGACTCTTTCTTCACATTTTGTATGTAATTTTTAGGTAGCAAAACTCTACCAAATTTTAGTCTCATTTCTCATATTTTCTCTCTAGAATTTCATGAGAATGTCTAGCATAATAGGCTAACCTTCTTAGGAAGGTTAGGATGATCCTATATGCACTATGACTTTATTTGGTATTTTTGATTCACCATGTGCTTAAAGTTTATATATTTGAGTGATTTATTTTCTTTCATCTCTATTTCTTCATCTTGTTATCTCTATTTATGTTTACTAATAGTATATAGATTTTTTCAAGCACTTTCTATGTATTATCAAATTAGTGAAAATAATATAGGTAATATCTTTATTATTTTCTCCATCTCATTCATATATATTTACTTTTGCTAAAATCTATATAGAATTAGTCATGCTCTTTCTATGTATTTTATAAATAGTAAAAGTAATATTTGTGTTAGGTTTTATGTCCAATCTTTTATTGCATTATTGTCAATGATATATGTCATTTTTAGATTTCTCATAAGATTTATCTCATCTTTCCATGGTAAGGAATAATAATCACTTGAATACATTTTGTGAAATATATTTGTGCTTTAATGTTAAATCTTCCAAATGAATAGTTGGGAAGTAATTTTTGTGAATCAAAGATCTAAATAAATAAGTACGCATATTGGTGACTCTTAATCCTTCTTACTTGTTACCTATTGTTACATCACACTTCATTCTATCTTTATTTCAAATCTTTAAATTTCCAAAACAAAAAAATATATATATAGTACCTGTTCTATTTTCCTCATATTATTTATCTCTAACATTTATTTATTGATTAACTTTATTTATTTGCCTCCTTGTGGAATTGACAGCCCGATCTATACTACGACAACCGCTAAATGGAAGTCACGTTTGGGCGTTAAACAAATTTTGGCGCCGTTGCCAGGGAGTTAATTGTGAAAAAGAAAATTCAATAAAATTTGCAAAAGAGGTGAGTAATTCTATCATTTTCTTTTTATGTATATTTCTCTAGGATTTTTTTTAAGATTTATCTTATTTACCCTAAAAAAAATAAACAAAAAAAATCACTATCATTTTTTTTTATTGCTCATTTTTAGTTAGTTTGTCTTTTTTTTTTTGTCATTGTTGTACTAAAAGAAAAAAAATTGCTATCATTTATTTTCTAGGATTTGTTAGTTTTATTCTTAGTTTATTTTGTTATTATTTTTCTATTGTTGGTTTTCTTTTTCTCTTTTTATTTATTTTAGTTGTAAAAAAAAGCTTGTTGTGGTGTATTTAGTTTTTTTTTCTCTTGTTAATTTAATTTTGGTAACTTATTTCTTTTTTTTTTCTTTTTGGTGCTCTCTTTCCTTGTTAATTTAAGCTTGTTGTACAAAAAAAAAAAATGCTTGTTGTGTGTTTATTTAGTTTTTTTTCTTGTAGCTAATTTTATTTTATTTAGTTTTTTTTTTCTTGTAACTTATTTTATTTTATTTTGTTATTATTTTTCTTTTTTCTTCTTTCTCTCTTTTTTTTATTATTGTTGAAAGAAAAATTAAAAAAAAACTTGTGTGTATTTAGTTTCTCTTTTTTAATTTATTATTGGTATCTTATTTTATTCTATTTTTCTCTTTTTTTATTGTAGTAAAAAAAATATAATAAAAAAAACAAACTTATGAAAAAAAAAAAGATATAAATTGGTTGCTTATATTTTCTTAGTTTAGTTTTCATTTATTTTTTTATTTTAATTATTTGTGTTTAGGATTAGTTACATTTTTTTAAATTTTCTATCTTACTTTGGTACTGTTTTTTTTTATGTGTTTGTAGGATTACTTTAATTTCTTTTGTTTACTTAGTTTTTCCTCATCTTTGAACAAATATTACTTTCTTAGATTTTTTAGCCCTTTTATTCATTTGTTTTAATTTTTTTTCTATAATATTTTTTAGGCTTTGTGAGCATCTTATTTCTTGTGTTTAGATATTTTATTTATTTATTATTTCTAGGGTTGTCTCTTTATTTATTTATTTTTTGTTATTAGTTTTTTTTTATTTTTATGTTTTAAATCTTAAAAGAAATCATAAAATACAAAAAAAAATTAACAAATAATAATAATAAAAACAAAGCTTGTTTTGTCAACATAAGCAATTTTTGCTTAAAGGCCAATTCGAGTAATGTTCCATCCATGCTTACTTAGTAACCTCGGGGAGTTCTAGTAAGTGTTGATTGTAAGAGAATCGTTTTTGTGAATTGTGACCCCTCCACAATTATCTAGTAACCTCAGGGAGTTCTAGATAAAGTGTGGGTCTTAAGTGGGACCGTTCTAAAAACCTCAAATCGACCTGGAAACAAGTAAAATAAAAAAAAATCAATCAAAAATAAAATAAAAAATATCATAAAAAAAAAATAAAAAAAAAATGAATGAAGAAGAAAAGAAACATTTCGAGCTGTATTTTCCAATGTATTATCCTTCAGTGAGAAACAATCGTAATTTTAGTGCTACTGAGGGTACTAGTCGTTTTAGGAGTGCATGCAAACTTAGTGTAAGAGAATACCGAGAACTTGAGGTCTTAGAAACAAAGTTTGCAAGAGAAAGTTACGAGGTTCTCGAGATAGATTATGATGAACATTATTGTGCCTTTGAAAGAGTCGATCATAGGAATCATAATTCTAGTTGGACCAACCCCGTAGATTTTAGTTGGAAGCCTGAGTACAACTACCATGCACCGCCTCCCATGAATTTTGAGCAAACTTTTCCTAACTTCCCACATGAACCTCCATATAATGTTTGCACTAATACGAATTCCTTAGAGGACACCTCACACACATTTATAGAGGAGCAAAGAGAATTCAATAGACAATTTGTGGAAGATTTTAGTGAAACTAGTACTCAACTTTCAGAATTGACCAACGCTATTATTTCACATAATTTAAGTCAATTCTCGTCCCAACCTGAGGCCATAACACCATCCCCTACTCTCAGTTCTACACCCGATTAGGATGAGGCTATTACCATTTGGAGTGAAACTCTTTTCCGTACCGAAATTCTTCCAACCACTCCAAAGAAAAATGGAAGTTATCATACTGATGTGATAGACTTAATCGTTGAGGAAATCATTAACATATTTTCCATGAAACATTCACCAAATTTCCTCCACGATTTTGAACCCGAACATTTTCTTTATCCTAAAAATGTTACTAATACTTCTATTTTTGAGATGCAGGATAAAAGAAAATTCATTTTCGATACAGGATAGCATGCAAATATGCAGTTGGTAGACTCACCTGATAGCGATGCTTTTGTCTACCAAAGACTGATCAGGTTTTATCTTTCTTTTTAGTGTGTTTTATTTTAATTTGTGACTTTATTTTATGTTGCGAATTTTACTTTTTGGGGTTTTGTTGTTGGTTATAATATTCCATTTTTTTTCAGACAATGAGCTTAACATTAGACATTGAGGACAATGTCTCATTTAAAGTTGGGGATAGTATGCATATTCATGTGTTGAAATATATTTTAACTACCATTTTGAGTTGAATTTTTGCAAAATTCATGACAACAAAATCTTGGTGAGATAGTTTTTGCTATTTTTACTATTAGGAAGTAATTTTTTAGAGTAATTTCATCCACAATCAAACATTGCAAAAAAAAATACACACATTCAATTGAGAAAAATCCTAAAGTTTAAAGCTTTTAATTTTTGTGAGATGTGAGAATGAGAAAACAACTTTGAAAACTTCTATTGATCATTTGAGTAGGTAAAATTAATTTTTGGGATTTAAAACATGACATTTACTAGAGGGACAATTTTTGTTTTAAAGAGCCTTTTGTTGTATTTTAATTTTCCTTTTAATTTCTTGTATTTTTATGTTGTCTCTTGTAAAAAAAATTATTAAAAAAATAGAAAAAAAGAATAATTATATTAAAAAAATATAAAAAAAGGAGAACAAGAACAACATTTTTTTCATCTTCATCTTTTGTAGTTTTGTTGAAAAAAAATTGTCAAATAAACAAAAAAAATTAATAAAAATTCAACATTACTACATTTGTTTTCAATTTATGTCATCAAAAACAAAATCAAAAGAAAAAAAAAAGTTTGTGTATTTTATTGTTTTGTTATGGCTCTTAATATCATTTTGTAGAATCTCAAAGGTTCTTATATCATTTAGATTCAAATTAATTGATTAACCTATCTTTTGATCAATATTCGTTAACATTGTTTGTCCTAAAACAATAACATCAATTTTTGAGTGTTAATTGATTAATTTCCAATTCCAAGAGTGTCAACCATCTTCCATAAAAATACTTTCAATACCCTTGTGAGGATTTTGATTTGAGACTTTATTCTTTGGTGCTTTTTCAATATTGTTTGAGTAAATTTTGGAAAGAACGGTATGGTTGGGAGCACACACATAAAACTCTTGAATTACAACTTTGATAGTTTTAAATAAATTTTTCTAAATTCTCACTAAACATTTTGTTAAATGATTTTGCATAATTTAGCTCACAAATTCATCTTGGTAATAATTTTTATCCGCTTGAATTGCTAGGGACTAGCAATAAGCTAGTTGGGGGTTGTGATTAGAGGTGAAAAGTGAAACTTTATTGATCTTAAATGTCAAAATAAATTAAGTTTTAATTAATATTTTCATGGAATTAATATGATATATTTTATGGATGGAAATATTTAATCATGATTTAATTTATTGTTATTTTGTAGGAATTAAAGTTGTATTTTGGCACTTTGAAATGGAAAGAGAAAGAAAGAATTAAATCTGAAATAAATAAAAGAAAATTGGCAAAATTGAAAATGGCAAAGGCCCCAGCCCAGGCCCATTTTCCTCCCCAGCCCACTGAAGCTGAGCCGAGCCGCCGAACTAGCCGCCAGCCGAGCCATGCGCCACCTGTCAGCTCCCTCCTCCTGCGTTGACCGGTCAAAGCATCAACTTCTCTTCTCTAGGCGTTGACCCAACCTTCTCCTTCCTTCAGCAACTCTCCAAAGAGACCCAGCAGCCCATCTCCACCGCAGGCCCATTTCCTCAGTGGCCCCTTTCCAGCTGCCCAAAGAAACCTAGCGGCCCAGCAAAATGCAGCAAGCCCAATCCGAATCAGTCCCAGCCAGTGCCTATGTGGCGCCTCCCCATTGGCTGGGAATGGGTCAAAACCCACATCTTCCACCAGCCACCTTCAATCCATATTTTGTGGGTATTGGGCCTTGCAAAATTGTCATTTTGAGCTTTAAAGCTCATATTTTTTGGTACTTTAGAAAAATGGCATTTTGACCATACACCAAAATAACTAGGTTAATATTTATAATAAGATTTGATTTTTCAAAATCATAATTTATTATTAAGATTTCAGATTTATTTTGTAAACCCAAAATTGTTGTTTAATTTCTTTTTAGTCATTTTCTCCCTCTATAAATAGGGACTCTTTCTTCACATTTTGTATGTAATTTTTAGGTAGCAAAACTCTACCAAATTTTAGTCTCATTTCTCATATTTTCTCTCTAGAATTTCATGAGAATGTCTAGCGTAATAGGCTAACCTTCTTAGGAAGGTTAGGATGATCCTATATGCACTATGACTTTATTTGGTATTTTTGATTCGCCATGTGCTTAAAGTTTATATATTTGAGTGATTTATTTTCTTTCATCTCTATTTCTTCATCTTGTTATCTATATTTATGTTTACTAATAGTATATAGATTTTGTCAAGCACTTTCTATGTATTATCAAATTAGTGAAAATAATATAGGTAATATCTTTATTATTTTCTCCATCTCATTCATATATATTTACTTTTGCTAAAATCTATATAGAATTAGTCATGCTCTTTCTATGTATTTTATAAATAGTAAAAGTAATATTTGTGTTAGGTTTTATGTCCAATCTTTTATTGCATTATTGCCAATGATATAATGTCATTTTTAGATTTCTCATAAGATTTATCTCATCTTTCCATGGTAAGGAATAATAATCACTTGAATACATTTTGTGAAATATATTTGTGCTTTAATGTTAAATCTTGCAAATTAATAGTTGGGATGTGAACTATCCATTTGTATAATTTTTGTGAATCAAAGATCCAAATAAATAAGTATGCATATTGGTGACTCTTGATCCTTCCTGCTTGTTACCTATTGTTACATCAAACTTTATTCTATCTTTATTTCAAATCTTTAAATCTCCAAAACAAAACAAAAAAACCACTTGTTCTATTTTCCTCATATTATTTATCTCTAACATTTATTTATTGATTAACTTTATTTCTCTTCCTCCTTGTGGAATCGACTGCTCGATCTATACTACGACAACCGCTAAGTGGAAGTCGCGCTTGGGTGTTAAACTGCCAACAATAGACTAAGAATCTGAATAAGATACTTAATATTTTTGTGAAAATGTCAATAATTATCACACGAGAATCTTATGTTGTTCAATTATTAAAATTCCCTTATTCCACGAGTCTATGTTATTCTGTTTAGGATCTCTAAAAAAATTGCTTTAGACAATTTTTGAAGAGTTTTTTCATACAAAAATTCCCTCTTTATTAGTCCATTCTCTCTCTATATATAGGGATTCAATGGACTGTTTTGGGTAACATTCAATATTGGGTAACTTCCCAACCATATAAATACCTTAAATGCATTGATTTCCTCATATTACACATATATTAAGTAAGGATTACAATACATTTATTGCGCATATAAAATCTCTTACTCTGTTGGCATTCAAGCTTGTGCGCTTTATGAGACTACAACGAGCTGAATGTGTCCCTCAAATAGGAGGTGCAGGTTATTGTGATCTGACTCGAGAGAGGTTTGTGGCCTGATGAGGACGATCTAGGTACGATGCCAACCGTTCTCTATTACACACATCTAGCGTGATTTGGAGGGCCTTTTGATAACTAACCTTGGTTGGTATAAGCTCGAGCTATTCTTCTTGGAACTAATGTAATGTCTCTACGGTATTACAATCTTCATTAAATGCCTGCCAAGTGTACCTTGATCAAGACGATTGAGTTCGTATTTTTTAGGTACAACATTTTCCCCCCAATCCCCTGCTTCTGTATGATATAACTCGTGACATGCACAGTAGGGGATTTTCTACTTCCGTTGTAGGGCCCTCTCGAGTGTGGGACACATGTCTATATCTAACATGCATCTATTCGAGTATATGTAGGGGTACAAAACCTGTTTCAAAGTTTCCCATTTTTCATCTCTCTAATACTCTTAAGCTTCCTTTAGCGATTTCCTCTCTAGATTGATTCCTTGCATTTTCAACCTACACAATATTTTCAAGTCCCTTTGATCGAACACTGTAAGTGTATATTTTCCTTTCCTAAAATATCTTTTACATGTTTCTATACTCGTTTAAGAATTTTTTTTCCTTTTCTTTTTTTTTCTTTTGGAAATGTCTTTGGTTGAGTTTTGCACACAAAAGTAGATAGATTACTCATATTGAACCCAAAATATTTGAACGAGTGGCAAAGATAAGTAGGTTTTTAAGAATTTTCTGGGTTTTGAGGATTGCATGAATAACATTTTAGGCTAAATTATATGATTCTTACCTTAAAACCGTATAGCTTAAGGGCCACGCTTCTTGAGCGGTTTTGCACTAAAATAGCCTTTCAAAACAAGATTTCTAACACGCGATTTCTGAGGTGACAACACTTTCCCGATATTTAGGGCATTTAACAGAGGGGAGTGCGTGTACCCACATAAGCAAGTCTTAATTATATTTTAGCCCTTAGAGCTTTTAGTTCAAGGAATGTCGCTTTTGAGCCTTATGTTCAACTCTCCCATTGTCCTTGTGCTAGGTTATATCCTTAGGTCGCCACTAATAGTTAGCCATCCTCTATACCCAGGCGAGCTTAAAAATCTATAAAAATGAGCAGCCAAAGGAACAAAGGTATAGCAAGCTCCTCGTCCCAGGGCCACCAGGTCGAAGAAATCCCCATCCCACACTTTGGAACAATAGTAGAGAGGGAGATTGAGGTTAACACAAATATTTTTTATGATGTTGAGAGGATAGTCTCTCGAATAGTTTTGATACCCCAGGTGAATAAAATAATGTGGGGCCACGAGATCCAGACGGATTCTAAGTTTTTCGCTCGACCCCCCTTGAAGGCAAGTGGAGCTGCACTCCCTTGGAGGACGACTTCGGGGCATGGAGTGACAAGCCCTTGATGGCAGACACATTTCTCCCACTGAGTTCATACTTTACAAGCTTCCTAAACTTTGTGAAGCTAGCTTTGTTTCAGCTTCCTCCCACACTTTGGGCCAGCGGTAGAGAGGGAGATCGAGGTTAATGTGAATAAGTTTTATGAAACCGAGAGGATAGTCTCTCTAATAGTTTCAATGCCCCAGATGAATAAAATAATGACGAGCCATGGGATCCAGATAGATTCTAATTTTTACGCTTAACCTCCACTTGAAGGCAAATGGAGATGCACTCCCTTGGAGGACGACTTCGGGGCATGGAGCAATGAGCACTTAAAGGCAGGCGCATTTCTCCTATTGAGTTAATATTTTACGGACGAAGTAGCTCCGTTTCAACTTCCTCCCAACACCTAACACCTCCTCGCAGGGCTTAAATATTTATTTCTTAAGAACGAGTGGGAAGACCCTGCTCCTGAATATATGCTATATTTCTTTTACCTCAAGGCCAATTTGGACACCAGAACAAGAGGTGATGGTTTCTACTATCTCACCAGTTTTCCAAATATAGCCACCATCATCGACTTCCCTTGAACGGACTTAGGACCTGCGAGGACCATTATTTTAGTCGACCTCATAAGTATCTTTACCCTAGGCCTTCCTAAAGTATATATGTTTATCATTATTTTCTTGTTCTGATTGCTTTACTTTCTTGTGCAACCATTTATAAGTGGTACAGGACTTCCCAAGTATGTCGGAAAAAGATTATCGAGCGGTGATAATAGATGCCAACATGTTGGCATGTGGTCTGATGAAGGAGGGCGAATCCTTGGCCCTAAAACCTCAAAGTCCGCCTAGGAAGAGGCCCCTGTCCATCGTAGAAGAGGTTGAGGAAGAGGAAGTGGTCACACCCTTGGTGCGTAGACGCCCTTTCTAGGAGGATCTAGATAATTACTCATGTCAAGCGGAGTCGAGGGTAGCAGCCGGCACCTCTGGCCTAGGTAACAATGATAATGATATTAACCAAGTTGTTGTTAGCTATATGTTAGTTCGCCATGACCCATGGAAGGTTAGGATTAGACACTACAAGGACCCAGATAAGGACTTTACTCTTCAACAATGTGTCGATCTCCTGGTCTCTCGCCATGATTTCAACCTTCCCAAAATGACCATCGTTATAGATAATACTTTGCAAATTAAGCATACATTTTTTGAGCAATATGGGATGAACATCCGATCTGGGTACCCTCTATATCTAGGCACATTTTTCCAAGTTACCAGGCAACCCGAGTATGATTCGAGTTTGGATGAAGAGTTCGTGTTTGAAAGGATTTTCAATGTATTTTTGTTAGAGTCTCCTCAACCTACTGTTATTCAGGAGTTAGAGGTTCCCCAAGTAGCTAGCCCGACCCTCAATCCAGAACTAATCATTGTAGTTTCCTCATCTAGTTTAGAGGTTAGGACTCTTCTACTTTTACTTGTTTTTTTTGGTTAATTAGAATATATCTAACCCTCTTTGGATCATTTTGTAGAGGATGACATGGACTTCACTAGCACCCTAACTTGTTCTAGTCCCACCGTCAAGAGGCAAGTGGGTCCCGAAGAAGGCTGCCTTTGTGGCTGGAGCCTCCACGGGAACTCAAGCCAAGGTCAAGGAGACCACATTCTCCCAACTGCGAGCTACCGCGGCAACGACCAAAATGGTTCCTCCCCCAGCTCCCCGGGTAACTGATCTTACAATTCCCCAGGTTATCCTGGTAGCTCCACCTGTCGCCATCCCAGCTCCTCACATTGAGGTGGACAAATTTCTCGACCACCTTCGAGCGCCATTCCAGGTCCTAACCAGCCATGTGATCGCACGCATCAACCAACTATCTGTGAAGGAGATGGAAGTGATTATAGGATAGGCCATCTCATGCGTTTTTAACTCTGCCCTGGGGATGTCTGTGACCATAAGCTTCTCGCTTGCTTTATCGAGTTTTATTCTATAGTTTATGTGGTCTAACTCTTAGTTTCAATGCAGTCATGTTTTTCCTATATCTAGGCTAGAGAACGGATCTGATCTGCCCTCGATGGTGCAGAACAATCTGTGAAGGACTTGGAAGAGATCAAAGATGGGTGCCGCTAGATCGAAGATGCCACTTCTAGGGAGTTGGTGCAAGCCCGCGAAAAACTCTAGAAGTTTGAGGCGCAGCCCCATAAGGTGACCATGAGCCACGAAAGGATTCAACAACTTGAGGTAAACCTCGAGACCTCACTTAACAATGAGAATATTTTCAAGGAGCAAGCCCTAAAGGTGATCCAGTGTCACAATCAACTTCAAGGAAAGGTCGAGGATCTCCAAGTAAAGGCCTCGCAGAATCCATGGAGAAGATTTTTTATAAGGTCAAGTGCTTCAATTAGGAGGGTGACCTCTCTTTCCTGGATGTTGAGTTGTGGGGGCGGTATCGTGCAAAATTCCAGGATCAGCTAACCTAGGAGCCAACCAAAATTGTGGACACAGCCTTGGGAATTGGAAAAGAGGATTTTAAGAAAGAGACTTCTTCTCATGAGGAAGTTTATGGAGCTTAGGGTTGAGGACCTCGTCCATCTGTATATTTTATATGTTTTTTTTGGGATATATTTGTTTTATCCCTTGTGATTAGGCCTTATAGGCAGAGACAATTTTCCTAAAAGGCACTGTTCGAGTTTATTTATCCTCGCTTTAAATTTTCTTAACCATAATCTTTATTCTCCTTCCCTTCTATTTATTGTGCTTTTAAACCTTTTAAGTTCTTATACACATGCATAGTTATAGGGGCTGCTTTCGATCGAGGTGTGTGCTTGCTAGCGAACCAATTATTTTTCAAGTCACAGACCTAGTTACATCAAGGGTTTTAGTTGCCTAGTTGCATACCTATTAGTTTTCAGGCATTGTACCTGGTTTAGTCCAGGGTTTTTCTTTTATTTTTAATTTTCTTTACTTAGTTTATATTTGAAATTGTTTTGAAAACTCGAGCTTTATAAAACCGTAAAATTTCCAAATTCTAAGTTGCAAAAAAAAAAAAAAAAACTCTACATTGTAGGATTTTTCAAAGACTTTCTTTTTACTCTCTAATGGTTTATGCCCCAAGAGATTAGAGTTTTTGAATATTCTAGGTCGCTTTTACACAACGAGTTTATACAAAAATTGAGAAAGAAACTGGTACCATGTTTAAACCATACAACAACCATTATTTTATTAAATCAAAGTAAACTTAAATGAAATGGCTTTCATAAATAAGCCTTACAATATAAACTAAACTTAAAATAGACCCAATTATTGATAATACTTCTTCAGGTACAAAGCGTTCTAAGTGTGTGGAACTACCTCTGCACTTAAATGAGATAATCTGAAAGTGTCTTCCCGTAGAATCTCTTTGATATGATATGTTCCTTCCCAGTTCAGACCTAGGACACCATCCATGGATCTTCGTTAGCCAGGAACAGCCTTCAGAGCACTAAGTGTCCCAGCTTGAGTCTTTTCTCTCTGAATTTTGATTTAAAGTATCGTGTTACTTTTTGTTTGTAATGGGCGAGTTGCATCTATGATTATGCATGTTAATATGAATACGTATGCATGTTTATGTGTAATAAATATGCATGTCAGCTCGTTTCCATTAATAGGGGAATTTTTTTAATTTTGACCCGTTGATGGTATAATTGTAATTATATGTGTTATGTGATTTAGACCACATTATTATGTGGATATATTGGCAATATTCGGCTCAAGGCGATCCTAGTTAATGAGTTAATAGTAAAGTCACAACGGGGCCAAATACCAGGCTCAGAGTAAGCCTAGAAGTATTTTAGTAATATAGTACGTAGTCAGGATTTATCAAGTGATGGGTAGTTATTTGGTGATTATTTGGGTATGTCGGGAGTAATTGAGAATCTTAAGTATAATTTGAGGATTAGCGGGAAGTAGTGGCAAAATTATCGAACTACCCTTGGAGGTTACCTTGAAGGTTAGAGTGTGTTGGGGAAAAGTGGTCATTTGACCACATAATTAGAGTAAGGGGCAACCCTTTGCTGGGGGTTTAGTCATTCAAGCAAAACACTCAGTTGTGGTTCTTTACATCTCACTTCTCTCTCTCTCTCTCTCTTGAAGCACTTGAAGTATTTCCTTAAGTTTGGAGAGAATTTGCTAGAAAATTGAAGGAGATTGCTAGGGAGATTTAGAAGATTTGAAGCTATGGAAGTCTTAGCTAGCCAAGGGTTTCAAATTTTGCATCTCAGGTAAGGTTCTTTTAACTTCCTTTGTGTTATTCATGTTTTGAGTAAAATAGTTAAGGCTTGCTTAATCTTTTGAAATCGTTGGTGTTTCCAGGCAGTTAGGGTGGTGTTGGTGGTGGTTAGATACTAGCAAACCCTTAAGAAGCTCATAATTAAGCTTGAAACACAGAATTAGAGTTGAATTTTCACGTCAGTTCTTAAAGTTCAAGGTCAATGGTAATTTTTCAATTTTGATGTTTGGGGATGCTTTACAAGCTGTAGGTTGTTATATATTGTGTATCTGAATTGTTGGAATAATTTGGGTAGTCAATTTGTGGTAAAAATTGAGTATGCAGGGGTTTTGGAGGAGATTGTGATTCTTGAAATTTCTGACTTTTCTAGGATCTTGGGGTTGAGTCGCGACGATGTTCTTGGATCGTCGAGCCCACATGAACTCAAGGGCTAGGGTGGTTTTCTGAACCGCCTTAGCGCCGCGGTGTTGGGTGGGATACTTGGTAGCGCATGTCTAGGGTAGCAAGGGAGGAGGCTATGTGACTTGTAGAGGGTCGTGATGCTTTTGAGGGGTGCCACGACTCAAATTGGAGGTTTTGGCAAAAAGGGGTTTTTAAGCTCGGGAATTCAAACCTAACGACTCGAGGAGAATTTTGCTACCCGGTGTAGTAGAATTCGAGGTCCCGGAGGCTAGGAAATAATTTTGAAGATTTTAATTAGTTTAGATCTTGATGATTACCCGTTATTGTGTTGTGACTAGGTTATATCGTTAAGGCTCGGGAGTAAGGATCATGCCTGGGATCGCCATACACTATCTACTCAGAACTCGAGGTAAGAAAACTGCACCCTGGTTGTAATTAGGGCTCGGGCCCCTATTAATGAATAATACTGTGGTTATGAATGTGATTATTTAATTAGGCATGCTTGTATATGATGCATCTGATTGCATGTTATACAAACTGTATGTTTCATTATACCTGAGCTGAAAGCTCAGCTTAAGGGAACCGGGGACGGAAATAAGTGTACGAAATGCAGGCCATTTGGCTAGGGAAACTTGGGAGTGCAATATGCACTTGTCTAGCCTGAATGCCACTTAAATAATTAGAAGTGCAGTCTCCACTTGTCTAACTCATTTACTGTTAAATTGGACTATGTGTTTGTTTGAGCAAAGTTATTATTACTAAGCTTGTTTATATTATGTTGCCAATTTGAATATGTTGATTTAAGTTTTCTTGCTAAGTCTTGGCTCACGGGTGCTATGTGGTGCAGGTAAGTGAAATGGGAAGTTGGGCCAGCCATGAGTTGGAGAGCTTTAGGGGTAGCATGTACATTTGCAGGTGCTCGACCCCCACGACCGAGGGTTCAAGAGGGACTAGAGTCAAACCTTAATTTTGTCGCTTAGGCCGGCTTATGTTGTAATTACTTTTGGAGTTGTAAATGCCTTGTAAATATTTATTTTGGGATCCTATGTACAGACTCAAACTTTTAAATGAAAGTAACCGTTCCTATGATCAAAACTTTTTAATCCTAATCCACTAATTATTCTTAGTTACACGTTTATTTCCAACAGACTTGATTAGGAAGTCTAGCACTATTTAAACACACACAGTTTAATGGTATTGGTTATCCAAGGCGTTACAACTTAGTAGTAGAGCAGTCTAGGTTTAAGGGTTCCTGAAGACTGACTAAGCATGTACACTCGCTGCTAAAGACAAGCTCGACTGAGGGTTTTGTAACTATTTATGTGGTTATGTATTAAACTGTTTAATTAAGATATAAATGCCTTATCTGCCTATTTTATAAGGGAGCATGAGATTTACTGATAGTGCTTGGCCCTTGACTGCTATGTGTACATGAAAAGGCATGCTTATTAGCATTGTTACCATGTGTTAGAGTTATTGAAATGCTTTTAGCATTGTTGTTGCATGTATTTGTTTAATTGATAATGTTGAACCAAGGGTGACTTCAAAAGCCTATTTTCTTTGCCTGATAAATCGAGTAATTAATTGTAGATATGCTTGGAGAGCTATGCCTCCAAGGCGATCAGTTCGAGTAGCCGACGCTGAGATCGAGGCTGAAGATGATAACCAGGGTCAGAACCCTCTGCCAGTCCCTAAGAATTGGAAACTGATGCTTGCTGATATGCAAGCCAGGCTTCAAAGTCAAGAGGAAGAGATCTGCGTACTGAGACATCAGGTTCCGTCAGGGAAGGCTACATAAGACATGCCACTTGTAGTGGTACCAGCCATACAACGGCCTGAGGTTGAAAATAGGTGGGAGCCACTGTACGAGTGATTCAGGAAGCAACATTCTCCAACCTTTGAGGGAGGACCAGATCAACTTAAGGCTAAGCAGTGGATGAGCCTGACTACCTCCATCCTGATTTTATGAGGGTGGTAGGTAATGATAGAGTGGCGTGTGCCACCTTTATGTTTCAGGATGATGCTCGTATCTGGTGGGAAGTGGCGTCCCAAACTCGAGATGTCTCTACTATGAGTTGGGATGAGTTCAGAGATCTGTTCAACAAGAAGAATTACAATAATGTGGTTAGAGCAGCGAAAGTGAATGAGTTTACCAGCTTGGTGCATGGCAGTATGAGAGTCAATGAGTATGCCATGAAATTTGGCAGGCTGGCCAAATTTGCACCTAATTTAGCGCCTACAAATGCAGTTAGGCAAGATAAATTTGTTCGGTGGCTGAATGCAATGATAGCCCAAGATATTCTATTTACTTTAGTGCTTGGAGAAACTACTTATGCCCAGGTGGTTGATAAAGCCCTCACAGTTGAGGAGACAGAGAACAAGATATGGAGAGAGAGTGTTGCGCGATGTGATGTTCGGAGGACAGTGCCTCCATTTGTGGTATCTGGTAGGAGCGGGGGCTCTAGTGACCAGAAGAGGAAGACCCCTGATACCTTGACCACTACAGGTCCTGATAGGAGGGGCCGAGGTGTTCAGGTCAGCTACAAGAGCGGCAGTTAGACTTGGAGTAGTTACTCAAAGTTTGTCAGGTGTAGGAAACGCCATTTGGCCGAATGTCGTGCGTAGGCATGCTATCTATGCGGGGTGGTTGGACATCTGAAGAAAGACTGTCTGAGCTCAAAGAAGGAGGAACTAAGGAAGGGAGACAACTTGAGCCCAACTCGAGTGTTCGCCCTGACTCAAGTAGAGGCTGAGGCTAGTTCCTTGGTGCTGATAGGTCAGCTTTCTTGTGATTTCACTCAATATACTGTATTGATTGATTCTGGTACTACACATTCATTTGTTTCTAGTAGAGTGATTGATAGATTGTGTAGGCCCTATGCTTATTACTGTGCGAGGTTTGGGACTTTATTGCCTATTAGGGAGCTGGTAGTCTCTAGGAGATGGATTCGTTCGTTACCAGTGGTGGTGGACAATAGAGAACTATTTGTGGACTTGATTGAGTTTCGTATGGATGATTTTGACATGATTTTAGGAACGAATTGGTTAGCCAGGTATGGGGTGACTATTGACGACAAGAAGAAGATGATGACCTTTGAGCCTGAGGGGGAGGATCCCTTTCTTTTTGTTGGCACTGCGCATGGTCCCAGTATTCCCATGATATTAGCATTGAAGGCTAGAGTCCTATAGCGAGGAGGTTGCATAGGATTCCTGGCTAGTGTGGTGGACACCAATAAGGTCATGTTAGTGGGGCCAGAGCAGACCAAATTTGTGTGTGAATTCTTAGATGTGTTCCCTGAGGACCTACCGAGACTGCCATCACATCGGGAGATTGCATTTGTCATTGAGTTGGCATCATGTACTGAACTAGTGTCGAGGGCACCATACAGAATGGCTCCGGCGGAATTGAAGGAGTTAAAGGTACGTTTACAAGAATTACTGGACCTGGGATATATCAAACCTGGCTTCTCACCATGGGGTTCTCTAGTTTTGTTTGTGAAGAAAAAGGATGGGACCCTCAGGATGTGTATAGATTACAAGGAATTAAACAAGTTGGCCATCAAGAACAAGTACCCACTACTGAGGATAGATGACCCATTTGACCAGTTCCAAGGCAAGACAGTGTTTTGAAAGATTGCTCTTCGATCTGGTTATCACCAGCTGAGGATCAAGGATGAGGATATTCTAAAGATGGCCTTTTCCACGAGGTATGAAAATTACGAGTTTTTATTCATGTCATTCGGATTGGCCAACTCCCCAGCAACATTTATGGATCTTATGAACAGGGTGTTCAAGTATTATTTGGATCATTTCATGATTGTCTTTATCGATGATATCCTGGCTTACTCTCATTAAGAGGCAGAGCATGAGCAGCACCTCCGGTTGGTATTGTAAAGGTTAAGAGAGCATCGGTTGTATTCAAAGTTTAATAAGTGCATATTTTGGTTAATGCAGGTGCCATTCCTTGGTCAGATTTTTAGTGGAGACACCATAAAAGTTGATCCAACCAAGGATGAAGTAGTTAGGCATTGGCCAAGGCCAAGGAACGCCTCAGAGGTCAGGAGTTTCCTTGGGTTGGCAGGGTAGTATCAACACTTTGTGGAAGGATCCTCAATGATTGCTACACCACAGACAGAATAGACATGGAAGAACTTGAAATTTGTATGGTCAGACAGATGTGAGAATAGCTTCCAGGAGTTGAAGCAATGGTTGATTACTGCCCTGGTGCGGAGCCTTCCTTCAGATGGGGATACGTTTGTGGCGTACTGTGATGCATCGAGACTGGGTTAGGATGAGTGTTGATGCAGACTAGGAAGGTCATTGCCTACGCATCGCAACAGCTGAAGGAATATGAATGGTGATACCCTACTCACAATTTTGAGTTAGTAGCGGTGGTAATTTCACTAAAAGTGTGTTGACACTATTTGTATGGAGAAAAGTACGAGATATACATTGATCATAAGAGCTTGAAGTATTTCTTCACCCAGAAAGACATAAACATGAGATAGAGACGTCGGCTAGAGTTGGTAAAAGATTATGACTGTGAGATTCTTTACCATCCAGGGAAAGCCAATGTAGTGGCAGTCACTTTGAGCCGGAGGGGCCTATTAATTTTGTTTAGTTTGAATGAGATATCAAAGGAATCGGTAGAAGACATGACTAGAGCAAGGATAAATTTTGTGGTGGGCCAGTTATCCAGTATTACCTTGTAGTCCACTCTCTTTGAGAGAATAGAGGAGGGAAAGATGAATGATTCTCAGTTGGTAAAATTTAGAGAGGATGTCCTAGCTGGAGTAGCTAAGGATTTTTCAATTATAGAGACGAGTTTGTTGAATCTCATACTACTCCATATTCATTACATCCAGGCAGCACAAAGATTTATCAGGATCTAAGGTCATTGTATTGGTGGCTTGGGATGAAGAAGGATATGGTTGACTATATGGCAAAGTGCCTAACCTGTCAGCAGGTGAAGGCTGAACACCAGCATGCATCGGGATTGTTACAACCTTTAGGTATTCCCGAGTGGAAGTGGGAAGATGTTACTATGGATTTTTAAGAGGCTTGCTCAGGACAGTGGGGCAAAATGACTCAGTATGGGTGATAGTAGACAAATATACCTAGTCTGCTCATTTCCTATTGGTAAGAACAAACTATACCATGGACCAGTATGCAAAATTGTACGTGAGGGAGATTGTACGTCTCCATGGGGTTCCAGAATCTATAGTGTGAGACTGGGATCCCATTTTTACCTCCAGGTTTTGGGGAAGCCTACAGAAGGCTATGGGAACACAGTTGAAGTTTTTTACAGCTTATCATCCTCAGAAAGATGGGCAGTCTGAGAGGACGATTCAGATATTGGAGGACATGAGTACTAAATTTCGAGGAATCCTGGAGTAAGTATCTTCCGTTGATTGAGTTTTCATACAATATCAGCTATCAATCAACTATTGAAGTAGCTCCATATGGGATGTTGTATGGAATGAACTGTAGGTCACCCATTCATTAGTATGAAATGGGAGAGAGGAAGTATTAGGGCCCTGAGATGGTTTAGAGGACTAACGATCCTCAACCTTGTCATTTCTCCATAAAGCTTTAACTGGAGGAATCGTCTTGTTCCACAGAACCTTGTCATTTATATTTAGGATTTGAATTGGTCGCTCCACATAACACAAATCCATCTGTAGCTCTAGATCCCCATATCCCAATACACGGGTCGTATCCAACACATACTTTTGAAGCTTTGAGATGTGAAACACATCATGAACTCCTGATTATGACAGGGGCAAAGCCAATCTATAGGCTACCTGCCCGATCCTTTCAAGAATCTCGAAAGGTCCCATAAACCTAGGGCTTAGCTTTCCCTTCCTTCCAAACCTTTTTACTCCCTGCGGAGGTGAAACTTGCAGAAATACGCGGTACTCTACTTGGAACTCCACGTTCCTATGCTTAGGGTCAGCGTCTCTTTTTGTCTTCTTTGTGAGGTGAGCATTTGAGTTCAGATCTTCTCAATAGCCTTTCGAGGACAAAATTTGCATTATGAGGGGATAGTTGTAACATCCCAAATTTGCTAATAAGGCTTAGTTCCTTGATTAGTGTGCCGAGAGGGCATAATTGGATTTATATGCGAATTATGTGAAATTAATTGAATATATGTGTGATTATGGGACATATATGAATTATATATTAATATGAATACTTACGCAAGTTTATGTGTATTAAATATGCACGTGGACTCGTTTTCGTTAATAAGGGCATTTATGTAATTTTGACCCATTGAGGGTATAATTGTAATTATATGTGTTAAGTGATTAAGACCACATTATTATTTGGATATATTGGAAATATTCGGCTCAAGACGATCCTAGTGAGAGAGTTAACGGTAAAGTCACAACGGGGTCAAATACCCGGCTTCGAGTAACCCAAGGGGTATTTTAGTAATCTAGTACATAGTTGGAATTTATCGGGTGGTGGGTAGTTATTTGGTGATTATTTGGGTATGTCGGGAGTAATTGAGAATCTTAAGTATAATTTGAGGATTAGCAGGAAGTAGTGGGAAAATTACTTAATTACCCTTGGAGGTTACCTTGAAGGTTAGAGTGTGTAGGAGAAAATTGGTCATTTGACCACATAATTAGAGTAAGGGGCAACCCTTTGCTGGGGGTTTAGTCATTCAAGCAAAACACCCAGCTGTGGTTCTCTCCATCTCACTTCTCTCTCTCTCTCTCTTGATGAACTTAAAGTTTTTCCTTAAGTTTCGAGAGGATTTGATAGGAAGTTGAAGGAGATTGATGGGGAGATTTGGAAGATTTGAGGAGATTGGGAGCTGTGGAAGTCTAAGCTAGCCAAAGGATTCCAATTTTGCAGCTCAGGTGAGGATCTTTTAAGCTCCTTTGTGCTTTTCATATCTTGAGGAAAATAGTTAAGACTTGCTTAATTGTTTTGAAAACATTGATATTTCCAGGTAGTTGGGGTGGTGTAGGTGGTGGTTAGATACTAGCAAACCCTTAAGAAGCTCAGAATCAAGCTTGAAACTCAGAGTTATAGTTGAATTTTTAGAATTTTTGGGTAAGTTCTTAAAGTTCAAGATCAATGGTAATTTTGTCAATTTTGATGTTTGGGGATGTTTTAGAAGCTATAGGTTGTTATTTATTGTATATCTGAATTGCTAGAATAGTTTGTGTAGTCAATTTGGGTGAAAAACTGAATTTGCAAGGGATTTGGAGGAGATTGGGATTTCTGAAATCGTTAACTTTTTTGGGTTCCCAAGGTTGCACTGCGGCATTGTTCTTGGAGCATCGCGGCCCGCATGACCTCAAGGGCTAGGGGTTGTTCTCTAAACTGCCTTAGCGCCACGGCGCTAGGTGGATTGCGCAGCGGCGCGTGCCCAGGGTAGCAAGGGAGGAGGCTCTCTGACTTGTAGAGGGTCGCGGTGCTTTTGAAGGGCGCAGTGGCTGAAATTGGAGGTTTTGGCAAAAATGGTTTTTTAACCTCAAGAACTAAAACCTAAAGGCTCGAGAAGGATCTTACTACCCAGTTTAGAAGAATTCCAAGTCTTAGAGGCTAGTAAGTAATTTTGAAGCTTTTATTTAGGTTAGATCTCGATGGTTACCCGTTATTGTGTTGTGACTAGGTTATATCATTAGGGCTCGGGAGTAAGGATCATGCTCGGGATCGCCATACACTATCTACTCGGGATTCGAGGTAAGAAAACTGCAACTGGTTGTAATTGGGGCTTGAGCCCCTGTTAATGAATATAACATTGGTTATGACTATGATTAGTTGACTAGGCATGCTTGTATACGCTGCATCTGATTGTGTTATACAAATTGTATGTTTGAATATACCTGATCTGAAAGCTCGGCCTAAGGGAGTCAGGGATGGCAATAAGTGTACGGAACGTAGGCCATTTGGCTAGGGCAACCTGGGAGTACAATATGTTCTTGTCTAGCCCGAATGCCACCTAAATAATTAGAAGTGCGGTCTGCACTTATCTAACTCATTGACTGTTAAATTGGACTATGTGTTTGTTTAAGCATAGTTATTACTACTAAGCTTGTTGTTTATATTTTGTTTCCTATTTGAATATGTTCATTTTAGTTTTCTTGTTGAGCCATGGGACACAGGTGCTATGTGGTGCAGGTAATGGAGAGGAGAAGATGGACTAGCCATGAGTTGGAGAGCTTTAAGGGCAGCGTGTACATTTGGAACTACTCGACTGCCACGGTCGAGGGTTCAAGTGGGACTAGAGTCAAACCTTAATTTTGTCGCTTAGGCCGTCTTATGTTGTAATTACTTTTGGAGTTGTAAATGCCTTGTAAATATTTATTTTGAGATCCCATGTACAGACTCAAACTTTTAAATGAAAGTAATTGTTCCTATGATCAAAACTTTTAAATCCTAATCCATTAATTATTCTTAGTTACACGTTTATTTCCAAATGACTTGATTAGCAAGTCTAGAACTATTTAAAACACACAGTGTAATGGTCTTGGCTATCCAGGGCGTTACCATCGCAGTAAGTCATGATTCGTCTCCTGGTCAAAAGTTTTTTGTCTATAAGAGGTTACTAAAGCTTCGACTGGGAACGCAACTTCACTTCCGAAGGTTAACGAGAATGGTGTGTGCCTAGTAGAGGTGCAGTGAGAAGTTATGTACGCCTAAAGTACTTGTGAGAGCTATTTAGGCCATAATCCTTTGGCATCTTTAAACTTGTCTTGAGAGTCTTATTCACCGCCTTGACCTGCTTGTTGGCATGAGGATATGCTATCGAATAGAAACTCTTAATTACAATGTACTTTTCACAAAAGTTGGTGAACATATCGCTATCAAACTGGGTCCCATTATCTAACACGGTCATACTTAGGAGTCCGAAAAAATAGATTATGATCTTCATCACGAAATAAAGTACTCTCTTTGAGGTTATGGTTGCTAATGGTTCTGCCTCAGCTCACTTTGTGAAATAATCCATAGCCACCAATGCATAACGAACTCCTCCCTTCCCAGTTGGCAATGATTTGATTAAATCTGTTCCCAAAATGGTGAACGACCATGGTGAGGAGATCATGGCTAATTCGACAGGCGCAACTCGGGCTATTGTTGAAAAATACTGGCACTTGTCACACCTCTGAACCTATGAGGCTAAATCTTTCTTTATAGTATGCCAAAAATATCCCTGCCTCAATATTTTAAATTCGGGCTTTGCCCCCCGAGCATGGTCTCCAATGAATCCTTCATGGACTTCTTTGAGGATAGTCTGAGCCTCCCTAGGCAAAACACATCTGAGAAGTGGCATGGAATGACATTGCCTATAAAGAGTTCCCTCGACCAAAACATACGTTGGGACCTGGTACAACAAGTTTTGCGCCTCTTTGGGATCTTGGGGCAGTTTTCTAGAGGTGAGATATTCCACAATTGGAGTCATTTAGATCAGATCTTCATGGATCATCTCCATTTCTGTCAGTTCTTCCTCTATACTAGGTTTGTGAAGAAACTCAACTAGGAACACTTTCAATGTGTTCGCCTCTTCGGTTGTGGTGAGCCGGCGAAAGCGTCTACATTTCTATTTTGCTCGCGTGGGACTTGCTCTATGGAGTAGAAGTCGAATTCTAACAGCTTACATTTTTCCTTGGCCAAATAAGCCGTCATTTTGACCCCACGGGCTTGATTTACCACAAGTTGGGAATCACTAAAGCACTGGATAACCTTTGCTTTTAACTCTTTGAAGATCTGGATTCTAGCCAGCAATTCCTCATACCCAGTCTCGTTATTGGAAGCTCTAAATCCAAATATGAGAGTTTTGTGAAAGCGATGCCCTTCAGGTGTGATTAGAATTATTATAGATTTAGATTCATGCTCGTTTGAGGACCCATCAACAAAGAGTTTCCACAATTCTTTAACTGGCTCCCTCATGGCCTCGTCCTAAAAATCAGTGCACTTAGCCAAGAAATAAGCGAGGGCCTGGCCCTTTATTTTTGTTCGTGGCTTATCTAAAGTCTTGAATTGTCTGAGTTCAAAAATGTCCCAATGCTTCAAGTTCTTGCAAGACCTCCCTTAGAGGTTGATTTGTGAGAACGTGTATAGTGTGGGACTAGAAATACAGCCTGAGCTTCCTTGACTCTAGGATCAGGTAGAATGGGAGTTTTTTTATCAAAGGGTATCGGGACTCAGCTCCCAAAACCCTCTTAAAAATATAATATATTATTTTTTGAGGCCGATTTTTCTCACAAACTAAAACAGCACTGACCGCATTCTTAGTTATTGCTAGGTAGAGGTATAAATCTTCCCCCCTAATGAGCTTTGGCAGGACAAGGGTTTGGCTAGGTGCTTTTTCAGGTCCTGAAATGCCTGCTTGCATTCATCGATCTATTCGAACCATTTATTTTCACTGGGCAAATTGTAGAAGGGGAGACACTTGTCAGTAGACTTCTACACAAACTGAATAAGGGCGACGACTTTTCCAGTCAAGCTCTGGACCTCTATTCGCAACATGAATGATGAAATCTCTAACAGTGATCTAATCTTCTCAGGATTTGCCTTAATCCCCCTAGAGTTAACGACGAAGCCTAGGAACTTCCTCGACGAGAACTTGAAGGAACATTAATGGGGATTCAGCTTCATGTCATACTTATTTAGCACACTAAAACATTCATCCAGAATTGATACATGGTTGTTGGCAGTTTTCAACATGACGAGCATGTCATTAACATACACCTGCATGTTTTTCCCAATCTGGTCAACGAACATCTTGTTTACCGATCTCTGGTAAGTTGCTCCAACATTCTTCAGCCCGAACAACATGACTTTGTAACAGTACACATTGTGTTCAGTCATAAAGCTGGTATGCTCTTAGTCCGCATGGTTCATTGAAATCTGGTAATATCTAGAATAGGCATCCATGAAAGACATGAGCTCGTGACCAGCTGTGCCATCAACGAGTTAATCAATCCTTGGCAAGGGAAAACAATCCTCTGGGCAAGCCTTATTGAGGTTGGAGAAGTCGATGCAGATCCTCCACATCCCGTTTGGTTTTTGGAACTAGGACGGGGTTGGCTATCCATGTAAAATATTTCGCCTCCTTACTTAATTTGCATTTTAGGAGGGGAGCTACCTCTTCTTCCAGAGCTTCTCCTCTTTCCTTTCGCAACAGCCTTCTCTTCTGCTGCATGGTAGGTATGTTTCTGTCCAAATTAAGTGTTTGCATGATCAAGCTTGGACTGTGACTAGGAAAACACATTAAGGTTATTTTTTAAAGATGAGATTAGGTTCTTTTTGTGTTCGGCACTGAGATTTTTTTGAATATTTACAACCTTTGAGGTTGCTTCTTGATCTAGAATTACCTTCTCTAGCTCCTCCATGGCTTGGATCTCAGAGCAATCATCGCCTATTCTTGGGTCAATTTCTTCTCACTGGGTGACCTCATTCTCTACCATATTAGGCTCTTCTGCCCCCTCAACGACCTCCATCGCCTGAGGCTCCTTAGCTTCCTCAATTGTCACTATGGCATGCTGCTTGGGTCGTGATCTTCCTTTCATGGAAATGGTATAGTATTCCATGGCAGCAAGTTGGTCCCCTCTTATTGTGCACATCCTAGTAGGCAAAGGGAACTTCATAGCTAAGTGGTGGACAGACGTTATGGCCTCGAATGCCATCAAGGCTGGTCGCGCCCAAAATGGCATTGTTGGTAGTTAAACAATCTATCGCGATCAATTCGAGCATCTTTGCTACAATGATTACAATGAGCTTGATCGTTCTGATGGTTGCCACTCCTTCCCCTGAAAACTCATATAGAGTCGTGGATGACACCTTTAGGTCAGTTACTGATAGCCCCATCTTCCCTAGTTTGGACTTGAATAACACATTCACAAAGTTCCTGTTATTGATCAAGATCCTTCAACTCTCCAGTTTGCGAGCTGAATTGTTATGACAAACGGGTCGTTATGAGGGAATTGGACATGGCCAGTGTCTTTTTCTGTAAAACTAATGGGCTTCTTGTCTATTTTTTGTTTCTTTGACAATCTCTACTTTGGAGTTAACACTACACCATCATGAGATTTTTGTTCCTGGATATAACTTTTTTGGGCCTCACTGCTTGTGTCGTCCAAGTGAGGTCCACCTACGATCATGGCTATATCCCTCCCTTCGATAGGAGGAGAGATGAGTTGGTTTTCTGGAGCTAGAAGAGCTGGTGGTAGATTCACTTTATTTCTTGGAGCTGGTCATGTATTCAGCACAGTCGGCTGATTGGGAGCTACCCGATTTTGAGCGTATTGTGCTAATGGTCCAGCTCAGATAAGAGTCTCGATCTCATCCTTTAATTGATGGCAATCTTCATTATTTTGGCCTATGTTGTTGTGGTAGCAATAACACTTGGCTAGGAATCTCTTTGCCCGTGATTTCTCATGGGCTCTAGTTTTTTCCACAGAAGGTGAGCAGAATTCGCCAGATATAAATTTTTTCGAATATTCGTCAGGTCGGTGTATACGGTGAATATTGAGGTGCACTTCTCCTCGACATTGTTTTCCTTGGATTTTGCCTAATCATCTTCGTTGTTTCCTTCCTCTTTTATTGTTTCCCTTCTGGTTTTTATGGGTAGCGGGCTAAGTCGTGGCTGCAATATTTTCTACCACTCTAGTGGGCTAAGTAGGAATTCAGCTAGTTCCAACCAATGTGGATTCAGCCTCCTCGAGATTTATCCATTTTTTTTCTTGGGCATGGAACTCATCTATATTATTCACTCCTTTCATTTGGAGTTCTTTCCACAATTCACCTCCTACTGTGATCTCAGATCGCATCGCCATGAGTTTGACACTATCATCGGCGTCTCTAGCCCAAGCTGCTTGGTGAACCGATTTATATAAGCGTTGAGAGACTAACCCGATTATTTTTTAATATTGGCCAAGGAATTGGCCTCCACCTGTACTTCTTTTGCAACTCGGAACTGCTTTTTGGACTTTATCAATAACTGTTTCCAGGAGGTGATTGGATGCTTTTTAAATTTGTTAAAGCACAATCTCGCTGCTTCTATCAGTGTGGTTGGGAACAGGACACAACACAGGTTGATGTTAATAATATGGGCTTTCATCGGGGTATTGAAAGTCCCAATGTGGTTTGACATGTCGGTTGTTCCATCATAGGTAGTCATGTTCGACATCCTAAAACCTATTGGATATGGAGCTACATAGATGTGAGGAACAAAATGCTCGAGCTCCTCATTAGAATTAAAATCGTCCTGATTTCTCTCGGACATGAGACGCTTCATTTGCTCCTTCATCATAGCAAGATTCTTAAGGGTTGGATCCTTCACTACCAGTTTGTTTTGGAGATGATTATTAGCTCCCATCCCGAACTACGCGTTATTCAGGTCCTCATCCCTTCATGCTTGAGCTCAGTTAATTGGGGCATTCCCATTATCACACAGTATTGAAGGATTTTCCCTAGTCTAATTATAACTCAGAATGTTGTAGCGAGCTTATGGTCCACGTTGGGCATTTAGATGATCACGCAAGTCGGACTAATGGTTAGAGAAAAAACTCAAAGCTGAGTTCAAATGACTTCTTAGGTAGGTCTCTTGCCTTTGAGAGTGTGTTCTGCAAATACTCTGTGACCTTGTCTTGTGACGACTCTCCGTCCAATTGCTACCTTCCGCGAAGTTCATCATTTATTGGTGAGGTCGTGGACCCTGGTCATTCACACAAACTCGGAGTCTCGTATCTTGAGATTGTGAAACATGGGTAACTTCTCTACTAGCAGAGTTTCTTCGATTGTCTCCATGGAATGGTACATTTCCATGCGCTCGCGGGGGTGTTGGGTGATGAATTGGTGATGGTGGGTGCCTTATGGGTGATGCAATCCGCCGTCCGTCAAGTCGCACCAATCTAGGTCATCCATCTTCCACTCCTATGTCTCAGACTGATGGTAATACTTCCTCATTTCTTTGCACTTGGTCACTCAGTCAGACTGGTGCTTGAGGATTTTAGGGGACTTCGATACATCTAGAAGCAGTCCTTACTCGCCCAATTTGAGCGAACTAAGTTCTGGCCGCATGAGTCGTCTGCTCGTTCAAGTGATTGTGAGCCTGCCAATCATTCTTGGAGGTCCGCTTTGATGGCATAGAGCTAGGAGTTGCATTCTTCATAGAATGACTTAAATTAAGATGATTACGCTTGTGGGACATACTCCTGTGGATCCACTTCTCCTCCTTCTCACATTATGGTCAATTATAGGAGTGGGTAATGAAGACATTATCTTGTCGATACGCCTGTTTTCATGGGCGAGGTGGCTCCTCAGCTGAGTATTCTCCAGTTCGATAGCTCTGACATAACCTAGATCATTACAGAGGTTGTAGGACGATGAACTGCCAGTGTCGTGGTGATCCCTGTCCTCGTTTTGGGAATGTTTTCTAACACGAAGGGTTACAGAAGTGCCTTCTCCAGTAAGGTTGATCGCACAAACCTCTCCATGGTCCCCAAGCCTCACCAACTTGTTATTGTGCATCGATCGTGTTACCACCATTTTGATTAAATTAAAAATTTGCAAAAGAGTTTGACAAGCCTAATTGAGCTCACAAAGAAAGCACCATTATGTTGACGTAGTTTTTCCCCAACAATAGTCTAAGAAGTCTTAAAGAGATAATTAGGATTTTTGTGAAACGGTCAATAAATATCACACAAGAATTTTACGTAATTCAGTGATTAAAATTCACCTAGTCCACAAGTCTATGTTATTCTATTTAGGATCTCTGAAAAAATTATTTAGGGCAATTTTTGCTGAGTTTTTGCATACAAAAATTCCCCCTTTATCAGTCCATTCCCTCTATATTAATAGGGATTTAATGGACAGTTTTGGGTAAATTAAAAAAATTGGTAACTTCCCAAACATATAAATAACTTAAATACACAGAGTGCTTGATATTACACATTTATTAGGCAAGGATTACAATACATTAATTACGCATATAAAATCTCTGAGTTCATTATCATTCAAGCTTGTGCGCTTTATGAAATACAACAAGCTGAATGCATCCCTCAAACTGGAGGTGTAGTTTATGGTGATCTGGTTCGAGAGAGGTTCTTGGCCCGATGAGGACGATTTGGGAACAATGCCAACCAATCTCCATTACACCCATTGGGCGTGATCTGGAGGGCCTTTTGATAACAAACCTCAGTTTGTATAAGCTTGAGCTATTCATCCTATAACTAATGTGAAGTCTCCAGGTCTAACAATCTTTATTAAATGATTGCCAACTATACCTCGATCAAGACGATTGAGCTCGTACTTTTCAGGTACAACAGTAAAAGCATAGGAAATTTTTTTGTTGTCTGAGTGTATTATTTGTTATGTTCTTCTTTTGGCCTGTAATATTGTTTTTATGATGTATGGTTTATGCATGTATGGTGATATGGTCTGTTGTTAGCTTGCAATCCAAAGTTCTACCAAGTTGCATGATCTTATTCTTGGTGCCATAGTTTCCAACTTGACTTCCTACGGGTCAAGCACTTCCATAACGACTTAGTTCATAAAAATAAACTCTATGGATCAATTGTATAGGAAGATTATATGAGTTTAGGTTTTTAAAATGCTGAAAAATATTTTGTATGCTAGAAGTTATGCATGTGTTTGTGAAACTTGTACAAATGTGGAAAAATGTTAACAGATGGGATTCACTAATTTTGGGCAGTGTGTTGAGTAGATACATAAAAGTATTTTTGAATGAAATTTTGTGGAAATTTTTATGGTATATCAAAGTTTAAATCTGGAAATTTTCATGGAAATATGAATAATATATTGAGAGTTATAAAATGTTAAAGGGACAATAAATCTGGAAAAACATTTTTTGTCAGTTTGGCCCTTGCACTTTCGAAAAATGTTCGAGTCGCAAAATTAAATATTATGGGCTGATTTTCAAACAAGACGAGTGCTCTCCTATTCCAACTTCCCCAGAAAACACTATGTATATTGGTAATGAAACTGTCAAAGTTTCATAGAAAGATATTAAAAATGCTAGGAATTATATAATTCTAAAGTTAAAAGAAAATATAAAATTTTGAACTAAAATATTCTAGGCAGCACGTTGGTGAACGTTTTTCACAAAGCAAAAATTATTTTTATGGCCTAAGTTTTCTCGAGGATATTTTTTTAGCATAACCTAATATGTACCTAAGAAAAATCAAATCAAAGTACCAAGCAGACTGGATTTTGTTTGTCTCCTAAACTTAGGAAAAATCCAGATTTCAAATAAAATAGTTTCAGACCATACTTTTTGGTGACAACTTTCACCTAGTTAAAATGTTTATTTTTTACTTAAAATTTGTATGGACTTTCTTGGGATTTCCAAGAATGGCTCTATAAGAATTTGAAACTTTTGAGTCTAAAGATTGAAAATTGAAGCCTTCCGAATTTCAGAAATTTTAACAAATGGGATAGTTTTTCAACACTTCAAATTATTTTGAGACTTTTTACCAAAACATAAGTTTTAAAGGATATTCAAAAGTAGGCTCAGATTTTCACCTTAACTAAGTAATAGGATTATTTTAAACACCAATAAATAGAATAAACTTATAATGTTAAGATTTAACCTTAAAATAATTAAATAAATAATAAATAAAAGGGGCCAAATCCTATTTTCCCAAAATAATCATGGGGAAAAAAGTTCTTTTCTAAATATATCTTATGGGGAATTAAAAAATAAATTCATAATTCTAGGATCTAATTAAATTCAAAAGTTAAACTTATTTTCCATTATTATCGAGTATTAATTGAGTAATTTTCTTTGCCACTATTTTTTACGTGATTAAGCTTGATACCTCATTAGTACTCTACATTTAAATAACCCAGCTTCAGTCGAGAATAGAATAAATCCTGGAAATCAATTAGGGTCGAACCTTTCTAAAGATTCTAAGGTTCCCGAGGACTTAGAGGGAAGGTTTGAAAACAAATAACGAATTGTTGTACCAGTTCAATATTTTTTATATTGATCTTAAGGCCCAAACAAAACTTAATAATTATTAATCACCATAAATAATCAGAGTGTACTGTATGGCTAACTACATTTTTGGCTAATCGAGGATGGGACTTCTAGTAGAGGAAAATCTCTTATATTGTTAAGGACTACTTGTAAGCCAACCCTGACTTCTTTGACTACAACATGAATAACTAGTGTATTTCTTGTTAGATTTAGGTCACGAGCACAAGTATACACAATTTTTTTTAGAAAGTCTATAATGGTGTTATCCTAGCAGAGTCGAGGTTTAATTCTGACATTGATGAAATGGTTGAGAGAATTATTCCATAGAGCTCGTATGCATGTGAGGAGGTAAGAGTACCTAATGGCACTAATTGCACTAATGGTACTAATGGCAATAAAATACACTAGTGAGGTCAATGGTCCAATAACCATGGACCATTATTAGACTGGTGTTGCCACACCCGTGATAGTAGTAGATAATTGATTTGACTACTTCTTAATTGAATATTGACATGGTGCATGCTCTCTCTCTAATTGATTTTAGGATTTTCGTTTAACCGATTTAATACACGAATGGAATAAAGAGATTATTCATGTGATGCATGTACTCTATGAACTATATTAGGATGTGATGATCCAAATTTCATATGAATATAAGTTGTAGAGAACTTATTTGGGGTCAAAAAATTAAGTTGCCTCTAGAATAGTATTTGTTGGTGTTGTTGTTGATAAGATTGCTCAGTCATTGTTCTACCTACTCTAGGGTTATGGAGATTGTTCTATGTATATATTTGTTTTGCCCTGGGATCTTCTGCATGCAAGTTCGATTTTGAAGTTTGATTATTGGGCATGATCACAAGTTTTCCAGAATGCTTACGTGTTCTTAAATTTTATGTTTAGGACTCGGTTATACCGGAACTCTAATTTTGGTTAGATTTCTGAATGTTGTTATTATGGCTAAGACTTGGTTGTCTTTATTAACGTTATTTGGGTTGGTTTGATCTTACTAAACATTTTTTCTTACCTACTTTTTTTATGTTGTAGGTAAGATGAAAGGGAAGGTAGAGCAGTGAGCACTGGAATCTACGTTGTGGAAATGTACATGTGG
Organism: Humulus lupulus; assembly: GCF_963169125.1. NCBI lineage: Eukaryota > Viridiplantae > Streptophyta > Magnoliopsida > Rosales > Cannabaceae > Humulus > Humulus lupulus. Next base: position 248,076,349 of record NC_084793.1, read on the forward strand.
CTAGACAGTGAGAAATCTACACTTTTGAAAAATATGTATTACTTTTATAAGAACATATCTTGGGATATGTATTTTGAATATTTAGAACTCTATAATGTTGTAATCACTTTTAAAGTATTCGCATACATCCAAACTAAAGCATTATACATACAATTTACAAAAAGCTTAATCTCTCTGTCTCTGATTTCTAAATCGTTGTTGATGAAAAATTGCATCAACAAGTTGATTGGCTCCAAGCCGAACAATGAATGAAGGTTGGACAATTCTTTAATTCAGTAGGTAAGAGAAGTTCTGGAACTAAAAGGAAATGTGAAATAATGGAGAAAGGGTTATGACGAAGGGGGAAAAAGAAGAGTCGGGTTTAAATAGGGTTTCTTCTAAATTTTGAATCAACAGATAGATCGTGATCGCAAGTACTCGAGTACCATCCGATGACTCTCCTTGGAAAGTACCTTCCCGAGATGCCCGTTTAGTTGACAGTCTACTCATGGGGACAGACTAGTAGGGGAATTTGTTGAGTCCCAACCAATCAAAATGTGACATGTATCATCCGTATTTAATGCACTCGCAAGAGTTCGACCACTCGGTTAGCGCCACGTGTCTTGGAATTTAAGGCGATCCCAAAGGTCCCACCACTAGAAAGTCTACACATGTTTAGTCGAGCACGAAATTTCCAACCAAGTGCCAAAGTCATTTTTGCCACGTGTCAACTGGCGAGAAATCTCCACCGCACAAAGTATGTTAGAGACTTGGGGGGCAAATGTTCCAGGCCTTTTTCGGCCTACTATCCACGTCAACAATAAACGACACATGACAATATATGTCATATACTCACATGACAAGATTACCCCTGGGCTGACAATTAAATGGTGTATGGTCTTCCAAACCCCCAAGGAGGGGCCTTGGGACCCTGTGTTAATCCCTGAAGCATAACTCCTCAAAGGGCCTCCGAGATTAGATCAGGAAATACACTATCATGGTGACTTCTCGGAAAGCTCAAGAAGCCCCATAACTTCCTTGCGAGATTCTCAGAGATTCGGGGGACCACATATTGAGGAAGTGATCCTAGGTGTCTGTTCTATTAGGATTTTAGGACCACTTATTTTTTAGGTTAGGTAACCGCCCAAATATAGGCCTATGGCTAAGTGATATGTGTAATATACCTAATATGTAATGAGTAATTCCCAAAGAATGTGGGAATGGAATGTAAACCTATCTTCTATTAAAGGCTAATAGCTCTTTTAGCTCCCCTCATGCCACCTATAAATAAAGCATGATGGGGTCATTTGTAAGGATCTGAAACCCTAGTTTTTGGGCTCTTATTTACCTTGGAGCAAGACTATCATCTATCCAAGTTGTAAAACCTAAAGAGCCTGTGATTCTGGCAAACTCGCTATCTTATACAAGTGACTCATGGACTAGACCTCGTTAACAGCCGATCTACGGAAAAAAACTTCTGTTGTGGTTCATTTCTTTTTACTAGCTCTTTTTCACATTTTATTTAGTTGACATAAATCTTGGTCAACAAATAGGAATTTATATTTTTTTTTCAATAAAAAACTAGAATGTAAAGAATGAAAGGGAGATAATAAAATTAAATATTTTTATTTGTTAAAAAATTAATTGGTAATTTTGTTATTTTTAAAATTTTAACTTCTTGAACGAAAGAAAGATTGAAAACATATATATTTATTGAAGAAGAAAAAAAGTGAATGAATAATTAATTTTGAATTGATTATTTTAATAGATTTTTTTTTTATTCTAATTGTAGATTATATATATATGTATATATATTGGTACATAAACTAACCATTAGATTATCTAATCACTAGATATAATGTCACTAGTGATTTTTTTTTCAATCACTATTATCACAACAACAAAAATCACTATTACCGGTGGAGGAGCCCGCCGGTAATACATGGTATATCCGCCGGTATTTGTTATTACCGGCGGAGTTCCGCCGGTAAAGTCCCGCCATTAATAAACGGTCGGTATTATCACCATTACCGACCGTTTGACACCACCCGCCGGTATTTCACTATTACCGGCGGATTAATAGAGGTGGGAGTCCGCCGGTGATGTGCAACGCTGACATCGTTTTTGACTGGTTTATTACCGGCGGAACCCGCCGGTATTAATCCGCCGGTATTAAAATACTAATATTAAAATAAAACAATTAATTTTATTTTATTTTTTAATAAATATACATATAATACTTATTTAAAAATAATAATATTTAACATATATTATAATTAATAACACAATTAATATTCATCAAACAAAACTAACATTGTAATTAATCATCAAATTAAAATAAGAAAATACAAATTGTCTCATTTTAATTACATATAAAGTAATTATAACATAAACATAATAAAATTTCAATTGTCTTAATATAATTAAAAAACATAATCTAATTATTATTGTTTTGATCAGGCCAACTTGGTGTAAAATACTCATTAAGATCAATATCTTGATCACTAGTATTAGGGCGCGGCAACGGTGGTGAAGCAAACTGTGGTGCTTGTGTAGAGTGATGCTGCGAAGATGATCTAAATTGTCGAGCATGTGGTCGCGGCGAGGGAGACTGATGCAAAATACTCTCAAACTGACCATACCTCTGCTGCTGCGACGGACTCACAAATTGACCATACATCTGCTGTGGATGCTGCTGCTGCAATGAATCCCCGAAGTCACGACGCCTAGGATGTGATGTCTGAGATCCGGTAGCGACGTCGGGGTAATATAAAGGAGGGGACTGGGAGGAACGTCCGTACGTGTTTGGATAATTCTGTTGAGGTGGATACACATGTTGTTGTTGTTGTTGTTGTTGTTGTTGTTGTGGCATCGACCAAGGAGGTGGACTTTGAGAAGATATACCACCTTCAGGTTGTGATGGTAAATATCGTTGGAGAAGGCTTTCAAACCGCGACTCAGTTTCTGTACTGGTATGCTGAGGATTACCAGATGGACCTTGTTGAGATTTCAACATCCGGATCTCTTCACGCATTGACTTAATTATTTCTGCCATAGTAGCAATGTCTTCCCGAGGTTGGGCCTGTGACTGACTTTGACTTGTGGAGCTAGAAGCTGATTTTTTCCCTTTGCCTTTGCTGTAACCTACTCCTCTTTGAAAGTCAGACCTCTCCCCAAGTACTTTACTCATAATCTCGTACTGATTGATCGACGAGGATTCAGCAGCAGATCCAGTTTCAGATCCCTCCGTCAGTCCTTGAGACTGGCTTTGAAGTCGTGCCCTCTCAAGCTCTTCCGTCATTTTTTCCTGTTCATAAAAAGTGTTAGAAACACATCAGTAACATAGTTTAATGAAAATAATAACACAAAAGTATAAACTTACAAAAGTTTCTCGAGCTGTGTCGTTGACAAAAACTTTTGTCGATTTTCTCAAATGGCTTTCTTTCCAAGTATCAATAACATGTTCATCAGGGTTTGCCTATACAAATTTAGAGATAGGAAGTTAGAATGTAAAATTTTGTTAAATTAAATTAATATTTTTACTTACAAATTGGTGACGCTTAGCCGCCATCGATTTTGTGCCTTGCGTCGATGTATACTTCATTTCTTTTCTGTTTTTCTTGTTTTGGTTGGATCGCGCGATAAATTTTGGGCTCAAAAACAACTGAACAATATCTTTCCAACTCTCCTTGGAGCAATGGTCAGGTGGGGCAACTAAAACACTCTGCAAATCTTCTGGATTAGAGTAATATTTTTTGAAGTGAGTATGTCTGATGTTCTTTCTCTCAGAATATCTTTTGCGCATCTCTGTGTAGATAATTTTCATAACTCTCTCGGGTTCTGGATGACCATCAACATTATAAAAATACTACATTAAAAATAACATGTTAGTTTAGTTTGTAAATGATTTCTACATTAAAAATTATACCACAAGACTTGTTCTAAATTTGTACCTTCATCCTATGTACGACTTGTTCCTTAAATTGTTGAGGTACATCAGCGAAATCCAAGTAATTTCCTGGCAACGACAAAGTGACTTGGAGGCCTATCTCGCAGACAAAAGGTTGGTCCTCCAAGCCAACCACTTTGTCCGTCCTAGGATCAAGCTGAAGATCTAGTGGTTTCCCGACATTTCGCCGTCGAATTTCAAGTGGCTTCGAATTAGCCAGGCCACGACCCTTTCTTCTCGGCACTTCAGCTATCCACATTTTCAAGAATAACCAAAATGTGAAATATTAATATTATATTTAAACATTTGTTGAGCTTGACTTTCAAGCTATGAGCAAAATTTGAAAATTATTATTAACCTGACTCGCAGGAAGACGGTACTCTACTAGGATCTGGCGGGTCTAGACCTCCACCATCTCCGCCATGAGAGGTGGCTATATCTGCTGACATTGTACTTAGGAACAAAAATGATTAGTTAGTATTAAATTGTTAGTTAGTATCAAATATCACCAATGGAAATGAACATCATGATTACAAGTCTCATATATTATATTTTAAACAATTGTCATTATTACAAAAATATTAAAACTAAGTAGAATAATCACTATCACTTTCATCATTAATTAAATTAACATCAATCGGAGACACATGATTAACATCATCTTCACAAATATCAACTAGCAATTCATCTTCTTCATGGACTTCTTCTTCTTCGCCTAAGTCGTCATTTATAAAATTTTCATCTAATTGATCAGCAGGTGAATTTTGTATAGTGCCAATATATGTTGCAGGTTCATGAGATTCCATAACCAACTGACCGAGATCCACGGTCAACACAAAATTTGATGAGTTTATGTCATGTACAACATCAACATCTGCATCAGCTTCATCGTCCTTGATGTCCCAAATTTGACGGTGATTGACATCCTCAACAATTTTCCAGTGTCGGCCTCTAAGTAGATCATCGAGATAGAATACTTGCTTAGCTTGGCTAGCAAGTATATAAGGCTCATCTTTGTACCATTCGCTACTGACGTTTATACTGGTGATATTATTTTCAGTGATTGTTTTCTTCTTGCTTGGATCAGTGTTAAACCATTTACACCTAAACAATGCAGCTGAATATGCACCAGTGAAAGATAAGACCAGTACATCTTGAAGCGTGCCATAATAGTTAAAACCTTCAGTTCCCGCAACAGACACTCCACTATTTTGTGTGGTGCGCTTTTGATCTCGGTCATAAGCGATAAATCGAACACCGTTAACTATACAACCTTCGTAGTATGTTGCCAAGTGATCTGACCCAGATGCTAAAGCTAGCAACTCATCACCATTCTCTAAAGATCCTTGTTTGTGCAAGTCATATATCTAAATAAATTAATAAACTTATATTAGAATGATAAAAATATCATTACAATAATAAATGTTTAAAAATAATCTCAATTTTACCTTCTTATGAAACCACTGGCGAAAATTTTTCTTCTGTAAAAGATTATGATCACCATCTGGGAATTTCAGTTTGATCTCTACTAGGTGTTCGCTGTAAATTTGAATGCTTTGACTATTAGATAAAATAATTTGGAATAAACATAAATTTCACTTTAAAGGGAATAAACTTACTCTAAGTAACCCTGAATTTCAAGTGAATTGTTAATGATGAACCATTCAGCCATTTCACGAGTCGCAAGATCTAGAGGCTTGAGAGATCCCTTTGTTAGGGGACGACATTGAGATTGAAACACAGTAAGGTGTCGTGGGACATACACCTCATCTTTATTGCGATCAAGACGATTAAATTTAGTTTCAACCCCTTTGAAATACATCGAACAAAATGTCATAGCCTCATCAGCGACATAGCCTTCAGCTATTGACCCTTCAGGACGAGCTTTATTTCCCACGTAGTTCTTCAATTTTTTCATGTACCTTTCAAAAGGATACATCCATCTCATAAATACCGGTCCACCCAAAATTGCTTCTTCAGGCAAATGTAAGACCAAGTGAATCATTATATCAAAAAAAGCCGGAGGAAAGATCAACTCCATCTTGCACAATATCAGAACAAGGTCTTTTTGTGCTTCCTCCATATCTGTAACATTTATAGTCCTCGAACATAGTTGCCTGAAAAAATGACATAGTTCAGAAATGGTGGTCGATATATCTTTTGGGAGAAACTTACGAACACCCACAGACAATAATCGTTGCATTATAACATGACAATCGTGGGATTTCAACCCAATGATATTTGTTTCATTCTCTATTACTTTTTTCTTCAAATTTGAACAAAAGCCATCTGGAAATTTCACTTCTTTAATAAATTGACAAAATTGTTGTCTCTGATCAGGAGTTAACACGTAAGAAGCAATGCGGCTTCATCAACTTTCCACTCTCATCTTCATAAATCCACAATGATTCCCTTACTCCCATCTTCTTCAAATCATATCTTGCATTAGTGGTGTCCTTAGACTTATCATTGTCCAAGATTGTGCCGAGGAGACTATCACACACATTTTTTTCGACATGCATGACATCAATGTTATGTTTTAAAATGTTTGTACTCCAATAATCAAGCTCGTAGAAGATGCTTTTTTTCCTCCAATTTCTATCTTCCGCAACTCTTCTACGTTTGACACCTCCAAACTGCAAGTGTTTTCCAGGAACTTGGGGTGGAAGGTTGTTCACTTGTTCTAATATTTCCTCACAAGTAAATAGTTTCGGAGGACGTCTTCTCTCAATTTGTCCATCGAACTCAGTGTTCCTTCTCATTCGATGTGTACTAGGCAAGAATCTTCTGTGACCAACATACGATGTCTTACCGATCACTCGAATGGAAGATGTATCTTCATTACATGTAGGACAAGCTTTGTATCCCTGACCACTCCATCCAGACAAACTACTTCGAGCTGAAAAATCATTGACTGTCCATAAAAGAGCTGCGCGCAGCTTGAACATAGTGTTGGTCGTACTATCTCTCGTAACAACTCCGTTAGCCCACAACTCCTTCAACTCATCCACCAATGGTCTTAGAAATACATCTATGTCCTTACCCGGTGATTTTGGACCAGGAATAAGGATGGTCAGCATCAAATTGTTGTCTTTCATACATAACCAAGGTGGAAGATTATAGTTCGCCAACACCACAGGCCACATGCTGTATGCCAGGTTCATGTTGCCAAATGGATTAAATCCATCAGCAGCTAAGCCTAAACGAACATTCCTAGGATCACTTGCATATCCAGGATGATTAACGTCAAAGTTCTTCCACGCCGTCCCATCCACTGGGTGTCGCATCACTCCATCATCTTTCGATTTCCCAGTGTGGTGCCATAGCATGTCCTTCGCTGTAAGCCTTGAGCTGTATAGTCTTTTCAACCGGGGTGTCAATGGAAAGTAACGCATCACCTTATGCGGCACCTTTTTTCCTTTAGTTTTTTCAAAAGTCACCCATCGACTAGTTCCACAAACTGGACATTCCTCTTTGTTTGCATGCTCTTTGTAAAATAAACAGCAATCATATTGGCACACATGAATCGACTCGTATCCCAACCCTAATTTCTTCAATCTCTTTTTAGCCTCGTAGTACGTTGATGGAATTTTATTTTCCTTCGGAAAGGAAATCTTTAACAACTTCAATAATTCATCGAATATGTTGTTAGGAATCTTCCCTCTAACTTTCAAATGTAATAGCTTAGCTAAGAAGTTAAGGGAAGAAATCCAATCACAACCAGGATACAACTCAACTTCAATCTCCTCAAATAACTCGTCGTAATATTGACTTGCGCCACTATTGTCTACTTGCTCAGTTGTCGGTAAGAGGAAGTCCTCCACTATGGGAATCATCTCGTCAACTTCATCATCATCAACTACATCAACAACATCTAGTTCTGCTTCCCCATGATAAATCCACCTCTCATAACCTTGATAAAATCCCCAATCGAATACATGTGCTTCGACAACAGGTAAAATTTCAAGCCTATTATTTATGCATCTGACACACGGACACCTAATTCTTCCATCAGAATCCTTATATTCCGAGGCCATCCTCAAAAATGATTGTAGACCATTCCAATATTCTTGACAAGCACGATTTCTCAATGTTGTCCAAGTCTTGTCAATCGCCATCTAGAGTGTTACAAGAATCTGTGAGTTTTAGTAATGTGAAAAGGAATGTATAACAAAAAAATTTGTTATCATTTTTTAAATCTTATGCAATATTATAATATTTTATGATGTTTTATTAGAAAATGTTATTCAAATTAAAAAAAACAATTCATTCATTATTTTATTGTTAATACTTTAAACTTATCATTTCTGTGTTGATATCCCTATAATTGATGGTTGTGGTCAACAACCATCAATCATAAGCATACTGGGACAGAAAAAATAAATTATTATAAGATAGTAATTTTTAATAATTTATTTTTTATGCAACATTAATTATTAAATTAAATAATTAATAATATTAACTATTTAATTAATCATTATTAATTTTTAAGATTTGTATTAAATTAGATAAAATTATTCAATTAGATAATGTTATTTAATAAAAAATAAATTATTATAAGATATGTAGTAATTTTTAATTAATCATTATTACTTGTAAAAACTTTTATTAAATAAAATTTTCAATTTCTATATTCAAATAATTTAATAATAGTTAATATCAGATAATAATATTCAATAAATAAATTAAAATAATTTCTTATTTATTTAATTAATCATTATTAATTTTAAAGACTTATTAAATTAAATTATTTAATTAAATAATGTTGAATCAAAATTTTATTATTTAATTAATTAAAAAATTAAAAAATAAATTTTTATAAGATATGTAGTAATTTTTAATTAATCATTATTAATTGTAAAAAAATTTATTACTATAAAATTTTCAATTTCTATATTAAAATAATTTAATAATAGTTAATATTATTAATTATGTAACATTAATTATTAAATTAAATAATTAATAATATAAACTATTTAAGTGATCATTATTAATTTTTAAGATTTGTATTAAATTAGATAAAATTATTCAATTAGATAATGTTATTTAATAAAAAATAAATTTTTATAAGATATGTAGTAATTTTTAATTAATCATTATTAATTGTAAAAAAATTTATTACTATAAAATTTTCATTTTCTATATTAAAATAATTTAATAATAGTTAATATTATTAATTATGTAACATTAATTATTAAATTAATTAATTAATAATATTAACTATTTAAGTGATCATTATTAATTTTTAAGATTTGTATTAAATTAGATAAAATTATTCAATTAGATAATGTTATTTAATAAAAAATAAATTATTATAATATATGTAGTAATTTTTAATTAATCATTATTAATTGTAAAAACTTTTATTAAATAAAATTTTCAATTTCTATATTAAAATAATTTAATAATAGTTAATATTATTAATTATGTAACATTAATTATTAAATTAAATAATTAATAATATTAACTATTTAAGTAACATCAATAATTTATTATTTAAAGAAAATTTTATATTCCACCTTTTTCAAAATTGTGTGTTGTTAACTTCGAAAATTTTAGTTTTATTTTTTGTTGATATCAATTTTGAGTTATTTCCTACAAAATTTTAAATTATTTGTACATTATTAAAAAAGAGTTTTATTCTACAAGTTAGGCTATCTCAAATGGTTGAGTGTCTGAGAATATTATCAAGCTTATATATGCAAATCTAAAAGACTAAAACATCATTATCAAGTTTCTCTTTCATTCATAATAATTAACCATTAATATATTCATGTCATTATCAAGCTTAGCAGAATAAACAGCGGCAAAGCACGAACTGTAAATTGTATAAAAAACATATTATCAATGCTTTTTTTTTAAAAAAAAATCCCAGTCAAATACTATAAAATAATTTATTTTATAAAAAATAGAATAAACAAACAAACAGAGTAAACAAAAAGAGTAAATAGACAAACAGACTATTTATCCAAACAGAGTAAACAAAGATACATACTTGCCAAAAACCTCAAAGAACCTTCAAACCTCAACACCGTAAAACCTTCAAACCCCAACACTGTAAACGATCCAAGTCTGAAATAAAAATACATACACACAATCAATTTTGATAAATCCATAAATAATTAAAAATGTTTTTTTTTTAATTCTTTTCTTAAATTTTACCGAACATATATGTTCAAATGAGGTATTCTGCTCAAATTAAAAAAAATGGTTGATGTGTAATGGTGGGCTCTTAAATATAAGTGGGAAATAAAAATTAAATGAAATAATCAATTAGATAAAGTAAAATATGGCTGTATTTGTTTTTTTAAAACCGATAAAGGCATTTTTCTTTCTACATGATTTTTCTTCACCAATGTTTTGACTACTCCCTAGCTGACAATTTCATTAATTTAACTTGTTTGTTGATTTCCTCAAGTTCATTAATATTATATATAATGTATACATGTATTATTTTACATGAAATATACAATATTAATTAATTGTATTATATGATAGGTTTTGAGCTTTTTTCTTTCTTTCTTTCTTTCTTTTTAATTTCATCAAATCAGCAAGTTGCTTCTATTTCTATATATATATATATATGCGTAACAAGTTGCTCATACAGGACTACCTTTATTTTTTAAATTAAATTAAGCACACATGTCAAATTGTAGAGAGATTTGTTAACAAAAAATAATTAATAAATGAAAAGAAGATCATGATCAATAAAGTAGAAAACAAAATTTTGAAGAACATAAAAAATTACCAGTACAAATGAGAAGAAAACAAGAATGAACAACACCGTTCGCAGAGTAATGCTTCCCCTAAAAATTGACAGACCCAATTCGGAAAACGACCAAACAAACCTGATAAAGCACAAGAAATGAGCAACAGTACCCTTTGATTCCAGAAACTACTCGACATTAGGTATGCGAAAAAGAATACATACCTGAAAAGAAGATAAAATCTGAACTGAGATGGTGAGGTAGTGACCGCGAGGCTGTGCGGCGGCCGGTGGGTGAGATGTGGCGGCTCGTGGGATTGAGACGATATGAGCAAAAAAAATGTTTGAATGAGGGAGAGAAAACGGGTGAGGGAGACAATGGGGTGGGGAAAAATCTTTACAGAAATTATAACAGTATTACCGACGGGTCTCCGCCGGTAATAAAACATCACCGGCGGCTCCGCCGGTATTACCCGCCGGTAATACAATATCACCGGCGGAATCCGCCGGTATTATCCCGCCGGTAATATAAAATACCGGCGGGTCCGCCAGTATTACCCCGCCGGTAATATAAAATACCGGCGGGTCCGCCGGTATTACCCCGCCAGAATATACCATTACCGGCGGGACCCGCCGGTAAAATACTCGCCGATATTAAATTTGAAACCAGTCTCCGGCATTTGTATTAGTGGCGGACCCAGTACTCCGCCGCTAATATTCTTCACAGTACCGGCGGACTAACTCCGCCGGTAATATTTCCGCCTCTAAAAACTATTTTTCTTGTAGTGTATAGAAGAACCATACATATTACAAATTTTAATATTGATAATTAATTTGCATATATAAAATAATATTAGATCGATTTTCAGAAAATTAATAAACATGGTCTAATATAATTAAAAGGAAAATGTTAAAAGGCATATAGTGTTCGTCAACACACTAGCAAAAATATAGAGTCCAATAATTGAACGTTGAGAAGTAATGCTTTTGTATTGGTATGTGGTGTTCATCAACACCCAAATGACCCATATATGATAATGCTAGAATTAAAATGCCTCAAAAGTCGTGGCAAGTGCAAAAACATGATAATCTTCACAAGTACATGAACAAAGATGGTGACCAGATTTACACTCACAATCGTCCCAGTTCTTTTTCTTCATTCCCATTTTAGCCCTCCTTTTCTCCAATACTTCCTCCTTTATCAAAACCCTAACTCTAATCTCCACCTTCAGTTTAGCTGATTTAACTACACCATTGTCAATAACCTTGTCTCCACCACCACTACCAGTACCTGAATTAACTATATCCACCCATTTCTCTAAGACCATGTTAGGAGAGTCATCAATGATGACTTCCTTCCACAAAATCTCCGCCCTCCCCAAAAGTTTTGAACCACAAAAATGACTGAATATTGATCTTTTTCTCCACCTTAGCTCGAAAACAAAGCTTTCTTGCTTTAGTTTGGTGATCATATCCGTACGAGTATGGCCACCTGTAGTGAAAGAACACTCCAAGGAGAAAGACTCATTCCAAACGTGGTTCTGGTCATCGTCGTTTTTCATGGAAATTTCTTTGGTTTTCAGCCCAATTTTTCTCTTGCTGTTTCCTCCAACAACATAGTATCTCACAAATAGAATACCTTTGGATCTGGATTCTACGTTTATTGCTTCTATGATTTTCACTTCAAGGCTTAAATGAGAAGAGAACCTTTGAGGAGAAACCATGCTCGTGTATTTTGTTTTTCAAATTAAGACTGCTTTTGTTTGAGAATTAATTAAGGGGGTGTATATATATAAATATGTATATTCATATGTTGTACTACTACTACGTACCCAATTATCTATAGAAGAGCATAATCAAGAGAATATTTGGATCTTATTATTGAATATACTATAATGTCATATTGGTCATGAATTGATATTCTAAGTAAGATTGAGTGGATAATTATAAATATTATACGAATTATAGGTCCCTTAGATTCTTGAAGAGGTAGATATATTCTAAAACGACTCTAGTATAATTGATTAAAAGAACATTTGTTTAAGATAAGAAATCTTATAAATATTTATATATGTTTGGGTTGCCCACTAAATAATAATTAACTAAGTTGGTAGATTCACAATCCACTAATACTCCGGACACGATAAAACTTTTCTTCTAAGTGGGAGTAGGTACGTAAGTACGTAAAATAAATTAATATATACAAGTTATATGAATTCTCACGCAGTGACAATATCTCCTAATTTCTTTTGATGAAAAAACTAACAGTCCAAATCGTTAAGTACGTTGATCAAATAATAATATATTAATTCTAACAAATTTTTAAATCTAGTGAACATAAAATTAACTAATTAAACAAGAAAGATAAGTAAAACGGAAAGTGTACAAAATATTATTACAATTAGGGATCACCAAAAAATAATAACCATTTAAAAAATTGAAAAAAGAAATTATTGCAGCAAAACCTAGCTTTTACAAGGACATTGACGTTGTAAATACTTTGGAAAATGGTGGAAACTTTCTGCACCAATTTTTTGTTCGAATTGTAAATGCGATGTGTAAGAACTCTTATGTTTTCTGTGGTCAAGATTCTTATAATTTAATCAACAATGACATAAACAATTGCAATAACTAATATATCAAATTAGTTATAAAGAAATGTTAGTAATTAAAAGTTAAATGCAGAAAAATATAAGGAAGAACACCCAGAAATTTTATACAGGTTCGAACCAAATCAATCTGGCCTACATCCTGTTTGATCCACTATCATCATCATCAATTAATGCAATCTCTGAATACAATTCCAGTTGAAAATAAGCAATTCCAGGACTTCCAAGAACCTTTCTCTCTCTAAGGTTCTAATCTCAAACACTTTCTAACAGTTGTGTTTTTCTCTCGGTCCTCACAACACACACGGTCAAATTCTCTTTCTCTATATTCTCTCTTTCTCTCAATACAACTATCTCCTCTCACTTAAAAAATGAAAGACAACAATATATATATAGGCTGTCAAGTTAGTTGACAGCTAATACAGTTAAGTTAGTTAGGATTTGTAGGAAAGATCTCCACAAATTCCACCTCTTTCTTCAAATCCTAGCTTCAGCAAAGTTGTCTTTGAGTCCAATAGTGGACCATAAAATTCTTACTTAGTTACTAAGGTTATGCAAATCCAAGCAATTCCTGAATTCACCTACAGATTGCACCTTAGTACCAATGTCAGCAGGATTTTCTTCTGTCTTCACCTTTTCCAGCTCAACTATTTCCTCTTCAATCTTCTCTCTAATCCATAATAGTCTAATATCGATGTGCTTGGTTTTCTCATGGTAAATCGGGTTCTTGATGAATCGATGATTGACTATCTGAGTGCACAGTAGCTTTGCCTTTGAGAAGTTTCAGCTCCTTTAAGATTCCTTGTAACCAGATTGCCTCTTTGAATGCTTCGGTAGTGGCCATGAACTCAGCTTCAGCTGTTGATAGTGACACCACTGACTATAGTTGGGACTTCCAACATATGCAATCTTCATTTGTTGTGAATACATATGAAGTAGTTGACCTCTTTGTATCCTTACTTGCTGCATAGTCTGCATCTACTAAACCTTCAAGTGTAACTTTCTGATCCATCTGCTTGTATCTCAGTCCCTTCTCAGTAGTTCCCTTTAGATATCTAAGTAGGCACTTAAGAGCATTCCAATGCTCTAATCCGAGGTTGGACATAAACTTGCTAAGAATGCTTAGAGCATGTGCTATGTCTGGTCTAGTGCTGACCATGATGTACATTAAACACCCTAGTGTCATAGCATAAGGGACTTTTGCCATTTCCTTTGTCTCCTTGATTGTCTTTGGACTTTGATCTTTTGAAAGTAAAAACTGTCCTCCTAGAGGTACTGAAACACTCTTTGAATCCTACATGTTGAATCTTTGAAGTACCCTCTGAATATAACTTGTTTGTTTAAGATTCAGAATCCCATCTTTTATGTTCCTTGTCACTTCTATCCCAAGTATCTTTCGAACATGCCCGAGCTCTTTCATTTCAAATTCCTCTTTAAGCTTGTCTTTGATTCCTTTTATCACTGCTTTTTCTTTTCCCATGATGAGCATATCATCTACATACAGCAGTAAATATACTCTTGTTGATTCCCCAAGATGCTTATAATACAAGCAGTGATCAAATTTTGACCTTGTGAAACCAATTTCTTGGACATAATTGTTGAATCTCTTGTTCCATTGTCGTGGAGATTGTTTAAGGCCATACAAGGACCTTTTCAGTTTGCTTACAAGCTCCTTTCCCTCTTATTCCACCTGAAATCCGGGTGGTTGATGCATGTAGACCTCTTCTTCCAAATAACCATTTAGAAATGCTGTTTTTACATCTAGGTTCTCTACCTCCAGATCTTGTTGAGTAGCCATACATAACATCAGTCTTGTGGTTTTATACTTTACTATAGGTGAGAACACATTAGTGTAATCAATTCCATCCACCTGAGTAAAGCCTTTAGCCACTAACCTGACCTTAAATCTCACTGGTTCTTACTGTTTTACTCCTTCCTTTACTTTAAAAATCCACTTGCAAGCTATCACCTTCTTGTCATCTGGTTTTTCCACCAATTCCCATGTGTCATTTCTGTTCAGAGAGTCCATCTCTTCTTTTATAGCTTGATTCCACTCCTTGTATTTTCCTGAAGTAGCTTCTTCTATGCTTAATGGTTCTGGTATGTCACACTACAAGAAAAAATGCTTCTAATAAGACAAAAAATGTGTTAACAAAACATACCATAACACTTTTGACGTGTTAAGACCGACTATATTATCGTAGGTCAGGGTACTTTACATAACACTTTATCATTGTTATACATATCTGTTGTTATACTATCAATGATAACACACTTTCTGTGTTATTTTAATAAATAGATAAGTGTTTAATTATATTATTTATAGTCAATTATATAACACATTTCAATACTTATAAATTTGTGTTATACTACACTTTAGTATAACACATTTTTTGTGTTATATAATGAAGTTTGCATAACAAAATTCTTTACTTATAAAAAGTGTTATTGTAATAGATATTATAACACATTTTTTTCTTATTATTTTAATATTTAGATAAGTTTAAATTCTCATTATACATTCATTTATATAATACTAATTTATTCTATTATATTTTTATTTTTTATTTATATAATTAAAATTAGCTTTCTAATATATACTAGCATCATCAAATGAACTTGATTTTCAAATAACAAAAAGTAAAAACATTCAACATTGTATTAACAATCCACAAATTAGTTTAAAACATTCAATACTGTCATCAACAACAAAATGTTCTTTAAGTATTCAAGTAGTCTTAAATATTCAACATATTGAAAAGTTACTACTTTCAACACAAAATATTCTACAACTGCCCAACACAAAGCCTTCAAAATTAAGTATCCTTTTCTATTTCGCTTGTCACATCTGTAAAATACACAAAGAAACATTTTATTGTTATTATCTAGCATCACAAATTACTTCAAGAAAAATGGCCATGTGTCCAGGGAGTGGAGAAATTGCAATAAAAAATGATGAGTTAGTTGAGAAAAGGGTCAACAAGAATTAGAGTGA
Organism: Humulus lupulus; assembly: GCF_963169125.1. NCBI lineage: Eukaryota > Viridiplantae > Streptophyta > Magnoliopsida > Rosales > Cannabaceae > Humulus > Humulus lupulus. The sequence continues at coordinate 248,092,587 of NC_084793.1, forward strand.
TTTCTCTTAAAGTAGGAGAGGCCAGGCACTCAAACAATCCTGTGCAATTTCAATGCAACAGTAACTCACTACTACTGACCTTTATTCGTCTCTGTTCATATTTTGCTACTGTTTGAGCTTGCGAGTTGGTGTGCTATCGACTCCCCTGGCTTATCGCTCATCAGTGTACTCATAACCAATTTGCAAGATAACCCATCTGATGAGTTGCTTGGCTGAACCACTTGCGATTATGGGAGCATGTCGATGAATAGCTAAAGCTGTAAGAGAGACCCTGTGAGCTTCAATTGTGAGATAAGCATCCCTTTTACTTCTGATATCAAGAAATTGAATGTCACCAGCCTGAGAAGCACTGACAATCTGGACAGTAAAATCATCGAAAGCAATGTGTTACTTTTAACCATGAGTAATGGCCATTTTGGAAACCGAAAACTATTATCGTAATATTCTCTATTTACCTTAGCTGGATCCAGTCCTGGTTGAAAGCCAACCCCCACAACTCTTTCTACCCTCTGAGTGTGTGGCTGTACTGCGTAAACCAGCCTATTATAAATGGTAGATAAGTTAAGGAAAAAAGCTCCTTCCAGTCACAACAATCACATTTAAGGATTAATGGGTGGCTTACGATTCAAGTGTTCGCACATCATAGAGTCTGACAGAACCATCAACAAAACCAGCAACAAATTGACTGCCATGAACTTGAGAGGCAAACTACAAAGAGAACACGGAGAAGACAAATAAACAAGTGAAACAATTTCAAGTACATACTAACACAAAATATATAAAAATATAAAACTAAGAACTCCCATTTAGCAAATCCAGTAATCCTGACATACCAGCCAATCGGCGAAAAGTCACACAACCACAAAAGACAAAAATAAAGACATACCAAAGAAACCACAAATGTAACTCAAAATATAAAGAGCAGCACATTAAAAACAGAAAGCAACCTGTTATAAAATTTAGAGCTCATTTGGACAATTGGAAATCTACCAAATTACTTTTGAATAAAGAAACAAAAAACCACTCCCACCCAAAGCTAAGTGAATACCAACAAAAGATCAATATCAACAACAAAAAACTCGGCAAACCTCGTCCCAACTAGCACAGTTCCAGGAGCTCCAAAAATAGCTCATATATATAATAAAAAATAAGAGTTCAGATTCGGTGTGATATTGATTGAAATAAGAAGCAGCTCCAACTTTTCTTACAGGTAATGTCTAGAAAATATGTATCAAGCAACCCATTGACTCGATGTACTTGAGAATAAAATATAAGAATAGGCTTGATACCAAATCCACCCAACACCAAATGCTATTGCAATAGTTAACCTTCATCTAAATAAATTGTGCATAAAAAATTCTCTTAAATTTTTTTTTAAAAAAAAAAAAAAAGTTATTAGCATAAATACACGACGAATACATGTGGGCGTATCACTACGTGACACATGTCACTAATATATATATTTTAAAAAATAAATTATATAAATTAAAATTTAATTAATATTATTTTTAATTTAATATATTTTTTATAAAAACCCAAAATCTATCTAACCCTAATATTTATCTAACTCTCACTCTCTCATCTGCCACCTCCCTCTGTTCTATGCGTTCTTCTCCATCTTCGACTCCCTCCATTTTTGACTCCCTCTCACCAGACCTCTCATCTGTTGCCTCCCTCACTCACGACCTCTTCTCCATTTTCATACTCCCTCTCAACATCTCTCTCCCATTTTCGGACCACTCTTCGAGGTCGACTGGCATTTTCGGACCTCTATCCATGGTCATCGACGCTTGCTCTGAGTCGCTACCATTTTTCTTCGAATCTCTGAGCCTCCACACTCATCCTTCGAACCCCTGAGCCACCACCATCGTTGTTCATTTCTCTGAGCCACTGCCATTGTTGTTGAGTTATCTGAGTTGCCTCCATCGTTGTTGAGTTCTTTGAGCCGCCTCCATCTTTGTTGGTCAGTTCTCTTTGGGTAGTTTTTTATTTTCAAATTTGTCTAATTCCTTTGTAATTACTGTTGGTAATGTCTCTGATTTTTTGTTTAAGGTTTGATTTTGGTTTCTTTAGAGGCTTTGATTATTTCGAATTGGGGGATTGGTGTAAAGAATGCCCTAGACTAATACTTACAAGACATTCGCATAACATAGTTTATAAAAGAATACCACTCATTATCAAAGTCTCAGTGGGGACTTGCTTAAAACCATACAAGTTGGCACCATAAGTTTAAAAAAAATAGATTTTTATGCAAGGTTCAAAGAAACAAAAATTAAATAATTGAGTCCCACTGATAATTTAGGAAAGTCTCTTAAAAACAAAACATAATTTAAATGGCGTTCTACGATGATCGTTTTTCCGTCCATAGGATTACCCCACGCCATACACCCCACGATGATAGAACTCCTCACGTCACCACGCGTGCCATAAGAAATCCTATTTACTACCTGGAAGGAAAGTAAGGGGGATGAGCTAAAAGCCCAGTAAGGAAGTACAAACAATAAGCAAGTAAGAATACAACAATACAAACACTAACGTTCATCTAAAACATCATGGCATATCATAACATAATCGTAACATATCATCACTGCATATCATAATGTAATCGTAACATATCATCATATCACAATCATACAGCATACATGATGAGCATGGCCCGCTAGTTGTCCATGTCACCCTAATCATATTCATACAGCATACATGATGAGCATGGCTCGCTAGTTGTCCATGTCACCCTATGAGGTAAGCAAGAGTCTCTGGTCCTTGAATAACCTCGGCGCGTCCGCCCTAGGAGTTACGTCTTTAGCTATAGTAACTCGTTCGATGTATCTAACATCGTAACTTGTTTGATGTATCTAACATCCATACACATATCATATTCAACATATCATCACTATGGCATTCATAATTCATAACAATTCATTCATACAACAGTATTACCATTCAAGGCATAAAATCATAGAATCTATCTAACTTCCTTACCTCAGGTCCAAACTAAGAAATTTTCACAATATTTCAACGAGCCTATATCATAATCAAAACAACATTTCTTAGGTTCATAAAATTACTATTTTCCCTTCCATACAACTCATGTGTGCATGGGCCATGCACACATAATAACAGTTACACATAACATGCAATTATTCTTAACTACACATAAATCCATAAAAGAATAATGCTTATTTTACCTATTTTACATGCATGATCTTTTTATAAAAACCACATAGTTGAATAATAAACATAATTTTGGACGTAAAAGTGGATTTGCATGTAACATGCATACGTGGGAACATTACGTAATTGCGACGTTTTAAAAACGATAATTCTACATTTCTTACTTTTATTGTTTTAAAAATCAATAGGCACATAACATGCTTTATTTTTCTTAAAATTTCGAAGTTGATTAATTTCTCAAAACATTATTTTATTTTATAAAATAATTTGATTTAGCTTAAAAAAAATGTGACAATTTCCTTTATTATTCTCAAATTACAAAGAAGTAACAAAAACTTGGAATTAATTAAAATACCTATTTTTAATATGTTTCTTTAGAAAAGAAAATTTTAACATTGGTTAATTGTGTTACATAAATGATGTGAGAAAAATATATTTTTAAGTGTGGGAAAAATATATTTTTATTTAAATTATTTAAGACTATTTTTTTTATGTAACATAAATCCATATGTGACAATTAAATAATCATTTTTAAACTTTTTAAACCAAACTTTCAGCCACTATTTAAATTTTTTAAAAATCACAAATAAATAGAATCTAAATATTTTTCTCAATCAAAATAAAGGAAAATCATAACTTATCAAAATATGCATTCATACCATTTTAAAATACCATTTTTCAATATTACCATAACTTAGGATGATAATTTATTCCAAAAACTCATCAAATTTATTTTAGTGAAACACATTTCACATTTTCTTACAAAAATTCCAGCAACTAGTTTTACCTTTAAAAAAATCACCACATTCAATTTAAAACCTCATATTTTTCTAAAAATTCAATAAAATTATGTAGGTAATTATTTACACACAATATAATTTCAAAGCATAATTAAACTTCACATTAAATTCCTTAAAACATCAAAATATTTGCAAACTTTATTTGATCACTCAAAACATTAATCTCATCATGAACAACATCGTTTTTTTTTTTACAAAAATCAGCAAGCACATTAAATCATAAAATTTATTCATTTCATTATATTCACAAAATTCATGCTCAATTATACACAATATTTCAACACAAACCCTAGCATGCTTCTAACCTCTTTATCCATTTTAATCACATCATGAGTATACAATAATTCATCATTCACCATAGAACTTATTCACAAGTCATGAACAACAACCACCATTGATCTTGTGTTACATATATTCTCAATACATTATTATCATGCAATTATTCCAAAAATCACAATCATCATAACATCATACAAGATCTTGCCACAACCTATCATGTTTTCTAAAATTTTCATTGACATAAAACATAATAAAAATAACAATCATGTTTTTGCATACCCCTCTGGGCCGAAACTCATACAATAAACATATAACCTATTCTTTTCATGTTTCTCAAATACTCATCATCACTACACATATTCTTATTACACAACCATAAAAATCAAACCCAACAACATAAACTCATGCATAAAATAATAGAAAAACACTCCATCAATCCATGAACATCATAACACTAGGGTTATAGATTTTATACCTCTCTTGATTGTAAAATCAAGAATACAATATGATCAACACCCAAACTTCACACCCCTTGTTCAAGCCTAGGGTTTTTTTTTTTGTTGAAATCCACCATGAGGAGGAGAAAGAAATCCAATCACACACAACAAATAAACAAAGTCAAAATCATATAATCAAGAAAAAGAGATTGGACAAACAAAAATACAAGAAAAACATACTCTAGACTTGGTTCCTCTTCTCCTTCTTCTTCTTTCTTCCTTTCTTTCTTCTTCTCCCTCTCTCTCTACACGCCACACTCTCTCTCTCTATCTCTCTCTCTAGGTCACGGCAGCCACACAAGAATGCCCTCCTCTTCCTTTCCTTTCCCCTTTATTCAACTCTCTCAATAAAGCCTCACCAACATAAAATGGTAAGTTTCCTTTTTCCATTTTATTTTCTCTTAATTTCTTATTATTTTATTTTATGATAATAGATATAAAAGAATAAAGGGTGATCACATTCCTATCCCAAAATAGCTAGTGTCTTCCAATTTTTTTGATTTTATTGCCTTAAAAAAAAAAACAATCATTTTCCCACTACACACCACACACTACACGTCCACCACTTGCCCCTTTTGAATTTTATTTATTTATTTTCCTACTTATTAAAATAAAACTACCCAAAAATATCAATAAATGGCAATTATAAAATGTGTAGAAAATCCACACATGTGCACCCTATTACCATATACTTGCACACACTAAAACACTAGGGTGCACCACTATCTACCATGCACCTTAGTGCATTCAACCAAAACTCACATAATTACCTCAATTGTCACACTTATTTAAAATGTAACACTAATAGTAAAATAACACATGTTACACAATTATTCACTTATTAAATTAATTAACCAAACAAACAATTAACAAATTTAAATTCAAAAGATTATACCAAACAATTCTAACAATTAAATAAAATAATAAATAATCAAATAAAACAAACAACAACTAAATAAAATAAACAACATTTAAATAAAACAATTCGTCACACTTAACATTTAAATAAAATAAAACACAAAATTTAAATAATCTAAAAAAAAAAATTTGGTGCACTACAATTGGCATGGCTTTGAGATTTTTCTGGTGGCTTTTACGTTGGATTGGTGGCTGTAAATTTTTTGGAAGTTTGGTTGTTGGTGGCTTTGAGTTTTGAACAAATTGGCTTGGTGGCTTTGAGGTATAAATCTATGATTTTTTTTAATAAATCCCCACTGATCTGAAAGATTAATGATGATTCATTTTTCTGAGGCTTTGTTATTTTTGTTGTGAGACTTTGTTATTGCCTGAGGCTTTGTGAATGTTATGCTTTGAGAAAATTATGTTTTGGTGATTACTGTGTTTCAGGTCTGAGTTGTTTCACTGTTATTTAGTTGTGATTTTGTTTAGAGTCTTTTAGTTCTGTGTCATTGTTGTAATCTGGTTTATGTTTTCATTGTTATGCTTTGAGAAAATTATGTTTTGATGATTACTGTGTTTCAGGTCTGAGTTGCTTCACTATTATTTAGCTGTGATTTTAGTTAGAGTTTTTCAGTTATGTGTCATTGTTGTAATTTGGTTTATGTTTTCATTGTTATATTCTGGTTCTTTTTTTTTAATTGTCCTTAGTCTTTGAACTGTTATTTGTGTTGGGGTTTTGTTTATGCTCAGAGAGTTATGAACTGTCACTTGCAACACTTATTTGTTTTTCAGAAATGTTTTTTACCTTACTTTGTGTATATAAATCTGGTTTTTTGTTTCTGAATAAAATTTTGAACATTTATTTATACTTGTATAAATTTTGTATCTTTGTCTATTTAGTTAGTTATTTTTTAGGTACTTAGTTATTCATTTTGCTAGTTTTTTATTCTTATAAAAAAATTGGAGATTAAATTGAAAATCTATCTGCCTTATTTGCTATGTTCAAAATCTGCATCTTTTTTTGGATGTGTCTTGATTTATATATTTTTTTTTATCTGTCTTGTTTTAATTTTTTTTTTTTTTTTGGCCAATGATGTTTAAAAATGATTATGATTGTTATGTTTGGTGATTATGTGGCTTCTTGTGCCCATATACATATATATATATATATATTGGTATACCAAGTCATGTAAATGCCCTTAATAATTCATATAATATAAATTTCTAAAATCTTTGTGATGATCAAAGTGGGGATATTTTATTTGTATTAACTTACTATAATGATGTAATATTGTATTAAGTTTTGAAGAATGAGAAGTATAAATATTCAGATTGTACAAAAGTTTGTATATTATCTTAAGCTTATTATTGAATATTTAGTAAGTTTATCTTTAATTGTCTCATGTTCCTCAAGTTTATCTTATCAATGAAATTTTTTTCCAACAAGTGATAAACTTAATTTACTCATATTTTTTTTCTATTAAAAAAAGTCTTCATAAAGTAATCAAATAAAGCATTAATGTTTTATAATTTTTAATTTTTTCTCAATGATCAACTCATTTGATTTTAAAATGTTACTTCAAAACGGTAATTCGTTAAAATGTTATTGAAATTAATAATTTATGACCCAAAAATAATTTTTTTTAAATTTTTAAGAGCATTCATCTTTAAAAATTCCAAATAAAATAAATAAATAAAATAAAGCGATTTTATTAATAAATTTAATTAAAAAAATAGTGTGTATAAGGGTAAATTTTAAATAAAAAGATTTTATTAATAAAATTTAGAAATTGTTTCCCCATTTAGTAGTAAAATTTTATAATTTGTTTTATGAAATATAAATCATAAAGTAATTTAAAATTTTGATTTTATGATAAAATTTGAATCAATAAAATAAAGAAACTTTATGGTAAAATTTAAATAAAATTATTTATTTAATGATAAAAATTAAATTAATAAGATTAAGAAAATCGCATTTGGTAATAAAATTTTATAATTTATTTCATAAAATGCAAATTATAAATTTGTGTCAACTACATAATATGTTTCATAAAATTCAAACTTGTTAACTTTTTTTTAGTTATTGTTAGTAGGAGGGTGTCATAATACCAGCAGAGTTAGATTTGTTATGGATCGAAGTTGGATAAACATACTTGATAAGTTATCACCAGAATATGCCGCTGGTATAAACGAATTTATAAGTGTTGCAAGTGAGTCCATTAACTCTAATGGGATAGTGTTATGCCCGTGCCGACGATGCATGAATAAACAATGTCAATCTATGAATGTGATCAAGTTGCACTTGAACAAGCTGATGATTTGGCTGCAGGCTTACACGATGCTTTTGGTTGTCCATATTTTGATATCGGTCCAACTAGTGATTTCATTGACAATGAATTCCCTAGAAATTCAAGTGACAAGTATGATGCCTTGTTAGATTCGGTTCATAATCATTTGTATGAGAATTGTACAAACTTTTCTGTCTTAGGTACAGTCGTAAAGTTAATGAATTTGAAGGTGATTAACAAATGGACAAATAAAGGATTTGACGACCTTTTGAAGTGTCTTAAAGAAATGTTACCTATTGGTAATCGTTGCCCGATAAGTTATTATCAAACGTGAAAGCTTCTATCTGAAGTTGGCTTAGGGTACGAGCAAATTGACGCGAAAGCTTCAATTTGACATTTTCAATTCCATTGTTCGTCCAATAGGGGCATCATCTGTCAAGTTGTTGGATTCTTTCAGTAAAATCGTTCAATGGTATATATTGAATAATTGTGTTGATGTTATTTAAGACTATCTCGAGTAAGTAATAATCTTCTTTACTACTCCAACAATATACAGTTATATTTCACTTACTAATTCATATCAATTTGATATATATAGTGAGCATAAAACATTGTTGGAAGAAAGGGGCCTTTCAAGCGAACAAATTCTTACTGCCCAAATGGAAGAATTCCCTTCTTGGTTTAAGACAAAGGTATATAAGGGGTTATCATTAGAATTTTTTCCCCATTTAAGAAATTTCTAAGTAAAATGTTTCTCTCTTCATGTAGATATCTAAATTGCAAGTCCAACAATCTTCTCTCGCAAATGATGATTTATATTCTCTATCTCAAGGTCCATTAGAACGATACATTAGTTATCATAGTTGTATTGTAAATGGTGTTTGTTTTCGATGCAAGGATCGTGATGATAATCTTCGTACACAATGTTCTGGAGTTTGCACTGAAGGGGACCATGACAACGATACTATTATGTATTATGGGGTTTTGGTCGAGATTTTACAATTGTTATTCCTTTTTTATCGGAAAGTGTTTTTATTTCGTTGCAAGTGGTATAATTCAAATCCTAAAGGAAACTCTATTTTTGTGGACCATAATTTGACATTCATTAGCACGTTCACAAATTGGTTTCCTGACAAACCATTCATCCTGGCAACTCAAGCACAACAAGTTTTTTATTTGCTTGACATGAAGCATGGTTTAAATTGGAGAATTGTTCAAAAAGTAACTCATCGATCCATTTATGACATTCCAGAAATATCCCATGTCGAGGATGACTTCTTGAATAATGATGTTTTTCAAGAAGACCATTCATTTCAGTTGCCACCTTTTCAACCGACTGAGGATTTGATTGAAAGTTCCTCTTTAGTGCGTAGAGATCTTGTACCTTTAACTCTTTCAAGTGAGTTTGTTCAAATGAATATTGGCGGGGGAGTAGATGAAGATGAATTTATTGAACTTAACAATGATTTTGATGATGGAGATATCTTCTTTGATGGAGAAGTGATATGTTCTAGTGATAGTGAGACAGAAAATGATTTAGAAGAACAATTTGATGATGACACGGAATCTTAAAAAAATTGTTAGTTGTCATTTTTTTTAATTTTACATGTATTCTATGCATTCTATACATGTAGTCTCTATATATGTATTCTAATCTTTTTTTTATTTTATAAAATTGTTAGTTATCATTTTTTTATTTTACATGTATTCTATGCGTTCTATACATGTAGTCTCTATATATGTATTCTAATCTTTTTTTTATTTTATAAAATTGTTAGTTATCATGGCACCTGGACGTCGTACAACTCATTCCATTGCCCATGCTCAACAAGATGGACCGATTGATGAGTCTAATACTGCTAGGCAACAACCTGGTCGCACTACTCGTTCCACCATTCATACTCAGCAGCCTAGTCAACAACCAGATGTTCGTATCACTCGCTCTACTATTCATGTTCTACCACCTCGACCAAATGCCCCCACCACCCTCTCTACTACTCATGGTGATCCACCTGAAGTTAGCATTCCCCCTATTGTTCAAAGTCAACAAGCTATCTCCGCTATTGACCTGCCACTGAACATAATGTATCTCAAACACCATCTGGTATGTCTCATACATTTTACATTTGATTGTTTTAAAATTAGGATGAATTTAAACTTACAGTTTTTTTTATATAGAATCAACCGGTCCTAGTAGTGGCAAAACATGTGGGCCTACTCGTGGATACAAAACTGCTAGTGATGCTAAGGCAACTCAAAGTGGAAAGTTACATGTTGTATTTGAAGCTGAGTGTCGTCAGCCTATTTGTGGAAATGCTGAGAAATTTAATAATGAGATTGGATTTGTTGTTCGCAACCATGGCACATTTCATTACAAGGATTGGAGATTTGTCCCCGACGATGTGAGAGCTCCATTACAACATTTTCTTGTGGTAGGTTTTATATTAAAAAAATTTCAGTTATAAATTAAACTAATATAAAAAAAATATTAATTTTATTTTATATAATTGTAGGATTCATTTGATATTAACTTGCATGATGAGACCACTATAAAATGCATTGATGATCAAATGAGAAAAGCTTGGAAGAATTTCAAGTACAAGTTACATGGATATTTCAAAGAAATTGAAGGAGAAGAAGATGTTGAAATGGCACAGAGGAAACAACATCCTGATTTGAAGGATGATCGCCAACAAGATTGGGAGATGTTGTGTGATCGTTGGTTTTCCAACGAATTTAAGGTAATTACTTATTTTCTTAAAATTACAATTTTATTGTGTTAATAACTTTTCTTATTCTCTTTTTTAGGAAAGGTCATTGAAGAATACAGCTAATCGTTCAAAGAGAAAGTGGGAGTCTAGAAATGGATCAGTTTCAACACTGCGACATCACATTAGAAGGGGAATGGTGTTAGCTTCTTCCACTGGCCAAATCGAGACTTGGCGTCTAAAACATTATGATGAGAAAAAAGGAATATGGACTGGACCGGATTTAGCAGAAATATATGTAAGTATAAATTTTTATTTTTAATTTTGTAACTTTTTTATAATTATCATTACTAATTAGAAAATAAAATGAGTATATAGGATAAAATGATGGTGTTAAGGACTCAACACACTCCAGAAGAAATGTCTGATAAAGACATTATGGAGCGTATTCTTGGACGCTCTTTTGCACACTTGAAAGGTTGGGGTCGATCTTTTTCAAGTAAAACTTCTGCTTCCCAACGCAATCCAACTGAGTCAAATAAGCCAACATATGATGAGCTAGCCCAATGCCTTGATGAAGCAAACAACCGACTTGATTATACAAATGACCAACTAAGTATTGTTGTAGAAATACTAAGGAAAAACAATATGATGCCACCGCCTCCGTCAGATCAATGTTCTGATGCAAATGTCGGAAATTCTCCTGTCCCTTCAATGCTAGAGGAACAAGATGATTCTTAGTTTTTTTTATGTTTTTAATTCAAAACTTTAAAGATAAATTATTATGGACATTTTATCTTTTATGTTTGTTTGTTTGAACATTTTATAATATATGTTTATTTAATTTTATAAAAGTTGTTTATTTTTTAATTAATTAAATTAATTTATCATCTATAAATAATTAATTTTAAATATTTTCCAAAATAATAATTCAATACTACCTACCAATAAATTATACTATTGCCTACACATATTTAAGTGTAGGTAAATGTGAGAACTTAATACCTACCTCTAAATTAAATCATTGCCTACACATATTTAAGTGTAGGTAAATGTCCGAACCTGATACACTTCCACGTGGCCCAATAAACTACTGTCATGTGCCACATCATCTGCCACGTCACCCGCCACGGTGGAAGACACGTCATTTTCCATGTCATCTTTCCTGATACATAATTGCCATATGGAGTGCCACGTGGAGTGCCACATCACTTGCCACGTATAATGCCACGTCAAATACTAGGTCAATGACGCTGACTCATTTTTTGTGGGGCCCACACGATTTTTACCTACCAATATACTAATCGTAGGTAATAATACATTTCTCGACTAACTATTACCTACCAATAGGTTATTGGTCAAAATTGGTAGGTAAAGGGATTTACCTACCAATGCACCATTTTTACCCACAAATAAGATTGGTAGGTAAAGGCTGAATTTCTTGTAGTGTAAGCTGTCCATTGATATAACCATCTTACAATAGTTCAACCCTCTAATTAATTAGTTCATAAATTAGAATGGAATAATTACCATTTTACCTTTCTAATTTACTTCTTATTCCTTAAGTACCATTAATTCACTAGTGAATAATTAATCTATAATCTAATTATAAATTTGAGCTCAAAATCATTCAGTTCCATAATTAACCCTTAAGGGAACTAATATACGATCCGTTAGGAAAGATTAGATTCCGTATTGTTGATACATGTTCCCAGCCATCCATGATATTAAATCTCCAAAACAAAAGTCATTAGCCTCATTCTATGAAGAGACCTTAACGAATGATACCAAAGAATTAATAAACATGAACAGGAGTTCATGAACACTCAGGATTTAGGTTGATCTATAAATGATCATCAGTTATGATATGAATTACAAGTCTTTATTATTAAATGGTTTTTGGATAAAGACTTTTATTCATATCGGCTCATGTCATATATAATCATATTATATAAAGCACCTTTACCGAGATGTATTGCCACATCAATAATCTGAATCTAGATTATTTTTATCAATATGATACTCAGCAAACCGTACTTACAACCCCAATTAAAGAATTCCATAACTTCAATTTGTTGTTGTTGACTATTTTTATTCATTCATGTGATCTTAATTCTCTCGTACTAATACAAGATCACATCCTCAATAATGAATATGGAATTTTTCTGATATTTACAAAATTATTCAAACAATAATTTAATAATCTAAATATAACAATAATAAATCATTGTATTTATTTATTCATCGAAATAATAAATGTCTTTTACATGCTTTTAGGACATACTCCTAACAATCTCCCACTTGTACTTAAACCAAGTGTGAATTGAGGTCAAAGGGTGCTAGAGCTTTGGCTAGGGATGAGAGGAAATAAAAGGGAAAGTTTGGTTTTTGGAGACTCATTTTGTGGTGGCTGCGGAGTATAGAGAGAGAAGGGGAGGCATGAGGCTAGAGAGAGAATGAGAGAAAGAAGAGAAGAAAGCGGATGAGAAAGAAAGGGGTTTGAAAATCCCTAAGGGTAAGCATTCTTCTTCTTATTCTTCTTCTTCTTCTTCGTAATTCTAAGAGAAATTTTTTTGTGTGGGTTTCAAAAACCCTAGGTGTATCAAAGGGGATATTTTAGTTTTTGAGTTGTTGAACTCTATCAAGGAAGTAATGGAACCTCTAGCCTTTTTATTGCTTTATTGTTATTATAATCTCTTTGGATATGACTATAGTGTATTGTCTATGGTTTATTTGGTTGTTTGATTCTTGACTCATGATTTTGTAATATTGTTTGATGTTTTGACAATATATGTTTATGTATGAATATTTAGCCTTGATGAGTTGTTGTTTCAGTTTAGGAGTTATTTATTGATATGAAGAAAATCATTTATGTATTTTGATGATGGTATTAAAAACATGCTAAGGGTGCTGATATGGGTTTGTAGGATTTATTGGGGATTAAAATGGCTATAGGTTTCAGTTAGGGTAAGATTATATATGTTATTGTTGAATCTTGATTTTATCTTATTATTAGGAAGTGTTGACCCTCGAATTGGCCAACGACACGAAGAAAATATACGACAAAATATGGAACGACACTTGAAAAGATAATCTAATGGAAAGGAGTGATTGGTAATGACCTACGTCCACTTAGCGATATTGTTATTATTGAATCTTAAATTCGTGATCAAAGAACTAGGGTTCTTGAGTTTCACAAACCTTAGATGTAGTACAATAAGATGATGAACAACTCACTTTAGCTCTTTCTCTCTCAATGTTAAGCAAAAAAGCTAATGAATCCAAAAGTCCTTTCCTTGAGCTATCTCATGCATATTTATAGGCTCAAGGAGGGTTACACATGCTAACGTGTCCTATCTTGCCTTAATAATCGCGTATCAAGGATAATTATGAAGAAATATTCAAATGCAGTTAATGTTAGATTACAACTCAAGAATGAAATAAAGCAGGCTTCACGACCAGCCTAGTCGTATCAAAAATTAATGCTGGCGATGAGGTGTGCTTCTAGTCAATAGCCGAACAGCACCTTTGCCCTTCAATTCTGGCACATGTCGATCCACGTGCTAGAAATCTTTTCCACGTCACCAATAACAATTTTTGGGTAAACAGGAAGCATGTTAATATTGTTTTGATGTTGTATCTTGGTTTAGGGTTCAAATGGATTTTAAAGAGTTTTGATTTGAGTTTTGGTTAATATTGAAATATGATTTTTCAAAGATCTTTCAAAAGGTTCACTATTATTTTGATATTAAAGATTTATAGATAAACAAATCTTGGTATTGTAATAATAAAAGAATGCAAATTTACACTAGAAAATGATATGTTGGTTTCGGCCATATGTCTTGTTGTAGACTTAGGGTTTCTTTTTATTTTGTTTATTTGCTCACTTATAAGCATGATTATTTGATGTATTTTATGGTATAAGGGAAGCATGATTTAGTATATGTTGTGTGTTATTTTAGTAGTGTATTCGGCCTAGGCATTATTTTTGTAAATTATTGTTTTAATCATCGTTAAATTATTGGTGCATACTAATTGAATCTTGGGATGCATAAAAATTATAGAAACATGCTAGGTTAATGGATAAAATGAATGTGAGCATTTTTTTAATAATTTATGCTTGATGTTTTGATTTTTGTATGTTATGAAAATTTATAAATAAATAAGAGAAATAAACCATGTCTTAAATTTTCTATGTTTTTAAAACTAAGACAAGAAAAAATGGTGATTTTCACATGTAAATTAAGTATTTTTCTTCAACAAATACATGCATAAATTTTGTTTAAAATTTGAGAAAAACTACTTTTAAAAAGATGTTTAAAAATTGGTTTATTTAAAAAATGTGAGTAATATTAATCATTGTACCAATCTCTAGATAATTATAAACTAATATAAATTTTGTGATCTAGAAATGTTATTTTTAAGAAATTAATATGTCACGTTTTATTATTTATTTTATTTTTGCCAAGATAAAAGAGGACTTTTATGAAATTAACTAATTATGCCAAATTAATTATTTTATAAGTAACTACAAAATTTTGTCACATTTTAATTAAATAATAAATAAGATAATTATTTTATACAATTAAAGCTAAAGAGTTATTTTAGTAAATTAAATTTTTGTAATGAAATTCGGGAATGGCAATTATATAATTTAAGGGAATAAAATAGTAGTAACCAAGTTGGTAAAATAGTTTATGTTTGCTGAATTTTTATGAAAGTAACAATGAAATAAAGGAATAGAATTTACCAACTTCAAAGCGTGTTTTAAGAACCCTCCCACGTATGCATGCTACATGCAAGTTCATTTTACGTTCAAATATATGCCAATTAATCAAATATATGGTTCTTGGTTTGTAACCATTAGTGATTACTCAGTAGAATTGGAATTATTGTATTTTTATAATTGTGGTGAAAATTGTGTCATGTTTGCATGACCCATGCACACGTGGGGTATGCTTGTATGATATGCTTAGTTTACTTGATATTGAGATGAGTGGTTGATTGTGATTTTAGGCTCATTGTGAAGTATCTCGTTCTTTAAATTGCTTGGACTTGAGGTAAGGAAGTTAGCTAGAATTTTTATGAGTTTATGTTGACTGTATGAGATGTAATGTTATGAGATGGGCTGCTTGTATGTGTGTTGTATGTTGTATGAAAAACATAGGTTGCTAGCGTGCTGAACGCAACATAACAAAGGAGTTACTAAGGTATGACGTAACTCATAGGGCAGGCGCGCCGAGGTTATTCTAGGACCAGAGCTCCAGAATACCTTACAGAGAAGGATTTACTTGTTTATGCTTTACTAGTTACCTCATAGAATTGTTTGATTTATTTGTTATGATGAAATATTCAGATAAAGTGTGTGAGATTGTGATATGTCTATGATATGCTATTTTTTTATGCTTATGTACGATGAGGATAGTCTTGTATTGTGTTTATATGAATTGTTGTTTCTTGTTTGTACTTCCTTACTGGGCTTTTTGCTCACCCCCTTACTTTCCCCCTTTAGGGTAGGCAATAGGGTTTCTCATTAGCACACATGGTGATGTGGAACGTTCCTGGGTCTGAGTATGTATGTCATTGGGCTCTGATAAACGGAAAACAATCTAGTTAATGCCAAGAACATTTTATGGAGTTTATCTATGTTTTTCTTACCTTTACGGTGGGACTTTAAAATTTTATTTTAAATTTGCATAAAATACATTATACTTTTATTTTTAAATAAATTGGCCCATATTGCATGTTTATTAAGGCCCCACTGAACTTTTTTCATAATTATGCTACTTTTCTTAATAATTACCAAGTAGTCATCATTTGAAAGGATAATAGTATAGGGCATTACTACAACTACTCCCTCAGTGTTCAGAAGGCATGCCAAAGAACACAAACCAACTACTTGTTGGATGATTTTTCTTGGTGTAGCACTTTTTGGTTGATGCTACTCCCCTTGAATGGTTGGCACCATAGTCGCCTCAACAGGAACACTAGGAGCAATAGTAGTCTCCCCCTCAAAAACAGAACTAGTAACCACAATAAAAAATGGAAGGCCAAGAGAACAATGGCCTCAAAATCTTGGGAATGAGATTGAGCCAATCAAAAGCCAGAGAGTAAGGCATGAAATGGTGGTTCATTGGGTGGTGGGGATGGCTAGTGTAATAACCCAAAATTCCTAATAAGGCTTAGAGCCTTGATTAGGGGGCCAGGATGGCAAATTTTGGAATTATGTGATTATATGATATTTATGTGTATCCTTATGTGATTATGTGAGCTATATCATAATATGACTTGATATGCATGTCTAGGTGTATTAAATATGCATGCAGACACATTTCTGCTTACTTCGGTAATTTTCATAATTTGGTCTGTTATGGGTATATTTGGCATATATGTGATATGTGCGTGGTGCTTCATTATTATTTGGTTATCCTTGGGTTACTCGGCATGAGATGATCCTAGAAAGCAGGCTAGTGGGAAAGTCACAACGGGATCCATACTTGACTTGGAGTGTGATAAGTCTACAAAATAGAGTTATTTTATCATATTTTTTATGCTAATTGTTGCTTAGTCTTTGAGTTTTAAAGTAATTTATTAAGTTTTTAAGTAATTTTGCATTTATTAGTCTTATTGTACTTTTCTAGATTTTTATATGTTTTTTATAGATATTTTATTATTTTATGTTGTAATTTAATTATTTAAAATTAGTATTGTTAGTTTGAATGCTAAAAATATGATTTTATTGAAATTAAATGTTATGTAAATTAAATTTTAATTAATATTTTCATGGAAGTTATATGGTATATTTTATTAATGAAAATATTTAATTTTAATTTAGTTTATGATTATTTTGTAGAAAACAATGTTGCATTTTGTTTATTTGGAAAGAAGAGGAAAGACAAGAAAAACAAGAAAAATGAAGAGAAAAGTGGCATTTTCAAATAAAAGAAAGGAAAAAAATGGCATTATTGAAATACCAAAAGAGAAGCTTATTGGCCCAAGCCTCTTGCCCCAGCCACGGCCCAGGCCCATCCAAAGCCTCCCTGTCCAGCCACACCTAGGCCTGCCTTCCCACCTCTTGGGCCCGCCTGCTTCATCTCAGCCAGGCCCACCCGAAGCCCTGCTCCAACCCAGCTGAAGACACTCCCAAGCTAGCAGCTGCCTCCCTCTCCCCTCCTTCAGCCCACCACGCAGGCCCATTTGAAGCTTGTGCCAGCCGCCTGCCTGCTTTCCAACAGCCCACTCCCCTAGGCGTTTCCTCCAGGCCCAACCGCACCTCCGCCTGCCTCACCATGCCCACGCCTGCCAGCCAAACCATCGAGGCCTAATGCCACCAGCAGCCCCTAGGCCTGCCACCAGCCCCCTTTGTGCATTTTGAGCCCAACAAAAAGCATCTTTGTTCCCTTGTCCCCTTTTGTCTAAAATTGCCATTTTTTACCCAAACTTTTCTACCCATTTTACCCCAACATTACACCTAAAATTTACCCCTATTTGTCATATTATTATTAATTTAATTAATCTAATCAATTTAATTCATTTAAATTGATTATTTTAATAATCTCATTTTGGCTATAAATAAGGAATTTTCAAGACAATTTGTGGGTGCTTTTTTTAGGAGAGGTCATACCACAAAATTCCTACACTTGGAAGACCACTCCATTCTCTTCATCTTTTTCTTATTTTTGGTCATTTTATCTATGAGTTTTTAGAGGAAAAATTTGGGGGTTCCTCCTCCAAATTTTCCTATTTATGTTTGTAATTTTTTGGTTTGTAATTTCTATTCTAGTTATGTGCTTCTAATCTTTTTCATATGATTATTAAGAGCATGATGAAGCAACTTGTAACTAGATAATATTTATGTTGTATGTTGATTTCCCTTGTAATGAAACAAAGTTTATGGATTTTTCTTCTTCATATATGTCTTTCATCTTTAATGTCTCATATTTTGGATTGTTAGATAATATGCACTTTGTTCTTCATTTTGCAAGACATAATATTCTTTGTGTAAGATGTGTCATTAAATTGTACACATACAATGCTTAGAACAAAAATATTATGTTTTGCCTTATAAATAATGTTATTTGATTTTTTGTTGTTTCATTAGGTTGATTCACATTAAATAATTTGAAATTATACTTTTTGAAAAGTGAAGAAAAATCCTATCTTTTTAGAAGTAATTTGTGCTTAAAATTATAAATCTATTTGGAAAATGATAGTTTGACTTATTTTAACTATCACTAAAACTTGGGAATCAATATACTAATAAGTATTATTAAATTTACATTTTGTGGATTCTAGTATCTTAATAATCTTTCCTTTTAACACTTATTTTCAAATCATTATTAGTTTATTTGTATTCTCTTAAATAGCTTTATTTTAAATCTTCTATTTTATGTTCATGACATTAAATCTCATCAATCTTTGGAGCTAGGTTAGAATTTATTAATTTTGGTTTAAAATAGTTTTCTTTTTTATTTTAGACAACTCCTTTGGGTTCGATCTCATGCTTACACGAACATTATATTTCATATACGATTCATGCGCTTGCGAGTTATAAATCTTTAAAACATACCCGTTTTGGGTCCATCAGAGTAAGTCAAGGGGTATTTTGGGTATTTATCACATTACCGGAATATTGGGTAATGGGAATAAATATTTGAGGATAAATTGGGAGTTAGTGAGATCATGAGGGAATTCTGGGAATTTTGACTATTTTACCCCGGGGGCATTTTCGGGACCCCGAGCATTATGATTTTCTTAAGGTTACTTAAGCTCGAAGTAACCTTTCAGAGTTATAAAAGAACGTTCAGAACATTCTCTCTCCCTCCCGTTCCCTTTTTGACATCGATCGTATTTTCGAAGGAAACTCGAGTTTTAGGACTCGGATTGAAGTAAGGATCGAGGTATAGCAATTCTAGGAAAGATTAGAAGCTTATTAGTTGGAGGATTTAGTTGGGAAATGACTCAATCAGAGGTAATCCAAGTTTTACGTTTTAAGTTTTCAAGTTTTTAAGCTTTGATTGGATTTTATGTTTTAATGAGTTTTTGGATGATTTGAGATTTGAGTTTTAATGGTTTTGGATAATTGGGATGTTTAGGAACTTTGATTTTGGGATTTGGATATGTTTGGATAGGTTTTTGGAAGGTTTTTAAATGAAGAAAACGAGGAAAAAAGGCTGGGTTCGTGGTTGGGTCGCGGCCCTGTTCTTGGGCGTCGCGACCCAGGCTTGACGAAGAAGGTGAAGTTGGCTGATGGGTAGTTAGGTCCGCAGCGCAAGGTGGCGCGCTGCGGCGCTAGGCATAGGCAGAGAAGGGCTCAGCCTCTGTTTGGAGGTGGGCCGCGGCTCAAAGCTAGGGGAGGGCCGCGGCGCTTAAGGGCAGTTTTACCCATACTTGGTTTTTAGTTCTAGGAACTTAATTCTAAGGGCCTGGGATCGATCCTACTATCCTACTACCAAGTTGAGTAGGATTTGACGTCCCGGAGGCTAGGACTTAGTCTGGAAGTACTTATTTACTCATTTTTTAATGGGGTTTTATATTATGGTTGTGACTAGGTTATCGCTAGGGGCTAGAAAATAGGATCGTGCTTGTGGCTTGTTTATTAGTAACCTGTGCTTGGACCAAAGGTAAGAAAACTGCACCCAATATGTGATGCATGTGATGCATAAGATACATGTGATTAGATCATGGCATGAATGTTGAATATGAGATTGATCAGAGCTTGAGTCTCTCTAAATGTGCATGATCATAATTATGCTAGTGAATGTTGAGTAGCATGTTGAATGCCTTATATTTGGATATTTGACATATGATATATGCTTGGGTGCATTGCTTATTTGTGAGTGGTACTGACTCATTAGTCAGAAATGGCACGAGTCGTATGGAATTGACCTATGAGTCAAGAGCGGCATAAGCATATTGAACGCATAGCCAAAATGATTAGATCTAATCAACATAAGCATTAAATGCTTGACCGACCCCAAGTTAGATGAAAACTAAAAGCGCTTGTCTAGTCTAAAGGCTAGTTACTTAGAGCCAAGGCCAAAAGACTTAGGTGACTGTAACGTCACATGGCTTAGGGTGCGGAGCCCAAGTGCATGACTTATTTGTCACTTATCTAATTAGGGTGCAGAGCCCAAGTGCGTGACCCATTAGTCACTTATCTGATTAGGGTGCAGAGCCCAAGTGTGTGACTCATTAGTCACCTATTCAAAGATGGACACATTAGCCATCTATTCCCAGAATGACTTGATAGTCATCTATACAGGGGGCAGAGCCCATAATCATTTATTTGGACTTGTCTGCATGCATGATAGGGCTATTATTGCTAGGCATGTCTGTTATGATTTAGTAACATGTTATTACCTGTTTATGAGCATGTTGAGTTTTCTTGCTGAGCTTTGGCTCATGGGTGCTATGTGGTGCAGGTAAAGGCAAAAGAAAGTTGGAACATCCTTGAGTTGGAAAGCTTAGGTGACGATGTGTACATATGCGGCTGCTCAACCACCACGTCCGATGGTTTAAAGAGGAACTAGGGTTAAACCCTATTTTGTCGCTTAGGTCGGCTGGTTGTAAATCTTTTATTGTAATTAACCTTTGAAATATATTTTGGGATCCCAATGTATACAGTAAACGTTTTAGTGAAACGTTGTATCTTTAACCAACATTTTTAACCCTAAATCGTTAATCACATTTAGTTGCACGATTATGGCCAAATGACTTGGTTAGCGAGTTTAGCACTGTTTAAAATGCACAACGTAACGGTCCCTGGGTAGTAGGGCGTTACAGCTAGGGAGGGAAAGTGAGTCAAATATAGTCTTTTTTTTATGAACACAAGAGCAAAAAAAAAGGGTAAATAGAGTAAAGAAATAACTGGTAAAAAATAAACAAAACAATATTAAGGGAGATAAGCATCAAACCAAGATAAACCTGGCAAAATGGGAGACATTTTGCACAATGTTCAAACAAATATATGACATATCGTAACATAGACCTAGCAAATACTAAAATGGATTCTAACAAGACACAAAATAATAGCACATTAATGCAAATGCAAAGAAAGTCAATCTCCATAAGTGTGTGTAGTGTCCTCATGAGCTCTCTACTGTTGAAGAACCACGTAGACTCTCCCTTGAAAATAAAATTTGATCTTTCTTTTTTTTTAAACATAAACCCCTAAGCAATTACTAATTAGATTTTGTAGGGTTAGCATATAGGTAGCCATCTCCAAAGGCATACTGTCCAAAGTAAATGAGCAAACTACACAATGCAAATTTCATTATTCTATTATAAGAAAAGTAGGAACGAAGCCGAGAAATAACTTAATATTTTATGAAGTCATCATGTGTTTATCAATATAAAATCCATAAACATGCTAATAATCACTTAGGCAGTCACTGCCTAAAAACTATATAGGCACACACTACCTTAAACTTACCATAAGCAGACACTGCCTCCATATCACAAAGATAATCACATAGGCAGTCACTACCTCAAAACTATATAAACAGACACTTCCTCTATATCTCACTAAGACCCCAACTTGTACCTAAAAACTTAGTTTCACACTAATATAAACCTAACTACTTAACTTTCTTACCTCATAAATTAAGAACGAACGCGAGAGATTACAAGCATAGACCCTAGATCAATCACAACATGTGTTAGATCTTATTCCTCAAGAAAATTTAACCTATTATAACCAAAATAGAAACCTTACTCCATGAATATGACTAAAAGGATCACCTCAGCTATTTGACCACTATTACTTTAATCTAACATTAAAATGATCTCATTAGTGCATTATCAATATAATGATCTAAATTACCAAATCATAAGAATTTTTTTACCTTAATTGTGTTATCTCGAAATCCTTTCTCTTCCCCTTTCTCTAAACTTTCAGCCAAATCTCTTTCTCTCTCTCCCTAGAATTTCGGCATTTATCTATGTAGTGCAGCACCTATGCATTTTGGGCCATGGTCATATAGGCCTATGGAGCTTGTAATCCCACTCAAATTAGTAACCAGTTCCTTATTCTTCTCCTATTCAAACTATAAAAATCTTATTTGAATTTCAATTCAAATCCTTAATATATCTCAACCATAATACATAAATATCTTTATAACTTGTTCCTCAAGTTACTCTCCTTGATTTTTAAATTCTAAAATTGAGTATAATGTTGTTTTTGAAATTTAACTATAATAATATAATGTTATTTTCAAAATTCAACTATAATAATATAATGCCATTTTCGAAAAAAGCTTAAGTAAATATCCACCAAAATATCTTATCTAAATATTCTTAAAAATTAAGAGAAAAAAAACATCTTCAAATTTAAAATTTAAAATCTACAACCATCAATATCTACAATATATTTTTAAACTAATCAAAAGTCTTAAATATCTCCACAAATATATCTATTTAAATTAATCAAAATTTATCCATTTATACCCTTACTTAGCTTTGAAAATTACACTACTAAACACTTATACAATTTTCAAAAATCCCTTCTAAAAATCACACTTATTCAAGAAATTTTCATAAATACCATAATATTTTCTACACTTAAAAAAATACCATGCTAATATTCTATGCAATCACCTCACTCTAAAAAAACCACTTAAAGTTTAATTTTATAAACATAAAGAAAAGAAAATCAACAAATACTCTACTCGGGTATCACAGCAACAACTTCTGAAGGCAATGTACTCAACTTCTGCGGTGAAAAAATAGATGGAGTTTTACTTTTTACTGTGCCAAAAGACCAAATTGTTTCCCATATAAAAGCAGCCACCTAAGTGCTTTTCCAATCATTGTGATTACCTGCCCAATCGAAATCACTAATGTTATCCCCAAAAATTGGAGATCGATGATGTGGCAATAGAGGTGACAAGTGGCAGTGCATGGTCAGTAAAAGACACATTAATAGTCAATAAATACATTGACCCCTCAGAGTTGTGATAAAGTGACCCGGTAGACTGATGAAGAGTTTTGACTGCTTGAGAAGTGTCATGACCGACCAGGCATGACCTTGTCCTACCAGTCACGACGTTGCTGCCCAGGAGTGACATTACTGCCCAGAAATGGCATGCTAGAGGAGAGTGCCATGTTAGACGAGAGACATGGCATGCTAGAGGAGATTGACATGTTAGACGAGAGACATGGCATGCTAGAGGAGAGTGCCATGTTAGAGGAGAGACATGGCATGCTAGACCAGAGTGCCATGTTAGACGAGAGGCATGTGCATGTCCTACCAGCAAGTGCATGTCCTACCAGCATGCATGTGTCCGACCAGCACTTGCATATGTCCAGCATGCATGTGTCCGACCAGCACTTGCATGAGTATCTAGTAGAGGTGTGTTCGACCAGCTTGAAGGAGATATGAGTCAACCAGATAGAGGAGGACTAAGTCAAGATTCCCATAAACGGCTTCAACAAGAACCGGTCTTGGCGCACGCGGGAATCTCTCATTCTTCCCACAAATTTGGTGTTCTGTTATATTTTGAATATTTTTGTAATTTAAATATAATAAGAATAATAAAATATCCTGATTCTAGGGGATATCAGATGTATGATCCTAAGCCTATAAATACATGGTTTATGAGATCAGAAAGGGGTCTTCTGCTTCTTTTTAGACTTTTTGGGAAATTTTGGGTCTGAGTTTTCTAGAGAGAGAAAGTGCTTGTATCTAGAAAAATTCTTGTAATCTGTACTGAAGAAACTCAGTTGGCTCAGTTCATCTGATCTTGAGTACGGATCTATAATCACAACTCTAAGTGGATTAGGCTATTACCAACATATTGGGGCTGAACTACTATAAAAATTGATGTGATATTTACTTTCTGTTCAAAAATTGTCTATGTCGTTTTATTTCTCTTGAAGGCTTTATCGTTTTTGACGTTTTCACATCGTTGGCCAAAAACGCGGTCAACAACTAAAATCAACCATAGAAAGATTAGTATCACAAGGATACCAAAGACCAAAGTCAGTGTTACCAGACAGGTATTTAAGAATTCTTTTCACTACAGTAAGATGCTATTCAGTGGGAGCAAATTGATATCTAGTACAGACCCCCACACTGAAACAAATATCAGGATGACTAACACTGATATAAAGCAAATTGTCTATCATATTTCAATACAATGTTGCATCAACCTTTATACTTGTCTCATTTTTCATTGATTTGGCAGTAGTGTCCATGGGTGTGCGAGCATGTTTTGCATTTCTCTAAGACAAATTTTTTGAGCATATTTTTATTGAGATAGAAAAATGACATTATCAAGTTGTTTAATTTGTACGACAAGAAAGTAACTTAGCCACCAACCATGCTCATCTAAAAACTCCTTAGTCATTAATTGAACAAAGGATTGTGTGTATGCATCACAAGTGGACCCAAAAACTATGTCATTAACATATATTTGAGCACAAACAATATAAAGATTAAGAGGCTTGATGAAAAAAATTTAATTGACATTATCTCTAATGTATCCATTCTCAAGCAAGTAAAAGGTGAGACATTCATGCCATGTCCGAGGTGCTTGCTTCAGCCCATATAGTGCCTTGTTCAACTTGTTAACAAGATAACGGTCTTCAAACCCAGAAGGTTGAGAAACAAATTCCTTCTCTAATTTAATGTCATTCAAGAAGGCATTATTGACATCCATTTGGTACAACTTGAAATTTATGTGACATGCCATAGCTAAGAGAAGTCTTATCGATTGCAAACGAGTCACTGAAGCAAATGTTTCCTCAAAGTCCACTCCTTCAACCTGAGTATACCCTTGTGCCACCATATTTGCCTTGTTGTGAACAACATTTTCCAATTCATCAATATTATTTTTGAAAAACCACTTAGTGCAAATGATGTTAGCATCCAAAAGACGCGAAACAAGGGTCCACATTTCTTTTCTTTCAAATTGTTGAAGCTCAGCCTGCATGGTTGTTATCCAGTGCTCATTTTGTAGGGTTTCCTCGACCAATGTTTGTTCCACGGAAGAAAGATAACAAGCATTAGCAATCTCATTCGCAAGTTTCCTTCTAGTAACCATTACTTTATTTGGATCTCCAATAATAAAGGATGGAAGATGAGCTTTGGAAATCCAAATGGGTGGCCCTTTTTTCTGATGAATTCCAATATCAGCTGGAACAACATTTTCTGGAATGAAAGACACATTGAAAGCTTCATTGGTTGCATCAATTTCTTTAATTTTTGACGAACTAGGTTGATCAGCAGCTTATGATGCAACAGGCAGAACAGATGCGTCAACAAGCATATAAATTTCTTTCTCTTCAAAATAATTGGAAAAATCTTCCAAGTCACTAAATAGAACATTGATTGATTACACTAATGTTTGAGTTCTTAAGTTGTAATTGAATACCCCAAGAAAACTCCTTCATCGCTATTGGCATCAAACTTTCCAAGCTTTTCCCTATCATTTAGAACTTATCATTTGCAACCAAACATATGGAGACAAGCCAAGTTCAGAGTTCTGCCTTTCCACAACTCATATGATATTTGCATGGTACCAGGACAGAGATGCACACAATTTCTTATGTAATAGGCTTTGTTGACCACTTTAGCCCAAAGTCTCTTTGGAAGTTTCTTTGCATTTAACATAACTCGAACCAACTCTTGAAGAGTCTGATTTTTCCTTTCCACAACTCCATTTTATTGAGGAGTTTTAGGAGCTGAGAATGCATGGGCTATCCCTTCTTAATTGCAAAAATCAGCAAAGACAATATTTTAAATTCCTTGCCATGATCGCTGCGAAGTCAAATCAATGTCTTTACTTTTTCTCCTTTTTCAGCTTGAAAGGAAAGATACAGACCTTTAAAATTTTCAAAATAATCTGATTTCTCTCTAAGAAATCAATCCCAAGATAATCGAGAATAATCATCCACCACACTATAACATATAGTTTTCCACTGATAATTTTTGTTTGCATTGGGCCACATCAAAACATGTAGTAACTCAAGAACTTGAGAAGTGACCAAAAATTTTAAAGGATGATGGCTACTTTTTAATTGTTTTCCAATTTTACAAGGACCACAAACTTTGTCCTTTAAGGGAGATAAATTTGGAACACCTCAAACAACCTTCAATTTCACAAGTTTGCTTAGGTCTCTGTAATTCAAGTGACCTTTTTTGTAGTGCCAAAGTTCAGTATCATTAGTCTTTGCAGCATTACACACCTAGTTAGTTCCCAAGAGATAGCAATTATCACTAAACCTCAGCCCTGTTAAGACCCATGATTCGAATGTTGAAACAACAGTATAATTAGTCTTAGAATATTAAACCGTGTACCCTATATCAGATATCTGACTGACACTAATCAAGTTAGCTTTAAGACCTTCAACATATAGAACATTTTCTAGAGGAGGCAGGCCCTGCAAACACAAATTTACTCTGCTCATTATCCTTTCTTTATTCCCATCACTAAAAGTAACAAATCCCTCACTATATGATAAGAGATTTGTGAGAAGTTTCTTGTTTCTTGTCATATGATGATAGCACTCACTATCAAAAATATTATTGATCACTATTACAAGCCAGGAAGGAAGTATGGATAACTAAAGCATTAGTTTGAGCATGCTTTGGCCTCCATTGTTGTCTTCCTACAAAAGAACTACGTGGTTTTTCTTTAGTTGCTCTTATAATCCTTGACAAGTAAAAATTTAGCGTATAACATCTTCGGCAAATCTGGCCCTTCTTTCCACATAAATGGCAGATGGGAACAAATTTCTTTGTCGCTATAGACACAACAGCAGCAGCTGGCGGGAAAGGTTGAGTAGGAGCCACTTCTTGTAGTGTACTCGGAGAGTCTTTTTTTTATCACCAATGGTTGATTAAAACAACCACTTGGTTTTTCTCTGACATAACATCCAATCCCCATCATGTTATCAAATAAATCCTGACCTATAGTATAGATCTCAATGGTTTTATTAGCATAGTCCAGTTTCACTTGCATTTCTTCTAGAGCTACCCGTTTTTCTTCAAAGGCCACAGTGAGAAATTCCATTTGCTCAGCAAGTTTCTATTTTCTTCTTTAGGTTCTCCCACTTTAACCTCCAATTTTTTTGCCTTCTCTATGATGTTGAGCCATTGAATGGACATTTGCTCATAGGCAGCTTGTTGGTCTAAATCATCTCCATCTCTAAACTTTTACTCAGCCTGTATATGCTTGAAACCTTCACACTCACGACATTGGATTCCTGTGATGTTTTTCCTTTCACCCCCCAATGAGTTTTCTTAAGGAAAGAATTAGGTGATTTCTTTGAGTTTTCACCTCTGTAATCAACGCTTCCCTTTCTCATATTAGTTTTCATAAACTTGAAATAATTTTTTGTGAGCATAACCACCATATCCTCATCAAGATTCTCAAGTGTTTCTTCCATAAAAAGACTTTCGACAGCCTTATGAGACAAAGTTACACCACTTGATAAATTCTTCTCCTTCTTTTCTTTTGACCATTGTCACATAGTGAATATATAATTCTGCAAAGAACCAATGAGATCATCCAAATCAAGGGTATCAACATCATGGCATTCTTCAATGGAAATGACTTTAAACTTAATTTTCCTAAGGAGAGCTTTGAGCACCTTCCTCACAAGCTTGGATTCAGGAGAAGTTTCACCCAGAGGAAAATATTCATTACTAATATTACACAATCTAGATGGAAATCAAGAATAGACTCATCTTCTCTTGTGGTTAAATTTTCAAACTTAGTAGTGAGAGTTCTCAATCTAGACTTTTTGATATTTTTTGTTCCTTCATTTTTAATTTGTAACTTATCCCAAGCATCCTTGGCTATTTTGTAATTTGTTATAGCCTTCATTTGACTCATAGACACGACATTAAAAATGGCATGAACTCCTTTGGAGTTTCAATTAACTTTTTCAATCTGTGACGTGGTCCATTTAAACATGAGCTTCTATTTGGTCTCATCACCATCCTTCACAGTAGGAGGAGATCCAACCATCAACAACAGAACTCCACACACGTTCATCAATAGCTTTGAGAAAAGCTCTCATTCAAGCTTTCCAACAAGCATAGTTAGTTCCATCAAACATGGGTGGTATAGAAGTATACCCACCTTCTTTGAAACAATCCATCATACACTAACAAGATAGCAAACAAGTAAACAAATAAACAAAACCTAACAACACCTAAGGAACCAAGACAAGGACCAAAGCTTAGTAGAAGCAACAAAATAAGAAAGGATCAACACACAAGCTCTGTGTAATGAACCAAATTATTCTAGATTTTGGACCATTAAAACTACTTATACATAGATACTAACCTTAAGAAAACATACATTCAAAATAGTCATAACTTTATTAAAAACTGAAAAACCAAGGTTAAAATACATAAAATTCAGTTAGGATATGGGATCCCATTGTTTGAAATTAAAACATAACTTAAATCTTAAAATTCATTACAAAAAAAAATGTGAAAAATACATAGAAACATAATAAAATGACTAAAAACAACTTCGTCCTCGAATCGTTCACGCAGTCCACTGAATCCATTCTCCCTCAATACACAATCCCAAGCCGCCAAGAATCTTACCGCGCCCATAACTATTTTCTTGCACATATAAAACAAAGGAATGAGCCTAATGCCCAGCAAGGAAAATCTACTACAAGCATAAACATAAACATAAGATATAAACATCTAGCATATACTATAAACATATGCATACCACATAAGACTACACTATTAATGGCCATTATGACATGTGATAAACCATCTGTGTCCCCTGTCTAATATTTGAGGTAGGTTAAATCACATGGTAATTTATGATAACCCATCTAAATCCCCTGTCTAATATTTGAGGTAGGGTAAATCATATGATAGTATATGATAACCCATCTGGATCCCCTGTCTAATATTTGAGGTAGGGTAAATCATAACTATAAACATAAAAAAAAAATGATAAGCACTAGGGCACTAAGCAACTATGAGCCCTAGATAAAACATAACATAACATAAAATTGTCATAACATATTATACATAACACATAACATATAGAAACTATCTTATTTTCCTTACCAAATACCGGGATGTGAGAACAAGGACGGGATTTTGGAACACTCCTAAAAACCATTAATGAGAATGTGAGTTTTTTCTTTCTAAAAGAAGGAGATGAAAAAGAAATGAATCTAAACCACTGAGAAGAAGAACTTACCGAAAAGAAACCTCAAGTTCAAAGAACTTAGATGCCTAACCATGAATGGAAAATATTGAGTTAGGATTTGAGTAGAGAAAAACTATAAAAACTAATGAAATATACATAAATGAACTAGGGATAGGAATACCTTTGAATGCTCTATAACCGAACTACACCTTTATAGAAAATCACACTATTAATCTTACTTCCCAAGTGTTTAATAAGCTTAAGATGTTAAAGCTTATAACCCCAACCCAAGTGTTTAACACTCTTAAGTAAACCTAGCTGCTTGAAGGCTCTGAACTCAGCTTGAAGAATGAAAGAAATGGTTGGGTACTAGGTCCTATTTATAGAGTTCAAGAATGAAATGATCTTCTTTTAGCTTGAATAAAATAATGACTATTTAATTGAAATATATTTGAATAATCGTTCAACAAAGGCTTAAGACTCGGTCAAAAAGATTCTGATGCTTGCTAAGAGGTTATAGAATAAAATGAGCTTGGTTTCAAAACCATTAAAAAATAATGCCCTAGAGCCGATATATCGCCCATGCTAGGCGATATATCGTCTGGGCTTATGTTCCTGAGGCTCGTCGAAGTGTTCGTGCGAAGTTACGTGTTTTTCGTATTCCCCGAGTGGCGATATATCACCCCCTAGAGCTGCGATATATCGGCATACGGTGAAATATTATACACGTAATTGCACTTTTTCAGCCTAATTTGAATTGAGTAAACAGCTTTGACTGAGTCCTATAACGATTTCAAAGCTGCTGGCAGACTCTGAGATTTTCAAATATTACTTTTAATAAACTATTCCTCAAAAATACTTAATTTCTCAATAAACATGCACATGACAAGTGTCATTATCTTATTGGGTCTATCTAAACCTTATAGTATAATAAATATCATCTTTATAATCAGCTATATTAATCAAACCTTATGTTATAATTAATATTCTTAAACTATAGGTTAAACTTATAAAATCTACAAGTGTTGCTACGAGTGCCCAACTAAGTCCCAGCTTGAACCAAAATCCACAGTAATAAACATACTACAACTACTACTAGCTAGTACTACTACTACTACCATCTAACTTGCTAAGTAAAGTTCTTGGACTCTACAATTCTCCCCTACTAAAAAGAATTTCGTCCTCAAAATTTACTTACCAAACAATTCCGGATACCGGTCTCGCATGTCTTCCTCCAACTCCCACGTTGCCTCCCGTTCAGAACTATTACTCCATAGGACTTTGACTATCGGAATACTCTTGGACCGTAACTGCTTCATCCCTCTATCTAGGATGCTAACCGGTCGTTCCTCGTGACTCAAGTCTTTCTGGAGTGTTATCGTATCATACTTGAGGATGTGAGATGGGTCTGACACATACTTGTGTAGCATTGAGATGTGGAATACGTTGTGGCTATCTGCGAGGGCTGGCGATAGGGGTAATCTATACGCAACTGCTCCCACTTTGTCCAATATCTCAAAAGGACCTATAAATCAGGGACTTAAGCTTTCCTTTCTTCCCAAACCGCTTTACGCCTTTCATAGGAGATATCTTCAAGAAGACTTGATCTCTGACTTTGAATTCCACATCGCGTCACTTGGCATCCGCATAGCTTTTTTGACAACTTTGAGCAGCAAGCATACGGTGTCTAATCAGCACTACTACTTCTTGAGCTTTTCTAACAGCTTCGGGACCAAGGAGCTGCCTTTCTCCTACCTCATCCAAGTGTAGCGGTGATCGACACCTCCTTCCATAAAGCAACTCATAAGGTGCCATCCCGATCGTTGACTGGTAGTTATTATTGTAGGAGAACGCTATCAGCGGTAAGTACTTATTCCATGATCCACCGAAATCAAGTACACAAGCGCGTAGCATATCCTCTAAAATCTGTATTGTACGCTCGGACTGACCGTTTTTCTGAGGATGAAAAGCTGTACTAAGACTTAACTTAGTGCCCATGGCTTGCTGTAAACTTCCCCAAAATCTCGATGTAAACACCGATCCTCTATCCGATACTATTGTCTTGGGAATTCCATGCAACCTTACTATCTCTTGGACATAGATGTCTGCGTATTGACCCGCTGTGCATGAGGTCTTAATAGGCAGGAAATGAGCGGACTTGGTTAGTCTATCTATTACTACCCAAGCTGAATCATGTTGCTTACTTGTTCGTGGCAAACTTGTCACGAAATCCATAGCTATATCATCCCATTTCCATTCTGGTACGCTAAGTGGCTACAATAAGCCTATAGGCCGCTGATGCCCTGCTTTCACTTGCTGGCATATTAAACACTTAGACATAAAGTCTGCTATGTCCTTCTTCATCCTTGGCCACCAATACATTGCCTTGATGTCGTGAGTCATCTTGGTCGACCCTGGGTGAACTGAGTACGGGGTACTGTGCGCTTCTTCAAGAATCGTCATCTTAATCATTTGATCATTTGGCACGCATACCCGATCCTTATATCTCAATAACCTTTGACTTGATATTGATAAATTTGTGGCCCTATCTTCTCGAACTACATCCATATGCTCTACTAATGTGTCATCATGCTCTTGTCCAATCCTTATATCTTCTAGCAGATTTGACTGGAAAGACAAATTAGCCAGCTTGTCGACAACTACTTCTATCCCGGCATTGATCAGCTCCTACTGCATCGACTTTTCTTTTCCGGCTAGTGCTGCTAAACTTCCATAACTCTTCCTACTTAGCGCATCGGGAACTACATTTTCCTTTCTCGGGTGGTATAGGATTTCGCAGTCGTAATCCTTTACTAGCTCTAACCCACCTACGCTGCCTCATGTTGAGCTCCTTCTGTGTGAAGAAGTACTTTAAACTTTTGTGGTCTGTATAAATCTTGCACCGTTCTTTGTAAAGATAATGGTGCCAAATTTTCAACACAAAGACCACCTCTGCCAGCTCCATATCGTGAGTTAGGTAGCGTTGCTCGTACTCCTTCAGCTGCCTTGAGGCATAGGCTATCACCTTATCATTCTGCATCAGCACGCAACCCAACCCTTGCTTCGATGCATCGCAGTAGACTACAAACTTATCTTTGGGTGTCGGTACACAGTACTGGTGCTAAGCAAAGCTTATCCTTAAGCAACTGGAAGCTTTCTTCACATTTATCAATCCAGTGGAATCTTTGCTGTTTCCGAGTCAGGTTGGTGAGCGGAGTGGCTCTCTTAGAAAAACCCTCTACGAACCTCCGATAATAACCTGCTAATCCCATAAAGCTTCTTAGTTCTGACACGCTCTTTGGTCTTGGCCAATCCTTCACAACCTCTACCTTGGATGGGTCTACTGCAACTTCGTCCTTGGATATAATGTGCCCGAGGAACGCCACTTACGAAAGTCAAAACTCGCATTTCTTGAACTTGGCGTAGAGTTTATGCTCCTTTAGTCATGATAAGATTAACCTCAAATGTTCCTCGTGCTCAACTTCGTCCTTTGAGTATACTAAGATGTCATCGATGAACACTACGATGAATCTATCCAAGTAGTCCTTGAAGACTCTATTCATTAAGTCCATAAACACGGCTGGAGCATTGGTAAGACCGAAAGACATAACTAAGAACTCGTAATGCCCATAATAAGCTCTAAAAGTTGTCTTAGGAATATCCTCTCCCTGCACCTTGAGCTGATGGTACCCAGACCGTAAATCAATCTTTGAAAATACGGTCGCACCTCGGAGTTGATCAAACAAGTCGTCAATCCGGGGTAGCGAGTACTTATTCTTAATCATTACTTTATTCAGCTCCTGGTAGTCTATGCACATCTGCATGCTTCTGTCCTTCTTCTTCACAAATAAAATCGGTGCTCCCCATGGCGAATGACTTGGTCTAATGAAACCCAAGTCTAGGAGTTCTTGTAGCTGCGTCTTTAACTCCTTGAGTTCTGTAGGTGGCATTTGGTATGGTGCCTTGGAGAAAGGCTTGGTGCCCGGTACTAATTCTATCGTGAATTCAATTTCTTGAGTAGGCGGCAACCCTGGTAAGTCATCAGGAAATACTTCTGGAAATTCTCTTACAATGCGGACGTCTTCAACCTTAAGCGGTGTTTCCTTTACTACATCTGTGATGCTGGCTAAGAATGCTTGACATCATTTTTCTATCATCCTTTGAGCTTTGAGAGATGATACTAGCGGGGTGCGTAGTACTGAGACTTTTCCCATGAAGCATAGTCTATGGCCGTCAGGAGTCTCAAACGTCACTTTCTTGCGTTTGCAGTCGATGGTTGCGACATGTCGTGCTATCCAGTCCATGCCTAGTATCACATCGAAGTCTTTGATCTCCAGTTCTATCAGGTCTCCTTCTAGTTCTATGTCCTCAATCTTGATCAGTACACCTCGTACTATCCATGATGATAGAACTACTTTACCCGAAGGCAACTATGTCACAAACCTAGTTCTACAAGGTTTGTCTAATTTCTCTATCATTCCTAACAAGATATACAAGTATATTGTTCCAAATCAAGAGATACTAGAATTTATACCATTGAGGATAGGAATTTGACCTGTAACTGCTTGTTACTAGTATGGGCTCCTCCCTGGGTCGAGGCAAAGTTTTTGTTCTGGAACTATCATATTATCCTTCTTCTTCTTTGGCTTGAGATAGGGACATTCTTTCTTCCGGTGTCCTTCCTGACCACAGGCGTTGCATTCCTTGGTATTTGCATGACACTCCTCAAGATGTTTCTTTTGGCATTTGGAGCACTGCAGGTATTCTACATAACCTGGCCTATCACTTGCTCGCATTCTTTTGTCACCATTGGCCTGCTTACTATCGAGATGCTTTCTCTTCTGCCTATTATCGTTGCTATGCTAAGGATGTGGCTGAGTCAGTTGTCATTGTAGTAGCTCCTCCACTTGTTGTCGTAGCTAGACAATTTCTGCGGTGATGTCCACTGTCAGCGACGGCACACTTTGAGTAGTAGTAGTAGTAGTAGTGGTAGCACGCACTCCTCTTCTTCGAACCGGAGGGGCTTCATTGCTCACTGGAGCAGCATTGGAGGCATTGGCATTCGTGCGTGCAAACCTTCTGAGCGACATCTTCAACAAAGTTCTAATAGTCGAGGAAACATATTAGAACTTTCCCTAATAGGTTCTAAGGAAAAAACTTAATCTAAGCAAACATAACTCAGACCTATTAATTATGATTTCTTATGGAAATTATATAAGTCTTCTTTATTATTAGAGTGGGTTTCTATACTTTAGAAAAATAAGCCATCTTTATTATTTTCTAAGTCTGTTTCTAATCATCCTATATGATTTAATTCTCAGGCTCGAAACTCATCTTTGTTCCAAAGTTAACCATATTGAGGGAGGGTTGGGATCAGTAAAATCGTTCCCACTACTATGGCCCCCTAACTCTCAATATAGAAACTCGGTTCATTGATTTGTATCCACCCTCACCGAACTTAGTCATTATTTATTATGATTGCAAAAGAAAAAATCAAACTCATACATGTTAAAAAAAATAACATTGATACTAATTTGGAAAAAAAATTCACTATTTACAATCATAAAAGAAAACAAATAATAAATTAAAATAAACAATGAAACTAATCTATTCTAAAAATCGGGATCTTCTACATCCGATCCTTCATCTAGCATATCGTCATCTATTTCTTCATAGTCATCATTGTTTTGTGCCTCAAAATGCCCTCGAGGAATATTCGTAAAAATTCTATGTTTTTGCTCATTTGTAAACTAAAATTCCATTTTTGAAGTGAACCTAAGTAATAGAAAATAATATCTTGTAGCTACCGGAAATTCATCTTCATCATCTATCGTCTCCCAAATATCTTCTAAGGCTGCAATCACAGTAGGATAATCTCTAAAAAGTCTAATTACTAAAACGTATTGCTCTGTTGATCTCATCATGATCTGCTTAGATTCTTGGAGGTGACCTATCTCCCTGTGGAACAAAAGTAGTCTTCGAGTGATTCTTTCTAGCACTCCTACGGTGTTTAGGGTTCTCTAATTCTTTTTAAAGCCTTAATGGCTCAGAAATCCTCATAAGTTAACACTCTGTTCATTCTTAATTGAAAACATAAAGACTAAAATTGTTAGCTATACATATAAACATAATAACTATAACTTAAACACTTACTTGGCGGTTAGATTTGGAGCTTTGAGTGTGTGTATCGAGGAGAACTTCATGCGAATGAACCATTGCTCTGATACCAACTGTAATGACCCAACTTATTCTAGACTTTGGACCATGAAAACTACTTATACATAGATACTAATCTTAAGAAAACATACATTCAAAATAGTCATAACTTTATTAAAAACTGAAAAACCAAGGTTAAAATACATAAAATTCAGTTAGGACATGGGATCCCATTGTTTGAAATTAAAACATAACTTAAATCTTAAAATTCATTACAAAAAAAAATGCGAAAAATCCATAGAAACATAATAAAATGAATAAAAACAACTTCGTCCTCGAATCATTCACGCAGTCCACCGAATCCATTCTCCCTCAATACACAATCCCAAGCCGCCAAGAATCTTACCGCCGCCATAACTATTTTCCCGTACATATAAAACAAAGGAATGAGCCTAAGGCTGAGCAAGGAAACTCTACTACAAGCATAAATATAAACATAAGTAATAAACATATAACATATACTATAAACAGATGCATACCACATAAGACTACACTATTAATGGCCATTATGACATGTGATAAACCATCTGTGTCCCCTGTCTAATATTTGAGGTAGGTTAAATCACATGGTAATATATGATAACCCATCTAAATCCCCTGTCTAATACTTGAGGTAGGGTAAATCATATGATAGTTTATGATAACTCTGGATCCCCTGTCTAATATTTGAGGTAGGGTAAATCATAACTATAAACATAAAAAAAATGATAAGCACTATGGCACTGA
Source organism: Humulus lupulus (assembly GCF_963169125.1). Taxonomy (NCBI): domain Eukaryota; kingdom Viridiplantae; phylum Streptophyta; class Magnoliopsida; order Rosales; family Cannabaceae; genus Humulus; species Humulus lupulus. Next base: position 248,129,308 of record NC_084793.1, read on the forward strand.
GCAACTATGAGCCCTAGATAAAACATAACATAACATAAAATTGTCATAACATATTATACATAACACATAACACATAGCATATAGAAATTATCCTATTTTCCTTACCAAATACCGGGATGTGAGAACAAGGACGGGATTTTGGAACACTCCTAAAAACCATTAATGAGAAGGTGAGTTTTTTTTTCTAAAAGAAGGAGTTGAAAAAGAAATGAATCTAAACCACCGAGAAAAAGAACTTACCGAAAAGAAACCTCAAGTTCAAAGAACTTAGATGCCTAACCATGAATGGAAAATATTGAGTTAGGATTTGAGTAGAGAAAAACTATAAAACCTAATGAAATATACAGAAATGAACTAGGGATAGGAATACCTTTGAATGCTCTATAACCGAACTACACCTTTATAGAAAATCACACTATTAATCTTACTTCCCAAGTGTTTAATAAACTTAAGATGATAAAGCTTATAACCCCAACCCAAGTGTTTAACACTCTAAAGTAAACCTAGCTGCTTGAAGGCTCTGAACTCAACTTGAAGAATGAAAGAAATGGCTGGGTACTAGGTCCTATTTATAGAGTTCAAGAATGAAATGATCTTCTTTTAGCTTGAATAAAATAATGACAATTTAATTGAAAAACATTTGAATAATCGTTCAGCAGAGACTTAAGACTCAGTCAAATAGATTATGAGGCTTGCTAAGAGGTTATGGAATAAAATGAGCTCGGTTTTAAAACCATTCAAAAATAATGCCCTAGAGCCGATATATCGCCCATGCTAGGCGATATATCGCCTGGGCTTATGTTCCCGAGGCTCGTCGAAGTGTTCGTGCGAAGTTACGTGTTTTTCGTATTCCCCGAGTGGCGATATATCGGCATACGATGAAATATTATACACGTAATTGCACTTTTTCAGCCTAATTTGAATTGAGTAAGCAGCTTTGACTGAGTCCTATAGCGATTTCAAAGCTACTGGCAGACTCTGGGATTTTTAAATATTACTCTTAATAAACTATTCCTCAAAAATACTTAATTTCTCAATAAACATGCACATGACAAATATCATTATCTTATTGGGTCTATCTAAACCTTATAGTATAATAAATATCATCTTTATAATCAGCTATATTAATCAAACCTTATGTTATAATTAATATTCTTAAACTATATGTTAAACTTATAAAATCTACAAGTGTTGCTACGAGTGTCCAACTAAGTCTCGGCTTGAACCAAAATCCACAGTAATAAACATACTACAACTACTACTAGCTAGTACTGCCACTACTATCTAACTAGCTAAGAAAAGTTCTTGGACTCTACGCTCTGGTACCATTTGAAAGATTCATTAACTACTCCTACTAATTACCCACTTGAACTATTTACTAAAAATCAGATTCAACTAAAAATATAGTACTGAAAGTAAAATTAACATAATCATTTTTATATGGTTCAGGCATGATTTCTCACAACCTACTCCATGGGACCTAGTCCAAAGGTGAAGAAAATCCACTAACAATATCCAAAGTGATTACAAGATTCAGTACAAAAAATATAATTCAAAACTACCTTTCAAATTGCTTTACTAATCAAGCAATCAACTCCCTATTTTAGTGAATATCTTCTTGCAACTAGCCTCCCGCTGGTAGTGGTGTTTGTTGGACTCCCTCTAGCTTCACCTCAAGCCCCCCTTGAGAATCTGCTTGAAATTCCTTCAAGCTTTGAACCTGATAGCCAGAAATTGAATGGTGAACTCTTACCAAAATGTCATAGGGAATGAACATTGAAGCAATGAATGCTTCAGACCTTTTGTAGAAAATGTTTCTTGGAGAATCAACTTTCTAGCTGCTAAAAAAAGTAGGGTAAACATGCACAAAACAAATATATATTAGGGCAAAAAAAGGGAAAGACAATTCATCAACATGTGCTGAATTAAATTCACGTGTTTCTAGGTTCCCAATATTTTATCATGTGAAATACATGTTTTAACATGAAGTGTAATACATGACAAAACTATATTTACAGTATTAAATGAATGACATGGCGATAAGCAAGGACCCTAGTGCAAATTGAAAGGTTCCATTAGTAGTATTCTGTCTCAGACACCATCTTATACATAGACCACGCCACCTTAGCAACCCTTGGTTTCATTTCAATGGTGGGGGAATGGTCATCGTCATGCAATCATATGAACAAAAATGATGGTTGCACTCCTCCATCAAATCTTTTGAGGATTTTTTTGTCGACAGATTGGCTATTGCGGGTGTTCGGTTGTCGTTTTTGTTCTGTTTTAGTTTATTTTTGTTGTTTGTCAATTTCTTCACATTTAATTAGTTTTTGTCTAATAATAATGTTTGTTACCATTGTCTTTTGACAATTGTATTGGCTTTTACCATCATTTTGGAATCCTTATCACTGTATTCAAATCTAGGTTCTATAATTTGTGGTGAGTTCACCGACCCACCAAATTGTCATATCAAATAAAAGTGGACTCATCGGTTATCATCTAGTTTGTAGGGATTATTATTTGAATTATCTATTTGGTGCTTTCCTCTTCAATGACTTGTTTCACCTATCTAAATCATCTCATTCTAAGATAACTTATTTGAATTTTTTCAACATTTATTAGATTTTTATCTATTTTACCCATTGATAGAATTTTTATTTTCTTTAATAAAAAAATATCCATAATCACTACCATTTTATTAAGTGGATAATTTTGTCCATGAGTGTGCACATAACATTCAATCTCGTCCACCCTTTATACTAATAAATTATTTTAAATATAAATTCTACAAATGGGAGAAAAAAATTAAGAACCCTTTTTCTCTATTAGAGTTAATAAAGCCATCAAAACCACTATAAATGACCAACTTAATCCATAAAAGAGTGGTGGGTTGATGTCATGTATGGACATTAATCATGTCAGCATTTAAAATGGATCTTCTATTAAGTGGTTCGATCTTAATTTAAAATAGGGAAAATTACACGTTAGAATATAACTCAATGGAAATGGTAAAACCAAAGATACAACTCTATGCAAAATATTACAATAGACAAGATGATAAATAAATAAGTGTTACAACTCTATTACAAAAAATACAAGTAAATAGAAATAGAAGAAGATAAAATAAAAGCAATAGTAGAAATAAGAAATAACAAGAACAATGAAATAAACCACTCTCACACTTACACAACTAAAGTGAAGAGTATTGGGAATCACCAACTTGAACAAGGTTTACAACCTTTGTCCAAAAGCCTATTTCCCCATATCTCAAGCACTAAGGTATTCTCTCAATATTGGAAATAGCTCTCTGGAATAATCAAGCATTCTGGTGTATTTCTAGCCAAGTGCTCTAGTGGATAGAAATAGAGTTGTCTTACAAGTGAGCAATAAGCTCCTATTTATAGAGTTTTGAGACACCCTTTGAATTTCAAATTCCACCAACCCCTGGTTGTTACCAATGTTTAATTGGATGTTTATGGAATTAGAATGAAATTTTGGGAGTTACATGAGTTGTTAGAACCGTTCAAAGTGGAAAAGGTATTATAAAATTGGATGCACACGTCTCTGGCTGCGGCCACCAGCATTACTGGCCGCGGCCATGTGCTTCTGTCCACTAGGCCATGGCCAGGTACACTGGTGGCCGCGGCCACAGGCCAATTTTAGCATGTAACTTTTGTGCATTTTTTCAAACGGCTCTATACTCTTCCCACATGACTTTGTAACCTCCAAACACATTGTGAGGGTTAAAATCATGTCTTCAACAACCATATCACTAATGGCTTTGATCAATTCAAATAAAAAATATGTAACATAAAATCTACATATTATTGAGTGATATTTCGGAGTTACAAATTTGTAATTGATTTTGTAACTCCAAAAAATGTTACATTTGGGGCACACACATGTGTCCAATTTTGTAACTCTCAATTATATGTTACAAGGTGTGACAAATCACATTTTGTCACATTATTTATTTTAATATTATATTATATGAAATAATATAACATTCCCCCACTAGATTAAATAATCACTTTTTGTAACACTTATTTAATCAATCAAAATATAATATTCCTCCACTCTATTAAATAATTACTCTTTATAGAAACATTTGCATTGGTGCATAAAGTAAAATGTCTTTCGACTTGAATTTTACCTTAGTATAATTATCACAAAGTTTGTTGAAATTTTGGTTGCCGAAACATTGAACCACTATCCCTTGATAAAAAAAATGGTGATAACACACACACATTTGCTATGTTCACTTGAGACCTCAATGTCTCACTTTTGCAACGTTAATCGCCATGTGCACATTCCATTCACAGACTTTTCTTGAGAATGACTCCCAATTCTCATGAGGGGCGGCACCACCCCTAGGTCTATATAGGTATAACTCTTATAATATTTTGTTACTCTAAAATACTTGTCTTTTCAAGACCGAGTTCTATTAAAAAAAAAAACCTTTCGGTTTTAACCCTTATTTTGGTAACACACTAGTACTCATATCTCAGATGGAACAAAATTTTAGTACTACTACTATCCACTTGATTGACTTGTTATTACCTATTGATCCACCATCAATCGTGAATCTCTTTAGGGAGTCTAAGTCTCATCCCTTGAGATCTAGAAATGATTCCATTTGAGTCATTTCTTTTCTCATGTATGCATACTTAAACACTCTCATTATTTTATTCAAATTTTGTTGCTAGCTATAGTTTGATTAAAATAGTTACCCCTTTAAAATAGTGAGTTTGACCATAGTTAACACCCCCACTATTTTATACTTCAATATCCAAGATAAACATTTTTCTTGAATATTAATTCTAGAAACATCTTTGTTTCTAAAATTCTCTTTTACGTTTTAAATTGATTCCTTCTTGAATCAAAATATTTCAAACAATAACTTTAGACACCAAGCATGTCTAGATTTATCCATTCTATACACATATAGTCAAAGTAATTTAGAATGTGCAATTTAAAATCACCTATTTGATAGGATGACTAAATTAATCAATTATTATCAACAAATAAATTGATTTAACTTTGGAGCATCACCCCCACATTTCTCACATAAAGTGAAAATATCACTTTTAAATAGAAATCTTTTTATTTCTATTAAGTATTTTATCCTTCAAGATAAATTTAGACTTATAATTCTCAAAGTTCATCATGAGTCCTTTAAGCCACATGATAAACTCTCAATAGAACAAGATAAACAAAAACTTCAATGTTTATTTTGATTTATTTACTTGCAAAAGTAAGACACAGTTCTTTGAAAGTAACTTTCAGTTGGTTACTTTCTTTTATATATTTCACAATATGTGAACACAAATGTCATGTGAAAATTTCTCAAACAAATAATCACTAATTTTCACTTTTGATTGTCTAAATAATCTCAAAATCACTTAAACAACTTTTGTGTATTTCTTAAGAGTCTCTTTGAGATTCTTGTGAAATACCAATTTGACATCCATTGATTTTCTCATCAAAATCAATTTGAAGATGTCAATTTTTAAAGACTTTAAATCAAAGAAAATAAACCCTCATTGATTTATTTAAACACTTTTATTTCTTATGCTTTAGTTTAAAATTATCTCCTTGTTGAGATTAATTTAAACATATCACCATCTTTAACCAAAATGAATAATATTCTCTTTAATCTATTCACTATTGGTGTAAAGATTCAAAATTGATTCTCCAATTTTGAAATGTCTCCTCATTGAGACATTGAATATTTAAGAATTATTGTCACTTCATAATTCTCAAATATTTTACTTTTTTACCACACTTAAAACTCTAAGTCTATTGGACAATATGCTATCTTAAATTTTGGATCCACCTTGATCCATTTTTCTTGCAATAGCAAGACACAACCATTAGCTATTTAGGTTCATCTTTTCTTATCTCATAAAATGAGATGCTCGTCTTTTAAATGAGAAAATTTTAAATCCTCAAAAAATTCTTTTATTCACAAATCACACACTAACAATAATATAGGATAAAACCTATTAACATCTCACAAATATTTGCATGATTATATTTCAATATAATTTCACATAATTGTCAACACATATGACTCATATCATACTAACATGGCTCTTTATTAATATGTAAACATAAATTACAAATATCATACACATAAGATTTCACATTTCTATTGATTCACAAAAGCAATATATTTATACATGTCATATAAAACTCATAAAATTTTCATTCTAATAACTTCCCATTATCACAAGATAAGACAATTATATAACATGCCGACATATTACCCAATAATCTACTGGATTATTTACACAATATGTTAATTAATCACATATAGCAAAAACTCAAGATGTTGAAGTATCTTCTAATCTAACCACTATATTTGCAAAAGCAAAGGAGATTAGAAAACAATGAACCTCATTTATAAAATTTCCTTTTTCTTATTGTTATGAACGAGTTTCCTAATACGTAGCGGAATGGTGATGGGGTTGGCCCAGTGTGCAACAAAATTTTTGTAACATATTTAAACTACATTTAAATATGTTGATTCATTAATATACATACATTAATCATAAGCAAGTTAAGAATATAATTCATACCTCTTGAAGCCTATCAAGTGCCCTCGTTATCTTTTCGTAATAAGAACAATCTTCCTATCCAAGCTGCTCCCAGGTACTCACACCAAGATCTTCCAATGCGTTCTCTACACCTCAAGAAGTGTATGGGCACTTAGAGAATGAAGGATAGTTTATTTGTGATTCTACTTGATGTACTCAACACATGAGATCAAGATAATAGGCTTGAGAATTGGTTTTTTATTTTCCAGGGAGAGAAAACTATCATTCTATTTTTCACAGAGCGAATCTGTTTTTTAGTTTTCTAAGATTGGTTCTTTATATTTTCTTATTAGTCATACTTAAGATAAAATATTCAAAAATAAATATGTAACCAACTTACAATTTACCTTTTAATTAATTATTTATTTTTTTAATGAAAAAATCCAAAAACTAATTTTTGAATTATCCATTAATTAATTAATTAATTAAATAAAAATAAAAATCCTATCCCTGAAAATAGCAGTACACGCCAACTGTGTGTGCACGTGTAGCATCCCTATTTTTAGGGATGTTGGTTTTTTCAATTTTTATTTAATTATTTATTCAAACTTCTTTGTCAGATAAGATCTAACAACCTGATAACTAATTCAAATTTAAATTAAATATATTTTTAACTAATTATCAAATATAATTAATTATTTGAATAAATATTAATCTTTTAAATTCAAATCCAATTTGAACTTATTAGATTATTATCTCCCACTCAAATAAAGATATTTAATTAATTTTACCAATTAATTAAATCCAATATTTTCGAAAATAAATATTTAATTTATTATAATTTTGAAAATTATAATTAATTTAATTATTTAATATAATTTCAAAAATTATACAATAATTAAATATTAATTAATTTTGTTAACTACAACTAATTTGTAATTAATTAATTAATCACTATTATCATATAATTGCATATTTGGCCTGAAGAACAAATTTCTTCTTAAATATGTCTTTAAACTATTTTTTCCTTCATATCAACTCTTACCTCGAATAGTGTTGAGCCGCTATGGGGACCTATGGACCTATAATTCCAAGCTCCAATAAATTTGAGATTATTAATTAAATAATCTTAATTTATTAATCTCATTATTATTCCACTATAAATATGAGACTGCACTCTTGTAATTATAGACATTTCATTTACTAAGTACTTTATAATTATAAAGTGTCCATTGATATAATCATTGCATACAAATTGACCCTCTAATAATAGTTCACAATTAATCGGGAATAAAATTATCATTTTACCCTTTTAATTATCTCTTGTTTCCTTAAGTACCATTGACTTTACTAGTGAAGGTTAATTCATAACTAAATTATGAATTTAAGCTCAATAACCTTTCAGTCCCAAAATTCAACCATTAAGAGAACCATCATTCAATCTCTTGCGAGAAGGCATAGATTCCATATCTGTATACTATGTCCCCGGCCATCTTCATTAATGAGTTCCCAAAACAAAAGTTTCTAGCCTGATCATTCTGATAGACCCTAACGAGTGAATGAAAGAACTCATATAACATAAACAGGAGTTCATAGTAACTTTAGAATTAAGATCTATTTGTATATGATCATTAGTTGATATATTTAATTAATACTTCGAAACGGTATTTAACTAAGTATTAATAAACATATCTGGTCTAGTTCTATATATTCTCTAATAAATAAAGCACCTCCACTAAAGTGTCCTACCACACTAGTGATCCGGATCTAGATCACATGTATTCATAATACTAGTGGACTGTACTTGCAGTAATTAATCTAAAGATTCCATAACTTTATTTTACTACGAACTATTAAATTTCATTTATCTCAAACGCAATCCTCTCGTACCAATACGTGTTTGAGATCACATATATGAACTTAGGAATTTTTATGATATTTACATAATATTATCACAAAATAATATAGTCCATAAAATATATGCATAACAAATTCAATTCATTTATTTATTTCATAAAACATTGTCTACTACATATGCTTTCGGGGCACAATTCCCAACAATCTCCCACTTACCCTAAAGCAAATGATGCATCTCTCTCATTCCCATGTTTCTTACATGCTCCTTAAAAAATTTATGGATAAAGTCTTTGTGAAAGGATCTGCAAGATTATGCTCTGAAGCTATCTTCATAACTGCAACATCTCCTCGATGAACTATCTCTCTTAGCAAGTGATATTTTCTCTCGATGTGCTTTCCCCTCTTGTGACTACGTGGTTCCTTTGAGTTAGCTACTGCCCCACTGTTGTCACAGTATAGGACTAGTGGCTTATCCACATCTGGTACAACTTCCAGATCAGAATAGAACTTTTTGAGCCACACAACCTCCTTAGCTGCTTCATAAGCCACTATATACTCGGCTTCCATGGTGGAGTCTGCAATGCTGGTTTGTTTAATACTTCGCCAGACTACCGCTCCTCCTCCAAGAGTAAACACTGATCCAGAAGTCGATTTCTGACTATCTCTGTCTTATTGAAAATCAGAATCAGTGTAAACAGTGGGGTTCAGGTCTCTGCCTGAATATACAAGCATATAATCTCTAGTATTTCTAAGATACTTGAGAATATTCTTCACTGCATTCCAATGACTCAATCCAAGATTGGATTGATAACGGCTGACTATCCCTACTGCATAACAAATGTCAGGTCTTGTACACAACATGGCGTACATTAGACTGCCTACTGCTGAAGCATAGGGATATTGTCTCATGTCTTCCTCTTCCTAAGGTGTTTTGGAACACTGCTCCTTGGAAAGGACTACTCCAGAATAGGTTGGCATATCACCCTTTTTGGAGTTTTGCATATTAAAGCGTTCTAGCACCTTATCAATATAAAATGCTTGAGACAATGCCAAAGTTTTGTTCTATCTATCTCTAAGAATCTTAATGCCCAGGATATACTTAGCTTCTCCCAAATCTTTCATTTGGAATTGTTCAGCTAACCAGTTCTTTACTTTTGATAATGATGTTATGTCATTTCCAATCAATAATATATCATCAATGTAAAGAACGAGGAATACTACTACACCATCTTTGATTTGTCTATAGACACAAGGTTCATCAACATTTTGTTCAAAACCAAACGTTTTAATTGTGTCATCAAATCTAAGATTCCAAGATCTAGAAGTTTGTTTGAGTCCATAAATAGACCTAAGAAGTTTGCAAACCTTTTGCTCTTGACCTTTTAATTTGAACCCTTTTGGTTGAGACATGTAAATGGTTTCGTCAAGGTAACCATTCAAAAAAGTTGTTTTGACATCCATTTGCCAAATCTCATAATCCATGCACGCAACTATGGACAAGAGTATACGAATGGATTTTAGCATGGCTACAGGAAAAAAAAAATTATTCATAGTCAACCCCTTCTTTCTGTGTGTAACCTTTGGCTACAAGCCTTGCTTTGAAAGTCTCTACGTTCCTATCCGCTCCTCTTTTCTTCTTGAATATCCACTTGCAAACAATGGGTTTGATATTCTTAGGTGGATCTTCAAGAACCCAGACAGAATTGGAATACATCGATTCCATTTCTTGGTTCATGGCTTCTTGCCATTTGTCCTTGTCAGAATCATTCATTGCATCTTTAAATGTCAATGGATCGTCTTTGTTTGTGTCAGACACAAGCATTTGAACTTCGTATTCATAGCGTGTGGGTTGCTTACTAACCCTCCCACTACGACGAGGTTCTCTACTATTCTGACTAAAACTAGCATTTTCCTCTTGCCGCTTTTCATTGGTTGTTGGTGGTGACTTTACAACTTCATTCGAGACCATCTCCTCCAAAATAACTTTACTGTGAGGTTTGTGGTTATTAACATAGTCATGTTCAAGAAAAGTTGCATTTGTCGATACAAATGTTTTATTTTCTTTTGGACTATAGAAAATTCCACCTCTGGTCTCTTTGGAATATCCCACAAACATGCACACTTCAGAGCGTGATTCCAAATTCCCGGTCTTTCCTTTAAGCACGTGTGCAGGACACCCCCAAATTCAAAAATGGTGTAACCTAGGTTTACAACCATTCCATAATTCTATGGGTGTCTTTTGGATAGACTTAGATGGAACAACATTTAATATGTATAGAGCACATTGAATCGCATAGCCCCAGAATGACAGTGGTAATGATGAGAAACTCATCATTGATCTAACCATATCTAATAACGTTTTGTACCGTCTTTCTGAAACACCATTTTGCTGTGGCGTTCCAGGTGCTGTGAGTTGGGATTGAATGTCATGCTCATGCAGATGGTCCTTGAATTCAAAATCCAAGTACTCTCCTCCTCGATTAGATCGAAGAGCTTTTAGTGATTTACCTAATTGCTTTTCAGCCTCTGCTTGAAATTCTTTGAACTTTCCAAAAGTTTCAGATTTTCTTTGCATTTAGTATAGGTAACCATATCTTGAATAATCGTCAATAAAAGTGACGAAGTATTCATAACCTCCTCTTGCTTGTACATTAAGTGGACCGCAAACATCCGTATGTACTAGCTGAAGTGGTTCTGTGGCTCTTGAACCTTTAGCAGAGAAAGGTCTCTTGGCCATTTTTCCTTCTAGATAGGATTCACAAACAGGGAGAAATCCAATAGATAGTTCTCTTAAAGGACCATCCTTTACAAGCCTATTTATTCTGTCTAGACCAATATGGCCCAATCTCAAATGCCACAGATATGTTTCACTATCGGAATCAGTCTTTTGTCATTTAATAGATCTAGGATTAGCTGTTTTAAATAATTCAGAATTATTAACAGATTTCTCTTTAGCTTGCAGTTTATAAAGCCCATCGATAGATTTTGCAGAACATATCTTAAAATCATATCTTGAAATAACAATCGAATTATCATTAAAAGAGATTTTAAAATTTTGTTCATGCAACATAGAAACAGAAATTAAGTTTCTAGAAAATCCAGGAATATAATAAACGTTCTCTAAAACAAGAAATTTATTCTTCTCAAATTCCAAACGGGTTGTTCCAACTGCTACTGCAGAGACAATCTGACCACTGCCTACCCTCATAGTCACCTCTCCATCAGCAAGCTTCCTCATTGAACTAAGAATCGAAAGAGAAAAGCAAACAAGGTTAGTGGCTCCTGAATCTACTATCTAGGATGAAGAATTGTCTTCCACTAAACAAGCTTCTAGCACAAGTAAATCAAATTTACCTGTCTTTTTCTCTTTGAGGTCAGCGAGATACTTTGGACAGTTTCTCTTCCAGTGACCATCTTCTCCACAGTAAAAGCAAGTCCTTTTTGGGGTCTTCTTTTTGGAAGTTTTAGTGTTCTTGTTCTCTTTGCTTTTGGATGACTTTTTAGGCTTCTCACATATTAATACAATGTTCAAGTTTGATTTCCATTTCATGTAGTTTTCACCAGTCAACTTTTCATTAGCAAGTAAAGAAGATACAGGATTTGAGCTAGACATAATTGCTGAAAATAAATAAATAAACAAAATAAATTTATGCATATAATAAATATCAGTTATTTTCGGAATAGTAAACGTGATGCATGAATGCAACAATTAAAGAACACAAAAAATAATTACTAATTCCACGATTAATTGATTTGAACATTAATGGACCAGCCTTAAGGTAGGTCAGGCTAATTCCAAATTAATTTTGAGACAAGTTCTCAAATTTATAAGTGAAAACTTAAATCAATATTTCTCTTTTTGACTTATAAACAGCCGCTTGTTTGGTCAAGAATACACTAATCCGCTCGAAAGCCTAATGTATCTTGTGAATGTAACCCATTATTTTAGATCAATGACTTATCTCAAGAGTGTGCCTTAGGGTCAGTCAAACTTAAATCCTATTCTTGAAAGAAAAAAAGTTTGCCTTGAGAATAACACAGTCAAAAGCCTTCCTTAGGGGGACACAAGCAATGGTGTCACGAGGCCCTCTCCATGCTACCTCAGTGCAAACTAATAATGGAGACCATGGGACTTATTGTCATAACTCCCTCTCCCACTCACTATTTTAGAATATGTGTTTTCTCAAAACTTCCTATGCTTTTTAATTGGTTGTAAAAATAAAGTGATCTATTTTTACCAAATGATATTCTAATAATTACTAATCAAATTAAGCAAAAATAAAATTATAGAACTATGCCCTAATTAATAAAATTTTATTTTGCTATAATTACTAAGAATATCATTTATGATTTAATAAAATAATTTTATTAAATACTAGAAATTAAACAACTTTTAAAATCTATTTCCGCTCTTGAACTTGTTAAAAACTAGATTTATTATTATATGGTCCAACATATAATCACATAGGACAATCCTAAGGCATGTTTCTACTCATATAAGATGCATGCACAATTTTAAATACTGTGTGGGTTATATGTATGGCATGTCAAAAAATGCATGATAAAGTATTAAATAATTTAATCACATTCAAACATTCAAATAAATAAATACTAACTAAATAAATAAATGTGGGTCGGGTGTCTTGGGTATTTCTAGAAAAATTATAACACTTGCAAAAATATACACAAAAAATATAAGAAAATAAATAAGACCTAAAGAGACTCTATCTTTAACTTTAGACCTTCACAAGTAGTCTTGATCCATTAAGCCACTTATCCATTTAATTTTGAATTAAAATAACTTTTAATTATCTTAAACAGATTTTAAGAATAATTAACTTGGGCGCCCGATGAGTTATTAGGCCCAGTTTTGAATTTGGGCTCATACAATCAATTCAAAATAAAACAATTTTAATTATGGGCTAAAAATAATTAAGCCCATAATTTAAATGGATAATTTTATATGCAAGCCCTAGGGTTTAAAAACCCTAGGGGCGGCTACATATGGTGGCTCGACATAGGGCATGGCAGCAGCTGGCTGGGGCGCACAGTGCACATGCGACAGGTGCAGGCGCGGGGTGCGCTGCAAGTGCTGGGCGCGCAGCTGGCATGGGGCGCGCGGCTAGGTGCAGCAGCAACTGGCGCAGGGGCGCCTAGGCGTGCGGCTGGGCGAGGTGCAGGGGCGTACTGGGCACGCATGCGGCTGGGTGAGGCTCGGGCTTCGGGGCTCGAAACCCAGGGCTCGAGCCTTACAGAATTTTTCAAATAATTTTAACGCAGAAAATTAAAATTACAAAAATTCCTATGCCCCAAAATGGCTTCCTATGCCCCAGAATTTTAAGAACATTTCCTAAACCCAAAACACCATATAACTAACGACCCTTAAGAATAAACAATAATCATACGTACATCCATCCATTCACATATATTACAAGAATGCATATTATGCCCACACAGTAATTAATGTATGCAGAGATTAATGACCACTCTGGTACCAATTGTTAAGAACGAGTTTCCTAATACGCATCGGAATGGTGATGGGGTTGGCCCAGTGTACAACAAAATTTTTGTTAACATATTTAAACTACCTTTAAATATGCGGATCCATTAATATACATACATTAATCATAAGCAAGTTAAGAATAGAATTTATACCTCTTGAAGCCTATCAAGTGTCCTTGCTCTCTTTTCGTAATAAGAACGATCTTCCTATCCAAGCTGCTCCCAGGTACTCACACCAAGATCTTCCAAAGCGTTCTCTACACCTCAAGAAGTGTGTGGGCACTTAGAGAATGAAGGATGGTTTATTTGTGATTCTACTTGATGTACTCAACACATGAGATCAAGATAATAGGCTTGAGAATTGGTTCTTTATTTTCCAGGGAGAGAAAACTATCGTTCTATTTTTCACATAGCAAATCTTTTTTTTAGTTTTCTAAGATTGGTTCTTTATATTTTTTGATTAGTCATACTTAAAAGAAAATATTCAAAAATAAATATGTAACCAACTTACAATTTACCTTTTAATTAATTAATTATTTTATTAATGAAAAAAATTCAAAAACTAATTTTTGAATTATCCATTAATTAATTAAATAAATAAAAATAAAAATCATATCCCTAAAAATAGCAGTACACGCCAACTGTGTGTGCACGTGTAGCATCCCTATTTTTAGGGATGTTGGTTTTTTCAATTTTTATTTAATTATTTATTCAAACTTCTTTGTCAGATAAGATCTAACAATCTGATAACTAATTCAAATTTAAATTAAATACATTTTTAACTAATTATTAAATATAATTAATTATTTTAATAAATAATAATCTTTTAAATTCAAATCCAATTTGAACTTATCAGATTATTTTCGCCCACTCAAATAAAGATATTCAATTAATTCTACCAATTAATTAAATCTAATATTTTCAAAAATAAATATTTAATTTATTATAATTTCGAAAATTATAATTAATTAAATGTCAAAATTAATTTAATTATTTAATATAATTTCAAAAATTATACAATAATTAAATATTAATTAATTTTGTTAACTACAACTAATTTGTAATTAATTAATTAATCGCTATTATCATATAATTGTATATTTGGCCTGAAGAACAAATTTCTTCTTAAATATGTCTTTAAACTATTTTTTCCTTCATATCAACTCTTACCTCGAATAGTGTTGATAGAGCCGCTATGAGGACCTATGGACCTATAATTCCAAGCTCCAATAAATTTGAGATTATTAATTAAACTATTTAATGAAATAATCTTAATTTATTAATCTCATGATTATTCCACTTTAAATATGAGACTGCACTCTTGTAATTATAGACATTTCATTTACTGAGTACTTTATAATTATAAAGCGTCCATTGATATAATCATTGCATACAAATTGACCCTCTAATAATGGTTCATAATTAATCGGGAATAAAATTACCGTTTTACCCTTTTAATTATCTCTTGTTTCCTTAAGTACCATTGACTTTACTAGTGAAGGTTAATTCATAACTAAATTATGAATTTGAGCTCAATAACCTTTCAATCCCAAAAGTCAACCCTTAACAGAACCATCATTCAATCTCTTGCGATAAGGCATAGATTCCATATCTGTATACTATGTCCTCAACCATCTACATTAATGAGTTCCCAAAACAAAAGTTTCTAGCCTGATCATTCTGACAGATCCTAACGAGTGAATCAAAGAACTCATATAACATAAACAGGAGTTCATAGTAACTTTAGAATTAAGATCTATTTGTATATGATCATCAGTTTATATATTAAATTAATACTTCGAAACGGTATTTAACTAAGTATTAATAAACATATCTGGTCCAGTTCTATATATACTCTAATATATAAAGCACATCCACTAAAGTGTCCTACCACACTAGTGATCCGGATCTAGATCACATGTATTCATAATACTAGTGGACCGTACTTGCAGTAATTAATCTAAAGATTCCATAACATTATTTTACTGCGAACTATTCAAGTTCATTTATCTCAAACACAATCCTCTCGTACCAATACATGTTTGAGATCACATATATGAACTTGGGAATTTTTCTGATATTTACATAATATTATCACATAATAATATAGTCCATAAAATATATGCATAACAAATTCAATTTATTTATTTATTTCATAAAACAATGGCTACTACATATGCTTTCAGGGCACAATTCCCAACACTTATTTCTATCACTATATGAAAGCCATTAGATCTTCTAAGAAAACCAAAGAGGAACATTACCTTATCTTACCATCTTTTCAAAGTGGGATCATCGCAAGATCTCTATGGTTTTTTCCTTCCATTGAAAAGGAAACTAAGCTTTTGATTGTTACACACATATATATATATTACTCAATAGAAATGGTAAAACCAAAAATACAACTCTATGCAAAAGGTTACAATAGACAAGATGATAGATAAATAAGTTTTACAACTCTATTACAAAAAATACAGGTAAATAGAAATATAAGAAGAGAAAATAAAAGCAATAGTAGAAATAAGAAATAACAAGAACAATGAAATAAACCACTCTCGCACTTACACAACCAAAGTGAAGAGCATTGAGGATCACCAACTTGAACAAGGTTAACAACATTTGTTCAAAAGCTTATTTCCTTCTATCTCAAGCACTAAGGTATTCTCTCAATATTGAAAATAACTCTCTGGAATAATCAAGCATTCTAGTGTATTTCTAGCCAAGTGTTCTAGTGGATAGAAATAGAGTTGTCTTACAAGTGAGCAATAGGCTTCTATTTATAAAGTGTTGAGACACCCTTTGAATTTCAAATTCCACCAACCCTCATGTGTTACCAATGTTTAATTGGATGTTTGTGGAATTAAAATGGAGTTTTGGGAGTTACATGAGTTTTTAGAACCGTTCAAAGTGGAAAAATTAGTATAAAATTGGCTGCACACATCTCTAGCCGTGGCCACCAGCATTACTGGCCGCGGCCGTGTGCTTCTGTCCGTGGCCGCGGCCACAGGCCAATTTCAGCATGTAACTTTTGTGCATTTTTTCAAACTACTCTATACTCTTCCCACATGACTTTGTAACCTCCAAACACATTATAAGGGTTTAAATCATGTCTCCAACAGTCATATCACTAATGACTTTGATCAATTCAAATAAAAAATGTGTAACATAAAATCTACACATTATTTGGTGATATTTGAGAGTTGCAAATTTGTAACTGGTTTTGTAACTCCAAAATATGTTACATTTTGAGCACACAAATGTGTTCAATTTTGTAACTCTCAATTATATATTACAAGGTGTAACAAATCACATTTTGTCATATTATTTAATCTAATATTATATTATATGAAATAATATAACATTACATAATTTATTACAATAGAATTTTGTATTGCATTATTAAGGAAAATATTGATATTTACATATTGTAGTACATTTGTAAAGTATATTTATATATTAATTGATACAATCTTAAATTAAATCAACTTTTTTCTTTGTTTATTTTAATAAAAATGTTAGAATATTGTAGTACCTTTTTGACTTGATCATTAAATTGGTTTTTAAAATGGGAAGTTACCTTGTATTCCCATTTTTATTTCAAACTCAAAATGTAACTTTCATTTTCCACCCTCACTCGACTCATCCCTCTCCTCAATTTCCTCTCCATACTTTATTGTAATATACTAGCAATGTTGTCATGATTTAGAATGTGTAAAAAAAAAATTTGTTTAGACATTTAATAACCTAACTGATTTAAACACTTTAATTTAGTTGTAAACTTATCATAATATAGTTCTAAGCAAAAATAAACTGTGGTATATTAATGTAGTTTTTCAATCCCTAACTATATGGTTTATTGCCATCAAAATATAAAGCAATACATCATTAATAAGTTGGCATGATTTTTAAACCTAAACTAAAAAAATAAAAATAAACTAGTTGGTTTTAAATTATTCTTTTAGTTTCAGTCAAGTCGTGCATATTTTAATCTATTTCATTTATATGTATATAAATGCTCTCTCTAACTGTTTTTATTTGTCTTCATATTTTTAAATAATAAATCAACTTCTTATGTGTATTCGCATGGGCCTTGATGAAAAACCACATACATAAATCATTTCTAATTTATGATTAGCAAATAATATACTTTAGAGTGTGTTTGGGAAAGTTTTAAAACAAAAGCTCAAAGTACGTTTTGAAAAAGGTAAATAAAAAAATTGAGTAATGATATGTGCACCAAAACATTATACCAACTAATAGATGTGATAGTTTCTTTTAACCAATCACATTTATTTTAGACGGACCCACTATCAATTGGTATAATATTTTTGTGCATAATTTTGGTGCACATATCATTATTGGTAAAATAAAAATAATAGCTTCTTTAAGAATAAGTAAAAGTTATAGTTTTTAACTAAAATTGGTCCACCCCAATTTTGAGATTTTAGTTTTTATGAGAAGTTGAATTTGCTGGTTTAATGAACATTTCATTGGACAAAATTACCCTCCTTCTAATCACACAATTTTCAATCTACCAACTTTAATTTTAGGGTTCTTTTCTATCTCCACATTTTTAGGAAAATAGATTGAGATGAAAAATGACTCTCATTGATCAATAAAGAATGGTACATAGTAGATATATGTAGAGTAGTTTGGTAAAGATAGCTAGATAAATAACTAACTCCAACAGTCTAACAATTGTAATTGATAATTATGCAAAGACACAATCCATAAAACCCAAATGAGAGATAGCAAAAAGATGAAGAGAGAAAAGGGAGGCTAGAGTGTATTGCAAAAATAGAGAGAATCTATTCTAGGTTACAAAACTAATAAGCCAAGCCTTTTATATAAGGCAAAAGATATAAAATAACAATAATTAAGAAAAGACTAAAATTCCCTCAAATAATAACTCTAACACCCCCCCTCAAACTCACGATGCAGCAACAATAAGCATCGAGAGTTTGCCAACTAGAAATTGAAAACGAGAAATAGAATGAGACTTAGTAAAGAAGTCAGCAATCTGTAAAGAAGAAGGAACAAAAGGCAAAGTGATAGTGCCAAGCTTCAGGTGGTGACGAGTGAAGTGACAATCAATCTCAATGTGCTTGGTGCGTTCATGAAAAACTGAGTTGTGAGCAATCTGGATGGCACTCTGATTGTCACAATACATAGGAGTGGGTTGAGAATGACATACACCCATATCTACAACAGCCATCTTAACCAAACAATTTCTTTGGTAGTAGATGACATAGCACGGTACTCTGCTTCAGTGGAAGATTGGGAGACAACAGTTTGTTTCTTACTTTTCCAAGAAATAAGAGAATCACCCAAAAAGATACAGAAACCAGTAACAGACTTCCGATCCATGGGATCACGACCATGATCAGCATCAGAGTATGCACGCAGCTCCAAGGAAGAAGTGGAGGGAAACAAAAGGCTTTGAAAGATAGTACCCCGAAGATACCTCAAAATGCGAAGAACAGCTGCCCAGTGAACAGTAGTAGGAGAGGCAACAAATTGACTAACAATGTGAACAGCATATGCAATGTCGGGGCGAGTGATAGTGAGATAACCCAAACTGCCAACAATAGTGCGATACAAAGTAGGATCATGCAAGGGAGTGCCATCAGAAGGAGAATACTGAACATTGAGCTCAAAAGGAGTGGCAACTACTTTTGTATCTGTAAGACGAGCACGGTCAATAATGTCAGAAGTGTATTTTGACTGAGAAAGAAGATAGCCTTTTGGGGAGAAGGCAACTTCAATACCCAGAAAATACTAAAGAGGCCCCAAATCCTTCATCTCAAACTGAGAAGCTAATTGAGACTTTAACACTGCAATTCCATCTAAATCATCACCAGTAATGATCATATCATCAACATATAAGGAAAGGAGAATACGACCTACATTGGTACACTTAACAAATAGTGCTGAGTCATGATTACTTGAGAGAAACCCAAGAGAAGTAACAACATTGGAGAACTTCTCAAACCATGCTCGAGGAGCCTGTTTGAGACCATACAGAGCTTTCTTAAGCTTACAAACTTCTCCATGATTGTGAGGGACCCCAGGAGGAGGAACCATGTAGACCTCTTCATGTAAATCTCCATTCAAGAAAGCATTCTTAACATCCAACTGAGATATATTCCACTGACGAGCAGATACAACTGCTATAAGAGCACGGACAGTAGTCATTTTTGCAACAGGAGCAAAAGTTTCCTCAAAATCCATACCATACTGTTGAGAAAATCCCTTAGCTACCAATCTAGCTTTGTAGCGTTCAACAGACCCATCAGACTTGGTCTTGATTTTATAAACCCAACGAGAACCAATTGTATGTTTACCAGGAGGTAAAGATACCAAATCCCAAGTATCTGTCTTGTGCAAAGCTGAAAGTTCCTCATTCATAGCATGCTGCCAAAGAGGGTCAGTAACTGCTTCTTTATAGGATAAAGGCTCAGAGAGACAATGAATAGACGCTAAAAACGAAGTGAAAGGGATAGAATAAGACGAATAAAAAAAATGTGGTAGTTTAGTAGACTTACGAGTGCGCTGAGGATAGCGAGGAGGATCTACAGTATCAGAAGGATCTAGAACAGCTGCAGGCGGAGGTGTTTCAGAAATGTCAGCCTGCGAAATACCAGTATCAATAGCTCGAGACCTGCGAGAGTAATGACGTGGAAAGGGGACTATAGGAGCAGGAGAAGATTCAGACTCTACAATTTGAGGAACTTGAGGAGAAGAGGTACTTGTATGCTCACAAAAAGGATCAATATGAATAAGACCTGATTTGGTCAAGTTGTGAGTAGTGCCAGGAATAGAAAAAGAAGGGTATATGCTCAAGAAAAACAACATGGCGAGATACATATAATTTTTGAGAAGTTGGATCAAAACAACGATATCCTTTTTGGCCATCACCATAACCAAGGAACACACAAAGTGCAGAGCATGATGACAGTTTTGTATGCTCTACACTAGGATGAAGAACAAAGCAAGTAGAACCAAAGACTCTCAAAGAAGAATAATCAGGAATATGTCCATATAGTTTTTCAAAAGGGGACAAACCTGAAGTGATTGAGGATGGAATCTTATTAATAAGGTTGACTGCAGTGAGAACTGCTTCTCCCCAAAACTGACTAGGCACAGATGAGGACAACAAAAGAGAACGAGCAATTTCAATAATGTGTCTATGCTTTCTTTCAGCAACACCATTTTGTTCAGGGGTATCTGTACAAGAAGTTTGATACACAGTTCCATCTAAAGCAAGCAAATTACAGAATTTATTTGAATTATATTCACCACCTTGATCACATCTAAAACATTTAATAACAGAAGCATGTTGAGATTTTACATAAGCTCGAAAACGATCATAAATATCATAGAAATCATAACGACATTTCATTAGAAAAACCCAACAAAATCGAGTGTGATCATCAACAAAAGAGACATAATATCTAGACCTTCCTTTTGTAGCAATAGGAGAGGGTCCCCACACATCAGAATGAACTAAGTCAAAAGGTGCAACAGAACATGAAGTACTTTTACTGAAAGGTAAAGCAAAAAATTTTGCAAGTTTACAACCACTACAATCAGAAATATCATGAACTTGCAAATCTCCTAAGGTTACTGTAGAAGCTAAGAATCTTAAATGGGAAGCTGAAACATGACCAAGGCAAGAGTGCCATAAATAAAAACTAGACGATGATGGAGACAATCGAAAGGAAGACAGATCAACACTAGGAGCTGCAAATACTGGTAATTTCAGCTCATCCAAAACATATAAACCCCCCCCCCCCCCGCCTACGGCCGGTCCCAATCAGCTTCTGAGACTGCGGATCCTGCACATGACAAGAAGTAGAAGAAAAAGACACTGAGTAACCAGAATCACACAATTGACCAACAGATACAAGGTTTAGTGAAAGCTTAGGAATATGGTAAACATTAGGAAGCGATAAATGATGACTGACAACAGAACCAACACCTGCTAATGGCATAGGAGTACCATCAGCAGTCATGACAGGTACAGATGATGCAGGACACAAGGAAACAAAAGATTTCGAATGTGGAGACATATGGTGCGAGGCTCCAGAATCTAAAATCCATGTAGAGGATGTCATACCTGAAGAGCTAGTAGGGGGTTGACCTACCGAAGAAGAGGCTGACATGGCATGTGGCTGCATGGTAAGAAACTTCTGAAACTGTTCTGAGAGGGCAGCAAGAGCAGGATTGGAAGATGAGGCCCCAAAATCATACGAGTCAGATGGAGGTACAGTAGCAGCGGCATTAAATTGCGGAGGACGGTATGGTCGAGGTTGTGAGTGGTTGCCAAACTGTGGTTGGCTACCATAATGAGGCGGTTTATTACCGAATTGAGGAGGTCTGAGTTGATGTCTTTGTTGCTGAGGTGCACGATTTACTAATTTAGGACACTGAGCCTTCCAGTGACCTTTTTGTTTGCAAAAGCTGCATTCATCAACTCCAACCTTTGTGTGAGGTTTATTCTCATGGTGAGTAAAGTGTCGAGGAGGAACTACCAAAACAGAGGGACTGGGTGCTGGGAGGATGCCTTTTCCTGCTTGAGACTTAAGACGAATTTCATCTGCCAATAGTTCACTAACTACTGAATCAACCGAAGGAAGTGGAGAACGATGCAAAATAGAGCCACGGAGTCCCTCAAAGTCATCACGAAGTGCCATCAAAAACTGAACCAATCGTTGTTCCTCCCTACGAGCAATATATGGTGCAAAAGCTCGTAATTCTGCAGATTCAGTAAGGGCCAATTGATCCCATAGATCTGTCATATCTGAATAGAACTCTTGAATACTCATATCTTTCTGTTCAAGAGCTCTAATATCTTATTCTAATTGATATTGCTTTGCAAAGTTAGACTGAGTATACAGCCTTGCAAGATGGTCCCAAACTTCCTTCGCTGTTTCATACTTGGCTAGTTGGGTACCTATGGAGTGTTCTACAGAGTTGTTTATCCAAGTAATAATTTTTTAATTATCCACTTCCCAATTTTCTAGCAAAGTTGCATAATCCGCTTTGTCATTTGTTGGTTTAACCAAAGTTCCAGAAACATAACCCCACATCTTTTTCCCTTTCAAAAAATTTTTCATCACATAGTTCCAATAAGAATAATTCTTTCCATCTAACCTCACACTAATGGATTGAAGGGAATCATCTCTATTACTTGCCATTTCAGAAACAAATTTCCAAATGCTATCTCAGACAAAAGTTCCCAAATTCTGCAATCTGACGAAACCCTAAAATTTCAGAATGAACACGAAAATCACATACCGAGTTACTACAAAGATGCTTCGACCCAATTTGCTGCAATACGAAGGAGACCCAAGCCAAAAAAAAATTCCATAAACCCTTAAGAAATTCAATTCCATAAACCCTTCTCTGATACCATGATAATTATGCAAAGACACAATCCATAAAACCCAAATGAGAGATAGCAAAAAGATGAAGAGAGAAAAGGGAGGCTAGAGTGTATTGCAAAAATAGAGAGAATGTATTCTAGGTTACAAAACTAATAAGCCAAGCCTTTTATATAAGGCAAAAGATATAAAATAACAATAATTAAGAAAAGACTAAAATGCCCTCAAATAATAACTCTAACAGTAATAACAGCATAGCTAACTAACTTATAACTACTCCCTAACATCCCCCTCAAACTTAGGGTAGAAGAATCTTCTACTATAAGTTTGCTTCTCAACAACATGAAACGAAAGCTGCCTAAAGCCTTTGTCAAAGCATCTGCAACTTGATCACAAGAAGGCATGTGGCGCACAATTAGTTGTTTGCTTAGAACTCTTTCCTTGATAAAATACAGGTCAATCTCAATATGTTTAGTCCTATGGTGCAACACTGGATTAGCTAACATCTAAACCGTACTGAGATTGTCACACCACGCAATGAGAGGTCGAGATTGAGCTACCTGAATTTCAGAGAGGAAGGACTGCAGCCAAGTGATTTTTGTAGTAAGATGAGCTAGACTCTTGTACTCGGCCTCTATATTGGATCTGGAAACCGTATGCTGCTTCTTCGAGTACCAGGAGACAATATTGCATCCAAGATAAACACAAAAACCATAGGTGGATCTTCTATCATTTGGATCCAATGCTCAATCAGCATCATAGTAGCCAGTCAACTCCATGTCCTTAGTCTTTCTAAAATGCAAACCAAAGTTAATAGTTCCCTTGAGATACCTAAGCAATATCTTCACAACTTTCCAATGTGATTCTAAGGGTGTTTGCATAAATTGGCAACTTTGTTCACTGCATAGGATAGCTCAGATTGTGTAATAGTGACATATTGTAATGCATCTACTAGACTTCGATAGAGTTGAGGATTCTGAATTGGAACACTGCCTTCTGAAGATAGCTTTTCTCCTTCAGACATCGGGGTAGGCAAGCCATTAACATATTGGAGTTTCGCTCTGCATAATAAATCAGCTATGTACTTTTTCTAGGACAAAAGAATTCCATCAGAGGTGTACTCAACTTGAATTCCCTAAAAATACTTGAGTGGACCGAGGTCCTTGAGAGCAAAAGATGACTTTAAGGAGGAGATAAGAGAGGCAATGACATGTGAGGAACTCTCAGTGATGATTATATCATCAACATACACTAAGATGTAAGTTGTATGTTGAGATGTAATTCAAAAAAATAGTGGCTGATCTGCCTTGGAAGATTGAAAACCAATGGAGATTAAAGCATATTGGAGCCTAGCAAACCAAGCTCGGGGAGCTTGTTTCAAGCCATACAAAGCTTTATGAAGTTTGCAGACCATAGTAGGAGGTGTTTTATCTTCAAAACCAGGAAGCTGGTGCATGTAAAGTTCCTCTTCTAATACCCCATTTAGAAAGGCATTATTAATGTCAAGTTGATGAAGAGGCCAATTCCTGGATAGAGCAACAGTGAGAATGACTCTAATAGTTGTAGGTTTGACCACATGACTGAAAGTCTCTGTGAAATCAAAACCAAATTGTTGGAGAAACTCATTTGCTACAAGTCATGCCTTGTATTTGTTTATGGATCCATCAGGATTCTCTTTGAGCTTAAACACCCATTTACACCCAATTGCCTTCTATCCTTAGGTAGAGGAACCAAAGACCATGTATTGTTAGCTTGCAAGGCATGAAACTCCTCTTTCATTGCTGCTAACAATTTGAGTTTTGCATTGCCTCGTGAACAGTGAGAGGTTCCTTGGAAGCAATGAATACTTTGGGTTTATAAACCCCCACTTTAGATCTAGTCACCATGCCATGAGTGTTTGAAGTAAGAGGTACTGTGGAAGTAGTGATAGATGGTACTGATGGAATGGGAGCTGCGAAAGCAGTGGTTTTAGATGAAGGTGAAGAAGGAATAGAAGTGGTAGAAGAAGAAGATGAAAAAGAGGAGGACTAAGTTGAAGATGATGATGAATGTGAGTGAGAGTTTGAAGAAAATGAACGAGTAGAAGAGGAAGTACCTGATTCAGAAACTTTAGGAATAGGTACAAGTGTGTGACTTGAGTGTACTGAAGTAGGATAAGAGGGCACAACAAACATGTTTTTGTAGGGAAAATTATGTTCATTGGACACTACATCCCAAGACATATAGACTCGATCAGATGGAGACAAGCATTTATAGCCTTTATGTTTAAGGCTATATCCCAAAAAGGTACACTCTTCATACCTGAATTGCAACTTATCTTGTTGTAAGGTCTGACATTTGGAAAGCATGATAAACCAAATATTCTTAGTTGAGAATATTCAGGGAAGGTACGAAACAACCTCTGGAAGGGAGTTAGATTGTCAATCACAGGAGAGGGTAACCTGTTGACAAGGAATGCAGATGCACGAACTGCCACATCCCAAAACTTCAATGGTAATGAGGCATGAGCAAGAAGAGTTAAGAATGAGATGCCTATGCTTTCTCCCAGCTACCCCATTTTGTTCATGGGTGGTTGGGCAAGAAACTCTATGGAGAATTCCATATTGAGTTAGATTTTGATTAAATGATTGGTACTCACCTCCCCAATCTGATTGGAGAGATTTAATCTTGCTGTCAAGCTCATTTTCTACTTGGGTTTTGAAATTGAGAAAGGTTTGTAAAGCTTCAAACTTACACTTTAAAAGATATGCCCAAGTGTATCTTGGAAAGGAATCTACAAATATGATGTAGTATCTGTAACCATTAGAGGAAAGTATAGGGGATGGACCCCAAAGATCCGAGTGTATAAGCTGTAAAGGCTTAGTGTATTTAGTTTCAGAATTAGGAAAATGCAACTTGTGTATTTTACCTTGACAACAGACAGAACAAAAATCAAAAACTATTTTATTAATAGCTAGAAGATTACAATTGGAGAGTACAACTATAACAATCTTTGTGGAGGGATGCCCCAATCTGCCATGCCATAGAGCAAAAGAGAAACATAATTGATATTACAAGCTACAGAGTTGGAAAAAGAACATTGCTGAGTTGCAACATTTGAGTTTGTTGAGACAGTGGATGGAATGATTGACATAGAAGAAGGATGAAAAGCATACAAGCCATTGTCAAATGTGCCTTCCATCAGAGTGAGCTTGGTAACCTGATCCTTTACAAAGCAAACATCAAGTTGAAATTCAAAGAAAAATGAACTGTCACGGGAAAACTGAGAAACACTCAACAAATTTCAAGTGATTTGAGGGACATGAAGAAGCTTATTGAGAACAAGATACTTGGAAGAAGAAAGGGATTTGAAGAAAGACTTACCAATAATCTGAATGGTAAGACCAGCACCATCACCGACATGAATTTGATCATTACCACAGTACTCTTGTTTGGTCTATAGATTAGTCTCATTGGATGTACAATGGTTAGTTTCTCCGGAATCAGGATACCACGAAGGATCACTGACTGTACTGCCTAAAGTAATCATGGATTGCATGGAGGCCTGAGACTTACCAAGATTTCCTGCTCCAAGACCTAGAAACTACATATTGAACCAATTATAGCACTTAGAAGAAACATGGCCAAGCTTACCACAGAGTTGGCATGTGGGTCGGGTCATAGATTGATCAGAAGAGGAGTTTCCACGATTGTTATTAGCAGGATTGGATCCATTTCTGGCACTAGTGGCATACGAATTCCATGTAGATGGTCTATTTGACTGCTGATTATATCCTCCTCGAGAGGAACCAGAGGAATTGTTGGAATAAGGATCTCTAGTGTTAGATATGGGACAAAAAACTCCTTTTCCATGAGCAAGATTAGCAGGTGGAGCAGAATCTAGATCTTAATGATGTTTCTCAATTCTATGCTCCTGAGCAAGGAGGAGTGATTCAATTTATGCAACTGTGTAATCTTCATGACAAGTGTTGACAAAGATGATGAAGATGTCATACTCCTGAGGTAAGCCATTGAAGATGGTGGCAACATGTTCTTTGACTGAAATGGTCTAGCCAACAGATCCGAGTTTTTCCACCAATGACTTGATACGAAAAAGGTAGTCGTTGATTGAGAGAGATTCTTTCTTGAAATTGCGTAGTTCTGTCTACTATTGATCCACCTTAGCCAATGTTTGAGATGAGAAATACTAATCAAGCACTTCCCAAACTTGAGCACAGGTGGTACATCCAACAATTTGAGTAAGAATACTTTCAGACATTGAAGAAAGTAACCACGCATATAGTAATTGATCTTGTTTCAGCCAAAGAGTGTAAGCAAGATTGATCATACCTGATCTCTCAGCTGCTTCAGTGATGAACTTCCTTGGTGGAGTGTATGTGTGTGAAATGCAATCAGAGAGATCATGACTGATGATCGTAGCAAGCACTTGTGGTCGCCAAAAAAGAAAGTTGTTATTGTCCAATTTGACGGAGAGCTTGTGAGCAAACGTCACCGAAGTTGTGGAAGAAGATGAATCAGCTGCCGGAGCAGCCATGATCACCGATCGAAGGAATGATCAATAAATGAGAGAAGAACGAAGCTTGAATGGGCGAGAAGAAAATCAAGAAAATGATTGAACGAGAATCAAGAAGATAATCGAGATGATCAGATGGCTCCCGATACCATGTTAGGAAAATAGATTGAGATGAAAAATGATTCTCATTGATCAATAAAGAATGGTACAAAGTATATATACGTAGAGTAGTTTGGTAAAGACAGCTAGATAAATAACTATTGATGTCGTTTTTCGTCAACTTAAATCTTAAAGCACTAAACACAGAATTAAGAAAATAAATAAGAACAATCAGGATTTTACATGGTTCAGCGATTAAAATCTACCTAGTCCATGAGTCAATATTATTGAGTGGTGGTATTCTCTTAAAGCTTTTACAAAGCAATTTAGCAGAGTATTCTCAGTACCCAATTGTCCGTATCTGCAAATGAAATTCTCCAGTCTATTTTTAGACTGGTTAACAAAATATCTTCCCTTTTAATTCAGGAAGTTACAATTCAAATTTGAAATACATATAATTAAAAATAATAATCATGTAATATCCCATGATAATCGGAATTTATTATCATATATCAACAAATCCCCAAGGAATAGGGATTTCCTAACAACCTCTGCGTCCAAACTGGGTTACCGACCTCGAACATACAGTTTACACACTTTCGAGATCGACCAACATCACGAGCTCGTTATTCTGGTTAGCCTCACCCTTAGCCAGCAATATCATTGAACTTAACCCTCGGAGATCAACCTTTTCGAGTTTCCAATGAAGGTTCGAATTGCTCTCAAATACTCAGGAGAAGATCCATCCTTTTGAGCTTGATGCTTAAGCTCAAACCTTCTTAACTGGTGCTTGATCACCAATAGGAACAAATCAGGAAACATGTTTATTTATACAAGTGTTGTGCCCTTACTTGACATTTTTGAGCTTACACTTTATGAGCCTACATTTCGAGGCTCATTTATGACGATTTCAAATTTTGGTGAAACATTTTTCCCCCTCAAAAGTGTTGCTTCGAATCCTATGAGAAAGAAACTTTTGAACTTCACCTTTCAAAAAATGTGCCACCTACCACACTCGAGTATGGACATGCGTCACTCAGGGATTGCACACCCAGAGTACTCAAGTACTCCCTAATTCTGCACATGTCCTTTCATATAACCCCTTTTTGCCACCATTGTTAGAATTAAACCCCATCCATCAGATCATTTCTCAACCCGAACCAAGGGCCCAAATCTATTCGACCTTTGACATCCCCCTTTGACGTATATATATATACCCCCTCTTCTTCCTTGTTCTTCACTTTTACTTCTTCAGATAACACTAACCAGAGAAAAAGAAAGGAAGAACCGGAGTTTTCCTTGCATGATTTCAAAGCCCAAAAAGCAAAGTACTCTTTCAACCTTTGATTATGTGAAATAGTTCTTGCAACCGCTCCTTCATTCGACGATCTCATTATATCCATGAACAACTTTGTGTAAGTTTATGTTCTTGATTCTCTTACTTTGGTATATACCTTTTTTTTTACGTGTTTCTTCTATTCATGAGAATACCTTCACTGGTTTTTACCAGTTTTTTTTTAAGGCTTCACTTTGGCACTAGGCAAGCTTTTGATCCGAGTAGATTTGGAGTAGTTAGAATCACGGTTTAGGCCCAAAAAAAAATTGGTAGAAACTTGTAAAATGGAGTTTTTCTAGTAATTGAGGGTTTCGTGTAGCTTAAGAAATAGGGTTTTTGTTTAGGGTTTTAAATGCATGAATCCCAAAAATATCACATTTTCGGGTAACTGCCAAATTTTTCCCTAAAAATCTGAGATTCTTTTAAACTGGTATTAACCTCCCCACTCTCACGTGGGTGAATCCTCAATTCCTGAACTTTACAATAGTTTGGGAATGACATCTGAGTCAATCTCGCCCTTTCGAGCCTTCTGTCTCGATTGAGGCAATCTTGTTATCTCGAGCTTGAGTTATCAAAATTATAATTTCCTTATGATTTCTATATAATGGGCCCTCACCTTTTTCTTCCTTGTTAGATGTCGCAGTACTCTGAGAATTGGTGGGGGGCCGAGTTCACTGTCCCTTATTACCCATCAACACCCAGTCCTGAGTCACCTTTCACTCGAAATCGGCGATTGATCCGCGAGCACAAAGAGAGGAGTGAGCAAGAAGACATATGAGACTACTTTCGACATCAGATAGACGAGGTTGAAGAGAAAAAGAGGAAGAGACTCTGAGTGGCAGCTTATCCTGACCTAGACCCCGAGATCAGGCATATTCCCTTACACCCCAAGCTTAAAGTCACAGTCGCATTTCCACCTGGTGCCCTGTCTTTTACCATAATGGAGGACTCTTCAGCTCATCCATCCACGTCCCAAATTCTTTCAGTCCCCACCTTGAAGGAGGAATTTTTCAAGGTTGAGCACTACTGGAGCTCAGTCACGTCCACCAGCCATATATCCGAGCTGTTGGCATATCATGGCCTTAAACTCTCTGGTACACTGATGTGTCGTCCGGCGACCTTGAATGAAAGGAGCTGCTACGCCCTGGGAGATGGAAATCCTGACCGTAAAGTCAAGCTCGCCGCCTGGAGCTGCGAGCATATGAGGACTGGGGCTCTGCTACCCTTGAAGACTTACTTCAAGGATTTCTTGGACTTCGTCGGACTCGCCCCCTTCTAGCTCCAAACCAACTCTTTTAGGGTCTTGTCAGCCCTCAGGTCGTTGTACCATGAGATGAAATGGGAAGGGCCTTCGGCACCAGAGAAATTATATCTCTTCTTCCTCAAGAGCAACTTTTCTCGAGCTCGTGGAGGAGATGACTTCTACTACTTATCGAGCTATCCAAAGGAGAAACGAATATTCGAGGATATCCCAAACCATCCTCCAAACTTCAAGATCGCATTCTTCTAGACATATGGGCTCGCTTCTTCCCGATTTTATTCCTTCCAACACATCCGTAAGTATTTCAACACACTTTTATCCATTATTCATTGAATAATCAAGTTCAAAATATTCACACTATTCTTGCCTGCAGCCAACTACCACCACCCCACTCCATCAAAAGCCATGACGGAACACAAGGCAGCCATTCTCCAGCTTCCTTATGGCCAATGGTCCCTGACTTGCCTTCTTCATGAAGACAAGCTCTTAGCTTGCGACCTTTTAGGCGAAGGCGAATCTATCGATGACTCGGGGATTCAAAAATATCAAAGGTGGGAAGATGTGCCAATCCCCACGGCTAAGCTTCCCCCATGGAGGAGGACCTCGGGCTCACAATTCTGTGCCTTTGGCACCCGTCATCACGATCAAGCCTGTTATATTATTTTATAATATAATGTAATATTATATTATATTATATTATATTTTATTATAATATAATTTTTT
Organism: Humulus lupulus; assembly: GCF_963169125.1. Classification (NCBI taxonomy): domain Eukaryota; kingdom Viridiplantae; phylum Streptophyta; class Magnoliopsida; order Rosales; family Cannabaceae; genus Humulus; species Humulus lupulus. The sequence goes on from NC_084793.1 coordinate 248,160,524, forward strand.
AGAATAAATAAATGTGACAAAAAGTGTCACATATTGTAACATATAATAGAGAGTTACAATATTTAGATATATGAGATATATCCAAATATGTAACATATTTGGTGTTACAAATTTGTAACTTCCAAATATTACCCTTTATTGTGTAAATTTGGTGTTACACAATATTGAGATGAATTTCATAAAGCCATATGTGAAATGACTGTTAGAGATATGATTTTAACCCCAATAATGTGTTTTGGGGGTTACAAAATCAATTGGGAGGGTTTGGAACCGTTTGGAAAAACAGCACAAAATTTGTGCTAAAAATGGTCAGTGGCTGCAGCCACTGAATGTTGGTGGCTGTGGCCTGTGGGACAGAGAGTAGTGGCCGCGGCCACAGGCCAAAACTGACCATTTTTTCAGTTTTTTCAATCTTTGTTGAATGGTTCAAAAAACCCAAATAACTCCCAAATCTCATTTTTAATTCCATAATAATCCAATTAATCATTGGTAACAGCCATGGGGATTGGTGGAATTTTAAATTCAAAGGGTGTCTCTAAACTCTATAAATAGGAGTCTATTGCTCACTTGAAAGACACAACATTTCTATCCATTAGAGCACTTGGCTAGAAACACCTTGAGGCTTGATAATTCCAGAAAGCATTTCCAATATCTGAGAGAGATCCCTTAGTGCTTGAGTTAGGGGGAAATAAGCTTTTGGACAAAGGTTTTAAACCTTGTTCAAGTTGGTGATCCCCAACACTCTTCACTTAGGTTGTGTAAGTGAGAGTTTACTTTTGTTTTTGTTCTTACTTTTTACACTATTGCTTTTCTTCTTATTCTCTTGTTCTATTTACTTGTAACCTTTGTTTAGAGTTGTAATCTTCTTTTCATTTGTTTCAAACACATTTACTTTACTTGTAATCTTTTGCTTAGAGTTGTATTCTCACTATTCTCTTCTTCTTCTTCTTCTTCCTTTCTTTGTTTATTTGTATTTTCAGTTATAGAGTTGTAACTTTATTTAATCAATCAATATTTATTTGTAATATTATTGCATAGAGTTGTATTATCTTACCATTCCATTGAGGCAAAAACTATTTTTCCTAACATTCAAAAGCTTACCCTTGTTTGTTTCAATGAAAGGTGAGACCATCAAGATAATGAATCAAGACCTAGTGAGTTTGGATAGGTTTGATGGGTCTAATTTCACTAGATGTCAAGACAAGGTGAGGTTTCTTTTGACCACTCTCAAAATCGCCTATATTCTAGAATCCACTCTAGAACCTCTCCCAACGCCATCTGACAAAGACACTCCCGAGGAGGTGGAGAAAAGAAGGAAGAGGGAGGAGGACAATCTCCTTTATCATATCCTCAACACCCTTTCTGATAGGCTCTATGACCTCTACACCGAGACCAAATCATCTAAGGAGATATGGGATGCACTTGAGACAAAGTTCAAGGCGGAAGAGGAAGGTACCAAAAAGTTTTTGATATCTCAATACTTTGATTTCAAATTTTTTGGTGATAAACCTATTCTTCCTCAAATACATGAATTGCAAATAATTGTTAACAAATTGAAAGTGTTAAAGATTGAGCTTCCCGAGGCCTTTCACGTTGGTGCTATAGTGGCTAAATTACCACCAACTTGGAAGAGCTATAGGAAAAGAATTATTCATAAAAATGAGGATTATTCTTTGGAGGAAATCCAAAAACATATTCGAATTGAGGAGGAATTGATATGTAGAGATAAACTTGTGGAGGGGTCTAATGGAGAGACTTCCAAAGCAAATGCGGTGTCACAACCAAAACATCCCAAAAACAAAGGGAAAAAGGGTAACGAGAAACCTTCGGGTCCAAAAACCAACCCAAACAAGTTTAAGGGCAAGAAAGGTCCTTGCTTTGTGTGTGGGAAAAAGGGTCACTATGCTAGAGAGTGTAGGCATAGAAAAGACCAACAAGGACCTAAGGTGAATGCAACTCAAGAGGAAAACATAGTTGCTACCCTTAGTGAGGTGAATGCGGTCAAAGGCAAGGTGAAAGGGTGGTGGTATGATACATGTGCCACCGTCCATGTCACCTATGACAAATCATTGCTCAAGACCTTTGAAGAGTCAAAGGGCAACCATGAGATTCAAATGGGCAATGAGGGAAAATCAAAGGTACTTGGCAAAGGTACCATTGAAGTCTTTTTCACCTCCAGCAAGAAAGTTACATTAGTGAATGTACTTTATGTTCCCGAAATGAGTATGGTGATTTGCTTGGCAAGTCCGACGTTAAAGCCATTTTTGAGTCTGGTAAACTTATACTTACCAAATCAAATGTATTTTTGGGAAAGGGGTACTCTTGTGAGGGTATGGTTAAATTGTGCACCAATGATGTAACTTTCAATGTTATCAATCAAAATGCTAATTTCGCCTATATTGTTGAGTATGACTCTTTATTTTTGTGGCATCTTAGACTATCGCATATAGGTTTTTCAACCATGAAAAGAGTAGTAAAAGGTGGTATGATTGCATGCAATATTAAAAACTATGGTAAATGCGAAACATGTGTTAAGGCAAAAATGATTAAGAAACCATTTCCTAGTGTAGAAAGATCATCTAATTTACTAGATTTAATCCATAGTGATCTTTGTGAATTAAATGGTGTTTTAACTAGAGGTGGTAAAAGGTATTTTCTTACTTTTATAGATGATTTTAGTAGATATACCCATGTGTTTCTTTTAAAGCATAAAGATGAAACTTTTAGTGCTTTTAAATTGTATAAATTAGAAGTTGAAAATCAACTAAATCAAAAGATTAACTTGTTAAGAAGTGATAGAGGAGGAGAGTACTTCTCTAATGAATTCAATACATTTTGTGAAGAAAATGGTATAATTCATGAGTGCACCGCACCTTATACAGCACAACACAATGGTATTGTCGAAAGGAAAAATAGGACTTATCTAGAGATGATAAATTCTATGTTGGTGTTTTCTACGTTGAATCTCAACTTATGGGGTGAAGCGTTATTAACCGCTTGTCACATTCTTAATCGAATACCGATGAAGAAAAATGAGATATCTCCATATGAGTTATGGAAATGAAGAAAACCCAACATAGGGTACTTCAAAGTGTGGGGGTGTCTTGCATATTGCAAGAAAAATGAACCTAATAGAACAAAGTTAGGTTCAAGAGACATAACGTGTGCTTTTGTCGGTTATGCCAACAATAGTAAACCTTATAGGCTATTAGACTTAGAGTCTAATATTGTGATTGAATCTAGAGAAGTTGATTTTTTTGAGAATATGTTATGTGACAACAATTCTCAAGCTTCAACATCTCTAAAGGAGAATTTGTTATATGAGAAAAATTCTCAAGCTTCTGCATCCAAAGTTGATTCTCAAGAGGAGAATTCTCAAAAGAATGTAAAGCAACCCTTTGAACTTAGAAGAAGTCAAAGACTTAAAAATCATAAAAGTCTAGTAGTGGATGAGATAGATTCTCAACGAATTTCATTCTACATGGTAGAAGGAAATAGAGAGGGAGTCATTAGGAAAATTCCTATTGTACTTCTCGTTGAGGATGATCCTAAGACTTATAGAGAAGCTATGCCATCAAGAGATAGTGCATTTTGGAAAGAAGCCATCAATGATGAGATGGATTCCATTCTCTCCAATAACACTTGGGAATTGGTAGACCTCTCACCGGGGTCTAAACCAATTGGGTGTAAGTGGGTATTTAGGAGAAAATACCACATTGACAGCACTATTCAAACCTTTAAAGCTAGATTAGTAGCTAAAGGGTTTAGGCAAAAGGATGGTATCGATTATTTCGATACCTATGCGCTTGTTGCAAGAACAACTTCTATAAGAATTTTGTTCGCTGTAGCTTCTATACACAACTTGTATGTTCATCAAATGGATGTCAAAACGGCATTCCTTAATGGTGACCTTAATGAGGAGGTCTATATGGAACAACCTGAAGGGTTTGTCCTACCAAAATATGAACATAAAGTATGTAGACTTGTAAAATCCTTATATGGATTGAAATAAGCTCCTGAGCAATGGCATGAGAAATTTGATCAAGACATCATGTCTAATGGGTTTAGAAATAACAATGGAGACAAGTGTTTGTATTCCAAAACTTGTAAGGGATATGTGATCACTGTTTGCTTATATGTGGATGACATGCTTATTCTAAGTAATAGCATGAAAGGGATAGAAGAAACGAAGAGGTTTCTATCATCAACCTTCAAGATGAAAGATCTTGGAGAAGTTGACACCATACTTGGTATCAAAATAAAGAAATATAGTGGGGGTTTTGCGTTGGGTCAAGCCCACTATGTTGAGAAAGTATTGAACAAATTTAACCATCTCAAAGTTAAAGATGCCAATACTCCATTCGATCATAGTGTAAAACTAGAGAAGAATGAAGGAAGAGCGGTGGCTCAATTGGAGTACGCTAGTGCTATAGGGGGCCTAATGTACGTTGCCCAATGTACTAGACCTGATATAGCATTTGCAGTTGTAATGCCTCGGATTCCCTATTATGGTTAACTGCTGGATTTGTAGGCCGGGAGGGCCATAATTGCTTAATTATGCCATTTAATGTGCTTATGCGTGTTTATGAGAATTATATTATAATATAATGTTAATTGTATGCATGTCGATGATATATGTGAGACCATATTATGATGTGGGTTTGTTCGAGCTGTTCGACATGAGACGATCGTAGAATATTGATTAGCGGTTTAATCACAGCGGGTTTAAGTGTCGGGACTTAGGTTGAGTCTCGGGGTGATTTTGATGATTAGAGCGTTACCGGGAGATAAAGGGTAACGGGATGTGAATTATTGGTGTTTATGATTATTGAGAATAGCGGGAATTGGAGAGCGTTAATTATGATTAACGAGTTAGGAGGAAAGTACCAAAAATGCCCTTGGGAGCCTTTAGGAAGTATTAATTGACCTAGGGGTAAAATGGACATTTCACCCCTAGGATAGATATATCACTTGTTGGTTGAAGAAAATGATGGAAAAACAGAGTATATTTTAGAGTTCTCCCGTACCTTCTTCTCCTCACTGTTCTTTGTGGTTTTTGAACCAATTTTGAGGATTCAAGCTTGGGAAGCAAGCCTTGGGAGTGTGTTCCACTATTGAAGAGCTTCATAAGCCAAACTTTGGGTAAGTTTCTAACCATAGTTTCTCTAGTTTGCTCTGTTTTGGTTTTACTTTACAGCTGAGATTTCTAGGGTGAATTCATGGGTTTTGTTGGGAGTTTTGGCTAGGGTTCCCATGCTTGTGATGTTTGGGGTGTGTTAGGATGGTTTTTGGGTTTATTTGGCATCAAGAATAGGCTTTGGAAGCTTGGAGATCGAGTTAGAAACAAAGGAGATGAAGAAGGTCGGTTCAGGGGTGTTTTGGGCTGGAGGTAGTGCTACAGCGCCCACCCTAGGGCGCTATAGCGCTCCTCAGGAGGCTTTTGGCTTTTGGGAGGTTCTGAGTAGAGCGATGTGGCGCTAGGGGTTGAGCGCTGTAGCGCTACCCTGTTCCTTCCAAACCCCGTTTTGAGTGTTTTTAAGGGTTTTTGACTTGGGGTTTCAATCCTTAAGGCCCGGGATCGATTCTACTCACCGTGTGGGCATGTTTCGAGGTCCCAAGGATGGTGCTTAGGTTAAGACCCTATTATTGTGGATTCTCATTAATGGAGGTTATAATTGGTTGTGATTAGGTAACCGCTAAGGAACTAAAAGACCGATCATTCTCAGGGGTCGTCTTTATCATACTTCTCACTCGAACTTGAGGTAAGAAAACAGTGTATGGGTACAGTTGCACCCTGTACAGGTATATGACATGCATGGTTTGATATTGAGGCATGTTGGTTGATATATGTGAACGTGGATTGTATATTAAATGCTAATGAATGTTGATTACCTGTTTAAGACACTGACTAGTCAGGGACCGACTCTAAAGTCGACGATCACGCATTGAATGGCTCTATGGCATTAATGCGGGACCGACCCTAAGGTCGAAGAACTTATAAGCGCTTGCCTGGTCTACGACCAGATGACTATAGCCAAGGTATATGACCCCGGTGACCGTTTGTCACGTGGCTAAGGGACGTTGTCCATAGTTTCGACTCTAGAGTCGTGGGAAAGGTTATGTTGGTGACCAATCACCATGCACCTGTCCTGAACAAACTTTTGAATGAAACACTTATCGATTAAGCCTTGGTGACCCTATCGTCACATGGCTAAAGAGAGCGATGCTCATTATTGTGACTTTCAGCTATTGTCACCTATTTGTTGGACTGATAGTCCTGGATGATTATTATGATCGTTGTTGGTATTATATCGTATTTTATTGTGTTTTCTTGTTGGGCCTTGGCTCATGGGTGCTATGTGGTGCAGGTAAAGGAAAGGAAAAGCTTGGCCAGCCCTGAGTGGAGAGCTTGGGCGGTGTTGTGTACATACAGGACCGCTTGACCGCCACGGTCAAGGAGTTCTCAGAGGGACTAGGGGTTTACCCTATTTTTGCCGCTTAGGCCGGCGGAGTTTGTAAATTTGGAACTGTAGCGACTCTTTTGTATTACGAACTACTTGTAAACATTTTGAAAGGCTCATGAGCAGTTTATTTACTTAATGAAATGTACCCTCTCCTTTTTACTGGTTTTCCACCTTAACCTGATAATAACACTTAGATCACGTTTTTAACCAAAGGACTCGGGTAGCGGGTCAAATTTCCGGTTCACCGTTCACCGTAACTGTTCTGGGGTAACCAGGGCGTTACAGCAGTGAGTAAACTTAGTAGGTTTACAAGTAATCCAAGTGTGGATCACTAGAAGGCTATTGGAAGAGTCCTAGGTTATCTCAAGAAAACCAAAGGACTAAGCCTTCACTACTCCAAATTTCCTTCAATCTTAGAAGGATATACAGATGCAAGCTGGATATCCAATCTTGGGGACAATTTGTCCACAACTGGTTGGGTATTTACACTTGGTGGGGGTGCAATTTCTTGGGGTTCCAAGAAACAAACCCATATATCGCATTCCACTATGGTAGTAAAGTTTATAGCTCTAGCTGCTATCGGCAAAGAGGCCGAATGGTTAAGGGATCTGTTAATAGAGATACCCCTAATCAAAGAGAATGTATCCACTATATCGATACATTGTGATAGCCAAGTGACATTGGCTAGAGCATACAGCGGAGTGTATAATGGGAAGTCTAGACACATTAGTCTAAGACATGGATATGTAAGAGAATTGATTCAAAGGGAGTCATCTCAATATCCTATGTGAGAACAAGTGAAAATCTGGCGGATCCTTTCACTAAGCCACTAACGAGGGATTTAGTAGCTACATCATCTCGAGGGATGGGACTTAAACTCCCTAAATAGATTCACGATTGATGGTAACCTATCTTAACACTAGTTATTCAACTAGTGTTAAGTTCAATAGGTAACAACAAGTCAATCAAGTGAATATTAGTTGTACTCAAAACAAGTCCCATCTAAGATATTGAGTACTTGTGAGTTATCAAGTTGAGGGTTAAAACCGAAAGGTTTTTTAATAGAATTCAGTCTTGTGAAGACAAGTATTTTTGGTAACAAAACACTGTAAGAATTCTACTTATATGGACCTAGGGGTGGTGCCGCCCCTCATGAGAATTGGGAGTATTCTCAAGAACGTCCATGAATGGAAAGTGCACATGGCCATTAACGATGCAAAGCGAGACATAGAGGTCTCAAGTGAACATTGCAAAGGTGTGTGTGTTATCACCGATTTGTTATCATGAAAAGATGGTTCAATGCCTAGTGCAACCAAATTTTTGACAAATTTTGTGATAATTACGCTATAGTAAAGTTAAAGTTGAAAAACACTTTACTTTATGCACTAATGCAATGAATCCTATAAGAGAGAGTTCTTATTTAATCAAGTGGGGGATTGGTTATATTTTAAAATATAATGATGATTGATTAAATAAGTGTTACAATAGATAACCATTTAGTAGGGGAATGTTATATTATTTTATAATATAATGTAATATTATATTATATTATAGTATAATGTTTTAGATTAAATGAATGTGACAAAGAGTGTCACATATTGTAACATATAATAGAGAGTTACAATATTTAGATATATGAGATATATCCAAATATGTAATATATTTGGTGTTACAAATTTGTAACTTCCAAGTATTACACTTTATTGTGTAAATTTGGTGTTACACAATATTGAGATGAATTTCATAAAGCCATATGTGAAATGGCTGTTAGAAATATGATTTGAACCCCAATAATGTGTTTTGGGGGTTACAAAATCAATTGGGAGGGTTTGGAACCATTTGGAAAAACATCACAAAATTTTGTGCTGAAAATGGTCAGTGGCCGCGGCCTGTGGGACAGAGAGTAGTGGTCGCGGCCACAGGCCAAAACTGACCATTTTTTCAGTTTTTTCAATCTTTGTTGAATGGCTCAAAATACCCAAATAACTCACAAATCTCATTTTTAATTCCATAATAATCCAATTAATCATTGGTAACAACCATGGGGGTTGGTGGAATTTTAAATTCAAAGGGTGTCTCTAAACTCTATGAATAGGAGCCTATTGCTCACTTGAAAGACATAACATTTCTATCCATTAGAGCACTTGGCTAGAAACACCTTGAGGTTTGATAATTCCATAAAGCATTTCCAATATCTGAGAGAAATCCCTTAGTGCTTGAGTTAGGGGGAAATAAGCTTTTGGACAAAGGTTTTAAACCTTGTTCAAGTTGGTGATCCCCAACACTCTTCACTTAGGTTGTGTAAGTGAGAGTTTACTTTTGTTTTTGTTCTTACTTTTTACACTATTGCTTTTCTTCTTATTCTCTTGTTCTATTTACTTGTAACATTTGTTTTGTAACGATCCAAATTTACTAGTAAGGCTTAAGGGCCTTGTTTAGTGTGTCGGGAGGGCATAACTGGATTATATGTGATTTAATGATTAAAAGCATGTTATATGATTATTCGAAAATCTGTGATGCATGACTATGTGTATTAGTATGCATGTAGGCCCTGATTAGGTTAGAAGGGCATATTCGTAATTTTGGCCCGTTGAGAGCATAACTGTATATATTTGTGATAAATTGTCGAGACCACATTATTATATGGATATATTTGTAATCTGTGACTCGAGGTGATCTTAGTGAGCAGTTTAGCGAAAAAGTCACGGCGGGGATTTATACCCAGCTCGGGGCGAGCCTGGGGGTATTTCGGGGAATTTAGAGAATATATTGGGGTCTATTTTGATATTGAGGAATATAATTTGTGATTAGTTAGGTGTCGGGAAGTAAGCGGTAAATATTAGAGACACTCGAGGAATTAGCGGGAATTAGGAACAAATGACCAGAATGCCCTTGGAAGGATTAAGAGCTTAAATTAAATGGGAGGGTATCATGGTCATTTGTCTTATAAGGGATAAGAGTTAAGTGTTTTTTTGGCTTTATTCCTTAGTGGATTGTGTAGAAAGTGTTGGAAGTCTGAAGGAAAGAAAGAAAAGAAAGAAGAGAAGCAAAAGGAAAGAAGGGAAAAGTAGGGCAATTCTCATGAACGGTTTGGGTCTTCTTCATCGATTTCTTCTGGAAATTTGGGGCTAAAATCCAGAGGAGCTTTAGGCTAAGGCTGTGTACTTGGGATCTTGATCAGGTTGGGGAAATTAGCTAAGGTTGTTCATCATTTGAGGTAAGATTTTGAGGTTAATATTCAGTTCTTGGTATTGGTGTTGAATTGGTTTTCTAAGCAAAGTTCTATGGGAATTCTAAGGAATTAAACCTAAGGGTTTGAGGAGGTGAAGGCTAATCAAGTGTGGAAGACAACCTAGTCTGAGCTCATCCATCTATGGTAAGAAACTCTAGCTTTAGGCTTTGTGATTTTTGTGGTTTTGCTGAGATTTTGAGCTCTAGGTTCAGCTATGGTGATCTCTTTGATTTGGGGTGCATGTGATTGAATTTCTCGTGGTTGGGACTTATGGGGTGATTTGAGGATGTTGGGAGGCTTGTTTTGAAGTTTGGTTGAGTTTTGGAAAGGTTTGGCTCGGAAAAATTCGAAGGAGAAAATTATGTGCTAGGCTGTGTTGTGACTAGCGCTGTAGCACTAGTCACTGGGCGCTACAGCGCTAGACCCTGAAGTTCCAGAGCCTTTTGGCTCTGCTTGTAGCGCTATAGCGCTCTCGTAAGGGCGTTGTAGCGCTACCCATTTCCCAGAACGGGGTTTTTGGGTTATTTCTTAGGGTTTTTGCCTGGGGGCTCGGGGTTTGATTCCACCACCCCGTTTGGTGGAATTAGGGCTTCCCGAGGGCTCGAGATTGGTCCTGAGGCTAGGTTTTGGATTTGAGGTTTGGTGATGATTTTGATCTATGGCTGTGACTAGGTGTATGCTAGGGCTCGGACGGGATCGTGCTTGCGGATCAAATTGAACAAAGCTAGCGAAATCTAAAGGTAAGAAAACTGCACCCGATTATGTGTTTGTGATGGGACTAAGAGCTCCCTATATCTGTACAATGTCATAGATGGTATTATGCCATGGGACATGTGATAAACGGCCTAAGGGTGTCGTAAATAATACTTGTGCACAGGGCGTGGCTCGGCCACTGGTAGCTGAGGACAGCTTAATATTCACTGAGCTCGGTTTAAGCAGGCCGGAGTTAGTGGGATAAGTAGAGGGTGCGGCCTAAGGGCGTTAACCCTAGTTATCATATGTGAATTGATTAATGATATGAGATGATGTACTTGGTATGTTGAATACTTGAACAACATGAATGTCTGAACTATTGAGTATATGTTTATATTGTGGGAGTTATCTGGTTGCTTGCTTAATGATTATGCTCTGCTATTGTGTTTTCTTGCTGGACCTTGGCTCACGGGTGCTACGTGGTGCAAGTAAAGGCAAGGGCAAGTTAGACCAACCCTAAGATGGAGAGCTGCAGAGCTGAATGTACATAATCAGTTGATCGACCGCCACGGCCGAGGAGTGGATCGGGACGAGAAAAGCTTAATTGTCTGTTTTGCCTTAGAGTGGCTAATAACTGTATTTTAACCCTAAAATTTTGTAAACTGTCTTTTAACTTTACTACTTTTGGGATCCCATGTAAAGAAAATGTTTGTTTATAAGAAATGAAGCTTTTGAGACCAAAATCCTTTTAACCCTAGCTCAACTGTAGTTTCAGTAACACGTTTCAAATTAAATGACTTGATTAGCAAGTCTTGCACCTTTATAAACACACAGTGTAACGGTCTTGGCTATCCAAGGCATTACATGTTTAGAGTTGTAATCTTCTTTTCCTTTGTTTCAAACACCTTTACTTTACTTGTAATCTTTTGCTTAGAGTTGTATTCCCACTATTCTCTTCTTCTTCTTCTTCTTCTTCTTCTTCTTCTTCTTCTTCTTCTTCTTCTTCCTTTCTTTGTTTATTTGTATTTTCAGTTATAGAGTTGTAACTTTATTTAATCAATCAATATTTATTTGTAATATTATTGCATAAAGTTGTATTATCTTACCATTTCCATTGAGGAAAAAACTAGTTTTCCTAACAGAGCCTTCTCGGGCAACGAAGCCCACGACGAGGCCTCAACGAGCTCGACTGATGGAGGTAAAGTTATGCTAGACCACTCTATGTGGTCTTTGTCAATGCTTAAACACAAGCCTAACGTGATCGTCGTGTGTGAAGACCCTAGAAATAATTTCTTAGCGTGGTCAAGGGTGGACCTTAGAGTCCGTAGGTTCGATAGTTGGTTAGGACAATACCAGAATATGTATAGCCTAAACAAAGTTTGGGATGGGGTAGTCGTACAGTATGGGACCAATGATTATAGGGACCTTTCGAGACTATCCCCACCTATAGGGAGGGGACTCCCCTAAATTCGTCTGAAGATAGGGGATTTCTTGGTCTTCGAGCTCAAGCTTGGTCAAGAGTACCAGTTAGGTTTCTATTATACTTGAGTCTTGTTTCTTTTAATAACCTCTGTTCGATTACTCATGTGCAATCTTTATGTTTTTCAGGTGACATGGACTCAGATTTGGATAATGTGCTCAACAGGCCTATGGCCTCGAAGGCGAGCAAGCGCCAAAGAGCATCGCAGAAAGGAGGTCGCCCCTCCAAGATGTCTAGAAAGACCGAGGTGGTCCCTCCGACCTTGGCTCCCCTAGGTTCGAGTCATGCTACCCAACTCACTTCTCAGGTCAGACTGAATAAAGCTACCGAGCCTGCGGCGCCTCCCACTATTTTGCCTCTTCCTGCTGCCCAACCAACCCAGAGAATCCCTGCAGCCCCAAAGAGAAAAGGTCAGGCTCCTGTGGGGGAGCGCTTCTTGTTGGTCTCAACTCATGTACCTGTGTTCGTGATCGATAGTACAACTGGAACTCACGGAGTCAACCTAAGCTCTGACACTTTGACTCGCATGGGTCAAAGTATCAGCCACCTCGGGTCCCCTCAATGGGAATTTTTTGACCTCCTGTCGAGATGCCAACACTCTTTTTGACAAAGGTGGTGAGATTCTCTCCTTGGTTAGTTATTTTTGCTTTAACCTTCTTATTCTGTACTAACTTATGTTGTGTTTTGGTAACCTGTGTTTATTTTTGTGTGTAGGCATTCATATCCTTCGTTCAGCACAACTTCATGCTAAATAACGAGGTTACAGAGAGCAGAATGCTTGCGCGGGAGGCTAGAGACGCCCAGCTGAAGCTCGAGGACAATCTCAAAGCAGCTAAGCTAGAGATTGCAGTAAGGGATGCGGCCATTCAGAAGGTTTCTGAGCTCGAGTCGAGGCTGGCTGCCACTTTGAAAGAGATTCAAAAGATCCCTGAACTTGCATCGACACTGGAGGCGACCTTGAAGGAGGTCGAGGCTAGGAACTCCGAGATCAAGGAGGTTCGGGGACTAAATGCCAAGCTGGAAGAGGAGAAGAAGATGACCTACAAAGTTATCGAGGGTGAGAGGGCTCGTCTTCTTGAGGAGTTTAAGACCAAAAGGATCGCGTCGTTAACATGGCGATGTACCAAATTTGGGTCAACAACCCCGACCTTGACACCAGCTTCCTTGCCAATCTGGAGACCGACTTCCTCGAAAAATGGCAAGCTCGACTTGAGGAGGAAGAGGCCAGGCTCGAAGCTAAGGAGGCAGCGGAGGCTTCAGGGGCTGTAGCTAGAGAAACATCTAACCCTTGAGGCCAAGATCATGGGTTGCGACCCATTATAATTTTTGTAATTATACATTTCTGATTTTTATGCCCTCAAGGCAGTGACAATTTACAGCTTAATTTAGAGCTATTTAATTATCTTATGATTTTATACCAATAGTAATTTTTATGCTCTCAATTTTCTAGCTCGAAAATCTTTATGCACTTTTTTTAACCTTTAGCTTTTTGCCTTAATATTATGCACTACATTTCTGGATCGAAATATTTCAAGCACGCCATTATTAAGGACTTGTTTTTATACTTGTTTATTCACACAAATATATATTGGATTTAAGTTTGAATTTCAATACATTCTTGCATAGTTTATTCAAAATATCCATGTTCGACTTCATTATTGTCAAGGTCAAACTTTACTTTTACCATGTATTTGAAAAAATACTTAATTGGCATGTAACCTTATTAGTCTAGTTATATATTTCTTTTCCAGTTACTTTTCCTCATCCTCGAGTAGGGCCTCGAGGTTTCAAGGTCGAAATTTGTTTGCAAAAGTTTCCAGCCCTACTTTTGACTTAGTTTATAGTTGGTTTATCTAGAATTCCAACTTCTTTACTATCAGTTAGGTTTTGCTGGTTTGTTCCAGACTTGTTTAGCTCGTGTGTTTGGTTCATGATCCATACACTTATTGATTTTCATGGGTTAATAATCCAGGCATTGCCATTTGAGTTACTTTTTATTTATGTTTTTTCGAGCCTATGGTATGATTGTATACCACTTATGCCCCCTTAATATCTTATGATTGTGATCTTAGGTTATTGAATTTTGAGGGTTTGCAAAAAAAAAGTATAACAATAAATAATACAACTTTTGAATGAAATTCAATACTTTATTGATAAAAAGAAAAAAAAATCAATTACATGCTTGGTTAAAATGAAAACATCATTCCTACATTACTAATAATAAGGTCGTACATGTTCACCATTCCAAGCTCGCGAAACCAATTCTTTGTTTAGCCTCGCCAACTTATATACTCCAGGTCGAATAATGGACTCGATCTAATAGGGTCCCTCCCAATTTGGTCCAAGTACCCTAGTAGACAGGTCTCGCATGGCCAAAAGCACGCGCCTTAGCACCAAGTCTCCCAATCCAAATTTCCTATCTTGGACCTTCTTGTTAAAATATCTAGTAGCCCATTGCTGGTATGCAACATTTTTCAACTAGGCTTCGTCTCATCTTTCTTGAATGAAGTCCAAACTTTCTTCGAGTTGGGATTGGTTCGAGGCCTGATCATATGCATCGTGCCTTATAGTTGGGATTTTGACCTCGATAGGAAACATGGCCTCGCATCCATAAGTCAGGGAGAAGGGGGTATGCCTCGTTGAAGTTCTTATCGTGGTTCTATAAGCCCACAAGACTCGAGGCAGCTCCTCTAGCCATCTCCCCTTTGCTTCTTCTAACCTTTTCTTCATGGAGCTTTTTAAGGTTTTATTGACTGCTTCGACCTGGCCATTTTTCTGGGGATGGGCCACGAAGGAAAAACTCTTTATTATCCCGTTATTTTCGCAAAAATGTGTAAACATATCACTGTCGAAATGGGTCCCATTATCTGATACTATCTTCCTGGGCATCCCATATCTGCATATGATGTTTTTTACTATGAAATCTAGGACTTTCTTCGAGGTAATGGTGGCCAAGGGTTCAGCTTCGGTCCATTTTGTGAAATAATCCACCACGACTACAACATACCTTACTCCACTTTTTCCAGTTGGTAAGGAACCTATGAGGTCAATTCCCCATATCGCTAATGGCCATGGGAAGCTCATCATAGTAAGCTCGGTGGGTGGAGCTCGTGGTATTGAGGCAAACCGTTGACACTTATCACAATGTTTTACGTACTCGAACGAGTCTGCCTTGACTGTTGACCAGAAGTACCCCTGCCTAATCACTTTTTTTGACAAGTTATGCCCCCCAATGTGAGCTCCACAAAATCCTTCATGGATTTCTTCCAAAATATTTTTTGCCTCGGGAGGAGTTACACACCAAAGTAATGGCATAGAGTACCCCCTTCTATACAATTTTCCTTCCAAAATAGTATATCTTGGTATTTGGTACATAAGTTATCTAGCCTCGTTCCGGTCTGCTGGGAGACTTCCGGTTTCGAGGTAGTCAACTATTGGGGTCATTCAATAGTGATTCGATCATATTTATATCTTCTTCATCAGGCTCGTTTATACTTGGGATTGGTAGAAATTCTACCGAAACCACGTTGAGTGTATCATATTCGTTAGTTGTGGCGAGCTTGGCCAATGCGTCTGCATTTGAATTTTGCTCTCGGGGGACTTGTTCTATAGTGTAGAACTCAAATCCTCTGAGTGCTTCTTTTACCTTCTCCAGGTAAGCGGCCATTTTTATACCACGAGCCTAATATTCACCCAAGACTTGGTTAACAACCAGTTGTGAGTCGCTATAGCAATGTATGGCCTTTGCCTTGAGCTTGGTGGCTATTCGAAGTCCTACTAATAACGCCTAGTATTCAGCCTCGTTTTTTGATGCCTCGAAGCCAAACCTTAGTGCCGAGTGGAAGCGATTTCCCATTAGGGTGATTAGAATGATCCATGACCTCAATCTATTTTCACTGGAGGATCCATCGACATAAAGT
This sequence comes from Humulus lupulus, assembly GCF_963169125.1. Taxonomy (NCBI): domain Eukaryota; kingdom Viridiplantae; phylum Streptophyta; class Magnoliopsida; order Rosales; family Cannabaceae; genus Humulus; species Humulus lupulus. Next base: position 248,176,313 of record NC_084793.1, read on the forward strand.
CTCCACAACTCGCGGGTTGGGGTTACGAATTCCTTGTTGGAAATCCATGTGCATTCGACAATGAAATCTGCCAAAGCCTGTCCTTTGATTGTTGTTCTAGGGTGATAAGTAATCTCGAACTGTCCGAGCTCGACAATCCATTTCAACAGTCTTTTGGATGCTTTAGACTTAGATAACACCTGCCTCAGTGGCTAGTCAGTTAACACATGAATAGGATGTGCCTGGAAATAGGGGTCGAAGCTTTTGAGATGCGTGCATAAAGCACAGAGCCAGTTTCTCCATTAATGGGTATCTCAATTCTGCCCCCAGTATTCTTTTGCTGACATAGTACACAGGTTTTTGTATGTTCTTATCCTCCTATACAAGTACTGCACTAATAGTGTGCTCAGTTATGGCGAGGTATAAGTACAAAACTTTTCCTGTGATCGGTTTAGACAAGAACGGTGGTTCGACTATGTATTTTTCAAGATTCTAAGATGCAAGTTCACACTCATCTGACCACTCAAACTTTTTGCCCCATCTTAAAAGATTAAAGAATGTAAGGCATCGGTCTGTAGATTTTGAGATAAACCTACTTAAGGCCGCCATTCATCCAGTTAAGCTCTGGACATCTCTATGTTTTCGAGGTGAGGGCATGTCTATTAAAGCTTTGATCTTGTCGGGATTAGCCTCTATACCGTGAGCATTCACTATAAATCCAAGGAATTTACCCGAAGATACTCTGAATGAGCATTTTTGTGGGTTAAGTTTCATGTTGGGTTTCTAAAGTACGGCGAAACATTCTGCGAGATCATCTACATGGTTATTGTTATGTTTGGATTTGACTAACATATCGTCCACCTAAACTTCCATGTTATTCCCTATCTTCTCAGCAAACATACTATTTACCAGTCTTTGGTATGTGGCTCCAGCATTTTTTAGCCCCAAAGGCATGACGTTGTAGCATTACAATCCCTTGTCGGTTACAAAGCTCGTATGTTCTTGGTCAGGTGCATGCATGACAATCTGGTTATATCCAGAATAAGCATCCATGAATGACATGATGTCGCGGCCTGCTGTGGCATCTACGAGCTGGTCGATTCGAGGCAAAGGAAAGCAGTCCTTGGGGCATGCCTTGTTGAGGTCCGAATAGTCGATGCAGGTTCGCCATTTACCATTGGGTTTCAGGACCAGCACAGGATTGGCTATCCAGTCGGGATAAAAAGCATCTCGAATAAACCGATTTGATTTTAACCTCTTGACCTCCTCTTTTAGGGCTTTCTTTTTGTCGTCGTCCAGGAGCCTCTGTTTTTGTTGCTTCAGGGGGAAGCTCTTATCAATGTTGAGTGCATGGCTTAAAATATTTGGACTAATCCCTACCATATCCGAGTGCGACCATGCAAATACGTCCTAGTTTTCTTTCAAAAATCAAGTTAATTGCTTTCTTGCATTTTCAGAAAGATTTTTTCCTACTTTTACCACCCTCGTGGTATCTTTCTCGTCGAGCTCTATTTCTTCAAGCTCCTCCAACGGTTCGAGATTGGTCATTTCTTCAACTCTAGGGTCAATTTCTTCTTCTATCTCGAAGATAGATCTGTCCATCTTCTGAATGACCACAAGTGTATGTGCACTTGTTTGGTTTTTCCCTCTCACGGAAATGTTGTAGCATTCCCTTCCTGGGAGCTGGTCTCCCTTCAGCGTCCTGATGCCACTAGATGTCGGGAACTTGATGACCAAGTGCCTAACAGACGATACTGCCCCCAGCCCAATCAAGGCTAGTCTCCCGAGCAGTACGTTGTAGGTCGACGGAGCATCCACAACCACGAACTCCATCATCTTGGTTATCAAGACTGGATAATCTCCCAAGGTTACAGGGAGTTCAATGGATCCCGTACAAGAAATCCCTTCTCCTAAAAATTCGCACAACGTGGTTACACAGGCTTTCAAATCTCGAAGTGTAAGTCCCATCTTTTCTAGAGTGGCATTGTAAAGAATATTAACAAAGCTCCCATTATCAATCAGGATCTTTTGCACCCTCCTGTTCGCGAGCTGAAGTATGATGATCAGGGGGTCATTGTGAGGAAACTGGGCGTGTGACGCATCATCTTTTGTAAAAGTGTTGGGTTGAGTTTTAATCCTCTACTGCTTCAGAGCTCGTGGTTCAGGCTCGTAGGGAGAACCGTCCCCAATTTTGAGCTCGTTTACGTATCTTTTTTGGGCATTTCTACCCAATCCTGCAAGATGCGGTCCCCTAGAGATGGTTACCATATCCTCCCCATCTATAGGGGGAGGTCGATCATCCTCCCATGCTCGGGGGTTGTTCTGTTGGGAAGGTTGCGTAGACGTTGCCCTCTATCCTGTCGAGGCTTGATTGGGATTCCGATTTCTCACATATTATCCAAAATATCCCCTCGAGACCAAGCCTTCGATCTCGTCCTTCAGTTGCCGACACTCATCAGTGGTATGTCCGACATCCCTTTGGAATCTGCAATACTTAATGGAGTCTCTAAACGGGACCTGATTCTCATTGGCAAGGAAGATATTTTTCCGAGTCTCATTGAGCTTGGTATATACTGTGTAAATGGAGAAATACTTGTCTCCCTTCTCCTTTTTTCCCTCGTCTTCCTTGGGGTTATTCCCTTCATTTTTCTTTCTTTTTGAAGGGTTATCTCCAGAGGGTCTTGACGTCGATGGGGCAGCCGAGGTTGAGGCTGAGTTAACATTTGTCGTTGTAGTTACAGGCTGAGAGGCCAGATTTAATGCTGACCTCGCCTCTTCTACATTGACAAATCTCTGGGCCGTCCTATTGAACTCGGTTAATGACCTTATGGGTTCTTTACTTATCCTCCCAAAGGTGACTCCCTGGTAATATAAGCTCTTGTAGCCATAAGGTGGCCACTGTCGTCGATGTTGCAGGCTCGAGCCACTTCTATATTAAACCTTTTAAGGTAACTCTTCAATTACTCTCCCTGTTGTTGTCTGACATTGGTCAAAGTTGAGGCTTCGGGCCTGACGCCTACCATGGCTTTGAACTGCTTCTTAAACTCCTTTGCTAACTGATCCCAAGACGGGATCGAATGTCTTTTAAACTTTTCGAACCATTTTTTCACTAGTCCTGTTAGAGTAGCTGGGAATAACAACCATCGGAGCTCATAACCAACATTGCTGGCTCACATGATGGTATTGAACGTGCTCAGATGACTGTATGGGTCTGAGTTCCCATCAAATGGTGCTACATGGGGTATCATAAACCCTTGTGGAAATGTAGTGTTGGAGATATGTGGGGCAAAAGGCTCAAGCTGCTCATCAGACTCTTCGGCCTTATCCCTGTTCCTTTCATCCCAAAGGAGCCTGAACGCCCTTTCGAGCTAGTCAATTCTCTCCTAGACCAAGTCCATTGGAGGTTGAACTTGTACTTGGGGGTATAAAAACTCCAGCTCCTTGTGCCGGTATAGGGTTACACTGATTTCCATATGTCGGTTGTTTTTTACTGTTCAAATGGTCACGCAAATTAGGGTTTGTGGGATTGGCTTGCCCCCGGTTATGGTTAAGGTGATCTCGAAGGTCAAGATGATTGCCCTGATTCCCAGTATTTCTGGGCTCAGTATTATATATGCTTACAGATCGAGTGCAGTCTAAGCTCCCACTTATGAAGCTAACGTTTCTCTCTGGTTGAGGGGCCCGGTGGTTATGAGGTGAATCTTCCACTGGCCTCCTCGCCCCAGTCGTTTGTGATCTCGACACATGGCTTCACGTTGGTTGGGGAGCCATGTTTTCTCAAGTCGCCTCCCTTTTGCCCCTATGTCCAGGTCTGGCCTGACGGTTCCCATCTCGACTGCCACTACGAGATAGCCTTTGTGGTGCAGGTCGTGGTGCCTCTCGGACTAGCGAGGGGTGTCTTATTGGAGAGGGTGGATTTCTTATAGGTGGTGGTGGTGGCCTCCCATTGTTGGGTCTGGATGGTCCAGAATTGGCCTTGAAAGGTTCCGGGTTATTCCTGACTACTTCAGGGTTAGAACTCCAAGCTACTAGAGGAGCTCAGTTATTCCTTGTTCCTGTAGACACCTTCACAGTCGGATTGTCAGTAGCATCAGTTTAAGTATTTCTCCTAGGGCATTCATCGCCAGGATTCGCCCTAGGCCTCGGCTAAGCTTGATGGGCCCCTTGCTCAGCTCTCCTGGCGGTCGTGCTCCCTCGGGGACGTCCTCTTGGCCTCCGAGGTGGTGTCTAGACCTCAGTGGCCTGTCTAGCCAACTCTTCGTTGCACCTTGTAGCTTCTACCAATTGTTGGCGCAGTTGGCGATTCTCCAGTTCAACAATAGGAATATACCTCTCTGGATTATAGTAGAGGCCATCGTCAGGCCTGGGAGCAGGCGATCCTTGGGAATTAGAGGATGCACTCCCTTCCTCTGGGTCGTGGTCAGTCATGGACTGCTTCCCAATTCGGCGTGGGTAATCTTTAGTACGAGGAGTTTGCTACTCCGGTATTTGGGGCAATGGTCGCCCGCCAGTATTGGGGTTGTTTGTGGCAGCCATTGGTAATTCTTGAGGTTTTTTATTAAACAATCTAACGAGTTGCTTAATGGTCTCAATGAAAGCACCAAACTATTGATGTCGTTTTTCGTCAACTTAAATCTGAAGAGCATTAAACACAGAATTAAGAAAATAAATAAGAACAATCAAGACTTTACGTGGTTCAGCAGTTAAAATCTGCCTAGTCCACGAGTCAATATTATTGAGTGATGGTATTCTCTGAAAGCTTTTACAAAGCAATTTAGCAGAGTATTCTCAGTACCCAATTGTGCGTATATACAAATGAAATTCTCCATTCTATTTATAGACTGGTTAACAAAATATCTTCTCTTTTAATTCAGGAAGTTACAATTCAAATATGAAATACATATAATTAAATATATTAATCATGTAATATCTCATGATAATCGGGATTTATTATTAAATATCAACAAATCCCCAAGGAATAGGGATTTCCTAACAACCACCGCGTCCAAACTGGGTTACCGACCTCGAACATACAGTTTACACAATTTCGAGATCGACCAACATCACGAGCTCGTTATTCTGGTTAGCCTCACCCTTAGCCAGTAATATCATCGAGTTTAACCCTCGGAGATCAACCTTTTTGAGTTTGCAATGAAGGTTCGAATTGCTCTCAAATACTTCGGAGAAGATCCATCCTTTCGAGCTTGATGCTTAAGCGCGAACCTTCTTAACTAGTGCTTGATCGCCACTAGGAATAAATCAGGAAACATGTTAATTTATACAAGTGTTGAGCCCTTACTTGACATTTTCGAACTTACACTTTACGAGCCTACATTTCGAGGCTCGTTTATAACGATTTCGAAATTTGGGTGTAACAATCACTAACTCTAACAATCTAACAGCTGTAATAACAACATAGCTAACTAACTTATAACTACTCTCTAACACACATATCTGAGCTTTCTTAATAATTTTATATGTTCGTCGGCCACCGGAACTCATCCCTAGCCGTGCATCTGCCTACTCATGACCCAGGTATATCACTATTCTTCAATTTTTACATCTCTCTCTCTCTCTCTCTCTCTCTCTCTCTCTCTCTCTCTCTCTCTCTCTCTCTCTCTCTCTCTCTCTCTCTCTCTCTCTCTCTCTCTCAATATAAGTAATATAATTTTGTCCTTACCTAGTTTAGCTTTTCATAATGATTTCTAGTCTAGGAACAAGAAGATTATTCTTAGGATTGATTGATTGACTTTTGATGTTATTTTAGCTAAGTACTGTTTTGAATTATAGAATATTTTATAAGATTATTAGAATAAAACATAATTAAGTACATGCATCATAATTCATTATTTTATTTTAGAATAAATAAGATTTTTTTCCCGAACTATTAAAATTTTTAAATTAAAAATACATTTAATTAATAAAATTTATAATATAAATTAATTTTGAAATCCAATACAAATAAATTAAAATTTAAACTATTTTTTTTTTAAAAAAATTAATCTGATTTTAAAGTAAAAAAAACTAAATTAAAACTTATACAAAATATTAAAACCAAACCAAATAAAAATAGCGTAAATACCATTTTGGACCCTGTGTTTTGCAAAAGTTACCGATCGGACCCCATGTTTTGCAAAATGGAACAAAAGAGTACATGAACCAGATTTTGGTCAAACTTTTTTTAATATGACCAAAATACCCTCATATTTTAGTAAATATATAATGAAAAAACTATTTTTAAATAAAAAATCAATTAAATTTTTTTTAATTAAAAAAACTACTTAAATAAGAAAAAATTAACATAAATAGTTTTCTAAAAATTAACAGAAATAATCAAAATAGTATACATAAAATTAAAAATTAAAAACTAAAATTAAACCAACAAACTTAATATTAATAAAAAAAATTCCTAAAAAGAAATTAGAAAAAAAAATCAAATCTTTGCTTCTCCCTCATCCTCATCTTCTTCTTCTCCTTCTTGATGTTCTTCTTCAGCATCTTCAGATTTGGTTCCCTTTCAGTTTCAACCACCAGCCCTAACCCCAGGACCAATCACCAGTCTCGACCCTAGCATCTTCGGCAGCACCTACATTCGATGTTGCAGAAAGAGAACGATGACATATTCGACAGCCTCATCACCAAATAATTCAAAATCTCATGTATTAGTTGCAACACCAAAAAAGGAAGACATGCTATGGGAAACAAGTGAAGAACCATTTATTATTTATTTTATCAATAAGTAATAGAACCATATACTCATGAATAAAGACCCACAAATCTATATACCCAATCGCACAATAAAGCGAAGCAATATATCCAGCTGCACAAAATCAAATACTCAGAAATAATAGAACCATATACCCATGAATAAAGACCCACAAATCTATACACCCAGTCGCACAACAAAGCGAAGCAATATACCCAGATGCACAAAATCAAATACCCATAAATAATGACTCAGTCGCACCCATGATTTCAGCCCATAATTTCGACGACGTCAATGGACCATCAGAGCTCTTCATGACTTCACCTACAAAAAAGAAAGCAAGACAGAGAGCAACTAAATGGGAAGAGAGGGAGAAGAAGAAGAAAAGGGACTTCATCGTGACTTCATCGCCCAGATCTAGTACAATCCCGACCTTCTCCCCTTGCTCCAGCATGTCCTCAACACATCTCCCCTTACTCCAGTAGGTCCTCGACAACAACCCCAATCTTTTACAGAGTTTATGTTTTATTTAAAAAAAAAAAAGCAAATGAAGGAGGCATGGAGGAGGCAATCAGAAGAAGTGGATGATGAAGAAAAAAATATTCCAGCTTCATGACCGTGGTTCTTCATTTGATTTCTTGTTTTAGCAAAAAGAAGATGTTGATGATGATGGAGGCTCTTTGAAGAAGAAGATGGACGTTGATAGATTGAGACTAGGGTTTAGGTTGATTAAGTTTTAGTTTCTTTAGTTTTATTTGCTTATTTTAAATTATGTTTAGTGAATATTAAGACTGATATATTAGAATTAAATCATGTTTAATATTTTTTAATTAAATTTGAATGTTTTTGTTAATTTTTAGAAAACTTTTTATGCTAATTTTTTCTTATTTAAAATATTCTTTTAATTGTTTTTTATTTTATAATATATTTTTTATAATTTATTAATTAATAAAATTTAAAGGTAATTTTGTCATATTCAAAAAAAAGTTTGACCGAAATTTGATCTAAGGTATTTATTTGTTATATTTTGCAAAATATAGGATCCAAATTATCATTTAACAAAATAAAAAATAATCGGCAATTTTGCAAAATATAGGCTGCAAAATGTTATTTACCCATCAAAATAACAAAAAGCCCTAATTTTTTCCACTTTCTTCCCGTTTCTTTCTCTTTCTCTTCCTCTTTCTCTTCTGCGATGGAGGCAGAGCTTTGAAAGGCATGTCGGAGAGATGCTAGACAGAGGGGAGTTCCTTCTTCCTCTTCTTCCCTTCGGTTTGGCTCAGATGTTGTATTTGTCGAAACAAGGGCATGGACGAGGCTTTGAGGAAGACGTGCTCGCAAGAAACTAGGCAAGGACTGGGACGATGAGCTTGCAGATGAGGTGTTGGGCTGAATGGTTGATGCGAGGCTGGAGCTGCAATGATGCAGGAATGGAGGATGAACAGGTTTGGGTCATGGTGAGAATATGGTTGAACGAGATTGAACTGGGTTTGGGTAATTTTTTTACATATAGATATGACTTTGGGTTTGGGTATTTTTCTTTTTGTATATAGATCTGACTTTGGGTTTGGGTATTCTGGAGATTGAAAACTGATGTGTTGTTTTGAAATCATTTTTGTATAGGTTTTATGTCATTGTAAATGGATTCTTCTTTTCACTTCTTGTCTGATTGTAAGCGTGTAGTGAATTTTTTTCAATGAGGCTGGTTAATTTTTTCCAATGATCCATTATTGAGGATTGCAAAATCGATCCCTGTTTTACTTTGTTGTAAAACTCTATTAGTGGTATTTGGTTGAGAGATACCTTCTGCTTTGTAGCTTGTTTGGTTTGTTTGAATAAAGTTTCTCTTTCTTTCTCCAGAACTTGAAGAACACGCAGAACCATCAACAATATTGTTTTTTTTTTAACTTTTATGGAAAATATAATGTTATTTTGAATCTGGGTTTGTGAGAGTTTGTGTGATTTAAACATGATTCTTTGCCTATTAAAAAATTGAGATGATTTTAATATGATTTTGGAAATCTGTGTTGATTAAAAATTAAGAACACGTTTGATTTTGGAAATCTATGCATCGACATATATATATTTTTATATATAACGAAGTTTGTAATAGATTCTAGTAATGTTTAAAAAAAAAAAAAGTAAAAAAAAATATATAAATTTTATAATTTTCAAATTTTTTATATTGTTTTAAATTATTTTTTATTTTTAAAATTATTTTTTTTAATTGAATTATACGTGTGGCAATGTCTTTTTGTTAGCCACATCATCCAGAGAAACTAACTGAAGCCCACAATTTGCTAATATGCATAGTAAATTTGGGTGTATGATTTGCAAGTAATAATAGTTTATGAAAAAATTATATTTATTCTTTATTTTAATTAGATGGAAAACGAAAAAATTATTTGTAAAATGAGAGTGACATATCACGATGTAAGGCAGTATGGAATTCCAAGGCTGTGAATTTTTTCTAAGATTTTTACATCAAAAAGAGGTTGATAATGAATATCGCCCTACTATTACTTATTTAGATAATATTAGATATATAAACTTGATAACAAATATGAAGAATGCAAAAACTGGAAGAGTTTATACAAGAGCACAACTAAAAATTAGGATTGTGCAAAAGTTTTTTGAAAACATCCAACTTGAATAAACAGCCCAATATGGGCGGATTGAGAATTATACCAGCCCGCCCAAATAATCTGAATAAATTGATTAAGAGTTTTTTCTCATTTATACATACATATGTTATGCATATTATTATATATATTATATGTAATATTAAATATTGTTTTTAAATTTTTAATAATAAATTTAGAATAATGTTTTAAAGTTTCAGTTTATAATAATATGTTTAAGTTTGGAAGATATTATTTGAACAATTTTAAAAAAAGAAACTTAAGATTGCTTTAGGTGGGTTAACCCGACTAAACCGCCTAAAACATTGGACGCGTTTAATTTTTTTTTTCTTAATTGGATGGATTAGACTTGGAGTTTTGCAAGCCAATTTTTACGTTAGGTTGATTAAAATATGTTATAACTGTAAAGACCCGACTAATTTAAAGATCTCGAACCTTTAAAACTACTAAGACGTACTACTATCTTTTTTATACATACATAAAATAATAAAATTTTATTAATACATAGAAAATCTAAAAGTACGGGATCCCATTATTCATACATAAAAAAAAAAGAACAAAATTTTTAAGATATTTCAAAATAATAAGTGTGGAAATCATAAAGACATAATTAAAAGACTCAAAATATCATTGTCATCCTCGATCGATCCCATCGGTTCATTCATTTAGTTCCTCGCCCAATACACATGTCAAAGCCACCTCGGATCCGTCTCGCCTTCCATGTGTCATTTACCTGCACAATCTAAATAAAAAGGAATGAGTCTAATGCCTAGTAAGGAAAAACTACTAAAACATAAGACATAAAACATAAAATGGACTATAATATTAATGGTCATTAACTCATTATCGTAGTATGTGATAAAAATCAATATAGTCCTCTTATTTTAAAGACAGGTTTAGACACAACTATAGTCTACGATAACAATAAAAATCTCAGGATTTGCTATCTAAGCAACCTGTTATCCCCAAAATTTCAGTTCGATGACGTGGCAATCAGAAATGACAATTGGCAATGCATGGTCAGTAAATGACACATTAATAGTCAATAAATGTATTGGCTTTTCGGAGTTGTGATATTACTGATCATGAAAATTATTTATCTGGTTTGGAAGTGATTTGACCGACCAGGTAGAATTTTTGTCCGACCGGTAAAGATTTTTGACTGACCAGTAAAATGTTCTGGCCAACCAGTAGAATATTTTGGCCAACCAGTCATTTAAGTAAAGTGTTTTGCTAGACCAACAAAGTGTTTTGCCCGACCAGTAAAGTGTTTTGCTAGACTAGAAATGTGTCATGCTAGACCAGAGATGTGTTATGTTAGACCAGAGGAGTGCTAGAGGAGTGCTTTGCCTATGCCGACTGGTGAGTTGTCTTGGCCGACCAGTCACTTTGGGGATGGATTTGGTCGGTCCACCAAACAGAATCTCAGAAGTTACCGTCCAGTAACTCTTCAATAAAAGCTTCGGTAACAGCTTCAACCCGAACCATTCTCAACTGCCGTGGGAATCTCTCAGATATCCCGGAATAATAGCTATATTATTGTAATTTAAATTTATTTATACTTTATTAATTAAAGTCTGTTGGAAGAACGAAGGACCCGGTCGAAGGGATATATCTGATGTACGATCCATGAGCCTATAAATAAATGGCTCATGGCATCATTTAGGGGGATCTGATCTTTTTAGACTTAGAAAAACTCTCTAGTTTTGAAACTTTGGGATTGTTACCTGGGGCATTCTTGGGGCATTTTCTGAGAGCTTAGAGAGATAAAGCTTGTATTCTCTAGAGAGAGAAACTCTGTACTTTTTAACTTACACTTAAGAAACTCAGTTGGCTCAAGTTCATCTGATCTTAAATGCAGGCTAAATATATCACAACTCCAAGTGGATTAGGCTATTACCAATAAATTGGGGCTGAACCACTATAAAATTATTGGTGTCGTATTTTTTATTCAAAGCTTATTGTCATTTTGACATCTACTCGTCATTGGCCAAAATCGTGGTCAATATTTTGGTGATTTCATTGAGAACATGAAGAGAAGAAACACACGACTATCATATCAAGATGGCGCCCAAGAATACCAATGTGGCATCCAAAAAGTCAGGCACGTCAAAAGAGCCTGCTAGATTAGAAGGTCCTGGACCGTAGAACCTAGAGACTGAGCCCAGGGTCTTTCTCGAGGAGACCACTCCAGAAGTTGAACAACTCCAGGAAGCAATAGGTGCTTTCAAAGAAGAGATGATGCAATTCAATGCTCGGCAGGAGTCTTTTTGCTGAAGAGATGGCCAGGCAGAGAGCTGGGTTAGAGCAGCAAAGGCGCGATATGGATGCCAGAAGCAAAGAGATCAGACAACGACAAGAGGAAGTCGATTGGAGACATTGTGAAGCATCACTTTCTCTGGAAGCGGCTACCCAATTGGCCCAAGCCAATGCTCAAGCCGCGGCACAAGCAGCCACCCAGGGAGCAAGAAATAATAATGCTGGTCGGAGGACCACTGACATAGCCAATTCTCGGGGACCGAAAAGAAGTAGGAGTAACCCCCCTGGTCGGGAAGAGGATAGGGTTCGATCTGGAACTCCCTCGATGCAAAGGGAGAACTCTAGAACCCCCTCCAGGAGCCACCGATCAGAAACTTCAAGATCAGGAAGTCACCGATCGGGCAATAAGAAGACCCCAAGAAGACCCCACCCAGGCAGGATCATACCAGAACTCCTCGAGATAAGGGAACTTCACAGTTCAAAGATGGACATGGTTGTGATGAGGCTGATAGTCATCACACCGACCAGTCAAAGGAAAAGGAGGGCAACGACCAACAAGGAGGAAACTGCCCGGCACGTACCGAGAAGCCTCCACTACATCCTGGCTAGCAGCGTAGTAGGAGAGAAGAAGTCCAGTGCAGTAAGCCATCTGAAAAATCTAAGAGCACAGTGTTTGATCGGTTGGGAAGGCGCACTTCTCAGAAGGATCTAACGGGTGTTGATAGTGACAAGAGGAGGACCGTCCCGATCGAAGGGCAAGATCTGAACCACCCTGTCAGTCAAGTAGAAATACTTGACGACAGTGCACCAGACGAAAATGCCCGACCAGGAGGTCAAAACCTTGAGACCCCGACGGTAGCCCCAGCCATCCAAGCCCAGCTTGATGTGCAAACGGCTGCGGTGCAAGGTTTATCAAAACGACCTTCTAGAATGGATGTCGTAGACCACATAAGTGGCAGTCCATTTTGTGCCCAGATTAGAGCAACCCAATTGCCGGCAAAATATAAAGCACCGGTGCTGCCGGTTATACAGAAAAGGCGGATCCCATCAGACATGTTGGGAAATTTGAGGACTAGATGGAACTGCTTGGGGTAAGTGACGATTATCTATGTAGAGTTTTCCCGCCTACATTGTCAGATACTGCCCAGGAGTGGTATTGGAAGTTTAAGCCGAATTCCATCACCTCTTGGGAAACATTCAGGAAGGAGTTTTGTAGACAATTCAATGCTGCCCAGACTCCACCATTTTATGCCAACCACTTGGCAGTAGGGCTGAGCATAAAATACGAAAAAACCGTGTACACCGACCTACCGAACACCGAAAAAAACAAAACCGTTTAAACCGAAAACCGAAAAAACCGCCGACGGTGCAAACCGCCACTGTTCGGTCGGTTTGGAAATTTTGGGTGAACCGACCAATAAAACCGAAACCGACCGAACACAATAAAATAATAATATAATATTATATAATTATTAATTATTAAAATTTTTAATAAAAAAAAAAAAAACTTAAGGCACTTGTAAATGTAATTATGTTCTATATATTTATGTTTTAAAAACATACAAAAATGAATTCTAACAATCCAAAAATTTTAATTTTTTAACTAAAACTTTTTAAAAAAAATAAAAAATAAATAATCAATTCGGTTTGGTCGGTTAAACCGACCAAACCGCGGTCCAAAACGGTCGGTTTTTTTTTTAAACTGGTTTGGTTCGGTCGGTTTTTGGATTGCACCAATCCGAACCGAAAACCGAATTCTGGATTTTTTTTTGTGAAAAAACCGCCCAAACCGACCGATGCTCACCCCTACTTGGCAGATATCAAACAAGGAAAAGATGAGTCTTTAAAGAATTATATACAGAGATTCATGAGAGAAGACAATAGAGCAACTGCTGTAGGAGACGAGGGGAAGATGGTTGCCATATCCGCTGGGATAACTTATCAGAGTCCTTTGTGGGATAGTATACATAGAAATCCAATTTCAACACTTTAACAATTTCTTGACCGAGCAGACAAGTATATGAAATTGGATGATGCAATCGAGAAAGAGGAGAATGGCATAAACAATCCGGGCGGATCAACTGACCCTCCTAAGAATGGTGGAAAGAAACGTGGAAATAACGGGTCTGACCACCATGAAGAAAAGAAGGCAAAGTTGAGTTCAAACGAAAAGCCAACCAAGTATGAGTGTTAGTTCACTAATTACACCACTCTCTCGGCCAGCCGGGCGAAAATATATCTTGCTAGTCATGAAGAGGTTCCCTACAAGAAACCTCCACCCATCAGGAAAGAGATGAGTAAGAGAGACATGAATAAGTTTTGTCATTTCCATGGAGATTATGGTCACGACATGAATGAATGCAATCACCTCAAGGACGAGATAGAATTTCTTCTCCAGTCGGGCAAGTTGAGAAAGTACCGGGCAGAGACACCCCAAGGAGAAGGAGGCAGTAGCAATCCTAGGTTCAAAAGACAGAGATCTCCACCCTTGCAACCTGGGCCTGTGGACTTTACCTTAGACACTATATGTGGAGCTCCATACTTGGATGAGGATAGTAACAAAGCAAGGGAGAGGTATGCCGAGACACTTCGACATGAGCGCGAGTGCTAGGATTGGATTTGGTGAACAAAGCCTGATCAGGAACCACTGGAAGGGCAAGCGTCTGTGGATATATTATTTCTAAATACCGCTTTCAGAGTGGTAGCTTAATTTCAAGTTGTTTGACTTGTTATTTAGTTTTGGTTTATGAGCTGGTTATTTGCTAACCAGTCATTTATTTTTTGAACAATTTTTATTGTTTCAAACTCGTTATTAGACATGTTTTGTCCTTTTTAATGTACGAGTAATAAAAGAGACTATGCGCAGCGTGGTCGATTCTTGCTACAAATATGCATGTGTGTTAATTATCCGAGCAGTGTTCAACTAGTCGGTAAAATTGGATAGTGTTCAACTGATCGATACATTCAAGCAGTGTTCAACTGCTTGAATATTTTCCATATATTCTATGTGTTTCACGAGTAATTAACTGCTCGAACAGATGCGGTCAAGTAGCAAGTGACTAAAGATCTTTCAACCCTCGATCACTTGGGGGGCACATGGGATATACTGGTATATAATTTAACACAGGCAATAAGAGCACGAGTTAAGATATCTATTTTTAGGCTGACTTGTAAATTTTCGAAGTCCAAAAAGGCCATTAAGCTAACTTGTTTGACAAAGCTTAAGTAACTTGGAATTTTTTAAAATTTCAAGTTAGAAGTAGATATTCATGTGACAATAAACATTATGCTCATAAAATGTTAGAGCAATACGAGTGTGAGAAAGTATACTTAGTAGGGACTTATGAAATGTCTAGAATTTCTAAGTTAGAAAACTAAGTACTCATGCGAAAATATAAGGTATACATCAGAATGACTTTACTATTCACAAAAAACTTATAACTTTTTAAGTCTAAAAAGACTTAGAATGTTTCAAGTTAACAAAGAAAAGTAAAGTATAAATGCATGAACCATAAAGTTTTTGTGCAACCTCGAGGACATAAGGGCATTTGTCCGAGCGGATAGGCTGTGGTGTCCGAGCAGCCAGGCGCGCGACAATGAGGTTATGGTGTTCAAGTGGCTAGGCGTGTGTCCGAGCGGTTGCACCGCATTCCTGAGCGACTGTGCCGCGTTCACCCGAGTGGCCATGCTATCTGCCCGAGTAGATGCACCATCTTCCCGAGCGGCTGCGTATGTCCGAGGAGCAGGGTGTGTGTCCGAGCAGATGCGTGTGTCCAAGGAGTAGGGTACGTGTTCGAGTGGAGGCATGTGTCCGAGCAGCAGTCTGTATGTCCGAGCGGCTGGGGTAGTGTCCAAGCGACTGAGGTGCATCCGAGAAGCCAGCGAGAGGTGTCCGAGGAGACATTGGCTAGCCATCCAAGCAGGCACGCCCCCAAGCGGCTGGGCCGTGTGTCCGAGGAGCTGGAAGAGTGTCCGATCGGCTGGGTGCTGATCCGAGTAGATGGCGTGCGTCCGAGGAGCTGGAAGAGTGTCCGAGCGGATGGCGTGGTCCGAGCGGATGCGTGATGTCCGAGTGATGGAGCCCTGGTGTCCGAATGATGGTGCCATTACATCCGAGCAGACGGTGGCATATTCGAGCGGCTTGGGAAAACATATTTATGGTGTCCTTGGTGACTCTTAAAGAAGATGAACGATCGGCCATATACATGATTTCCCAATAAATTATTTTCAAGGGGACAACAAATCTTAAGGGCATGGGAGCAAACATGTTTTCCTACTCATGGGGTACTACAACAAGATCAAAATAATAGAATTTGAAGAATTCAAAACAAAAGTTCAATAGTGGGTTTACTATAAAAGTGAAAGTTAATGACCGGATGGAAGCTTTTGGATGACCTCAAAAACATTTTGCTAGAGAAAAAAGTTTATCATACGAGTAAATCATATAATAAACTTGGGGGGCAAATGTTATCCCCAAAATTTCAGTTCGATGACGTGGCAATCAGAAGTGACAAGTGGCAATGCATGGTTAGTAAATGACACATTAATAGTCAATAAATGTATTGGCTTTTCAGAGTTGTGATATTACTAGTCATGAAAATTATTTATCTGGTTTGGAAGTGATTTGAACGACCAGGTAGAATTTTTGTCCGACCGGTAAAGATTTTTGACTGACCAATAAAATGTTATGGCCGACTAGTAGAGTATTTTGGCCGACCAGTCATTTGTTTTGCTCAACCAGTCATTTGTTTTGCTAGACTAGTAAAGTGTTTTGCTAGACCAGCAAAGTGTTTTGCCCGACCAGTAAAGTGTTTTGCTAGACCAGAAATGTGTCATGCTAGACCAGAGATGTGTCATGTTAGACCAGAGGAGTGCTAGAGGAGTGCTTTGCCTATGCCGACCGGTGAGTTGTCTTGGCCGACCAGTCACTTTGGGGATGGATTTTGTAACAACCTGGTTACCCCAGAACAGTTACGGTGAACCGGAAATTTAACTCGCTTCTAGTGTTATTAACAGGCTAAGGTGGAAAACCAATCAAAAGGAAATGATATATTTTATTTAATACATAAAACTGTTCATGGGATTATAAAAATGTTTACAAGTTATTTACAACTCAAAATGGTCATTACTGTTTCAATTACAAACCCGCCGACCTAAGCGACAAAAATAGGGTAAACCCCCTAGTTCCTCTGAGAACTCCTTGGCTGTGGTGGTCAAGCGGCCGCATATGTACACAGCACCACCTAAGCTCTCCACTCAAGGTTGGGTGAGCTTTTCTTTCCCTTTACCTGCACCACATAGCACCCATGAGCCAAAGCCCAGCAAGAAAACACAATATGGCATGAGTATAATATCAACAATGATCATAATAATCATTCAGGACTTTCAGTCCAAAACGGGTGAGTGACAATTGGAAAAATCACTAAAGTGGGATTCAGCTCCCTTTAGCCATGTGACAATAGGGTCACCGGGGCTTAACAAATAAGTGATCCTTTCACTAGCTTATCAAGATAGGTGCTCGATGAACAAGTCACCAATATAACCTATCGCATGACCATAGAGTCATAACCGTGGGATTCCGCTCCCTAGCCATGTGACAAGCTGTCACCTAGGCCTTAGACCCTGGCTCTGAGTAACTAGCTTAGACTAGTCAAGCGCTTATAAGTTTCATCGAACTTAGGGTCAGTCCAGCATTAATGCTCGTAGAGTCATTCAACGCTGATATCGATTAGATCTAATCTTTAATCGGCCCTACGTTCAGAACGTTTATGCCGTTTCTGTTGGTTTTTATTGATCAAATCAGAGATTATACGCAGCGGAACAACAATAAAATTGTTAGATTAATCCCATAAGATTTCTAGATCTACTTCTTCACATGCATATATATATTACATCAAGGACATGAATAGAAAAATTACCTCAGGTCCTTCCTAGCTGCTATCTTTTCGTATGGCTGAATCCTTGAGATCTCACACCAAGATCTTCCAAAATGTTCTCAGGCACACAAAGAACGAGTGTGGGCTCACTATACAAATAATAGGCAATAAACTATTTATCAGATGTTCTCAACACATGAGATCTGATAAAGTTTTTGGACCTAGGTTTTGTGAAGAACAATAACTTTTGTTTATGTCACTGTTCTCTTTCTCTGAGAGAGATTCCTAGATATTTTTCTATCCCTGAAAAGTTGCATTCTGTGAAAAACTGATATCCTATATTTAATATATCCTATATATTAAAATATTTGTTATTTTAAACAAATTCAAAATAACTGATCAGTTATCAGATTTTTGTTTAAATAATAATATTTTAATTATATTAAAATATATCATTATTTATTTAATATTTAAATAACTAAAATTGTGGAATCAACAGACTGAGTACACTCTCTTATGCGTGTAGCACAGTGCCTGTGCACTATGCCACACGTGTACCACATGCCTGTGATGGCATGTGATTTTTCCCAATTTTTATTATTATTTAAATACCAAAAATCCCAAAAATAAATTAATTCAAAATTAATTATATTTTTGTTAAATCAAATAATTAATTAATTAATTACACATAATTAATTAATAATTATGTTTGATACATAGAAAAATATTTTACTTATCACATAAGTCATTTTTGCCCAATTTTGTATTTACCTTCGTCAGTGTTTGTTTGAGTCATTTTGGGGACCATGGACCTATAACATTAAGCTCCAATAAATAAACTAAATAATTAAACTCTTTAATTATAATAGTTAATTTATTAATTCTGATATTACTCCACTATAAATTCAGAATTGCACTCCTTATGTTATAGATATACTTTTACATAAATCTTATCTTAAGTCGTCCATTGATATAACCATCTTACAATAGTTCAACCCTCTAATTAATTAGTTCATAAATTAGAATGGAAGAATTACCATTTAATTTTTCTAATTTACTTCTTATTCCTTAAGTACCATTAATTCACTAGTGAATAATTAATCTATAATCTAATTATAGATTTGAGCTCAAAATCATTCAGTTCCAGAATTAACCCTTAAGGGAACTAATATACGATCTGTTAGGAAAGATTAGATTCCGTATTGTTGATACATGTTCCCAGCCATCCATGATATTAAATCTCCAAAACAAAAGTCATTAGCCTCATTCTTTGAAGAGACCTTAACGAATGAATCAAAAGATTTAATAAACATGAACAGGAGTTCATGAACACTCAGGATTTAGGTTGATCTATAAATGATCATCAGTTATGATATGAATTACAAGTCTTTATTATTAAATAGTTTTTGGATAAAGACTTTAATTCATATCGGTCCATGTCATATATAATCATATTATATAAAGCACCTTTACCGAGATGTTTTTCCACATCAATAATCCGAATCTAGATTATTTGTATCATTATGATACTCAGTAAACCGTACTTACAACTCCAATTAAAGAATTCCGTAACTTTAATTTGTTGTTGTTGACTATTTTTATTCATTCATGTGATCTTAATTCTCTCATACTAATACAAGATCACATCTTCAATAATGAATATGGAATTTTTCTAATATTTACAAAATTATTCAAATAATAATTTAACAATCTAAATATGACAATAATAATAAACCATTGTATTTATTTATTCACAGAAAGAACAAATGTCTTTACATGCTTTTAGGACACACTCCTAACAGTTTCTGACTCTCAGGTCAGTAATATGCGACCAGTGCCATCCCTGACTAATCAGTGCCATACACAAGTAAACAAACTCTGCTAACATTTAATATGCAATCAATTTCCACACTTACCAACCAACATGCCTCAACAACAACCATGCATGTCATATACACAGGGTGCAGTTTTCTTACCTCTGGTTCGAGCGAGAAATAGAACAAGAACGACTCTTGAGAACGATCGACCTTTTGATTCCTTAGCGGTTACCTAATCACAACCAATTATAACCTCCATTAAAGAAAATCGACAATGAAAGGGTCTTAACCTAAACCCCACTCTCGGGACCTCGAAACATGCCCACACGGTGAGTAGATTCAATCCCGGGCCTTAAGGATTGAAACCCCGAGCCAAAAACCCTTAAAAACAATCAAAACAGGATTCTAGAGGAGCAGAGTAGTGCTACAGCGCTATACTTAGAACCCCAAACCGCCCAACAGAACCCTGTGTAGCGCTATAGCGCCCTCTGGTGGGCGCTGTAGCGCTACACCCAGCCAGAAACTCCCCTGAAACCTCTTCCTTCGACTCCTTCAATTCCAACTCGATTCCAATGCTTCCAAACCTCATTTTTGGTGCCAAATGAACCCAAAAACCATCCTCATATGCCCCAAGCATCACAACCACAAGAACCCTAGCCAAAAACCCCCAACAAAACCCATCATCAAACCTAGAAATCTCAACTGAAACCCCGAGCCAAAAACCCTTAAAAATGCCCAAAACAGGGTAGTGTTGTAGCGCTACCCCCTAGCGCCCCAGCACCCTTGCCAGAGAAGACTGGCGCCTGGCTAGCGCTGTAGCGCTACAACCAGGGTTTTCAACCCTGGTTTTCCCATCCTTCGACACCACCATTTCCAACCTTAATAACAAGCTTCCAAACCTCAATTAATGCCCCAAATGAACCCAAAAACCATCCACACATGTCCCAGGCATCATAACCCAAGTAACCCTAGCCAAAAACTCCCATCAATTCCCAATATCAACTCTAGAAAACCAAGCTGAAATCCAAAACAAAAATAGAGCAAAGCTAGAGTTTTAATGGCTAGAAACTTACCTCAAGCTCAGTTTAGAACCCTCTTCAATGGTGGAACACAATCCTAAGCCCTCAAGATCCACTTCCCTAACTTGAATCCTCAAAAGAAGCTCAAAAATCCAAAAAGAAAATGAAGAGAAATGATGTACAGGAGAGGAGGATAGGGCACTCTGTTTTGGCAAGCTTCTACAGCCTTCAATTGCTTAAGTATATCTTAGGGTGAAAAGACTAAATTGCCACTAGGCTATTTAAAGTCCTTTAAAGGCTCCCAAGGGTAAAACCTTCCTTTCCCGCCTATGTCGTTAATCATAATTAACACCCTCCAATTCCTATTATTCCCAAAGTTTTCAAATACCAATAAATCATATCCCGTTACCCTTTAATTCCCGGCAACGCTCTAATCATTCAAATCACCCTGAGCCCCGAACTTTAACCTATTATGACTAAACCGCTAATTAATATTCTGAGATCGTCTCATGTCGAATAGCTCGAACAAATCCACATTATAATGTGGTCTCAATAACATGTCACCGACATGCATACACATATACAATTACGCCCTCAACGAGCCAAATTACCAAAACACCTCTGTAAAGAAATGTGGACCCACATGCATGCATTTAACATCATATTATAATATAATTCACATAGACATGCATATAATCATTTAATGGCATAACTAAACAGTTATGGCCCTCCCGGCCTACTAATCCAGCCATTAAACTGCATTAGGGATTTCAGGGCATTACAGATTTGGTCGGTCCACCAAATAGAATCTCAGAAATTACCGTCCAGTAACTCTTCAGTAAAAGCTTTAGTAACAGCTTCAACCCAAACCATTCTCAACTGCCACGAGAATCTCTCAGATATCCCGGAATAATAGCTATATTATTGTAATTTAAATTTATTTATACTTTATTAATTAAAGTCTGTTGGAAGAACCCGGTCAAAGGGATATATCTGATGTACGATCCATGAGCCTATAAATAAATGGCTCATGGCATCATTTAGGGGGATCTGATCTTTTTAGACTGAGAAAACTCTCTAGTTTTGAAACATTGGGATTGTTACTTGGGGCATTCTTGGGGCATTTTCTGAGAGCTTAGAGAGATAAAGCTTGTATTCTCTAGAGAGAGAAACTCTGTATTTTTCTACTTACACTTAAGAAACTCAGTTGGCTCAAGTCATCTGATCTTAAGTGTAGGCTAAATATATCACAACTCCAAGTGGATTAGGCTATCACCAATAAATTGGGGCTGAACCACTATAAAATTATTGGTGTCGTATTTTCTATTCAAGGCTTATTGTCATTTTGACGTCTACTCATCGTTGGCCAAAATCGTGGTCAACACAACCATATTTCCCAAGTGACTAAAGACATTAAAAAAAACATACAAACACATAGCACATAGAATTTAACTTATTTTCCTTACCAAAATTGGGATATTGGAGACAAGTGCAGGATCGGAAACTCCTAAAAACAAACATTCAAAAACCATAAGTTTCCTAGAGAAAGAAGATGAAGAGAAGATCGAAACCATCGAAATAAAGACTTACCAAAATCTTAAGTTTCAAAGAAACCGAGTACCTAACCAAAAATCATTATAACGAGTTAAGATTTGAACTGAAAGAAAAGAAAAAGAAGAATAAAATTAAATTGGATTTGAGGATTAAGAGTACCTTAGATAGCTAGAGCTTTGATCTATACCTCAAACACTAAAATCACACTATAGCTTACTTCCCAAGTGTTTAAAAAAGCTTAGATATGAAAGCTTGTAACCTCAAAACCCTCGTGTTTCTCTCTAGAACGAAAATAGCAGCTTGGAGGCTCTGAAAAGTGTTTGAAAGATGATGAAAATGGCTGAGTGACGGGTAATATTTATAGAGTTCAAGGAGTGAAACTAACTCCCATTAAAATGAATAAAAATGGGATTTTCTGCTCAACAAATGCCCAACACTCGGTCAAAATCATTCAAGAACAAGTCCAAACTGTTGAGGACTGTTTCTAGCTTCGAATCCACAGAGTTTCAAAAATGACTACTGGAGTCGATATATCGCCCTTATAGGCAATATATCGCCTGCCTTTTTTTCCCGAGGCTCCGTGGTTTCGTTCATGCAAAGTCGACGTGTTTTCCGTATTAGCATAGGCAATATATCGCCTCCTATAGCTGCGATATATCGACTTACGTTGATGTACTAAACCATGTTTTTGCACATTTTAAGCACACTTAAAGCTATTTAAACTACTTTGGCTGAGTAATACGAGATCCTAGCATCTGAGGGAATGTTCTAGACTTCCTAGGTTTATCCTTGATTATTTTTATTCATTTACAATCCTTAATAAACATACATGTGACAAATGTCATATTCTTAGTTATTCTATTTAAATCTTAGGTTATAATAAATAATATTTCTAGGACCAACTACATTAATTAAACCTTATGATAAAATTAATATTTCTAAACTATAGGCTAAACTTATAAAATTCATAACTAGCTCTACGAGTTTCCAAATAATTCTCACCTTGAACCAATATCACGAAAATCAAAATATTATAGCATAAGAGACTACTATCTAACTAAGTAAAATTCTGAGGCACTACAATAACTCGACCAAACCAACCAATGAACACCCTTACTAAAAAATAAGCGGGATGGATTAAAAAATGATTGGAAGCTTTGGAAATAAATCATTGGCAAAGAAACAGATTTAGGATGGAATATAAAAAAGAAAACAATTGATGCATCTAAAGATTGGTGGAATAGTAAATTACATGTACATGTAAATAAATACTTTTATGAAATTAAAATATTGTTTTATGAATTTTAAATTTAATTAACATAATTCTTATTATAGAGTCATCCCAATGCTGCGAAGTTTGACGTTTGGGGAGTTGAACCAGAGTTAGAGCAGAAGTTAAATAGGATTTTCATGAACACTGTTGATACAGGAGAGTATGCTTGGACACCTTCATCTGGAATAATTCCATCTGAGTCTGAAAAAACCTTATATGAACAACTTAAGAGTAGTGATAAGTCTGAGACACCTAATATTAATAGATTACCTGAAGAGAGAAATAACAAGAGATCAACTGACCCACTTGAGAAACAAAATAAAAAAAAAAGTGAAAAAAAACGAAAAAGGAAAAAAGAATAAGGGAGGGACTTGTAATGCCCCAAATTTCCTAATAAGGTTTAGAACCTTGATTAGGAGGCCAGGAGGGCCATAATTGATTTATTATGCTATTTAATGATAATATGCATGTGAACCCATTTCTGATTAATTGGGTGATTTTCATATTTTGGCCATTTCGGGCATATTTGGCATATATGTGATATGTGTGTGGTGCTTTATTATTATTTGGTTACGCTAGGGTTACTCAGCACGAGACGATCCTAGGAGGTAAGCTAGTGGATTAGTCACAACGAGATTTATTCTTGACTCGGAGTGAGTCAAGGGGTATTTAGCACATTACCGGGTTATTGGGAATAAATATTTAATGATAAATTGGGAATTAGTAAGATCAGGGGGAAATTTTGGAGGTTTTGATTATTTTGTCCCCGGGGGTGTTTTCGGGACCCCGAGCGTTAGGAATTGTTTGAGGCTACTTAAGCTTGAAGTAACATTTTAATAAATAAAAAGAACGTTCAGTAAGTTCTTTCTCCCTCTAAGTTCCATTTTCATCTCCTGATCGCATTTTCGAAGGAAAATTGAGTTCTAGGACTCGGATTCAAGCAAGGATCGAGGCATAGCGATCCTAGGAAAGATTAGAAGCTTATTAGCCGGAGTATTTAGTTGGAAAACAACTAAATCGAAGGTAATCCAAGTTTTAAGTTCTAAGTTTTTAAAGTTTCTAAGCTTGAATTGGACTTTGTGTTTTGATGAGTTTTTGATTGGTTTGAGACTTGGGTTTTGTTGGTTTTAGATCATGGGGATGTTTGGGAACTTTGATTTTTGAGTTTGGAGATGTTTGGATAGGTTTTTGGAAGGTTTTAAAAAGGAGAAAATGAGGAAAAAATGGCTGGTACGAGGTTGGGTCGCAGCCCTGTTCTAGGGCGCCGCGGCCCAAGCTTGAAGAAGCAGGTGGAGGTTTCTGTTTGGCCTGAGGGTCGCGGCGCTTGGTGCCATTTTTGGATAAAGTGATGTTTTGACCATGGGGACTTAAACCTTAGGCCTCGGGATCATTCCTACCACCCGGTTTAGTGGGATTCGATGTCCCGGAGGCTAGGTCTTGGTTCCAGGATTGGTTTTAGAATTTGAACTCATTGGATCACCGTTTATGGTTGTGACTAGGTTATCACTAGGGCCTTGGAATCAGGATCGTGCTTGTGGCTCATTTATTGGTAACCTGTGCTTGGACCAAAGGTAAGAAAACTTGCACCCCATATATGTGACATGCATGGTTATTCTTGATGCATGTTGGATGTTTAAATGTGATGCACGAGAAACATGTGGTTAGGGCATGCCATGAATGTTAAATATGAGATTGATCAGAGCTTGAGTCTCTGTGTTTGTGCATGATCATAATTATGCTAGCAATTGTTAAATAAGCATGCTGAATGCCCTATTTTCGGATATTTGACATATGTTATATGCCTTGTAGCATTGCTTACCTGTGTGTGGCACTGACTAACTAGTCAGAATCAGCACTGGTCGGGTTTTACTGACCTAAGAGTCAGAAGTGGCATAAGCGTCATGAACGCAGAGCCAATAAAAGATTAGATCTAATCGACATCGGCATTGAATGACTCATATGGGGTATTAATGCTAGACCAACCCTAAGTTCGATGAAAACTATAAGCGCTTGACTAGTTTATGACTAGTTACTCAGAGCCAAGGCCAAAGGCCTAGGTGACTATTTTGTCACATGGCTAAGGGAGCGGAATCCCATGTTAGTGACTCCGTGGTCACTCGGTAGGTTTATGTTGATGACTGTTTCGTTATATACCTACCTTGTTTAAGCTAGTGAAATGATCACTTATTTGTTAAAGGTGCAGACCCCCTAATAGTGACTAGATGATTAGTCACTCGTTTAAAGGTACAGACCCCCTGTTTGTGACTTGTTGATCAGTCACTCGTTCATTATTTGAACTTATTTGCATGCGTGATTAAGGCTGTTATTGCTAGGCATGCACTCTATGATTTGATGTCATGTTATGACTGTTCGTGAGCATGTTGAGTTTTCTTGCCGGGCCTCGGCTCACGGGTGCTATGTGGTGCAGGTAAAGGCAAAAGAAAGCTGGACCATCCTTGAGTTGGAGAGCTTAGGTGACGATGTGTACATATGTGGCTGCTCGACTGCCACGACCGAGGGTTGAAAGAGGAACTGGGGTTACACCCTGTTTTGCCGCTTAGGTCAGCTGGTTGTAAATATTTTATTGTAATGAACCTTTAAATTATATTTTTGGGATCCCAATGTATACAATAAACATTCTAATGAAATGTTATATCTTAACCAAAAATTTTAATCCCTAAACCGCTAATCATACTTAGTCACACGATTATGGCCAAATGACTCGATTAGCGAGTTTAGCATTGTTTAAAAGGCACACCGTAACAGTCCCTGGAGTTTAGGGCGTTACAGGTCTGCAATGATATTTGAATAAATTGGTCACCTTATTGATTTCGTGGAGACTAGAAGTAGAAATATTGAAACAACTAAGGTGAATAGTATAGCAGAAGTTATGAAAGTGTAAATTCTTTGCTTAGAAAAGAGAAAGGGAGCGACTTGTATTTATTTGCAACTCGCTTGTTTACCGTGAAAGAGAAGAGAGAGAGTTTTGTTTCATTGGAAGAATCAAATGCTAGTTGACTAACTCCTAGCATCTATTGTTGTCCTTTGCCAGATGTTGGCTGACTGACTCCTAGCGTCAGTTGTTATCCAGCTCCAAATTCTGGCAAGTTGGCTAGAGGTTGGTTGTCTAAGTGCAAGTGTCTTCTCACCTGCATTGACATTTGAATTTCCCATGTTAGGAAGGGCAGTACGAGTATGATAATTCTGAACTGAAGATGATGGGACCATCATTTGTTGATCCACTCCGCCACTGTTGGCAATTGGAGTGAAATCACCTAGAGATTGCATTGAGTTGACTTGACTCTAAAGTGTGATGGTTGTACTCCTATGATCTAGGATGGCATCGTCTCCACCTACATGATTAAGTCAGCATTCTCTGCCTCAAGCCTCTCAATTTTCTTGCGATCTTTATTCATATGGGCAGTGAGGGCTACAACCTGGGCGGCTAGATCGAGTGTCTCAGTCATGTCTGTCATAACTCTCAAAGTGAACTCCTTAATCCTTTGTCAATTATTTGGTTGCTAGGGCCCCACAGTGCACGCCAAATTGTAAAAGCTCTTTCTACCATTAATTAAAATTGGGCACAAGCAACCTATCAAGAACAAAGAAAGAGGCAAAAGTTCAATTGGGAGCACCACTGTCAGCCAAAGGGACTCTGATGCTCAAGTCAGCCCGATTAAAATAAAATAACGAAAGAGAGATAAATAACAAAATGATAAATGATGAAAGAATGAATAAAGGAAATGATGATGGAGGCAAAGCTTGGGAGCAAAAACTCGGATGATTGGTTTAGTTGTCAGAATGAAGTGATTAGTTCGAGTACTAATTATCATATAATCTTAAAGGACTACCTAGACTTCATTTTATAAGGTCCTCCCTTAGTTTGACTGTCTCGTTCGACTCATTCAAAGGAATGGTTAAGTGAATCTCGCGTGAAGGATAACGTCCTCCTTGACTTAATCTCTATCTGATTGATTCAAAGTCTTTGGCTGATAGGATGGATTCACATGCGAATTCGGGTATGGGTTTAAGAACAATGAGTCATAAGGGTCGAGTAGGTCGAGTGGCTTTGTGGGCGAGTGATCCGAGTAGCCTTGTGGCCTTGTGGGCCAAGTGAGTCATAAGGGCCGAGTGGCCCTGTGGAGCCGAGTGGTTGTGTGGGCTGAGTAATTCGTGTGGTCGTGTGGACTGAGTGGGCGCAAGGCCCATCAACCAATATGGACCTACTCATTTGTATCAGTGTGGCTAAGTTGTTTCATCTGAATGCCTTATGGGGCTTTAAGTACACTATTGTTTTAAGCGGATTTTTATCACTATAGACAGTAACTTTATGTAAGGGTTAAATTCAATTTTTTTAGGAAAATTTACGGCATAACTTCCTATGTATTTGTATTTGTTGCACTTAAATGCCTAAGTTAAAATTTTTGTAGCATAACTCCATACCATTAATATTTTGGTGCGGTTGTCACTCCCTAGCCATTAACTGTGTTCCAAGGACACATGACTGCACCAGATTAGATAAAAAAAATTAAAGGAAAATTGTGGCATAACTCTCTATGTAGTTATATTTGTTGCACTTAAAAGCCTAAGTAAACTTTTTTTTTAAAGTATTGTTTTAAAAACTTAATTTATTTTTTAACTTTTTTTATTTTAATTAATCATTTTAAAATTTAATTTTTTATTCAATTTGGTGTGACTACTGTCTCCTAGAAAATTGCGAAAATTGAAACAATTCTTTTAATCATTTCAAAATTTTAAATAACTTTATTTATTTTATATTATATTTAAATTAAAATAAATAAAATTATATAATTATAAAAAATAATTAAAGGATACATACTTTCATAAATTTTAGTTAAGTATTTAAGTGTAACAAATATAACTACATAAAGAGTTATACTACATATATTTTTTGAATTTTTTATCCAATTTGGTGCAGTCACATGTCCCTATAACACAATTAGCAGCTAAGGAATAATGATTGCACCAACATACTATCAGGTACTTCTTTAGTTCCTCACTTGCTTTTGAAAGACTTAGTCATTCATGAGACGTGTTACATTGGATTATATAAAATACATTTTGAGTGGTTGGATGAATTTAAAAAAAAAACATCTTAAAATACCATTTCACCCTCAGGAAACTCTTAGTAACTTGTAACCAGTTTATGTCTTTTTTTTAATAGACCCCCCAAAAAATCTATCTTCTCCCATCAACCATTTATATTTTTCTTTTGTTAAATACACATCTAATTAACCTATTGTAAAATATATTGACAAAATTAATTAATGTTAAAAATTCTATAATCTATAAAAAAAAATTATTATTTTTAAATCTAATTAATCTTAGTGTCAAATATATTTGCAAAAATAATTAATGTTGAAAGAGTTTACCAAGTTTTTTTAATAAAAAAAATATAATATATTCTCAATCCATGTATATAATATACATTCTCAAACCTAATTATTGGTAATACAGTTATCTCAATATTACAGGAATAAACAAAATCAAATAAGTCTAAAAAAACTTAATACACAACTCATATACGCAATCATAATATATCAGTTTTAGTTACATGCTACTAAACACGTATTTAAATTACTTAGCAACAACACAATGTTTATGTAACGCCCTACTACCGTAGAGCCATTACTAAGTGAAGTTAAAATGTGCAACCAACTCGCTAAACGAGGTTTTTAAAACAAAAGTGTGATTAAGTGAAAGTCTAGGCTGTAATCTTTAAAAAGTTACTCTATTTCATTAAAAGTTTAAGAGTTTAACATTCAGGATCCCATAACTCAGTTTATAAAATATTTACAACTCAAAGCAAGATTATAAGTAATTAACCATCAAAACTAGGGTTTATACAGCCTTTTCTCAAAAATTTCCCCAACCAAGACAGTCGGGCAGACCGAACATGTATGTGCCGCCCCCACGCCCTCCGTACTCATGGCTGGTTGACTTTCTCTTTGCCCTTACCTGCAACACAGAGCACCCGTGAGCCGAAGCCCAGCAAGAAAACTCAAACAGTACATAACACATGCATAATATACTATCACTACAACAGATATCTCAAATCTAGTCAGACAGTCCATACAACCTAACACATATACGGCCATGCCGTCCTAGAAGCGTTACCAAAGCCTGGGATCTCGGTCTACACCGTATGGATATCCCAGGTATCCACTGGGGTCTCACCCTAACCACGAGCACTCCATGTACTAAGTGGTATTCTCGGCCCCACTGCCGTTCTCGGCCATTCACCGTTCTTTCAGCTATAGTTACATATAGCATTCGCATTCAACATTCAAACATATAATGGTACATTTAGAGCTATAGCCTAGCAAAAATATAATCTAGGGCCACGCCCTGCAACAATTCAATGGGCCCAAGCCCTGCAACACGGGTGCTACAGTTCTCTTACCTGTATCCCGAGCGTTCGATGCCCCAAAGCCGCGAGCACGGTCCTCTACCCCGAGCCTCTCCAAAGACCTAGTCACAACACATATGAAACATCCTTTATCACTAACCAATCCAAGACCACTTCCCGGGACCAATCCCACACTCTCGGAACCCCCAAATCCCTAAAACAATACATCGAAGACATCCCCCGAACCCCCGGAGCAAAGGCTCAAAATTGCAAAATCCCATGCTCTGAAATTGGCCTAGCGCCGCGGCGCTGCCCTAGAGGGCCGCGGCGCCCAGCAAGTTAGAGAGCTCGCCCTGCCCAGAATCAGCCTCGCACCACGGTGCCCAAGAACAGGGTCGCAGCGCTCCTTCGCGAGCCCAGAAATCTGGGTTTTTCCCCTGCGTTTCCCCGAACCAAAACACTCCCAAATCATCCCAAACTCACACCTAAGCCCCAAAACTGTAACGCCCCAACTCCAGGGACCGTTACGGTGTGCCTTGTAAACAGTGCTAAACTCGCTAATCGAGTCATTTGGCCAAAATCGTGAACTAAGTTTGATTAACGGTTTAGGGATTAAACATTTTGGTTAAGATGTAACGTTTCACTAGAACGTTTAACATATACATTGGGATCCCGAAAATATAATTTCAGAGTCTATTACAGAAAATATTTACAACAGGCCGTTCTAAGCGGCAAAACAGGGTTCAACCCTAGTTCCACTTTAAACCTCGGCCGTGGTGGACGAGCAGCTGCATATGTACACGTCATCACCTAAGCTCTCCAACTCAAGAATGGTCCAGCTTCCTCTTGCCTTTACCTGCACCACGTAGCACCCGTGAGCCGAAGCCCAGCAAGAAAACCCAATAAAGCATGATATAATGTCAACAACGATCATAACAACCATTCAGGACTATCAGTCCAAGCAAATAGGTGACAATAGCCAAAAGTCACAATAATGAGCATCGCTCCTTCTAGCCATATGACGATAGGGTCACCAGGGCTTAACTGATAAGTGATCCTTTCATAAGTTTGATTAGGACAGGTGCATGGTGAATGGTCACCAACATAACCTTCCTCCCGACTCTAGAGTCGTGCAATGGACAGCGTCCCTTGGCCATGTGACAACAGTCACCGGGGTCATATACCTTGGCCATAAACATCTGGTCATAGACCAGGCAAGCGCTTAATAGTTCTTCGACCTTAGGGTCGGCCTGACATTAATGCCATAGAGCCATTCAATGCATGATTCTCGACTTAAGCTTGATTAGGACAGGTGCAAGGTGATTAGTCACCAACATAACCTTCCTCACGACTCTGGAGTCGAAACTATGGACAACGTCCCTTAGCCACGTGACAAACAGTCACCGGGGTCATGTACCTTGGCTATATTCATCTGGTTGTAAGCCAGGCAAGCGCTTATAAGTTCCTCGACCTTAGGGTCGGTCTGGCATTAATGCTATAGAGCCATTCAATGCATAATCATCGACCTTAGGGTCGGTCTAGCATTAATGCCATAGAGCCATTCAATGCGAAACTCTCAACTTTAGAGTCGGTCCCTGACTAGTCAGTGTCAATCACAAGTAAGACATGCCACCAATCACATACTTCATGTTCCATATCCGTAAACGAGGCATTTAGCATGCTTACTAAACAGGTATTAGTGTTATTAGGGCCATGCATAAACACAGAGGCTCAATCTCTGAACACTATCATACTCAGTATATAAAGCACGTCTCAAACACATGTTTCTCATGAATCATACGCAACATATCCAGCAATCCAACATGCGCTAATAACAGCCATGCATGTCACATTTAATAGTCAACCAACATGCATCAAGAATAGCCATGCATGTCATACATAATAATCATCCAACATGCATCATAATAACCATGCATGTCATACATATACACAGGGTGCAGTTCTCTTACTTCAAAGCCGAGCTAGAACGATTAAAAGAACGACCCTTGAGAACGATCAACTTTTAGTCCTTTAGCGGTCACCTAGTCATAACCAAATATAAGGTATCATTAATAAAAACGATAACTGAGGGTTCCCAAACCAAATCCCAGCCCCCGAGACCTCAAACACTACCCAACCGGGTACTAGGTTCAACCCCGAGGCCTATGGTTTGAATCCCCGAGCTAAAAACCACACTTTAGAAAAATTAGCCTTAAGGGCCGCGGCCCTCCCCTGCTGCGCCGCGACGCGCTCTTTAGACAGAAGGGCTCCCTCCTGACAGACACCAAGGGCCGCGGCGCTCCCCTGCTGCGCCGCGGCGCCCAGCCCAACCAAGCCAAGTCGGCCACACGCACCAGAATTTTCCCCTGTGCTATTTCCTCTCAAACCAGTCATTCTAACCATCATAAAACCTCTTCCTAACATATAATTAAACCCCCACACATCACCCATAACCTCTCATCATCAAAACCCAATCATACCATCAATCAAAACCCCTTTAAATCCATACTTCTCACAAGTATCAAAAACTGAAAACCAAAACTTGAAAACAGAGCAACACCTGAAACCAAAGTCTAAAACTCACCTTGAAACCTGTTTTGAATCCCCTTTAATGGTTGAAACAAGTCTCCTAGCTGCCACCTTTGATTTCCAAGCTTAACTTCTTGATTTGGGCTCTCAAAATTCAAAGAAAAGAGAAGGGAAAATCTTGTACGGGAGAGAGAGGAAGAGAGGATGAGGATGGCTCTGTTTTTACTCTGTTTTCTACAGCCCTTTATGTCATATATATCCCTATGGACAAAAGACCAAAATACCCCTTAGCCAAATAAACCCCTCTAAAGTCTTCTGAGGGTAAAACCGTCCTTTCTCGCCTAACTCGTTAATTATAATTAACGCTCTCCAATTCCCGATATTCTCAATATCCTCAAACACCAATAATTCACATCTCATTACCCTTTAATTCCCGGTAATGTTCTAATCATTAAATTCACCCCGAGACTCACCCCGAGCCCCGAACTTAAACCCGTTATGACTAGACCGAACACTTACACCTCATGATCGTCTCGTGTCGATAGCTCGAGCCAATCCACCTTATAATGTGGCTATATTAATTAATCACAATCACGCACCCAAAATATACAAGTACGCCCACAGTGGCCAAATTACCAAAATGCCCTTGCATTATAAATATGAGCCCATACGCATGCATTCACCATCATATAATAATATAATTCACGTAAACATGCATATAATCATTAAATATCATAATAAATCATTTATGGCCCTCCCGGCCTCCTAATCAAGGTCTTAAACCTTATTAGGAAATTTGGGGCATTACAAAAACCAACTCAAAACCCCTAATAGACCACACAACAACCTAAAAACATCATAACCTAGCTCAATTACACAATCATTCACAAAATTCACTCTTGAGTTCCATGCCTTAGTAATTCAAACCAGAAAGTTAAAAGCTTAAACCTAAATCCAAACCACACTTCAAATTCCCTAACCCATAATAGAAATAAACTTTGCAATTACACATAATCCTTACCTTGAGTGAAGAATCCAACCTTTAGCTTCCTTGCTTCCAGCTCCAAACCAAGCCCTATAATCCCTCAAGTTGAATTCCCACAAAACCAGCCACAACTATCTCTGAATTTCCATTCTTCTTTCTAAAATCAAACTTAAAACTCAATAAAATAAAAGCAGTTCTTACCTCAGGCAATCTTGGACTAAACTTGATCTTGGTTACTTCAAATCTCTCAATTCTCCTCCTAGGGCTCAAATTCTGCTTCCTTCTTCTTTTTCCCCTTTCTTTCTAGTTCTTTCTTCCAAATTCAGCATAAACTAGGATATTACCAAGTATAATACGTATTCCTTTCTCCTTCAGCTGAAACTTATCTATCCTTAGCCAATTGACCATTCTACCCTTCCTTTAATATCCCTTTCCTAACTAACCTCAAGGGTTCTCTTGTCTTTTCTTATCTATTACAATTCTACCACTTCTTCCAACCAAGCTTGTTACTCTCAGCGGTTACTAACGGTTACACAAGTTACCAAATTACCAGTTACCATTATCTCCCAAGAACTAAATTACAAAATCCCCGGAATACCCCTAAGCTCCTCTCGAGCCTGGTATAAAATCCCATTGTGACTTTTGAGTTATCCAGCTTGCTAGGACCGTCTCGGTATGTGCATCACACTGATATCACCACACCCACGTGGTACAAATCACATAACATAGTTATCACATTTATGCCCTCAACGGGCCAAAATTACTAATTTACCCCTATCATGCAAACGGGGCCCACATGCATATTTATACCACCTAAACATGCATCCTAGTCACATATTCATTTAAATTCATATATTAACATATTAATTCACTTATTGCCCTCCAGACACGCTAATCAGAGTCTTAAACTTTATTAGCAACTTAGGGTGTTACAGTTTATGTTACTAGTCATATAAAATTTACTATAAAACTTTCAACTATATATATTTTGACATTGTTATACACTTTTGTCCTTATTTTTTAAAGTCACATCAATTAAATTTTTCCAACTAATTCACATAACGGATAATACCAAATCAAAAGCATATACACAAAATATTGAAACAATATTCATATTTTGACACTTGTCAAAAATTGAGTCTCATAATGAAGGCCTTAGTGTTGCGAGGAACTAAAGAATTTTCCAATACTATCTATAGTAAGTTATGTGGCCAAAATTTTACTTATGTAATTAAATATAACAAATTCGAAGAGATAAGAATTTATGCGGCAAGTTTCCCATTTCTTTATTTTTTATTTTTGCTAGAACGTGCTTGTTCATAACGATGGCTACCACAGGAGGAGGCCCTCCCTTTGGAAAACAATAGAGTTTTTTTTTTTTTTAATTAGGAAAACAATAGCGTTTAAGCTAACAATTCTAGCATGTTTTGCCAAATCATCAGCTAGTGCATTGTCCGATCACCTAATAAAATTAACCCTACATACATTAAACTAATTTGATGTATTTATTATAATCAGAGTTTGAATGTTGCAGTAAACAGTGGACCCACATTTATTTTAATGTACCGTAGTTGATTTGATGACATAAGTTGACAAAGAAATAAAAAAAAAACATATTTAATAATTAAAGATGAATTGAATCTTTGAATTCATGAATCTGAGATTCCAAAACCCCACCACCTGACCAGAGTGTCACAACCCGAATCCAATCAATTCCATTTAACTTGTAAATAAAAATATCAATAGAGAGAATCAGAATACAATGTAAACAAGGAAACCCTAGTTTTAGAAAATAAAATAATAATTATAATAAAAGAAAAGAACTTGTATTAATATAATAAAGAGATTGAAAAGGGAATTTTGGGAACGGAATCTTTCACAAAAGTACTGTCAGATTGTCAGAATCAACGGTCACGATTACTGCGTTTGCTGACTATAAATATATATCCACGCGTTCCCTGCGCCTTCTCCATTCTCATTTCATACTCACCCACCTTCGTCTTCTTCTTCCTCCTCACTTGTACACAGAGGGACTGAGAGAGAGAAGGGTACGTCGCCATGTGTGGGATACTGGCAGTGTTTGGTTGCATAGACAACTCTCAGGCGAAACGGTCCCGTATCATCGAATTGTCGCGGAGGTCAGCTTTTTTCCTTGTCCATTTTTCGTTTTCTTCTCAATTTTGTCATAGTACGAATGCTTGAGCTTTGCATTGTTAGTGCATTTCATTTCTAAGCTGAGTTTTTCTTCTTTCCGAGAATTTATTCTTTGGGTTGGGATGTGTGCTACTGGATACGACATGATCTTTATCTTATTTTAACATACCCAAATCGTAGTATTGTTGATTATTATCGCATTATCGACTCTAATCGTTGATATTGCTATGGCTTTTTCCCGTTATCAGTTCAATTTAACATGTTTAATTTATATTTTGATGCTGTTTGCTCATGTTGGGATTTGGGTATTGAGTAAAGAGGTTTTAAGTTAATGGATTAGGATGTGGGTGGCTTTTTTTTAATTATCTTTTTTGTTTTGTTAATAAGCTTTGATTGATTATGTTTGCTCTCTTGACTTGAAACCCATAGGCTTCGCCATAGAGGTCCTGATTGGAGTGGCTTGCATTGTCATGGGGATTGTTATCTTGCTCATCAACGTTTAGCTATTGTAGACCCCACTTCTGGAGATCAGCCCCTTTACAATGAAGACAAGACTGTTGTCGTCACGGTACTACTAGCTCTTTTTCCTAAACCAACTAGTGTGTGTAGGTTTATGTTAACTAACGCTAAGATCAACTAATTAACAAGGTTTCCATTAAATTTGAAAAGTTTAATTAACACAAACATATATAAAATTATTGGATTACTTTTTGTGGAACTGTTTTTCTCTTTCCTTTTATATTTCGTTATTTTACCAATGTATCAACTTGTCACCTTTCTCATTAGTGATTGTTGAAATTGTGGTCATAAGGTTAATGGAGAGATATATAACCATAAGGAATTGAGACAGAAGCTGAAGTCACACCAGTTTCGCACTGGCAGTGACTGTGAAGTCATTGCACATCTTGTAAGTGACTGAGAATATATTCAAGATTGATTTGTGCGTGGTGAACAACTATTTATTATAATTATGACCTCTTTTCATATTTCTTCTTTTGGTACCTTTTTGGTGCATCACTTATTAGAATTTGTCATTGTCATTGCCAGTATGAAGAATATGGGGAGGATTTTGTGGATATGTTGGATGGCATGTTCTCCTTTGTCATTCTTGACACTCGAGACAATAGTTATATAGCAGCTCGGGATGCTATTGGTATTACCCCACTTTACATGGGATGGGGTCTTGATGGTATGTAACTTCATCCCTATATGTACTGTCTGGTGTTGATAATAGTAGTTTAAGACTTTGTTTCTTGAATAGGAGCTGCATAAGATGTTATAAAGTGTGAAAAATGTACTGCCTTACACTCACAATAACATATACTCTGTATTTTTTAGTTCAGAAAGTAGAGAGTGCCGTTGATTTTCAGTTCATCTATTATTTGCTCTTGCTTACTTTTATCCTTTACTATTTGAGAATTTATGATTTTATTTTTATTTTAAAAGTTAGAGAGATGATAAAGTGAAGAACATATTTTATTACTTAATCATCTGCAGGATCAGTTTGGTTTGCTTCAGAAATGAAGGCTTTGAGTGATGATTGTGAAAGATTTATGACGTTTCTTCCTGGGCATATATACTCTAGCAAGCAAGGTATGATCTTATCATGCTTGTGAATTTAAGTTCTCTATTAGTAAGTAAAGGAAACAATAAGTAAAGATCAGATCATATATTACCTTGTTCTTTTACTATAAAAACTCAAGAAATCTACAGAGTGGTTTCAAAACTTTAGTGCCTGTGATATATCTCTGTTTGGAACAAAATTCATGGTTAACTTAAAATCTATTTTTACAACATCACTATCCTTTTTGGTTGTTGGATGTTATGTTTTCCATCTTATGAATTCATGTATTTGCAGGAGCAATGAGAAGATGGTACAACCCACCATGGTTTTCAGAGCAAATACCTTCAACTCCCTATGATCCAATGGTCCTTCGCAAGGCTTTTGAGAAGGTATGCTCCAAAATTTTCTTACCTTTTTGTTATTTTATGTATTTATATTTCCACTACTCGTGCTTGGTATATAGCAGCCAGTATAAAAGAATATCCCATGGTCTAGAGGACCTCAAACTTGTGTTCGCACAGTTAGTTTTTGAGATGGTAATCAAAGCTCTAAAAAGATCAAACATACCATTTATACGCCATTGACAATTATCTTACTAGTATAATATAGTGACACGAAAGTCCCTTAATTACTAACATAAAAATATGTCAGGCAAGGCAGATAACTTTTTCTTAGGATATGGTTGGTTTATGCTTGTTCATTTCCTACTTCAAAAGTGATCAGCGGATTCTGCTAATTGGCTACTTACTTGTTGCCAGGGGGAGTTGCAAAAGTCTGCTAATATATGTGGGTTTGATTATTCTTATTGTCTGCCATGAGTTTACTTTTTAAGAATTTTGTGGTCAAAGCTAGGTACAGAATTTTATAGGACAAAGCTCATTTGTCATTGGAGTTGATTAACACATCAACCAAATAGCTAGAAACACATTTAGTGCATCCATACAACTTAGATTAAGCGTCTCCCAAGAGCTCAAGAGTCACTGGATTGCTGATCAATTAGCAAACTGCAAATTACTGTAATATTGTTTTATGAATGTGTTGACGGTGAAATCTCGTCAACGAAATTTGATCGGAAAACTCAAAGGTAAGTATGAAAATATTTAGATCGGAACTTAGAATAAACTTATGAAAAGGTAAACACAGATCAACAATGGAGTGAACATTTGTATATTGCTTGATAGCTTGAGTGTACAATGAATTTTCCAACCCCCTATTATGAGGGGTCAAGGTCTATTTATAGCTGGGCTCTAATGACCCCTTTATACATGGTGGTCCCTTAGGACAAAATAGTACATGAGTACACTGTCAGGGTAGCAGCACAGGTGGTAGTGGTATTGGAAGAGTGGTGGTCTGCTCTAGTACGTGTCAGGGGTCTGCAAAAAGTACTCCTGCCTTGGTATCATATTATGCCTCCACTACTTGTCGGGTACGGACCTCATAGGCGTGCTGAGGGAGTCCTTACCATGTACCATTTTTGTACCGCCACTACCTGTCTGGTGTGGACACCACATTCGTACTCTGACTCCTCTAGGTTCGTAGGTACGTTATGTACTCGTATGAGCTCCTCGAGTCACAGGTTTTCACCCTCGCAAGGTACCTTACTCCCAAGGGCTTCAAGTGTTGAAACCCTTGTGTGTTATCACGGATGACATGGTTCCAAGGTGCCTGTGGGGGAAGGCCCTCACGAAACCCCTGATGGGCGCAAGGCCCTGAGGGGCGCGAGGCAGCTGATGGGCGCGAGATGGCATCTGGGCGAGTCGAGGTGTTGTGTGCCTCATTATGTGAGGCGAAGTGGAGGCCGTGGCTGCGTAAGGTGCGAGGTGGCTGGAGTATTCGCGCGAGATGGCACCTGGGCGAGGCCCATAGGTGCGCGACACTTGGGCGCGAGACCATGGGGTCTCTATCGAGGTTGGCGAGGCAAAGTACACGAGCGGTTTCGCGAGGTGCCTGGGTGCGCTGCACCTGGGCGAGGCGACGTGCACGGGCGGCCGCGCGAGGCGCCTGGGTGCGTTGCACCTAGGCGGCTGTGCGAGGCGCCTGGGTGTGCTGCACCTGGGCGAGGCAATGTGCATGGGCGTCTGCGCGAGGTGCTTGGGTGCGCTGCACCTGGGCGAGGCGATGTGCACGGGCGGCTGCACGAGGCGCCTGGGTGTGCATCATGGTTCATACATGCGAGACGCCCTTGGTGCGAGACACCTTGCAGGCGCGCGCGAGGCCCTTTCGTGGTACGAGATGCCATTGGTGCGAGACACCCTTTAGGCGTGCGTAAGGCCCTTTTGTGGTGCGAGACGCCATTGGTGCGAGACACCCTTCAGACGCGCGCAAGGCCCTTCCATGGTGCGAGACACCCTCCTGACGCAAGGCCCGTCAAAGTGCAAGGCTCCTTCTTGCGCCTGCCCTTCTAAGCGTGAGGTGGCCTCGGGGCGAGGCTAGGTGTGCCTCACCTCGCGCGAGACACATGTCCTCGCCATACGAGGCTAGAGGTGCTTGGGGCGAGGCACTTGGGCGTAAGGTGACTTAGTCTCCAAAAAGGCAGAGACCTACGGGGCTTTGAGAGTTTTGGCTAGAACGTGGTCTCACGAGACCTATTGGCACGAGCCCGATAACATGACTAAGTGACCCTTAACCATGTGTTCTGTGTGGGGACTAGAGATTTTTTTTTTCTTGGTGGATTTTCGGCATCCACAGAATGATGTTTGATATTTAATGCATCATGTTATTCTTGAAATCTTGCAGGCTGTTCTAAAGAGACTCATGACAGATGTACCATTTGGTGTGCTTTTGTCTGGAGGCCTGGACTCATCACTTGTGGCAGCTGTGGCTTCTCGCTTTTTGGCTGAATCAGAGGTTGCATGTCAGTGGGGATCTCAGTTGCATACCTTCTGTGTTGGTTTGAAGGTCATGACAATTATTTCTTGTTTGATAGCATGCATCTACTTACATTTTATCCTGTCATTGATATTTTTTCGTAATTTTTTTTTTAAATCCCATTGCTGTAATTTGACTTTATTCAAATTTGAATGTGTAATGATCTTATTCTGAAAAGCTTTTGATCTAAAAGATAAGGAAAAAATTGGATTATATTGTATCTGTTTTGTTTTTATCTAAGAATCTTGATTTATGAGTACTGGTTGTGACCGTGTGCAATGTTGAAATGAAGGATCAGCTGAATATTCCTGTATATGTAGTACCTAAGATGTGTTTGTTACCAGTTTGTGATATCCTGTAAAATGGCAACTGCGGGAGTTCTTTTAGACTAGTACCATTCATACTTTTTAAAATAATAATAATAAATAATACCTAGATGTATATTGTCTTGTTAAGTGGCTCACGCTGATGAGGAAGTTAGGATGCAAAAACATGCTGAGCTGTTTTCAATGCATCCAATAGCTTTAGCACAACAACATTCACTTCATCATTGATGTTTGCTCCCTATACCAGGCGCTGACATGATTAGTTTAAACAAAAAAGAAGAGCTCTGACCATTTCACTCATATGATTCAAATTTTAGTTTGTTTGATTTGAAAGATTGCTAAAACTGTGATTTATTTGTTCCCTTTGATTTTATTTTCTTCTATTTTTTCTTTCTATATTACCTTTCTATATGTTAATATATATTCATTTGCTTCACTTATTATGTATTCAGGGTTCTCCTGATCTAAAAGCCGCACAAGAGGTAGCAGATTATCTTGGAACTCGTCATCATGAGTTTCACTTCACTGTTCAGGTGATCCATCTCTTCTAAAGCTAAGGTTCCTGCGTGCATTTTAAGTTTATAAGATAATAGAATTATTTCCTTCGTTTCCAATTCAGGAAGGCATAGATGCAATCGAAGAAGTCATTTATCATACTGAAACATATGATGTGACCACTATCAGAGCTAGCACTCCCATGTTTCTTATGTCTAGAAAAATTAAATCTTTGGGAGTGAAAATGGTTATCTCTGGGGAAGGTTCAGATGAAATTTTTGGGGGTTATCTGTATTTCCACAAGGCCCCAAATAAGGAGGAGTTACACCAAGAAACATGTCGGAAGGTACTTGACCAATCTCTCCCTTCTTTCCATTTATTTTCTTTTCTTGATTAGTGGCATGTGACATTGCAATTCAACACTGCTGGATTTGGTCATACTGCCTCAGTTTTGAGTTTCTGTAATTTTTAATGGTTACATGGACAATTGATCAGATCAAAGCTCTTCATCTTTACGACTGTCTGAGAGCCAACAAATCAACTTCAGCTTGGGGGCTTGAGGCTCGTGTACCCTTTCTGGACAAAGAATTTATCAACATTGCCATGGCCATTGATCCAGAATGGAAAATGGTGAACTTTGACTTTGTGTATAAAATTTTATTATAATTTTTCTACTTAAAGCAGCTTATATGTGTTTACATATATATATATTTATTTATTTATTGGATGCAAAGTTAAAACAATTTGAAGCAAAAGAAACGTTATCCATGTCATAGACCTAATATAACATAGGGGTGGTCTGGGTAATCTTTTGCATCAAATGTTCATAAATTGAAACTAATTATATATGGTTGTAATACTTGGGACTTTCATGCATTGATAACTACAGATCAGGCCTGATCTTGGGAGAATCGAGAAGTGGGTTTTACGTAACGCATTTGATGATGATCAGAAACCGTATTTACCGAAGGTGTGTACCTCTGTTACTTCTTGCCTTTGCAACACACCGATTGTTCTGCTCATCAAATTATAAACAACCTTTCTTTTGCATGTTTATCTTGTTCCCATTGTGTTGAAGGGATGTTTACTATGTCCTTTTCAGGAGATCATTTTTCTTGTAGTGTGATTTTTTTTCCCTTTGTTTGGGTTATAGCACATTTTGTACAGGCAGAAGGAACAATTCAGTGATGGTGTAGGGTACAGTTGGATTGATGGCCTGAAGGATCACGCGAACAAACAAGTAAGACTTTGCTTTCTTTGGGTGTTGCTAGAATTTGCTTTCTATTTATACTGCCTTTAGCCAATTTATTTATCTGCGAATTGAAAAAGGAACAGATGCTTCTGTTAGCTGCATATCTTTACTCTTTACTTTTGATCGTCCTTGACCAGGTAACAGATGGTATGCTAATGCAAGCAAGCTTCATTTATCCTGAGAATACTCCTACCACAAAAGAAGGATACTTTTACAGGACTATATTCGAGAAGTTCTTTCCCAAGGTGAGATATTTAGAATATATTACAACTGTCTACCGTCTTTTCATTAACAATTATTTTGCTGGGTGTTGGTTGGGAGACTGGTTTGTTTCTTGTTTGTTGTGCTCTTGGTTACTAAATTACTGATGTTTCAATCTTCTTAATTCAACAGTTTTTTTTACTTATTTAAAATATCCGCCCATGTTCTTTAAGTAGTTATCCAATCAGAACCTAAAACTTCATGAAGCATCGTTTATTTAATTAGTAGATCACTGATTCAACTGGTCATTTTTCAACAGAATGCTGCCCGATCAACAGTTCCCGGTGGTCCAAGTGTGGCATGTAGTACTGCTAAAGCTGTTGAATGGGATGCAGCGTGGTCCAAAAATCTCGATCCATCAGGCCGTGCTGCACTTGGTGTTCATGCAGCAGCATATGAGGAATCATTGGGTGACAAGGACACCAGTCAGCTGCATGGATCTTCCCAAAAGCAGCAAGAAGGGCTGGTGGAGCAGGCTGCTGCGGTTGTTTGAGTAGAGGTTAATGTCAGTACCGTGTCATATGAGCACCATCCTAGCTTTGCTCGTAATAGCACAGGTAATTGTTACAACTTAACAAATGGTATCATTTATTGCAAGTGTTTTAACTACTCGTCTGTTTATCATGATAAGTTACCAGATTAGTTTTTAACATATGTAAGATTAGGTTAACAGATGGTCATTACTTTCTAGCAGATTTTGCAGCAAACAGTGCAGTAAGTTAGAGCTTGAAGCAGATCTTGATGAGCTGTTTGTGGATTTATGTAAAGGCATCTTTAATCAGCATCGAGATGCTGGTTTTGGAGCTTAGGTTATTTTCATTCCAATCCGTCTTTGGGCTTTTTTTGTTTTTGCTTTTGTAGATTTTACTAATAAAAATCTATTTATGTCATCTTAATGTCTTTGTTCCCAAACTAGCGTTGAATGTTGCATTTCATCTTCTCATTTAATCTCGTACTTATTTATCAACTCTGAAGATGTTTGGTCTAAATGATGGGGTTTTTGTTCTTGCGATGAACAATTTTCAAAAGAAAAATGAAATATAAAAGAATTATCAGGTGAAATATATTTGTATTGTTTCATTAATTCATACAAAAGAAAGAAAAATGCTAGAAATATCAAGCACCGCACCTATACTATATAATCTATGACTGATTTCCAATGAAAATAATTCATTTGTTAAACCACAAGATTATCTGTTGTGGTCATTAGATCTTTTGTGGCAATTATTTAAATGCATAGGTGTCATTGTAATTTGTAATGTATAAAAAAAACAAGAAAATGTAGTTCAATCTTATCAGAAGGCGACACAACACCAAAATAAGTATTGAATCAGCACTGATTTTGATATTTAGCTGTCAAAAGACAGATGGGACTGAAGAGGTTACAGTCCATATAAAATGTTTAAAACTACAAAACAGTAGCATACTTTGCACAAAACTGGCTGCTGTACAAATATCTGTGTTTATTGAAACATATATACAGGGAACGACCTTTATATGCAAATAAGAGATCAAAACATTACCAACAAAAACTCTTTTTTCTTGGGGGGGATGAAAATTAACAACAAACAGTTGATCTGTACAGAAAGTCCTGTGATTTCACTTGTTAGTTTGGTCAGCTTCACCAAGCATTAACCGCCGATAACAAGGTTTCAGCTGCCAGTTTCTTAATCATGCCTGGAGAGCATTCACCATCGGCAGATACCAGGTGCTTCCATATGGCTCATGGCAACTATCTCATCGTACTTTGATGGATACACAAAACCCCATAGCTGCATTGCATTGGAAAGAACTTGAAGACATTTTTCATTAAAAGTCTTAATGTGACATTATAAAAATTTACAGAGTTCATGTGGTGGTTTACAGAATCATATAGTGCGCATGTGTATCTGAATGTGTGAATGTGAGATAGAGATTAGTAAGCTTTGCACACACCTCAATTTCTTTTACTTCAAAGTCCTCCGAGTGCGCAAGACAAGGGTTCCCATAGGTTTCTGAGACTGAGCTTGATCCATTTAATCTAACATAAAGAACAACAAAGTATTAAAAAGAAAAGAAAATGAAACAATATTACATCTGCATTATAGCATTCTATATTGACCAAAATTTAATCTTTGATGGACGGTGTAAAGAAATGAGGCGTAAATCTTCTCTTTTTTTTTCTTCTTTAATTCAGAATAATAGACTGTAAAAGTAGGAGGCAGAATCCTTACAGATCATTGTCCAAATATAGTGCGAAGTGACCACCCCCGCCAATTGCTAAAAAGTCAAGGGAGCACAAAGTGAAATAGCGATTCGCACCTGTTTGTTTACTGCAGTTAGTTCTCTGTCAAAGAAACAAATGTCTAGAATAGCAAGTAGGGTCAGGTTTTGATAACATTTTACAGTTCTTCTCAATTTTCTGAATTATAGATACCTGTAGGGTGAAAGATAACAGGATGTCCAGGTTTATCTGTGAAAACAAAAGTCGCATTCGTACCCTGTTCATTGTTTCAAGTCACTTAAAGAGAGAAGAAAAGAATCACTGAATGAACTTGAAGAAAGTACGTATTTCAGCAGTACCTGATATTTTTTCTTGTTTGTTGGGTTTAGGGGTGCCTCAACCAAGCCACCAAAAACTGCACCTTTACGGTCTCCAACAACCTGAGAACACGTGAGTCATAAATAGGCATCTTCAACGTACGTACATCCATTTATATATATAATCAATTTATTGGAAATTAATATAAAAAAGTAATCTACCGTTAATAATCAATGAATATTTATTATA
This sequence comes from Humulus lupulus, assembly GCF_963169125.1. Classification (NCBI taxonomy): domain Eukaryota; kingdom Viridiplantae; phylum Streptophyta; class Magnoliopsida; order Rosales; family Cannabaceae; genus Humulus; species Humulus lupulus. The sequence continues at coordinate 248,221,012 of NC_084793.1, forward strand.
AATATTTAATTTTTGCTCTTTTCTATTGTTTTTCATTTTTTTAATACTCTATTAGCAGTACTGTAATTAAAAATATTATTCCAAATTTGGTTAGCACACCATTTGAGCAAGATTTTTTATTTTGTAAAATACTAAAATATAGTAGTGCATCACTTATTTAGTATTCCATTGGAGATGCCCTTAAGCAGTAAAAAGGCCTATCTATCATAATCTAAACAATAGATTATTTTTTCGACCAGAAGCTCGGAACAAGTTTCACTATAGATTTTCACAATGAAGTGCTTATCCCACATGGTACGAAAACACAAATTTATCTAATTTTAAAAACCAATTTATGCAACATCATTTCACCAGTACTTAATCCATGGCCTTCTACTACTAGAACCTGAGATAAGAAAATCCATGCTCAAATTAAAAGTATAATAGAAAACAAACTTATACCAGCAAACTGAGGCCAGGCCAAAGCATGCTTCTTCTGTATAGCGTTGAAAGTGAAATTCCATGCCTCCATGTGCTGCACAGACCAATAAAGAGATATTAGTGACATTAGCAAAACCATAAACACCATCAGTTTAATGGATCTTTCAAAAATGTATTACTCAAATGAAAAACTTCTCATTTTTCTTACCTGTATAGTAAAAACCATTTCCTTCCCTGAACAAGTGCTGGAAGTGAAGCATAGAGAGCAGTTCTTGTATTCTCTGAGAGAAGTAATGAAGGCTCCGAAACACCAGGCAAATCACTTGAAGATTCTGGATCATTCACTTTCTGGATGTGTCTCATCTCCACTCCACCAGAGTAAGAAGTATTAGCATTATTGTTGCCATCAATTTTCAAGTCAGAATCACCCTTGCCCTGCTGATTTCGATACCCACTAAATCTTGCAGCTTGGTTGACAACCCTACCAAGGGTTTGTTTTCCCTTGGAAAATAAGCTTCTCCTTCCACCATTTTCTTTCATTGAGGAGTTAGGTGGGGGATTAGCCTGCTCCACTTTCTCATCAACTTGGTCATCTGAGTTTGTATTATCTCCAGACTCCGCAGATGACAAAAGCGAGTAAAGAAATGCCGAGAACGAAGAAGTATCTGGACCAACAACTAAATCTTCAGAACCCTCATCACCATTTGGCTCAAGTTGATTTCTTTTTGACTCAGTCTCATCTACCTGAAAAAACATTATACATTGTTAATAGCTGGGACAACTTATTGCAAAATCAAAAACAATTTTATAAGAAACCATACAGAAACAAAATCTGGAGAAGGCCTTCATTTGATATGTATTCTACAGCTCGATGCAAGGTTCCGTCCAAGGATATCAAGAGTGTTTTTCCATTAATGACCAAAATGCTTCCATATTTCATCTTAAATAAATTAAATTTTCCATAGCGCAAGCTAATCTTTCGGAAGCTATATCCGATATATAAGGCTATCCATCATTTCAGGTACATAAAAAAGGATAGACTTCGTCACATAAGCCATCCTAATAATCAAACTATCATCACAAAACCATTGGAAACCGAAAAATAAAACAGAAGAAAAAATGTACCCAGATAATTAGTTCCATTGGCCGCCGGTCAATGATCAAAAACCAATCAAGAAACTCAATTAAGAGAAAAAACAGCAAACCTTCGTTACAGATACAACAATAATGAAAACCCAGAAAGCTCCGCGAGTCAACAGAGAGAAAAAAATATATACTTACAGAAACAGGAGAAGGTGAATTGGGTTGGGGCTTGGATGGTTTATCTGAAATGGGGTTGAGGAAGACCGTGGTGAGATCAGATACAAAGTGGGCCGCTTTGCTCCGCATGGACTGTTTTCTTCCCATATTTCTATTTATAAAGCGAACGAACCCGATAAAGATGAACTCCTCACCACTTATCTGCACTCCCCAATCCTTCAATTCATTTAGTCAAGATTCGAAATACCCACTTCCTCTTTTCTATTCTTTTAGCTTTTAAAAAAAAAAAATTATTTTGGATTCTGTGCCATAGGTAATCAATTCACCCAAATGAAAAAAAAAAAAAAAAATCTACGTGCAAAACCAGAACGTGTATGTTCCTCGTGTGTAAAGGAGCAAACGAAGAACCGGGCAGGGAAGAGTGTGTATGAAGCTATTTACTTTTCAAATTTGTTAAGGTCGTCGTCTTGTTCCACCCATCCCAACTATGCTAATTGCCACCAAAACTCCAAAACAGCTCCTTCGTTGAAATGTTGGTCCGGTCAGGTTTCTCTGCAGATAACTTTCTTATTAAATATTTATAAATAGCTCAACTAAGTGACTCAATGGCCCAATGGATAAGGCGCTGGTCTACGGAACCAGAGATTCTGGGTTCGATCCCCAGTTGAGTCGGTTTACTCAATTTATGTTTTAGTTTTTTGTATTTCAATATATTTTGAAAAAAACCATTCTGTAATTAATCCTTAACCCAAAAAAAAATAAAATTAATAGACCTACGTGGAAGCACGTCATTTGAATTCTTAGAGCAACTCCACCTTTAATGGCAATACCGTTCCTCTTTTTATTTGTAATATTGCGACATAAATATTAAATATTTTATTACAATTTTATACATAATTTTTTTTTTACGGTATAAACACTCAATATTCAATGTATATTAAAGATAAATACTTAATTTTTTTTGCCACAACAATACTTAAAGTTTTTAAAATATTACTTTTTTCAATACCTGTTATGTTGGAGCTATTAATTGTTGATTCACCAGATATGTATCACTCTGTAATTTATGTATTTTTGTTATCAAAATATGTATTTTTTCAATTCATTTTTCTAATTTAAAATATTTTTAAAAAAAATAAATATGAAATGTACCAATTACAGAGTGACCAATGTCTTCTTGGTCAATGTGCTTCACATGAGGTATTGACAAAAGTAATGTTTTAGCAACTTTAGGTATTTTTGCCGCAAAGAAAAAAATTAGGTATTTATCTTTAACACATATTGAACATTGGGTATTTTTGACGTAAAAATAAAATATTAGGTATTTAACTGTAACAAGTGTAAAATATTGTGTATTTATGCCGCAAATACCATTTTTATTATTATTAACTAGTAAATAGTGACGCGAGTTGTTTAGATATATGTATTTTTTTTTTTAAATACATGTGCCACTTAATTCTCACAACTATATTTGTTATCGTTAATTTTTTTAGTTAAAACTAATTTATTTGATTATTTTTTATTCAAATATTGTGTAAACTAATAAATGAAATACACAAAAAGTAGTACATTACATGTAAATGTTATATAGTGGGTATCTTATGATTTGTTTACTTTGTGGACTCCATAATAAAAAAAATATTTACAATAATATGTGTTATAGTGCAAAATCATTTAGTTTTTTGTATTTCAATATATTTTGAAAAAAACCATTCTGTAATTAATCCTTAACCCAAAAAAAAATAAAATTAATAGACCTACGTGGAAGCACGTCATTTGAATTCTTAGAGCAACTCCACCTTTAATGGCAATACCGTTCCTCTTTTTATTTGTAATATTGCGACATAAATATTAAATATTTTATTACAATTTTATACATAATTTTTTTTTTACGGTATAAACACTCAATATTCAATGTATATTAAAGATAAATACTTAATTTTTTTTGCCACAACAATACTTAAAGTTTTTAAAATATTACTTTTTTCAATACCTGTTATGTTGGAGCTATTAATTGTTGATTCACCAGATATGTATCACTCTGTAATTTATGTATTTTTGTTATCAAAATATGTATTTTTTCAATTCATTTTTCTAATTTAAAATATTTTTAAAAAAAATAAATATGAAATGTACCAATTACAGAGTGACAAATGTCTTCTTGGTCAATGTGCTTCACATGAGGTATTGACAAAAGTAATGTTTTAGCAACTTTAGGTATTTTTGCCGCAAAGAAAAAAATTAGGTATTTATCTTTAACACATATTGAACATTGGGTATTTTTGACGTAAAAATAAAATATTAGGTATTTAACTGTAACAAGTGTAAAATATTGTGTATTTATGCCGCAAATACCATTTTTATTATTATTAACTAGTAAATAGTGACGCGAGTTGTTTAGATATATGTATTTTTTTTTTAAAAATACATGTGCCACTTAATTCTCACAACTATATTTGTTATCGTTAATTTTTTTAGTTTTTTTATATCAACTCTTTTAACTCATTACTCTAATTGAAAACTAATTTATTTGATTATTTTTTATTCAAATATTGTGTAAACTAATAAATGAAATACACAAAAAGTAGTACATTACATGTAAATGTTATATAGTGGGTATCTTATGATTTGTTTACTTTGTGGACTCCATAATAAAAAAAATATTTACAATAATATGTGTTATAGTGCAAAATCATGTTGTTACTCTAAATTAAATTTTGAAGCTCATCATATAGATATGGAGTTTGAATCTTCACCCATGAAAAAAATGCTTGCAAAAGATTTATTTGGTATTTTATATCACTTGGTTTGTATATATATATATATATGCATATTAAAAATAATAATTAATTATTACATGTGTTATACCCAGATTTCGAGCCATAGTGAATGTGACCTCGAAAGCTGAGTTCGCAACAAATGGTCTCGCAAGGATTGGGGTATGCTCCAAGATGGTATATCGAGTCTGCAAAGTACAATATATGATCTCGAATGTGGTGACCTCGAAATGATCTCGATCTCGAAAGGTAGCTCTGAGAACACCTTCATCTTCAGGAACAACTTCGGAGCAGGGGTCTTGAGCTCGATGTACTATCTCGAAAGCAATGTTAGCTCGGGAGATGTCAATGGCTCGCACAATAACGTGAAACCTGAGATGCTAAAGCCTTGGAGATACGCTATAACCACCTTGAATATCTACAAGTATTGTAAGCATGAGATGTAATCCTCATTTATTGATGTAAATCCCCAAGAATCGTGAGATATTATTTAGTCAGTTATGCGTTTCCTGGTCTTCAGGGACATTTCCTTTTTTATCTGATTAAAGGAATTTAAAGCCATTTATTTTATTCACAAAAGAGTAACTACCCAAAATATGTGGGATAGTATTCTGCATCCTTCTCTATAAATAGAGAAGTCATGCACCATTGTAACGGACCAAAATTCTGATCCTTGAGAGAAAACTCTGGAGAATTCATGCTAAATTTTTTTTCAGAGATAATCTTAAGATTAATAACAGAGACTCGTGGACTAGGCAGATTTAACTGCTGAACCACGTAAAAAACCGTGTGTTTGATTTGTTTGTTTCGTTTGGCCATCGTCATTCATTGTTTTTGTGCTCTTCTTTTATCTGTTGACGAAAAACGGCGTCAACAGTTTGGTGCTTTCATTGAGAGCCTTAAGCATTCATCCTTGAGAGATTCATGGCCGCAAACAATCAGAACACTCCTGAAGAAAATTACCCAAGGCGTCCTGGAAAACAACCAATGGAGAACCTGGATGCTGATGAAAGAAGTGGGTCCTCTGATTCCCGGGGACCACCTCCACAACCAAGGGATGAGGACATGTACTACAATCCTGAACGTTATGTTCCTATTGTAGAACTAGAAAATCGGCAATTGAAATAGCTGCTGGCAGAAGCCAACAAACGGAATGAGGAGTTGACTAGGATGGCCGCAGAGGCGCAGGTGGCTCAGCCCCCGCCTCCGCGCGAAAACCAAGTCCCTCATCCGAGGGACGTGCATGTTCCTCCCCGGAGGCCCCGTGGATGTCCACGGAAAGATGCTGCCACAAGGAGGCCGACTCAACCTCCGGCACCAGCAGAGCCATCTGCTCCTTCTAGGCCCCAGAGGAGTACCCGAGCTCGGGTCCCGCCTAATCCACCTGTGGAAGTGCCTGCAGGAACTGAGAATAACCGAGCTCCTGCCGAGGCTCGGACTCAGGTTCCTGGTAGTGCACCGAACGCGACTGACCCATCTCGGGCAAATTCTGGACCCTCTAGGCCGAGGCAAGGGCGGCCACCACCGTCGCCTATACGGTTCCCTCCGTCTCCCGTAAGATATCCTTCACCTCCCCGTAGAAACGCTCAACCTGTTCGAAATCAGGATCAAGGGCGTACAGGGGAAAGACAAGAAAACAGGGAGACATTCCGGGAGCGGAGAGGCGCACCATCTGAGAGAAGTCAGACGTCTCGGTCTCGCATTGCGGAGACGAGGCGACGTGGGAAGAATCCACCACGAAATGACCGATCAATGAGTTTCACCAGTGACGAGTCAGGAGAGACCAGGTCCGTCAGTAAACACGATCGAGGTCGTAAAAATACTGGAAGTCGCAAGAATCGTTCTGACCTGCGAAATCATCTAAATCAGAGCAGGGGGAAGGGAGATCAGACAAATCCGGACCTAAGGAATCACCTAAATGGGCGTAGAGATCCCTCACAGAGACGCGAGCCTGGGATCATGATCAATGACTGTCAATTCCAGACACCACCCAAGGACCCAGTCCAAGAAAGGATTGATCAGCTCGAAAAAGCCTTTAGGCTTTTAAAGAATGAACGAGGGAATGGTCGATACGAGGACTCTGATGAGGAGCTCGAGCCGTTTGCTCCTAATATTTCCAACACTCAGTTTCCTCAAGGGTTCTGGATTCCTCACGTCCCAGCGTTTGAAGGAAAAACCGACCCATGTAGCCACCTGAGTACATTCAACACTATTATGAGGGCTAGTAACGTGGGTTACGAGCTCAGGTGCATGTTGTTTCCAACATCATTGGCCGGACTTGCCAAGAGTTGGTTCGAGAAGTACAAGAGACACTCGATAACTTCATGGGATCAGTTGTCTAGAGACTTCAAGAAGCAGTTCCGAGCTATGATGGGAGTTAGACCAGAGGCATCCACTTTGACTAACGTCCGACAACAGCCGGGCGAAACACTGAAAAGCTACCTGACAAGATTTAATCTAGAGGTCGCCCGAGCTCGAGATGTGGATGACAGTGGGCACTTGATGGCTATCCGAGCTGGTGTTTTACCAGGAAGTGCCCTTTGGGATGACATGCAAGGGAAACCGGTAAGTTCAATAACCGAGTTTAACAGATGGGCGCAGAGATTTGTCAATGTAGAGGAGGCGAGGTCAACGCTCAAGGCGACCTCGCAGACCGAAACTACAACGATAAACATTAACTCCGCCTCAACCTCGGCTGACCCAGCAGCTCCACAGCCTACCTCGGAGAATCCCTCCAAGAGGAAGAAGAGCGAGGGAAATAACCCCGAGGCTGAAGGAGGAAAGAAGAAGAAAGGAGAAAGGTATTTCTCCGTATATAAAGTGCACACCGAGCTCAACGAGTCTCGGGAAAACATATACCTGGCTAATGAAAACCAGGTCCCCTTCAGGCGTCCGGACCCAATGAGGAATCAAAAGTCCAAGAGGGATTCCAGCAAATATTGCCGGTTCCATAGAGACACCGGACACACAACTGATGAGTGCCGACAGCTGAAGGACGAGATCGAAGGGTTGATCTCGAGAGGTTATTTCCAGCAGTATGTCAAAAACCAGAGTACTGGACAGACTACTGCAAGCCAGAGAATAGCCGCGCCTTCGGCGGCACAGAATAATAACTCCCGATCTCGGGAAGAAGACAGGCCCCCGCCGATAGATGGAGAGGACGTAATAACCATCTCGGGAGGTCCTCATCTCGCAGGAGGGGGTAGAAATGCTCAAAAGCAATACGTGAATGAGCTGAAGACAGGGGACGGGTCTCCTTATGAACCCGAACCAAGGGCACCAAAAAGCCAAAGAGTTGAAACTCAACCTATAACCTTCACCGAGGAAGATGCCTCTCATGTCCAGTTCCCTCATCATGATCCATTAGTCATCACCCTGCAGCTTGCCAACAAAAGAGTGCGCCGAGTTCTCATAGATAATGGGAGCTCAGTTAACATTCCTTATAAAGCAACACTAGAGAAAATGGGACTCTCCCTTCGCGACCTGAAGGCTTGTGCAACCACTTTGTACGGCTTTTCTGGAGAAGGAACCGCCTGTATGGGGTCCATCGAACTCCCTGTGACCTTGGGAGACTATCCAGTCTCGGTGACCAAGATGATGGAGTTCGTGGTAGTAGAGTTACCATCTGCCTACAATGTACTGCTCGGGAGACCCGCCCTGGTCGGGCTGGGGGCAGTTTCATCTGTAAGGCATCTAGCCCTTAAGTTCCCAACTCCGAGCGGGGTCGGAACATTAAGAGGAGATCAATTGGCAGGGAGAGAGTGTTACAGCATCTCTTTGAGGGGAAAGAAACAAACGAGCGCTCAAGCACTCGTTATCATACAAAATAAAGATGGGACGGTTTTAGAAATTGACGAGGAAATCGATCCAAGGATTGAGGAGAAAGTTGACCTCGAACCATTGGAAGAGCTCGAAGAAGTTCAGCTCGACGAAGCTGAACCCTCGAAGAAGGTAAAGGTCGGAAAACACCTCCTAGATGAAGCAAAATAGCAATTAATTTGCTTTCTGAAGAAAAACCAGGATGTCTTCGCATGGTCACACTCAGACATGGTGGGGATAAGCCCAAATGTTGCGAGCCACGCATTGAATATAGACAAAAGCTTTCCCCCGAAGCAACAAAAGCGAAGACAACTGGATGAGGATAGAAAGAAAGCACTAAAGGAGGAAGTTGACAGGCTGAAAGCAAATAATTTCATTAGGGACGCTTTTTACCCTGACTGGGTAGCCAATCTAGTGTTGGTCCCGAAGCCCAATGGGACGTGGAGAACCTGCATTGACTACTCAGACCTCAACAAGGCCTGCCCGAAAGATTGTTTTCCGCTGCCAAGAATTGACCAGCTCGTGGATGCCACGGCGGGGCATGGCCTGATGTCGTTCATGGATGCCTATTCTGGATATAACCAGATTCCCATGCATGCCCCCGACCAAGAGCATACGAGTTTCATCACAGATAAAGGGCTCTACTGCTACAATGTCATGCCATTCGGACTCAAGAATGCTGGAGCCATGTACCAGCGGCTTGTAAACATGATGTTTTCAGAGAAAATAGGGAACAACATGGAAGTTTACGTTGATGACATGCTTGTAAAGTGTCAACTTAACAAGAACCATGTTGACGATCTCGAAGAGTGCTTTGGCGTACTCAGGAAATACAACATGAAGCTAAATCCTATGAAGTGCACTTTTGGGGTATCTTCGGGAAAATTTCTAGGCTTTATTGTCAACTCTCGAGGGATCGAGGCTAATCCCGACAAAATAAAGGCCCTGATTGATATGCCTTCACCTCGGAAGCATAAAGATGTCCAAAGCTTGACTGGGAGGATGGTCGCCCTGGGCCGATTCATCTCGAAGTCAACGGATCGTGGCCTTCCATTCTTCAACTTATTGAAAGGAAGTAAGAAGTTTGAATGGACAGAGGAGTGCGAGCTGGCCTTTCAGGAGCTCAAAAAGCACTTAGCCAAACCGCCCATCCTTTCGAAGCCTGAGACGGGAGAAGTATTGTTCCTGTACCTCTCAACCACCGAACACGCGATAAGCGCGGTGCTCGTTCGGGAGGAAGAGAGGGTGTAGAAACCCGTCTATTACATCAGTAAAAGATTACTGGGGGCAGAGTCAAGATATCCATTGATGGAGAAGCTTGCCCTCAGCCTAATCCACTCATCTCGCAAGCTCCGCCCCTACTTTCAGGCACATCCCATCCATGTACTGACAGATCAACCACTTAGGCAAGTCCTGTCTAAACCAGAGGCGTCAGGTCGGCTCCTTAAATGGGCTATTGAGCTCGGACAGTTCGAGATCACTTACCATCCGAGAACGACCATTAAGGCACAAGCCTTGGCAGACTTCATAGTGGAGTGCACTGGTATAGCCGACGACGAGGAAATAACCACGGCCCACGAGCTGTGGAAACTTTACGTCGACGGCTCGTCAAATGAAAATGGAGCGGGGGCAGGAGTTATTCTGATCACTCCTGCAGGGAGCAAATTTCACTCTGCTTTAAGATTTGGCTTTAAAGCATCTAATAATGAGGCTGAGTACGAGGCTCTACTTGCGGGACTACGAATAGCAAAAGAGCTCAAGGCCAAAGCTATACATTGCTACAGCGACTCCCAGCTCGTGGTTAATCAAATATTGGGAGAGTACCAGGCTCGTGGCACAAGAATGGCAGCTTATCTGGAGAGGGAAAAATCCGCATTGGAGTATTTCGAGTTTTATGCAATCGAACAGGTTCCCCGAGAACAAAACTCAAATGCAGATGCCTTAGCTCGGCTCGCCACTTCCGCCGAAAATGAAGAGCTGAATGTTATACCCGTAGAACACTTATCAGCACCCAGCATTACTGAGCCAGACGAGGAAGATGTGTGTATGATTGAAACAGAACCAACCTGGATGAGTCCGATAGTTGATTATCTCGAAAATGGAATTCTTCCAAGAGATCGAAATCAAGCTCGAAGGTTGATGTATCAACTTCCTCGTTACACCATTATGGATGGAAAGTTATACAGAAGAGGGTACTCCATGCCGCTGCTTAGATGTGTAACTCCTCCCGAGGCTAAGAAGATCATTGAAGAAATTCATGAAGGGTTCTGCGGAGACCATACCGGGGGGCATAGCCTATCCAAGAAGATTATACGCCAAGGATATTTCTGGCCAACCATTAAAACGGACTCCTTCGAGTACGTAAAAAAGTGCGACAAATGCCAGAGATTCGCCACGATACCTCGAGCTCCACCTTCCGAACTGACCATGTTGAGCGGTATGGGGCATCGACCTCATAGGCTCACTCCCAACTGGCAAAGGCGGAGTTAAATATGCTGTGGTCGCCGTTGATTACTTCACGAAATGGACGGAGGCTGAACCATTGGCGACCATAACTTCGAAAAAGATCCTTGATTTTGTGGTAAAGAACATCGTATGCCGATATGGAGTACTAAGAAAGATTGTATCTGATAACGGAACCCAGTTTGATTGCGACTTATTCACCAACTTTTGTAACAAGAACGGTATAATAAAGAGTTTTTCATCAGTGGCTCACCCTCAAGCGAATGGTCAGGTCGAAGCCGTTAACAAAACTCTCAAGAGCTCTCTAAAGAAAAAGTTAGAAGAGGCAAAGGGACGATGGCCCGAGGAATTGCCTCAAGTCCTTTGGGGATATAGGACTACAGCTCGGACATCAACAGGACATACTCCATTCTCTCTAGCGTACGACTGCGAGGCGATGTTGTCCATCGAGGTCGAAATTCCGACGATCCGAACTCAGATTTATGATCAAAGTTCCAATCATACTCAGCTCGAAGAAACCCTAGACTTGATCGAAGAAAAAAGAGAAGAGGCTCAGCTGAGAAACGCTGCTTACCAGCAACGAACCACGAGATATTTCAATAAGAGGGTTCGAGATCGAAAGTTCGGAGTGGGAGACCTGATCTTGAGACGAGTATTCTTAGCAACCCGAGATCCAGCAGCTGGGGTGCTTGGGCCGAACTGGGAAGGACCATACCAGATAGAGTCAGTCATCCGACCTGGCGTAAACAAACTTGCGAGATTAGATGGGAGCCTGATACCTCGAGCATGGAATGGCGAACACCTTAGACCATATTATCAATAGTGTAGAAAGTGTCGCCTGTAACCATGATTTTCTATCTGTATTTAGTTTGTTTTTGAATTTCATCAAATAAAGGGTCTACTTTATTTCACATGTAATTTATTTTTATTTTTGCAATCTCTTTTAATTTAATAACCTATGGTCACACTCATAGGATATTAAGGGGGCATCATTGGTATACATACCACCAGCTTAAAAAATAAAAAATATATATAAAGTATTTGGATGTAACCAAGTACGCGATCTTAGATAGTTCGGACTTAACCGAATTATCAAAAACATAAAGTATTTGGATATGACCAAGTACGCAATCTTAGATAGTTCGGACTTAACCGAGTTATCAAAAACATAAAGTATTTGGATGTAACCAAGTACGCGAGCTTAGATAGTTCGGACATAACCGAACTACCAAAAACCTAAAATGTTTGGAGTTAACCAGATGTGCAAACTTAACAAGTCTGGAACAAACCAGCCAAAAAATTAATCGATGATAAGTAGGAACCTAAACCTATTTCGAGATAAGTCGAGATCGAGGCTGGAATATCTTAAAGAAAAATAGTTTCGAACTCTTAACCTCGGAGAAAAAACTGAGGATGAGGAAAAGTGACTAAAAAAAAAAAAAAAGATATAACCAGATCATTCATATTACACACCATATAAGTACTCTTGAGTTCATGGTTAAAGTAATATCCGACCTTGATAAGTAACGAGGTCGGAAGCGGATAATTCGAATAAACTATGCATGAATGCATCAAATTTTGAGCCTAAAATCCAAACTATGTTTGTATGAATAAATAAACATAACCGGTTCATCAATATAAAAATGTGCAAAATATTTCGAGCCAAGAAATGTAAAGCATATAAAAGAATAGTAAAGGGAATTGTATCAGCCCCGTGGGCATAAATTAAAATAATTACAGAAATAAGGGGACGCAACCCCGATAACTGATCTCCCCGAGGTCAGATTCAAAGAAGAGGAGTCTCCTTGGCCTTCTCAGCATCAGTGGCACCGGACCCCTCAGGACGAATAGCATGACTATCCTCCCAAGCTTCCTCCGAAACGGTGCCCGGAGCAGCCTTTTCCTTCTCGAGCTGCTCAGCCTTCTCCTTCTCAAGCCGTTCAGCCTCTTCCTTCTCGAGCCGAGCATTCTATCGTTCAAGAAACGGCGCCTCGTGGGGACCCAAAAAACTGGTGTCCAGCTCTTCATTATAAGCCCACATCCGGTACATGGCTGAGTCGACCGCCTTTTCCTTCTTGTCTTTGTACTCGGCAGTAAGGCGAGCTTTGACATCCTCTATAAGGTCGAAGGTGGCAGTCTTGTCCTCCTCGAGCTTCTTATTGGTCTCCCGAAGTTGGGTGTTATCTTTCTTTTGCTCCTTGAGTTCAGTTTTCAGCTTTCCGAGCTCCTTGGCCATATCCTCACGCTCCTTAACCACTGCGTCGAGCTTAGCATTCGCCGCCTTCAGATCATCGTTCGCTCTAAGGTGGAGGTCCTTCGCCTCTTGGGCATGAGTCCTGCTCGAATGGATCTCGTTATTAAGCTCGTAGTTGAGCTGGGCCATGAAGGCAAGAGCCTGAAAAAAGGAAGAAACCACCATTAGCCTCAAGACAGCATGGATATAAGCGAAAGAAATATGGAAAAATACTTACTGCAGCGGTGTGCTCGATACTCTTCTCGTAGAGAACAGTGCGGTCTCGGGTGCTAGTTAGGCACTGCCACTGGGGAGCTTCGAAACTGCCGTAGCTCTGGCCGATCCGGGACATGACATCCGAAATCAGCGTAGATCCATGAGGTCCGGCAGCGTTATCCACCACATATGAGTCCATATGGGTGGAGATGGTTAGCTTCTGAGCTCGAGAAGCAGAAGGTCTCTTGGCGAGCTGAGTAGAAGACGTTTGACCCACCACAAGAGTTTGGGACTCAACCACGACAGGGGTACCAGCCAGCGAGGCCGGTGCCACCGCAGAGACGACGGCCTGCGAGGATGGCATCGTCGTGGGGGTGCTAGTCTGGCCAGTCGACGCAGCAGCAGAGCTCAAAGCCGGTGGGGGAGGAGGAGGCGTTTTCTTAGATCTCTTGGAGCCTTTCCCCGGCTGGCTAGTTTTCAGTGCCCCTGCCCTGGGGCGTTTGCTCCTCTTGGCACCCGCATTGTCAATAAGGGTGTCAAGGTCGGAGTCCATCTCGCCTACACAAGTCAACACAGTGAGTCAGTAAAAGAGGTGTACAAGTTACTTCAGTATCACAGACGTATAGAGTGATGGTAGAAAAAACCTAACTGGAACTTTCCCCCGAGCTCGAGCTTGGGGACCATGAAATTCCCCCGTCTTCAGAAGAGGCGGGGGGAGTGCCTTCCCTATAAGTTGGTGATAACCTCGAGAGGTCCCTATAATCATTGGTCCCATACTGCACAGCTATCCCATTCCACACCTCGTCCGTGGTGTACATAGTGTCATATTTCCCGAGCCCACTATCAAACCTATGGACACAGTCGTCTACCCAACTCCATATGTAGAAGTGGTATCTATCCTGTGGGCACGAGACTAACCTATTGGGCCTGTGTTTTAGCAAAGTAGGGGACCACATTCTCGAAGTAGGAAGGGTTTTACCTTCATCTGAGTCCGAGCTCGAGGCCTCGTCGTTGGCTTCATTCCCAGATCGCGGACTCCTCAAGCGAACTAGGAGAGATGCCCTCTTTTCTCTCCTCGAAAGAAGGGTGCTTGTGGGCTGTGGCACCTCCTCCCAACGTTCGTATTTTTTGTTAGACCAGTCAGAGGTTGACTGGCCTTCTCCCAACAACCCACAGGCTCGGAGCTGGTCCTGATGAAGAAGATACGAGAGAGACCTCCTACCATAAGGAAGTCGGAGCAAGGCCTCTCTGTGTTCCCTCATTGTCTTGGAGGGGGAGGGACGCTGAAAATTAGCTGAAAGGCGAAGCACATTTCAGCTAAGTATGGTCTTAAGGGCTAAAACTCCGAGCTCAAAAAAAAAAAAAAAAGTAGCAAGAGTACTTACGAATCCGCCTGAAAGAACGATGTCGAGACGGGGACAGACCGTCTGTCCAGAAAAAAGCCTTTTTGGAGTCAGGAGGGTGGTTGGGAAGATCTTAAAAAATCTTCGTCTCTTTGGGATAGCTCGAGAGGTAGTAAAAACCATCCCCTCCCCTAGCTCGGGAGGGGTTACTTTTCAAACAAAAGAGATATAAAATCTCTTGAGGTGAAGGTCCTTTCCACTGCAGCTCGTGATACAAGGACCTCAGGGCAGACAGCACCCTGTACGAATTGGTGTTGAGTTGGAATGGAGCCAACTCAATGAAATCAATGAAGTCTCTGAAAAAGGACTTCAAGGGCAGCAGAGCTCCCGCCCTTATATGTTCCTGGCTCCAGGCCGCGTATTTCACACTGGCATCGCGGCCCCCAGGGGCGAAACAGCTCCGTTCATGACTTGCTGGAGCTCGACACTTCAGGGTGTCCAACGAACTAAGGCCATGGAGGGCCAAGATGTCAGTTATTTGGTCGGTGGTGGTAACCGAACTCTGGTAGAACTCGGCTTCGAACATCTCCCTCCTAGGCTGCGAAGACGAAGGCTCCGCCATTAAAGAAAATTGGAGTTCCCCCGGATGATATGCAATCGTGACTTTTAACGCAGGGTCAAGGGGGATTGGCCTAGGTCCTGGGTTGGGCTCCGGATAGATGGCCTCCCGAAGAACTCTTCTCTTCTTTTCAATGACCTCGTCTATCTGACGGCGATAGTGGGCTCGAGTGTCCTCTTGCTCGCGCGCAAGCTCGTATTCTTTTATCCGACGCTGATTCCGGGCGAACAACGATTCTGGGCTTGGAGATTTAGGCTCGTAAGGGATGGCTCGCAATGACCCCCACCGTCTTTCCAGATTCTGTGACATCTAACGAGAAAGAAAAAATGGTGAGGGCCATGCATGCAAGAATCACGAGCTCGATGGTATGAGCTCGGGGATTTAGGAACAAAAAATTAAATATTGAGACCCTTACTAAAGAGTCAGAGCGTGTGTTCCACAGGAAAGAAAAGGAGTGTGGGTGATCTTTTGAAAATCCCGAAATTCAAGGGAAAGAAAGGTGGCGGTTAGCCAGGAAGGGCATTCCTGGGTTTCGTGCATCTGTCAAGGACAAGGGTTCTTACCCGAAAACTTAATGTACAAGAAACATGGCCTAAAATTTTCAAAACCCAGAAAGTTGAAACTTCGCTCAAACGTTAAAACTGGATATAAACCAGTGATGCGAAATCCAGCAGGGGAAGCCTGGGAAACTTGAAAGCCTATCGAAACGAAACCCCCTATCTTATTATGCTAAGAACGTAAACTAGCATACACAGCAAAAACAGTATAAAAAAAAACAACAAAAATGGCATACTTACACAGTGATGGTGATTGCAGCGAAATCGTCGATTGGAGAAGAGGTTGCAAGAAGGAACTCACTGACTCGAACAGACCAGGATTTCTTTGTTTCTTGGGTCGAGAAAACATGCGCGGGACAGAAGCTTTTTAGGAGAGTCTCTGGTTCTCTGGTTGTTTTTCTTTTCTTGCTTACGATGAACAAACGTGAAGAAGAAGACAAAGAGGGGGGTCTTGTATATATAGGTGGGAAAATGGAATTAATCAGGAGCGTCGAGTGAAATTCTCACTGGATCGAACGGATGGGGATCAATGACAAGAAGGCGCCGAAAAGTTGTCAGACGGACGATCGTGGGCGTGTTCCCAAGGTACTCAAGTACCTAAAGTGAGCAATACCCAGCTGACACGTGTCCATTTTCAAAAGTGTATGACGGTACCGTTCCCAGAAAAGGTAGTTCAAAAGTTTCCTTCTCTTAGGATTCGAACAAATACTTTTGAGGGGGCAAGATGTTATACCCAGATTTCGAGCCATAGTGAATGTGACCTCGAAAGCTGAGTTCGCAACAAATGGTCTCGCAAGGATTGGGGTATGCTCCAGGATGGTATATCGAGTCTGCAAAGTACGATATATGATCTCGAATGTGGTGACCTCGAAATGATCTCGATCTCGAAAGGTAGCTCTGAGAACACCTTCATCTTCAGGAACAACTTCGGAGCAGGGGTCTTGAGCTCGATGTACTATCTCGAAAGCAATGTTAGCTCGGGAGATGTCAATGGCTCGCACAATGACGTGAAACCTGAGATGCTAAAGCCTTGGAGATACGCTATAACCACCTTGAATATCTACAAGTATTGTAAGCATGAGATGTAATCCTCATTTATTGATGTAAATCCCCAAGAATCATGGGATATTATTTAGTCAGTTATGCGTTTCCTGGTCTTCAGGGACGTTTCCTTTTTTATCTGATTAAAGGAATTTAAAGCCATTTATTTTATTCACAAAAGAGTAACTACCCAAAATATGTGGGATAGTATTCTGCATCCTTCTCTATAAATAGAGAAGCCATGCACCATTGTAACGGACCGAAATTCTGATCCTTGAGAGAAAACTCTGGAGAATTCATGCTAAAGAATTTTTCAGAGATAATCTTAAGATTAATAACAGAGACTCGTGGACTAGGCAGATTTAACTGCTGAACCACGTAAAAAACCGTGTGTTTGATTTGTTTGTTTCGTTTGGCCATCGTCATTCATTGTTTTTGTGCTCTTCTTTTATCTGTTGACGAAAAACGGCGTCAACAACATGTGCTTAAGTTTATTTTACTTTTAATTGCACATATTAGAGTCCAACAATTCTCAAAATAAATTTGTCTATGTAGTTAGTTTCTTGGACCATAAAAGATAAATTATCATAAAATATTAATTAATAACCATAAATTAGAAAAAATTGAATAAAAAATGAGAAAAAAAATAGAAAATAGATATAGTGGTTTGGAGATATTTTAAAGTATCACATCACCTGCTTGTAGCTCTAATTATATATATATATACAAATTATATATATTATTTAAATAAAAAGTTTAAATAAATCAAATTAGAATTCAAATTTAAATTATATACGACGTTAAGATATATTTTGGTAAATCTATTTAGGCTTAAATAAAAAACATAAATAATTTGAATAGACGTTTATTATTATTATTAATCATAAATTAGAAAAAGTAAAATAAAAAAAAGGATAAAAACAGAGATAGAATAAGATTAAAAAAAAGTAAGAAATTACCCTTTGGAACTTTTATTTTTATAGATATTAATAATCATATAAATAGATATTGATATAGAATTTTATAGATATTTTTCCCTTGATGAATAATCATAAATTAGAAAAATTAGAACAAAAAAATGAGAAAATAAAAAATAGTGGATTGGAAGAAATTTAGAATGTCAAAATAATGAAAATAATAATAATATTAGCAGGAAGAATAATAGTATTATTATTTTTTTATAGATATTTTATAATATCAATTTTTTTTATGGATATTTTATCTTAATTAAATATATTTATATATAGATATGTAAATATAAATAGATAATGTATTTTTTTTTAATATATAATATAAAATTTACAAATTTGAATGATATAAAAATATATACTACAAAAATTAAATATGTAAAATATAAATAATATATTAAATTTGATAAACTAAAAAAATATAACTATTTGGTATGTGGGCAAGATTAAATTAAATCAATTACCCATATAAGAAGAAAAAAATATTAATGTTGGGACAAATCAAAGTGATCCAATGACACTTTATTTATAGACTAAATGTATAATAGTCATAATGGTTTGTAAATCATTTGGGGCTATAGAGATTTTTTTAATTGTTAATTAATTATTTCTTTTAATAAATGTTTAATAAAAAATTAGAAAAAAAATCACAAAATAGAGAAAATAGAAGATTAGAAGAAAATGATGTCACCTCATCTCCTCAAAGCTATCATTTATATAGATATAGATAAAAATTATTTTCCATATTATAAAAAAACAATGAAAATATTAATAATAATAGCAAGAAGAATAATAGTATTATTATTATTAGGGAGATTTGCGGCGAAAATACCTAAGTTGTTAGTTTTATAACACTTAAATACCTAACTCTTGTTTTTGGCGGTAAAAATACCTTCCGTCAACAATCCTTGGCATCCGTTGGTACCTGACCGTCAAGTGCCATGTAGAGGTAAATCTGGCGATTTGTAATTGGTCCACGTAATTTTAAATATTACAGGTCACCTAAATCCTTTTTTTAAAAAAAGTTTCTGATATAATAAATTAAAACTAATAAATAAAACTAAAAACTAATATAACTAAAAACTTAACCATTTGAATTAAAAACTTAACCATCTGAATAAAAAACTTAAAAATTATAAACCCCATCCTTCGTGTACAATTTGAAGAAAACGAAGGTCTAGGGCATAAAAATTTGAATGTGACCATGGAACAATGGAGCTGCAATTGTCGGCCATCGAAAGCAGTCGTCATCAAGACTTCTTGGACCAACGATAATCCTGGAAGAAGATTCAAGTGCTGCCATAAGTATCGGGTGTGGTTAATTTGTAGTTTTTTTTTTAAATTTTGGGTTTGTTCATCTCTTCTTGAATTCTACTGGTTTGATGATTTCTTGTGTTTACAGAGTAATGGTGGTTGTGGGTCGGGTGTGGTTAATTTGTAGTTATTTTTTGAAAATTTTGGGTTTGTTCATCTCTTCTTCACTTCTACTGGTTTGATGATTTCTTGTGTTTACAGAGTAATGGTGGTTATGGGTATTTCTCTTGGTTAGACCCTCATATGTGTGCCCGAAGCAAGGTGGTCATACCTGGGTTGTTGAGAAAAATTAAACAGTTGGAGGATGAACTTGTTTCTGGAAACACACATGCCGATTGGAGCACACAGCAAGCTTTGAGTGATCAATCTTTGGGAGAGGATATGATTTTTGTATCTGATGTTGATTGCAAGGATGGAGTACAGCATGAAGATGAAGTTAGGGTGGTAAAAAGTAATAAAAAATTATGGGTTGTAGCCATTGTAGTAGTTTTAATATGTATCAACAAATGGTTTTAAGTTAAGGGATATCATTGTAATATTTTGTTGTAAATTATGATCCAATTTGTTGGACCCTTTTGTAAGTGTTAGTTGTTTAAATTGAATTTGATGGTTTATTTTTAATCTGGTGGTTTTAAGTTTTATATTTGTATTGTGCAATTCCTAAAGTAAAAAAATAAACAAGTGTACTTCATTAAGATGCAATACCAGAGTAAGAACTAGAACCAGATAGTATTGACATCAAGTTTAAAGGTCATGTTGTCCATAACTAGCAAACAAACTAAGATCTAATGCCTATTTGGTTTACATCAAGTGCCAAGGCCATGTTGCCCATAGCTATCAAAAACATAAGATCTAGTGAAGTCAAGTATTTACAAAAACATCAAAAGTCCCTAACTAGACATAAATTAGTTCATTCTCTATCTTCAAAAGCTTTGTCAAAAGTGTGAACATTCTTCTAGCAGGTTGTCTAGGCATGTTATGTGGACCTAGTCGAAGGACCACCTTGCTGAGAAAGGTCATGTTGTCTGGCTCGAGTTTTGGGACCCCCTTGCTGAGAAAAGCTTTGTTTTTGCTTTGTCAATCGTTCTTTTCTTTTCTTTGTTGCTTCAGTGGGATTTGCAGCCGGTGGCCTACCCCTTTTCTTTTTAGCAGGAACCTAACAAATAAAAAATGCATGGAGTTAATCTGGTGTAATCTTTCATCAATGCATTACCTAAGCATTTGTTATAATAATGCATTACCTGAGCATTTGTTGGGTTGGGGCATGTTTTGCTTGTGTGGCCTGGCTGTTTGCACTTTTTGCACAAGTGGATCTGACCAAACCTTCGAGTTTTTGTTGAACTTGAGGGTGGTTCATCAGACTCTCTTCTTCTGGCCTTTTTTGGTCTCCCTGGCAGATTAGTTTCAAAAGGTGGGTATATAGGGTGCAAACCAGTCTCTGGCCACTGCTCTGGGCTTGGCATAGGGTATATGATTCCTGCATAAGCTTTCAGAAATGCCTCTTTCTTATAACATTCATGGATATAGTCCATTATCTCTGCCCCACTTGTCCATATGGCAGCCAGTGCGTGACCACACGGGATACCAGTGAGTTGAAATCTTCGGCAACTGCAAGTCCTTTTTTGCAAATCAACATCAAATGACTCATTATTTGGGCAGTCAACTTGAAATTGATAAGTTGCAGCCCTAGTAGTCAGACAATTCTTGGCAATACTCTTGTTCTTCTCCACTACTTGCAATATTCTTTTCCCCACGGGATGTATCCACTTCTTCAGACTTTCCCTCTTATTGAAAAACCGACTCATTAGCCAATAACGAATCTTTTCTAGCAAAGTAATTATCGGCTTGTCTCTAGCATCAACTATTGCAGCATTAAAAGATTCACAAAGGTTGTTTAACAACATATCACATTTCACCATTTCACTAAAATGTGACCTAGACCACTCGGATGGAGTCTTTAGTGCCAACCAGTTGTAAGCATTTTCACTAGTTTCCCTTAACTCTCTCATCCTCTTTTGAAACTCTGGAATAGTGGTTGCCTTTGTTGCTGCCCATAGTTGTTGTTTCAATAACAAACCTGGATGGTCTTTCTTGAAGTTGGAATGCAAGTGCCTAACACAATTTCTCACCTCTGCACCCTCAAAAACAGAAGCAATAGCATTCTCCAACCCTTTCTGCCTATCGCTCATCATAGCAAACTGAGAAGGCCTGTCAATATCTAGATCTTCCTTCAACAATTCTAAAACCAAGACCAAGTGTTAGTGTTTTCTTTCTCACAAACTGCATAAGCAATAGGATACATTGAGTTTGTTGCATCTATTCCTACTGCAGCCAAAAGCAATCCTTTACAATACCCTTTGAGGAAGCACCCATCAAGACCAATGAGTGGTCTACAGCCAGAACTGAAACCTTCCTTACAAGCTTTTAAGCAGATATATACCCTCTCAAATATCCTTTTTCCTTCTACCATATTTGATTTGATGATGGCAGTGCTACCTGGGTTTGTAGCCAATATCATTTTGCAGTAGTCTTCCAGGATAGCATACTGCTCAGAGACACTACCTTCAAGCAATATTTTTGCTCTGGCCTTTGCCCTGTAGAATACCCAATTAGAAACACGTGAGTACTTGGTTTTAGTTGTCATCTCTCTAAAAGTCTTATACTTCATATCTGAATTGATTCTGAATTGCTCTAAAAAATACTTAGACAACCAGGGAGCATCGGCATGACTATTATTAAGGACCAAACCACAGTTGTGGTTATCTACTAAAGTCTGCACTTTGAAAGTAGTGTTGTCAGCTCTTGAAACACTTGCATACAACAACCAAGGACATTGTTTAGCTTCGCATTTGACCCTAATTCTTCTCATGCCATTGCTTACATATTTAAACTCTCTATTACTTTCAATAAAGTACTCTTTAATAGCAGTCCTCAGTAGTTTTGCAGTCCCAAATTCCATTCCCAATACAAATTTGAAATCCTTAAAGTTGGACCTAGGGTTGTAATGTATTTTTGACTTCCTAGGCCCAACCTCTTCACCATCACTTCCAAGACTTTGCAAGTCTTCTTCAGTGTCCACCCCATCTGACTCATCTCCCTGAACACCTTGGCTGCACAAATTTGTCACACTGCCCCACCATTTAGTTGGATCAGATGGCCTACCCATCTCTTTTTCTGCCTCAACCTCTTGCTCATACTCCTCATCGTTTAACTCAAAGTCTTCCTCTTGTAAACACCCTCTTGACTGCCTCTGATTAGAACTTTCAGGCATCTCTTGTCTTGCATCATTCACTTCATCTGGCAGGACCTCCTCATTTTGTGTGTCAGCTTGAGGTATGGGTGCATCATCCCCAGCATCCATTTCAACAGCTGCTTCCTCACTATGCGAAGCAAAATGGGCATAAAAATCATCCTCATTCCCATTCCCTTGTTCTGCCTCATCATCATCACCATACTCATCATCATCACCATACTCATCACCATACTCAGTTTTCTCACTATCTGATGACAGTTCCACTACAGGTATACCCACCACATCAGGCACCACATCAGTATCGGATGGTAATTCCTCAATCACACATCTCCTTAATATTTTAGGGGGAGGGTCAGGTATATGGGGTACTGCAGTGGGGTCTTCCTTCCATTCCAAACCAAATGTAGCCTCAGGTAGGACCAAATACACTTCAACCTCTGAAATTCTCTTGACATCCAGTTCATTAAGTATTTCTGAAGCTTCCTTAGGCCCAACAACCATCTTCCCAGCATTAAGATGCTTCCCATGTGGCTTATATAGAAACCCGAAAGGCATAGAATAACCTAGTTTGCTAGCAATATCCTCTAGCACAAGCCTGCTGAATTTTCTCTTCGAAACATTGTCAAAGTAGTCTATTTGCCCTTTCTCATATCTTTTATTACCAAAGGGCGTGAACCAATGCCCCCTATGATGCAATTTGACTGTAAACTTCTCACAATTTTCACCTGTGTAAATTAAAGTACAATATACACCAAAACAGCAGTACACAGGGGAAGCAAACCAAGTCAAAAGTAGTACTAGTGAATAAAATAGTCAACAAAGAATCAGATGCACTATTTTACTCCACAAAAAATATCAAAACCCCAAAATGGTCACATAGAGATTCCCACAAAAATCCATACGTATGGACCCCACTGTATAATCTTAAATATGCTTTAAAGCATCTCCACCAACTAGAACCCCAACAAACTTGATATAAAAAATGTAAAAAAATTAACTCATTTATAACCCCCAAAACCGAACCCCCAAAACACAACCCCCAAAACACCGACAAAAAATTTGAAATGGGTTCTAGCAAACTTACCGTACGCTGGTGGTGGGTCATTAGGTCCCCTACGTTTCGCCATAATGATCGCCGTCAACGTCTGCAATTCAGTTCGTCTTCCTCCTTCGTCCGAATGCTTGAAATCGTTTCTTCACTTGAAATCGTTTCCTTCTTCCTCATTCAGAAGAATGCTTTTCGTCTTCAACTTAGTTTTTCCAGTTGTTAGTTTTTTTTTCATTCAGATGGTTAAGTTTTTTTTTTTTGAATTAAAGATGGTTAAGTTTTTAGTTATATTAGTTTTTAGTTTTATTTATTAGTTTTAATTTATTATATCAGAAACTTTTTTTTTAAAAAGGATTTAGGTGACCTGTAATATTTAAAATTACGTGGACCAATTACAAATCGCCAGATTTACCTCTACATGGCACTTGACGGTCAGGTACCAACGGATGCCAAAGATTGTTGACGGAAGGTATTTTTACCGCAAAAAACAAGAGTTAGGTATTTAAGTGTTATAAAACTAACAACTTAGGTATTTTCGCCGCAAATATCCCTTATTATTATTTGTAGATATTATATAATAGTAGTATTATTTTTTAATAGATATTTTCTCTTAATTAAATATATTTATATATAGATTAGAAATATAGATAGATAATGTCATATTTTTTTCAATATATAATGTAAAATTTATAAAATTAAATATGTAAAATATAAATAATATATTAAATTTGATAAACTAAAAAAAATATAAATATTTGGTATTTGGGCAAGATTCAGTTAAATCAATCGCCCATAAAAGAAAAAAGAAATGTTTGGATAAATTAAAGTGATTCAAGTATACTTTATTTTTAGACTAAATGTATAATAACACAATAGTTTGTAAACTAAGTGGGACTATAGGGATTTTTTTAATTGTTTATTAGTTTTTTTTTTAATAAATGCTAAATAAAAATTAGAAAAACCCACAAAATAGAGAAAATAAAATATTAGAAGAATAGGGTGAAGAATAATAGTATTATTTTATATAGATATTTTATAATAGTACTATTACTTTTTTATAGAAATTTTCTCTTAATTAAATATATTTATATATAGATATAGAAATATAGATAAATAATATCATTTTTTATATAAAATTTATAAATTTAAATAATATAAAAATATATACCACAAAAATTAAATGTGTATAATAGAAATAATATATTAAATTTAATAAAATGAATATATATATTTATATATATATATATATAACTATATGGTATTTTGGCAAGATTAAGTGAAATCAATAATCCATATTAGAAAAAATATATATTAATGTTAAGATAAATCAAAGTGATGAAGGGTACTTTATATATAGACTAAATGTATAATCCAACAATAGTTTGTAAACCATGGAGGACTATATGAATTTTTTTAATAATAAGTAATTATTTTTTTTAATAAATATTAAATAAAAATTAGAAAAAACCATAAAATATAGAAAATAAAATATTAGAATAATAGGGTGTCACCTCATCTTCTCAAATTAAGATATAGATATATGGATCGTTGATTAGTTATTTCTTTTAATAAATTTTAAATAAAAATTAGAAAAAATCATAAAATAGATAAAATAAAAGATAAGAAGAGTATGGTGAAGAATAATAGTATTATTTTTTTATAGATATTTTATAATAGTACTATTAACTTTTTATAGATGTTTTCTCTTCATAAAATATATTTATATATAGATATAGAAATATAGATAGATAATATCATTTTTTCAATATATAATATAAATTTTACAAATTTAAATGATTTAAAAATACATGCTATAAAAATTAAATATATAAAATATAAATAATATATTAATTTTGATAAACTAAAAAAAAAAGTACATATATATAACTATTTGGTATTTGGGCAAGATTAAGTTAAATTAATTACCCATATAAGAAAAAAATATATTACTGTTGGGATGAATCAAAGTGTGTTGACCCTCGATTTGGTCAATGACACGGAGTCAGAAATACGACAAGAAATGAGATGATAGTCAAGAATGGAATTAAATGGTAAAGCGATGACACAGACGATTTATAGTGGTCCGGCCCCAATGAATGGTAACGACCTACGTCCACTTAGTGCTATTATTGATATTGAATCCCAATGTCATGATCAAAGAACTAGGGTTCTTGAGTTTCACAAGCCTTAGGAGAATTACAACTGTTTGGAGGATAATTGCACTATACGCTCTTTCTCTCTGTATTCAGAAAAAATGTTCAAAAGTCCCTCCCTTGAGCCCTCTCATGCATATTTATAAGCTCAAGGGGGGGTTACACGGGCCAATGGGCCTTAATTATCCCTAATCTTAGCTTATCAAGGCAATAAAGAGGAAATAAATCTCGTAATTATTACAAGAATACATATCTTTTAAGGAAATAAATCGAAGCGTGCGACCAGTCTGGTTGTATCTAATCGTGAGGTTTGGTGAAATCGCAGGGAGCTAGTCGATAGTCGAATAACACCTTTTCATAATGACGCTGCCACGTGTCAACCATGTGTGAGAAAATCTTGCCACGCCATCAGCTCCATTTTTGGGTAAACATTTGCCCCCACAAGTTTATTTTACTGCGACCAGCATAAAGTAAACTTAGGGAACTGACCCTTCGCGTAGCCCACCAAATCTATCAGAGCCGCTCATGCCTTCTCGAAAAAGGTAACCAATCATGTCCAATCAGGCTTTTTCAGTTTCCTAAAAAATTGTCTGACGGCTATTGCACTTCCCCATGCTTTGAAAAAAGTAATTCCATGATTACCTCTTTTACAGTGCCATGATCAATATAAATAATTCC
This sequence comes from Humulus lupulus, assembly GCF_963169125.1. Classification (NCBI taxonomy): domain Eukaryota; kingdom Viridiplantae; phylum Streptophyta; class Magnoliopsida; order Rosales; family Cannabaceae; genus Humulus; species Humulus lupulus. The sequence continues at coordinate 248,247,174 of NC_084793.1, forward strand.
CCAAGATCACTTTTTTACTTTTTACTTTTCATTTCCTTCTCTTCTTCAAGAACTTTGAAGAACTCTACACACAGAGCCCAGACAACCCAAACGATTTTAGCGTTTCACGAAGCTTCTACCCAACCACTCGGCTTAGTATTCCAGAAACTCTCTTCAGCCTTTGCCCAAGTAAGTTTATCAACCATTTCAGCCGTTGAAATGCCATGCAACATATTTTTCTTTATCTGTTTCGTATCTGAGTTCTTGAATGTTCTTGAACGAAACTGTTTTGGGGTAAATGGGTATATTGATCGACGTTTGATACAGTAGGAAAGAGACACTTTGTTGGGGTTAAGAATCAATTTGATAGTCGAGGTTATAGATTTGGGGCGTAAAATCGAAGTAAAAATTCGATTTTTAAGCTAGTTGAAAAAATGGGTTTTTCCCGCCCTTTCAGAGTCGAAAAGTCACTTCTGCTTTTTAATCTATTTTCCAAACTGTTCCCTTGAAATACAATGTTTTTTTATCAGAATGCTGCTGGTTGTATAAAAGCTTAACTTTTATACACGAGCAGCGTTATTCAAACTTTTAAACATAAGGTTTTAGGCCTTAGATTCTCATCTCCCCCTTTTCTGTCTACAGATTTTCATGCAAGATCCGTGGGGAGGTGAGAGGCCTATCGACGATGATTTGCTGGGCCAATTGCTCGAGGACGAGGAGCAACCGTCGCAGTTGATCCCAGAGATCCCCTTCTCTCATGTCATCCCAAACACTCCATCGACCCCACTTCAAAACATGGGTCGAGTAAAGTCCAAAGCCCAGAAAAAGAAACCATCAACTTCTCCTTCAAATCAGCCTACTCCTCAGGCTGAAATTCCTTCAACCAGTGTTCGAGAAGAAAATACCCCCGACCCAGAAATCCAAACTCAAGCCCAACTCCGAAACGTCATTCGACCAGATGTCGAATGGTACGTTGCCCCTCCTAGTCGAGTAACGATTAGGATGATTGCCAATTACATCAAGAAGTATGGGCTTCCTGGGGTGACCCTAGTCCAACCCACTAGAGACCAACGGGCGAATCTGCCTGGAGGCGCCTTCAGCGCCTGGTCGAGGTATCACATCGAGGCAGGAGCGATCCTGCCTCTCCATCCTTTCTTCTAAGGAGTGGCTAACTATTTTAGGGTCGCTCCTTTCCAAATAACCCCAAATGGGTATATAGTGCTCTCTGCACTCTATATCCTTTATAGTCATAGGAAGTGGCCGGTCCCCACGCCACACGAGGTCAACTACCCGTTCGACCTAAAATCCAACCCCAACCAAGAAAACACGGGGTTCTTCCATTTCTGCCACCAGGAAACGACCTGCACTTTCCTGAGTGATACCACTTTTATATCCATTGTGGGGAAGTATCATCTAGAGTACTTTCTGACTACCGACATGGTCGCCAACAACCTGGTCTTCACCCAAGGAGGTAATATCTTTGCTCCCCTGGTCGTTTATTTTCCTTTAATTCTTCCTGCATCCCCTTAGAGATTTAGTGCATTTCAGGTCCGTGGCTACGACCGGCTCCCACTCCAAACATGGAAGTCCAATCAACACTCTTGGCCAGCATGACTGACGTAGAGAAGGGCATCAAACAGCTGGTCACAGAAGCTAACCTGAGGCTGGTCGGGCTTCTGGCACCTCACCAGGATGTGAGGGAGTCAACAGCGGGGAGTGCTACCGGTGAGGAGATTCCCGAGCAGCACCCAGATGTGTCGCAACCTCAAAGGAGGAGGATGACTGGAGTGACAATCAGGGAACCCTCCAGCACCCTGCGAGCTGCTGCTCCCCCTGCCCCATTGGGAAAGGGAAAAAAGAAAGCCACCGAACCCTCTGCTCCCATCGACGAGTCCTCAGATGAGAACGGTACTGTTTTCTCAATCTTAGATAGTTTGCCAATTCCCTGTCACTTATTTGACGGGGATGGCAACTTTAAGTATACTCCAAACTTAGGTTCATATTTCTTCCAAGCAGTAAGTGAGGGTAGCAGTAGTTCAGTAAGTAATGTAGCGACCAGTAGTTGTAGCACGGGTACTTTGCTTATAATTTCCTTGCTTTCTTTTTTTAGCTCCATCTATATATATTGTCTCACTGCTCGTAATATTTCCTTACATGCAGATATGTCGATTGATGACATGTTTGATAACTACACTACCGCTGCTACTCCCTCGAGCAGGAAGAAAGACAGCAAGAGGGTTCGCGGAGAAAACAACAAAACTGCTTCAAAGAAGGCCCGGACTGAGGGTCCTTCTGCAACTGCTCCTTCGAGGGAAACCACGCTGCCTCCCTCGCCACTTGACCAGCCGTCCCCAACTGCACCGGTCGGTCAGCACTCTACTCCTCCAGTGCCTTCCGACTAGCCACGCCATACCCCGCCCAAAGACACTCTGGTCAGCACCGTGGTCAGTTCGGCCAGGGATAGAATATACAAGCTCTCCAAGCACAAACGCAATCAAGAGGCCCTCGCCGGCACCAGCTCCATGGAAACCGACCAAATAATAAACCAATGGCTGAACGAGATAGTCAGTGTAAGTCGCTTTCCATTGTTGAGTCATTTTACTCTTAATTTCTGCCATCATCTTATTCCTTTTATCTGATCACAGGGATTGTTGACTATCACTGCTAGCTGGCGCCACGCGGGCACTTTGGTCACCCAAACCAAAGACTTTGACATCATGCTTGCTGAGGCGGTGAAGGCGCTCGAGGGGAAGAATGCTGACCTACTCGGGCAAAACACAGAGCTGACCAAACAGAACGATGAACCGCACGAGCAGAAAGCCCAACTGACTGAAGAGCTACTGGAGAGTCGGGCTGCCCTAAACAAATCTAATGAAGATAAAGAAAAATTCAGGGAGAGTGCCAAATTCAACCACCAAGAGGCCAAACAGCTTGAGCTTGACCTAATTGCGAGCAGAAAGGAGACGGAGGATCTGGAGAGGCGTGCTAAGGAGCTTGAAGAGGCTAATGCCAAAAACATGGAGAAGTATAGGGAAGCCACCCATCTTTGCTTCTACGAGTTTTGGAAGCACAATCAAAAGGCCGACTTCAGCTATTTGTCTGAGCGCCTGAGACGAACTTTAATGACCCAATGCGCCATTCGCCTGGAGGAGGAGGAAAGAGCCAAAACTCCCCCTTCCCCAAATTTTTTCTTAGCAACGGGGATTGATGGTGTAGACAACAAAGGTGACGATACTGCCGACCAGAACGCTCCTCAAGATCCTCCAGCCTCATAGTATTTTCTTTAATTATTTATCTTTTGAATTTATGACCTACAGGTCGTGATGTAAAGACAATTGCTTTTTTAATTTTTATTATTGCATGGGCAGCTTTTGCTTTTAACAAACAATTACATCCGAGCAGTTACTGCTCACGGTGTAAAGGAATTCCTTTTGATATTATAATATTTGCATTTTCCTTTTGATATTATTACATTTGTCCGTATGACCGAACTTAGCATAGTACTTTGGTTTGATTTAACAAAATACAAAATTTATTTTGAAAAATACTCTAAGTACCCTAGCATGATTTCACTTATTTTGCTCATGTGTTTACATATCTTTCTATATGCTTTGCTTACTAGATGCCTTATATGCCCCCCAAGTGATCGAGGAGCTTTAGGTCCTTGGTCACTTGCCTTGACCAAAACCTGTACGAACATTACTGCTCGGAGCAACGAATTTAAAACGATAATACAGCAAAACAACACACGTAATGAGAAAATACTTGTAATAAATACAATAATTGGCAAGAATGACTGGCTGCGCACAATCCCTTATATTTATCATAATAAATGGACAAATCATGTCTGTACGAGTGATTTTACACTTATAAGCGACCAGTCACATAAAATGACCAACCCTTTTTCATAACTTGTAAAAAGTAAAACTAATACAAGCCAATTCTTGAAGAATAATTTTTTATTGATAGTACTTGCGCAGGTGTTCTCCATTCCAATAGCAAGGAATGAGATCTCCATTCAAGCGTGCAAGTTTATAGGTGCCTGGATGGAGGACTTCTTCAATCTGGTATGGTCCTTCCCAATTAGGTCCGAGTACTTCAGCAGCCTGGTCGCGGGTGTTAAGGAAAACCCTTCGAAGTACTAGATCTCCGACATTGAATTTCCTTTCGCGTGCTTTAGAATTGAAATACCGGGTGACTTTTTGCTAGCAAGCTGCTACTCAGAGTTGGGCTTGCTCGCGCTTTTCATCGATCAAATCCAGCGACTCCATCAATAGTTGGCTATTAGTGCCTTGATCGTATGTCATTCTCTGATGCGATGGGGAATCTAACTTAACAGGCAACATAGCCTCATATCCATAAGCTAGGGAGAATGGAGTATGTCCTGTTGCTGTTCGATGGGAAGTTCTATACGACCAAAGGACTTCAGGCAATTGCTTTGGCCATGCCCCCTTTGCTTCCTCAAGCCTTTTTTTCAGAGTATCCTTTAGCGTTTTATTGACTTCTTCGACTTATCCATTTCCATGAGGATGGGCGACTGAAGAAAAACTCTTGATAATTCCATGTTGTTCGCAAAAATCCGTGAACAAATCACTATCAAACTACGTGCCGTTGTCTGAGACAATTTTTCATGGCAATCCATAGCGACACACGATGTTTTTAACGCAAAAATCCAGCACTTTCTTGGTCATTATGGTTGTGAGTGGCTCAGCTTCGGCCCATTTTGAAAAGTAATCAACAGCAACCACAGTGTACTTGACATCGCCTTTTCCTGTGGGCAAGGATCCGATTAAGTCTATTCCCCAGACTGCGAACGGCCACAGACTTTGCATCTGTTTTAGTTCATTAGGGGCTGCTCGTGGAATTTTGGAGAACCTCTGGCACTTGTTGCACCTCCGCACGAATTCCATCGAGTCTTCATTCATTGATGGCCAGAAGTATCCTTGCCTTAGGATCTTTTTTGATAAGCTTTTCCCCCCAGCATGGTCCCCACAAAAGCCTTCGCGGACCTCTTTCATCAATTCTTTGGCCTTCTCTTTTGAAATACATCTGAGGAGTGACATTGAGTATCCCCTTCGGTACAAAATTCTATCGACTAGGATATACCTAGTAGCCTGCCGCTGAAGGGTTCTAGATTTGTTTCTGTCCGTCGGTAACACGCCTTGCGTTAGGCACTCCATGTAAGGTGCCATCCATGTATCCACCGCACAGATCACTAAAGAGGTCTCCTCTATTTGGATGCTTGGTGCGGAGAGTCGCTCAACTGGCACAATGTTCAGAGTGTCGGCGTCCTTCGCACTTGCTAATTTGGCCAAAGCATCAGCGTTTGAATTCTGGTCGCGAGGTACTTGCTAAAGGGTGTATTTATCAAACTGCTCCAATAGATCCTTCGCTTTGTTTAAGCAAGCAACCATTTTTAAGCCCCGGGCTTGGTACTTTCCCATGACTTGATTGACCACTAGTTGGGAATCACTGTAGATATCAAGCAATTTTATGTGCATGTCTCTGGCTAGCCGTAATCCTGCGAGCAGTGCTTTATACTCGGCTTCGTTGTTAGAAGCAGTGAAGTCAAATCTGATCGCGTAATAAAATCGATGCCCTTCAGGCATTATCAAAATCACTCCTGCTCCTGCATGGTGCTCATTAAAGGAACCGTCTATAAGCAACTTCCAAGAAGGAGTTTGGCTTTGAGACTCAGGCTCTTCAGACCCTTCACGCTGTTCGTTGTCTGGGAGCCTAGTGAGTTCTGCAACGAAATCTGCCAGGGCTTGCCCTTTTATCGCTGCTCGTGGTAAGTAGGAGATTTCAGACAGCCCAAGTTCGACTACCCATTTCAACAATCTGCCTGCGGCTTCCAGCTTCTGTATAACTTGCCGTAGAGGTTGGTCGGTCAAAACTGTAATTGGGTGAGCTTGGAAGTAGGGTCGCAGCTTCCTGGAGGCTAAAATTAAGCAATAAGCTAATTTTTCAATAGGTGGATATTGCAGCTCCGCTCCCATTAACCTCTTGCTTATGTAATAAACTGCCTTTTGCACACCTTCTTCTTCTCTTACTAGAACAACACTGGTAGCGTATTCTGTGATTGCCAAGGAGATGAATAAAGTTTCTTTATCAACCAGTTTTGATAGAATAGGTGGTTGCGACATGAGCGTTTTCAAAGCTTGAAAAGCCTGCTCGCACTCTTCTGTCCATTCGAATCTCTTGCTGCCTCTGAGTAGATTAAAAAATGGGACGCATTTGTCCGTAGACTTGGAAATGAATCTACTGAGATCAGCAATTCTTCTGGTTAAACTTTGAACATCCTTGATATTTGCTGGCGATTTCATATCGATCAGGACTTTGATCTTCTCGGGATTAGCCTCAATTCCTCGCGAGTTTACTATAAATCCAGGAACTTCCCTGATCCTACTCTGAAGGAGCACTTGAGGGGATTCAGCTTCATCTGATATTTGTTCAAGACGTTGAAGCATTCTTGCAAGTCCCCTATATGCCCTTCTGCCTTCTTCGACTTAACCAGCATGTCATTGACATATACTTCAATGTTTGTACTTATCAGCTCCTTAAACATGTGGTTGACCAGTCGCACCAGGATTTTTCAAACCGAAGGGCATTACTTTGTAACAGTAAAGTCCTATATCAGTCCGAAAGCTAGTGTAATTCTCATAAGGTGGATGCATACTGATCTGATTATATCCAGAGTATGCATCCATGAATGAGAGAATCTCATGCCCTGCAGTGGCATCGACCAGTTAGTCGATCCTAGGGAGTGGGAAACAATCTTTAGGGCAAGCTTTATTAAGGTCTGTGAAATCCACGCATGTTCGCCATTTGCCATTCGGCTTGGGAACTAGCACGGGATTAGAGACCCATGATGGATAAAATGCTACCCTGATGAATCCATTCTCCTTTAGCTTCTCGACTTCTTCTTTTAGAGCCTTTGATCTATCTTTGTCAAGTAGCCTCCTTTTCTGTTGTACTAGTGGAAACTTTTTGTCTATGTTCAGGATATGGCTAATGACTGCAGGGTCTATTCCCACCATGTCTTTGTGCGACCAGGCAAAGACTTCCTGGTTTTCCTTCAAAAATTCCTCCAGTGCTTGTTTCGTTGTTGTCTCTAAGTTTTTACCGACTTTCACAACCCTGGTCGAATTTTATTCATCGAGTTAGACCTCTTCAAGGTCCTCGATGGGCCCTATCTCTTCATCAAAATCCCCAAAGCGAGGATCTAAATCTCTGTCCTCACTTTGGGCAACGCCCTATTTGGTGACATCATCACCTGATTAGGCTTGTACATCAGTCGCCATTTACAACTCTTTTCTGACAACTTCCCTTGATACACCTTTCTTTGCCTTAGTTAACAAGGCGTTGTAGCACTCCCTCACTTCCCACTGATTTCCCAACATGCATCCTATCCTTGTGTCGGTTGGGAATTTCATGGCTAGGTGCCATATTGAGGTGACGGCTCGTAGGTCGACCAAAATTGGCCTCCCAATTACAGCATTATATGTTGAAGGACAATCAACTACTATGAAAGTAGTGAGTAATGTCCTGTTTGTAGGTGCAGTACCTGCTGCAACTGGGAGCCTGATCGACCTAGTTGGGGCGAGCCCTTCGCCAGAAAAACCATAAATGGTTTGGTTGCATGGCTCCAAATCCTTGACGGACAGTTTCATTCTTTCCAGTGAAGACTTGTATAGGATGTTGACTGAGCTTCCTGTGTCAACCAACACCTTCTTAACCATCATGTTGGCAATCTGAAGGTCAACGACCAACGGATCAGAGTGTGGGAATCGTACATGCTAGGCATTGTCTTCAGAGAAGGTTATCAATTCCTCCTCTGTTCGAGCCTTCTTTGGTGCTCGATCCTCTACACTCATCATCTCGATGTCCTGGTCGTGGCATAGGTTTTGAGCGTATCGTTCCCTTGCCTTCCCACTGTCCCCTGCAAGGTGTGGGCTGCCACAGATGGTGAGTAAAGTGCTTGCCATAGGAGCTGGCTGTAAAGGTCGTGAGCGTTGGTGTGCAGGCGCCTGCTCGTTGCCACCTTGAGCCTCTCGCTAAGACCCTCATGTGGCTCGCACATATCTCCTTAGATGTCCCTGCCTGATCAAGAACTCAATCTCGTCCTTCAACTGGTTGCACTCATTGGTATCGTGTCCGTAGTCGTTGTGAAAATGATAGAATTTTGTGGTATCTCTCTTGGGGATATCCTTCCTTATAGGTGCGGGTCGCTTATAAGGAACACTAGAGTTGGTTGCCTGATAGACCCCTGCTCAACTTTCGACAAGGGTCGTGTAGTTGGTGAATCTCAGCTCGTATCTATTGCCTTTGGGGTGTTTATTCTCAAAGGCTGACGGCTCATTGCTCGCCCGTTTTCCACCATTTCCGTTCCCATTGCCCTTGCCGTTGCCATTGTGTTTCTCCGACCCGTTGGCGGCCTTGGCGGGTTCTTCCTTTGGCCCCTTGTCCTTCGTGGGAGATTTCCCCTCATTGGCAATTGCGTCCTCGAGCTTGATATATCGATCAGCTCGATCCAAAAACTCCTGGGTACTTTTTACCCCATTCTTTCTTAGGCTACTCCAGAGGGGAGAATGGCGTCTAACCCCAGCAGTTAGGGCCATCATTTTTCCCTCGTCCCCCACTGTCATGGCTCCATCTGTTGCTCGCATGAAGCGCTGGACATACTCCTTCAAGGGCTCTCCCTCCTTCTGGCGTATCTCGACCAGCTAGTTAGCCTCAGTGGGGTGTACGCAACCCGCATAGAATTGTCCGTAAAATTCCTTGACGAACATCTCCTAGGATACTATGCTAGCAGATGAGAACTTAAAGAACCACTCCTGGGCAGTATCAAATAGTGTAGCTGGGAAGATCCTACAACGGGCATCGTCCGACACCTTCTGAATGTCCATTTGTATCTCAAATTTGTTGACATGAGATACTGGGTCTCCGTACCCATCAAAGTTTGGCATTATAGGCATTTTGAATTTATTGGGGGTTTCTACCACAGCGATCCTTTGCACAAACGGAGTGCCCCTCCTCCGATCGTACTCTATGTGGGATGTTTGACTCCTAACCAGCTGTTGTACTGCTTGGTTCAGGGAATCAATTTGTGCCTGAACCGCGTCTGGGATCGCTGGGGTGACCGGCGCCGGGGGAGCGTACTCATCGTGTCTCTCGCGACAGTCGTTGAGCACGTCCCTCAAATCTTCATCCCTACGCCTCTGCTCGCTAACTCCTAGCCGATCAAATACGTTGTTTTGTCTGGGTTGCCCCCAGCGTTATGGCTTGCTGGCCTATTTTCTCTAGGTGGGGGGCTCCTGCCTCCACCTCTTTCCTCATTCCTCCGACCGGCATTCCCTCTGCTAGAATTGACTTCATTATAGTCGTGGCCGTCTCTAAACTGTGGCCGACTACAGTGTGACCGACTGTTCATGCTATTTCCTCCTCGGGGTGGTATTTCCTGAGCGTCAGAGGGTGGCTTGCACTGGTCGTTGGGCCCCCATGCATTATTATGCCATGGGGGGCCCCTGACCGCAGAGCCTGACTCGTTGTTCCTTCTGTTGGTAGAAGGATGCTGTCCCCTGCTCGGTGGATTTGGCTCTTTGTCCCCTAGGAATCTAGGGCTGCGGGCGGCTGCCCGGCCCTATTCTGCCTCTGGCGTTGGGGATTGCCTCGACCAGCTTGAGATGGAGGCTGCTGCTCAGGATCCCGAATTGGGACATCATCCTAAGCCACAAGTGGCTGCTCCGGCCTTTGGGGGCTTGCTAGCTGGAGCGGAGGACTTGGATTGGGAGCCCGCTGTGGTGGCGCACTCGGTGGCTGATCTGGTTGAAAGGCCAGCACAACCTGTCCACGAGCCAACTGAATGGCTGCCTCAAGAGCGGCCATGACATCCCTCTGCCGACGGTCCATGTCCGCCTTCCGTTCATTCAACTCCTGGCGCTGACACTCAATCTCTTTCTGCTGCAGCGCCATTGTCTCCGATGCGTTCTTCTGATTGGCCCTCAAATTGGCCAACTCATCCTACAACACCCCCAGTGTTGCCCTCAGTGTTTCCGTATCCAACTCCTCCTCTTCAAACTCTAAATGTGGTTCATTCTCCGCCACATTTGGAGGAGGAGATTGAGATGATGCAGCGCCAACGACCTGTCCAGCTCTTTTAGATGTCTTTGCCATTTTACTTTCTTATAGCTTCTTGATCAAACTCTCAACGAAAGCACCAGAATGTTGACCCTCGATTTGGCCAACAACACGGAGTCAGAAATACAACAAGAAATGAGATGATAGTCAAGAATGGAATCAAATGGTAAAGAGATGACACGGATGATTTATAGTGGTTCGGCCCCAATGAATGGTAATGACCTACGCCCACTTAGTGTTATTATTGATATTGAATCCCAATGCCGTGATCAAATAACTAGGGTTCTTGGGTTTCACAAGCCTTAGGAGAATTACAACTGTTTGGAGGATAATCGCACTATACGCTCTTTCTCTCAGTATTCAGAAAAAAGGTTCAAAAGTCCCTCCCTTGAGCCCTCTCATGCATATTTATAGGCTCAAGGGGGGGTTACACGGGCCAATGGGCCTTAATTATCCCTAATCTCAGTGTATTAAGGCAATAAAGAGGAAATAAATCTCGTAGTTATTACAAGATTACATGTCTTTTAAGGAAATAAATCGAAGCGTGCGACCAGTCTGGTCGTATCTAATCGTGAGGTTTGGTGAAACCGCAGGGAGTTGGTCGATAGTCGAACAACACCTCTTCATAATGATGCTGCCACGTGTCAACCATGTGTGAGAAACTCTTGACACGTCATTAGCCGCTATTTTTGGGTAAACAAGTGATTTAAGGGTATTTTATTTATAGACTAAATGTATAATATGCAATGATTTGTAAACTATGTGAGACTATAGGGATATTTTTTTTATTGTTAAGTAATTATTTCTTTTAATAAATATTAAATAAAAATTAGAAAAAACTACAAAATAAAGAAAGTAGAAGAATAGAGTGCCAACTCCTCTTAAGTAATTATTCTTTTAATAAATATTAAATAAAAATTAGAAAAAACCACAAAATAGAGAAAATAGAAGATTAGGGTGCCACTTCATCTTCTTAAAGATCTCATTTATATAAATATATAGAAAAATTAGAAAAAACCACAAAATAGAGAAAATAGAATATTATAAGAATAGAGTGCCACCTTATCTTCTCAAAACTCTCATTTATATAAATATATAGAAAATATATAGGTTTTTTTGTATTGTTGGATTGTTTTTTTTTCAAACAATTTATTTAAGTTTTTTCTTCTATAAATACTCATCAATTTCATTCAATTTTCACACAATTTCGTACATTCTTCTTCAAAATTATCAATATCACAAATTTTCTTTTCTTACTAATAGATTCCCAAAATTCTCTAGACACCAATTCCCAAAATCCAAATTTTCAATATTCTCAAGTTTTTCAAAATTCATCAAATTCTTCACATATCAACCTCCAAAATCCAAATTTTTAATATTCCCAATTCAATAAAAATTTTCAAAATTATCTCTCTACTAATCCCCGAAATCCAAAATTTCAATATTCTCAATTTAACCAAAAATTTTCAAATTTTCAAAATTATTCGATGTATGCATGTATCATATTGCACAACATTATTGTTGATGATGAAAGGGATGTATATATGAGAGTTTCTTTGATTTTAATTATGATGAAGGCTCCGCTGACACTCCAACGGTTGAAGTATTGCATGGACATATTTCTGACTTCCCGACAATGCTTCAAAGAAATACTGAAATTCGTGATAGAAACATTCATCGCAATCTTCAAGCGGACTTGGTAGAGCACATATAGTCAAAATTTGGAAATCATTTTAATTATCATTTTTTTAATTATGTTAGATTGATTAATTATGATTATGTCATTTTATGAGCTACTTTTAAATTTTGTCTAACTCAAATTTAATGTAATATTTATTTATATTAATACATAAATTTATTAAATTTAGTGTGACAATATTTATAATTACAAAATAATATATTAAATATTGATATGTGGGACCATAGTTGACAACTTTTGATTGACTTAACACAGAAGCATTTTTATGGAAAATGTTGCCAAATGTGATGTGAATGGGAGAGAAAATAAAAAATTATATTTTTGAATTACTTAGACATTTTGGACAACCAATGAGGTAGGCACCATTGGAGTTGTTAAGAGTTCAAAATGGATTGACTTTCAATTCAAGTTTCAAATTACAACAACTTTAGCATAACTCACCTTCTAAATATACTCCAATTGTCATCCAACTAATACTTGTTTGTTGCTCATGAGTGTTGTTTCAAATGTTCAAATTTAATAGTATGATTTATAAATGTTATTATTATTTTTTTCTTCATGGGAATTTTTGAGATTGTCCCCATAAATAATTTTGGCAAAAAAAAAAAAAAATGAAAAACCACTCATCATTTTATAAGATAATTAGTTAAGAAATTTACATCAACGGTTATTTCTTAACAAAAAAATTATAATAATACGGTTAGATGAAAATCTTTTTATTTTTACGGTGTCGAGTTTTTTTTTTTACATTTATACGGTGTTTTCTATAACTTCCCACATCAGCATCCTCGAGCTTCATCGACATCTTTGTACTAAAAGGCAAGTGAACACATCCATGGCTTTGTCTTCTCTGGCAGCGGTGACGACAATGACATTGAATATTACAATCATACTTGGTGTTTACATGCACCACCATGCTTTTGTGGTAGCTTCCGAACTTGAACTTAATTGCTTGCAACTGAAGTGGCATCGTCGATCAAAAGGATACCTGAATTAGAGAAGACAATCCTTGGGTTGTAATCATCGAGGAGTTGCCTTATCATTTTTTTCTTAGTGAAATTGATTTTTGGCAAAAGTTACCGGCAACCAATGAAGAAGATATTAAAGTTCATATATATTTATATATATTATATATATACTTTAATTGTTATAACTATAGTCATCCACCTATGCATATTAATGTACCATGCTATATGTTGAAATATTGTTATATTAAGAAGTTTAATCATGGTCTTTCTTCTGTTTTTATGAAAGAAACATAAGAGTTGAAGCAAAGTTCTTTTTTCCCCTTATGTGATCACATGTACATATAAATATTTAATAAATATCAATATTATATGAATACATGATGCATGTTTGTTATTTTCTACAAGAAAGTAAAAGGGAACTTTATGATGATGATGATTATTAGTCTTAGAATTATGAGTACATTAAGTTGTTTTGAAGGAGTCTCATTTTGTGGAGGAGCTCATTAATGGAGAAAACTAGGCAGATGAAGTAAAGATTGAAAAGTTTTCTCCATTGTCTAATATTTAGAGATCAGTTTTGTGGGAGTTAATGACATAAGATAGTCTTTTTTAAAAAAGTTTCAAGTATTAATACATGTACAACACACATGTATATATAAATATATCATCAAAATGATTGGATTTGACACTTAAAACTTCATTTCAATTAGATATACATGAGCATAGAGTTACTATCTTTTGCCAACTCCATAAAATTTAAGCATGAATACTTCTAATACAATTGGCATCACACCATCCTTAGAGTGTGTGGAGGCCATGATCGAGGGCTAATAATTGAGATTTGAGAGAGCTAATATATGATATTTCTTGTATATAAAAAGTGTGTAGATAACATAAATTCTTGGTTTTAACGATTTATTTTGTTAACTTTAACGGAATATTCTAAATATTTAATATAATATACCTTTAAAACTAACTAAAAATAGATATTTATTAATTATATTAATATAAATTCAAATATTATAAAATATCATTATTATAATAATATTTAATATAAGACTACATATATAATAATTATATTAATATAAATTTAAATTCAAATGTTATAAAATATCATCATTATAATAATATATAATACAAAACTAGATATTTAATAATTATATTAATATAAATTTAAATTTTATAAAATATTATTATGGTAATATTATATAGTCCTAATTTTTTACTAAATATATTAATATGAATTCAAATATTATAATAATCATATTTAATACAAGACTATATATTTAATACTTATATTAATATAAATTTAAATATTATAAAATATCATTACAATTATATATATGTAATACATAATCTTAATTTTTATTAAAAAAAATATCATTTATGTTTTAAAAGGTTATAATATTATATATATTTTAAAAAATAATAAACAATGTTTTGATTTAATTTTTTTATGTCATTCTTTTATACATATTAATTTTTATTTATTTGAAATTTATATGTGATAATGATATAAATTTAATAAAAATAATTAATAAATTCTATAAATAAAATTAAGCAAACGTGTATTGCACGTTACTTGTATCTAATATATATATATATAAAGTGTATAGATAACAAAATTCTTGGTTTTAACCATTTTTTTTGTTAACTATAACTGAATATTACAAATATTTAATAATACACCTTTAAAATTAATTAAAAATAGATATTTATCAATTATATTAATATAAATTTAAATATTATAAAATATAATTATTATAATAATATTTAATATAAGACTGCATATTTAATAATTATATTAATATAAATTCAAATGTTATAAAATATTATTATTATAATAATATATAATCTTAATTTTTTACTAATTATATAAAGGGATATTGGTGGCATAAATATATAAATTCATGCTTTTATTGCACTTAAATACCTAACTTATTTTTTTGACAGCATAAATACCTCACGTTTATTTTTTGTTGCAACCGTTACTTTTTCCCGTTAACAGGAAAATACCAAAACTTTTTAATTAGGGATATTGACGGTATTAATACATAAGTTTATGTAATTTTTGCACTTAAATACCTTACTTTTAATATTTGTAGCATAAATAATTATTATTTTATTTTTTGAAACTAAACTTTTTTTTTTATTATTTATGCAAGGCTTGTAGCCAAATGTTACACACAGAAAGAAGGTTGTCTTGCACATGTGCTTAAAGGAAATACCATTTTTGAATTTGGAGGTGTCTTGCACATGTTCTTAAAGGAAAGACCGGGAAGTTGGAATCACGCTCTGAAGTGTGCTTGTTTGTGGGATATTCCAAAGAGACTAGAGGTGAAATTTTCTATAGTCCAAAAGAAAATAAAACATTTGTATACACAAATGCAACTTTTCTTGAATATGACTATGTTAATAACCACAAACCTCGCAGTAAGGTTGTACTGGAGGAGATGGTCTCGAATAAAGTTGCAAAGTCACTAGCAACAACCAATGAAAAACGGCAAGAGGAAACAACTAGTTCTAGTCAAAATAGTAAAGTACCTCGTCGTAGTGGGAGGGTTAGTAAGCAACCCACACACTATGAACACGAAGTTAAAATGCTTGTGTTTGACACAAACAAAGACAATCCATTGACATTTAAAGATGCAATGAATGATTCTGACAAGGACAAATGGCAAGAAGCCATGAACCAAGAAATGAAATCAATGTATTCCAATTCTGTCTGGGTTTTTGAAGATCCACCTGAGAATATCAAACCCATTGGTTGCAAGTGGATATTCAAGAAGAAAAGAGGAGCAAAAGACATGTCTGGGTTCAAAGCAAGGCTTGTAGCCAAAGGTTACACACAGAAAGAAGGGGTTGATTATGAAGAAAACTTTTCTCCTGTAGCCATGATAAAATCCATTCGTATACTCTTGTCCATTGGTGCATGCATAGATTATGAGATTTGGAAAATGGATGTCAAAAAAACATTTTTTAATGGCTACCTTGACGAAACCATTTACATGTCTCAGCCAGAAGGGTTCGAATCAAAAGCTCAAGAGCAAAAAGTTTGCAAGCTTCTTAGATCCATCTATGGACTCAAACAAGCTTCTAGATCTTGGAATCTTAGATTTGATGACACAATTAAAACGTTTGGTTTTGAACAAAACGTTGACGAACCTTGTGTCTATAAACAAGTCAAAGATTATGTAGTAGTATTCCTCGTTCTTTACGTTGATGATATATTATTGATTGACAATGACGTAACATCATTATCAAAGGTAAAGAACTAGTTAGCTGAAAATTTTCAAATGAAAGATTTGGGAGAGGCCAAGTATGTTCTGGGCATTAAAATTCTTAGAGACAGACAAAACAAAACTTTGGCACTGTCTCAAGCAACTTATATTGATAAGGTGCTAGAACGCTTTAATATGCAAAACTCCAAAAATGGTGATATGCCAACCCATTCTAGAGTATTCCTTTCCAAGGAGTAGTGTCCCAAAACACCCCAGGAAGAGGAAGATATGAGAAATAAATAAATAAATTGAATTTGTTATGCATACATTTTATGGACTATATTATTATGTGATAATATTATGTAAAAATCAGCAAAATTTCTAAGTTCATATATGTGATCTCAAACACGTATTGGTATAGGAGGATTGTGTTTGAGATAAATGAACTTGAATAGTTCGCAGTAAAATAAAGTTATGGAATCTTTAGATTAATTACTGCAAGTACGGTCCACTAGTATTATGAATACATGTGATCTAGATTCGGATCACTAGTGTAGTAGGACACTTTAGTGGAGGTACTTTATATATTAGAAAATATATAGAACTGGACCAGATATGTTTATTAATACTTAGTTAAATACCGTTTCGAAATATTAATTAAATATATCAACTGATGATCATATACAAATAGATCTTAATCCCGAAGTTACTATGAACTCTTGTTTATATTATATGAGTTCTTTGATTCACTCGTTAGGGTCTGTCAGAATGATCAGGCTAGAAACTTTTGTTTTGGGAATTCATTAATGTAAATGGCTGGGGACATAGTATACATATATGGATTCTATACCTCCTCGTAAGAGATTGAATAATGGTTCTCTTAAGGGTTGACTTTTGGTACTGAAAAGGTTATTGAGCTCAAATTCATAATTTAGTTATGAATTAACCTTCACTAGTAAAGTCAATGGTACTTAAGGAAACAAGATATAATTAAAAAGGTAAAACAGTAATTTTATTTCTGATTAATTATGAACCATTATTAGAAGGTTAATTTGTATGTAATGATTATATCAATGAACGCTTTATTGTTATAAAATACTCAGTAAATGAAATGTCTATAATTACAAGAGTGCAGTCTCATATTTATAGTGGAATAATCATGAGATTAATAAATTAAAATTATTTAAATAAAGAGTTTAATTAATAATCTCAAATTTATTGGAGCTTAGAATTATAGGTCCATAGGTCCTCACAACGGCTCTATCTATACTATTCAAGGCAAGATTTGATGTAAATGGAAAAATGGTTGAAAGACATATTTAAGAAGAAATTTGTTCTTCAGGCCAAATAATTAAAATTTAATTATTTTGTAATTTTTGAAATTATGTTAAATAATTAAATTAATATTCGAAATTATATTAAATAATTAATTAATTATAATTTTCAAAATTATAATAAATTAAATATTTAATTTCAAAATTATTATTGGTTTGGTAGAAATAATTAAATATCTTTATTTGAGTGGGAGATAAAAATCTGATAAGTTCAAATTAGATTTGAATTTAAAAGATTGATATTTATTCAAATAATTAATTATATTTGATAATTAGATAAAAAGATATTTAATTCAAATTTGAATTAGTTATCAGATTGTTAGATTTTTATCTGACAAAGTTGTTTGAATAAATAATTAAATAAAAATAGAAAAATCAAATATCCCTAAAATATAGGGTGGTACATGACCACACACAGTCCATGGACTGTGTGTGGCGTGTACTGCATAGTTTTCAGGGATATATTTTTCAATTTTATTTAATTAATTAATTAATTAATAGAAAATTCAAAAATTAGTATTTGGATATTTTCATTAATAAGATAATTAATTAATTAAAAGATAAATTGGTTACAAATTTATTTTTTAAATTGAAATATTTTGTATTTAAGTTAGACTTATCAGAAAATATTCAAGCCAGTCATTCGCTCTGTGAAAAAGAACGATACTTTTCTATCTCTCCCTGAAAAGATACAGAACCAATTTCAAGCCTTATTCTCTTGATCTCATGTGTTGAATACATCAAGTAGAATAAAAAATTAATCATCCTTTATTTTCTAAGTGCCCACACACTTCTTGAGGTGTAGAAAACGTTGTGGAAGATCTTGGTGTGAGTACCTAGGAACAACTTGGATAGGAAGTTCGTTCAAATTACGAAAAGATAGCAATGACACTTGATAGGCATCAAGAGGTATGCTTTATATTTACTTGCTTATGATTAATGTATGTATATTAATGGATTCACATATTTAAAGGTAGTTTAAATATGTTACAAAATATGTTACACTGGGCCAACCCACCACCATTTCACTGCGTATTAGGAAACTCGTTCCTAACAAACGATTGGGCATGTCAAGAAGGATTGCCTGAAATTGAAGTTGGAAGAACCAAGGAGTATAGATTACTCAACCCCAGTCTGAGGGTTCGCCCTGGTACAGTCAGAGCCCAAGGCTAGTCCCTTGGAGGCGACCAGTTGACTTGTTATTTCTCGTTCCTTGTTATGTATTGAGTTGATTGAGTTTGGTGCTACGTATCTCTTAGAAGAGACATAGATAGGTGGCACATGCTTTATGGTTGTCATGCCATGGGGCGTGAGATTTTAGTGTCTGCTGGGAAAATTGGTCACTTACCGGAGAAGGATTAGAGTATTATTGGTAAAAGGTTTATGGTGGAGTTGATTGAGCTCTTCATATGAGGATTTTGATATGATCCTGAGTATGGATTAATCTATTAAATAAGGGGCAACCATGGATTGCAAGAGATGATGACGACGTATGGATTTAAAAGGAAAGGACCCCGTTGCGTCTACGGGATGCCTAGATATTGTGGTAGGTATCACTTGGAATATATTAGTTAGACCGGATGAAAAGTGGATTGGTCAGTAAGGTTTCAGATGGGGCACAAAGAATTGTTGAGTATGCTATGGGATTGAGGTACAAATAGAATCGGTATCAAGGACATCATGATGAACGATATTAGCTTAGCAGAAAGAATCAAAAGTTTAGTTGAAGAAGTATTTGATTTGAGGATTGATCAGACAGAGCATCTCATCATGGGACACATCAACACTGCTCGTTAAGAATGAAGGGTTCAATTTTCCAGTTGCAAGATAGGACAATGTTCTCAGGAATTAACCTTCGATCTGGTTATTACCAGCTGGGGATCAAGGAAAGAGACATTTTAGGAATTACTTCTTGCACTAAGTAGGATGTGATGGATTATGAGTGAAGGTTCTTAACTGACTAATGCTTCAATGACACAGGTAAGTTCGACAAGTAGAGAAGATAGAAATGACATGGACAAGCTATATTCAAATTGATTAGGGATATTTTGTTCTACTCTCAGTTAGAAGCAGAATGCCAATGACCAGTTCATTGATAATACTACGACTAATGAAGCAGGGTTACAGGTAAGGCTCCAGAAGGAGCAGGCTTCGTTTTCTTCAAGGGTATTCAGGGTCACGTTATGGGAAGTGATGGGATCATGTATGAAGGAATTCAGCTAGAAGCCACTAAGAAATTATCAAAGAATGCCTGAGGGGTGAGAAGTACAGTGAGACCGGTAAGACACGTCAGTACTACTTGAAGCATCTTCGAAGACAGCCATACCCAAGATTGAGGTAGCACAACAACCTTAAGTTTGTCTGAATGGATAATTTCATACCAAATTTTTAGAAGATAGAATAAAGGTTGGTTAGCACACTATGGTATCCGAATGTGTATGCGGTGGACTAATACAAGAGGACGACATGACAGATATTGTCCTTTCCTAAGACATGAAACTATAGGGTGGTGTGTCGAAGAGTAGGGTACACCTGTGTACATATTGAAAAGAATGGTTGTTCGTGCTTCATGGTAGATGAAGGGATAAGAACACAAATGTTATACACAAGGCATTAGGTTGACGGTTATGCCAGATAGCCACGGTTAGGGTGCGGTGACGGCACCTACGGAATAGTAGTGCATGCACTAGTATAAAGAATTAAAGTGTTTGATCACTCATAGAGAAATAACCATGAGACTAAGGCCCTAGTGGTAATTAAGGGGTGATTCACATTGGAAACCCTTGATTGCATAGAGAAAATTAGCATGGAAGATTACATTCTGAGTTGGAAAGGTTTGTGCCAGTTGGATAAGACGCCACATATTACAGTAAAGTCGGACGAGGTAACAACCAAGATTATAGTATATGCAATTGATAGTTGGCAGATATATCTCGAGGAGATCTTATGGGAATGGTTAAGAATCCTACTATTTTAGTATTAATGGGTTAAGATATGAAGATCGGCTGAGTGATCCGATGGAACCTGACGTTGAGATAGAGGTTCTAGATGAGTCTTATGCTATCTCCTTATAATTGTTGTATCTAGGAAATTTGAACAGATGTTAAGATCTAAACTTTGTATATTGGAACAA
The DNA here is from genome assembly GCF_963169125.1 of Humulus lupulus. Classification (NCBI taxonomy): domain Eukaryota; kingdom Viridiplantae; phylum Streptophyta; class Magnoliopsida; order Rosales; family Cannabaceae; genus Humulus; species Humulus lupulus. The sequence continues at coordinate 248,267,648 of NC_084793.1, forward strand.
TAAAAGGGTATAGTTGTTGACCGTAAGGGGTGGACTACATTAGACTGCCAGTAAGATGAGTGATACGAAAAGTTGGGACTCAACATATTGAGTTAGCACACTATGGTTCATGTGAACGGGTATCACAATAATGTGTATGGGCAAAGGGAGACAATATGTCTTTGTGGGACACCGAAGTCGATGGTGTCGGACTGAGACCCTTTATTTTCCAAGTTCTGGAAAAGGTTGTGGAGGACAAAGAGTATAAGATTGAGGCTTAGAATTATTAGTTACCTTTAGATAGACTGAAAATCTGAAGGAATGACTCAGACTTTAAGAATTGTACATCGAATATGTAAGTATTTGGAGCATTGAGATAAGTACGGTCCCTTGATTGAATAGTCACGGTGATGGAAGCTGGTCAATGGCTAGGGTGGCTCTGAACAAGATACAGTGAGATAGGGAGTGAGAAGCACTTATTCCAAGTAATGAAATGAGAGACAAGAAGTATGGTGGTTTAGAATTGGTCTGGGGGACCAAAGAAGTTATTAGGATTGATAGGGCAGAAGTGTCTACCAATTTAAAAAGACATAAGGGTTCGCAAATTTCAAGCATGGGAACACGAAGTTCCAGGATGGGAGACTTTGTATTTCTTTGAGTATTGTGGACTAGAAAGGATAAGATATTTTGGGAAAGAAAGAGGAGTTTTGACTCCCGATATAATAGACTTCCGAGATCTTACCAAGGTCTAGGCTAGGGGCCTATAGATTAGCCTTACCCTAGTATGAGTGGTGGCTCATAAGGTGTTACTGGTGCCAATGTCAAGGAAAAAAGTGTAAAATTTTACCGCTGATGGGGCGAGGAGACCCTAGAATTTCTGTGGGAGTTATTGCGTAAGGAAAAGATAATGAAATTATGGTAAATAAGATAAAGTCTTATTGAATAAAACTATCACTCTAGTGAGAGTGTTGATAAGGGATAAAAAGGTAAAGGACTAGACGTTGAAGTTATAGTCAGATTCACGGGATTTGTATCCCGAGTTTGAATAAATTTTGAGGATGAAATTTCAATAAGGAGGGGTAGTTGTAACGTCCCGAATTTAATGTTAAGGCTTAGTGCCTGGATTACAGTGCCTAGAGGGCATAATGGGATATACATGTTGAATTAATTGAATAAATGTGTGACTACGTGTCATACATGATTTATATGCTAATATGGATTTAAATGCATGTGTTATGTGTTTTAAATATGCATGAGGGCCCATTCTTGATAATAAGGGCATATCTGTGGCCCGTTGTGGGCATAAATGTGATTATATATGTGTAAATGATTGAGACCACATTATTATGTGGATATATTTGTAGTATACGACTCGAGGTGATCCTAGTGAGAAGATTACCGGAATAGTCACATCAGGGTTTAATACCCGGCTTAGGGTGAGCCTAGGGGTATTCTGGGAACTCAGTGAATATTTGGAGATTTATCGAGTAACAGGTAAGTATTTGGTAATTAGTTGAGAATGTCGGGATTAATTGGGAATTCGTAGGATGACTCGAGGAATTAGCGGGAAATGAGGAAAATGACCGTTTTACCCTTAAGGGCAATTAGACGGCCGAGTTGATTTTAGGGGCATTTTTGTCCTTTTTAATTAAGGGATACAGTGGAATTAACCTTTAGGAATCAATCAGAACATTTTAGAAGTCTCAACTCTCTCTCTTCCACTCTCATGTTTTCTCTCTCTCTCTCTAAGGCTTTGAAGCTTGGTGAAACTTTTGGAGAAATTGGAGCAGAAGTTGAGGAAATTGAAGCTAAGGAACTGAGGAATCAAGCTATTACTATTAAGGTAAGGGTTCTATGCTAGCTTTTGTTGATTTCTGCAGTAATTTAAGGGGTTTTCCTAAAGGATAAACCTTAGGCCGGTTTTGGGATTTAAGGTAGTTTGTGCTGGTGTTATAGGTCACATGTGCTGTTTTTGATGTGTTATTGAGAGTTTTAGGCTCAATTATAGCTTTAGCACATATTTGAGATGAATTCAGCTGAATTTGGTTTGGAGAAAACGCTAAAACAACCCTAGGATTTTTGGGTTCACGAGGGCGCGCCGCGACCCAGTTCATGGGCACCGCGACATGCGTGACCCTAGGAGCCCTGGGGGCTTGATGTTCTGCAGGCGCGCCATGACACGCTTACCTCTAGGACTTGGGGCTGACGCCTCTGACTTGGGGTCGCGCTGCAACCCTTAGGGCCAGGTCACGACCTGCCTAGGCAGCCATAACGAAGGTTGGTTTTTAAGCTCGGGGAGGCTCGGGGACTTAAACCTAAGCGCTCAGGATGAATTCTGCTACTTGGTTTAGTAGAATTCGAGGTCCCAGAGGCTAGTATTTGATTCCAAAGCTTTTAATTGGTTTAGGATCTTAATTGTTATCCACTATTGCATTGTGACTAGGTTATACCGCAAGGGCTTAGGATTAGGGATCGTGCTCAGGGCTGGCATACGTTAGTTGCTCGAGACTTAAGGTAAGAAAACTGTACCCGAGTTGTGAATGGGGCTTAAACCCCTATTAATGAATATATTATGAATATGAACATACCTGTAGCTGAGAACATCTGGATGGCCATGCTTGTATACGCTGCCATTAATTACTTGCTATACATTGTGCATTGTGATTATAACTGTTTGCAGGCCGGCCTAAGGGTGCCGGGGGCCGATAGAAAGTGTGCAGAACGCAGCCTGGCCTAAGGGTGCTGGGGTCTGCTAAGATACCAGGGGACTCGGCCTAAGGGCGCCGAGCCTGGATATTATACCATAAACAGAAGTGTGGTTCACACTTATTCGTTTCCATTGATTGATGAGTTTGGTTTACGTATTTAACTAAGTTGAATATTACTGTTGGTTGGTTACTTATACCCTATTGTTAATTTAATATGATGATTTATGTTTACCGTGTTTATACTATTGCCTAGTTGTGCATGCTGGTTTAAGTTTTCTTGCCGAGCCTTGGCTCATGGGTGCTACATGGTGCAGGTAAGGGAAAGGGATTGCTGGACCAGCCATGAGTTGGAGGACTACAGTGGCGGTGTGTACATATGCAGCCTGCTCGATTGCCACGGTCGGAATAGCTTGGGAGGAACTAGGGTCAAACCCTGTTTTTCCGCTTAGGAAGGCTAAGTTGTATTCTATTTGTTTTTTACAAGTCTGTAAACTGATTTTATAATTCCGTGTGTAAACTTAATATTTTAATGAAAAATAACCATTTTGTTGATCAAATCTTTTGATACTTGACCTTGTCTTAGTCTTTAATTACACATTTAAGTTCAAACAACTTGCTTAGCAAGATAAGCACTATTTTAAATAGGGGTGAGCATCGGTCGGTTTGGACGGTTTTTTCATAACATAAAATCCAGAATTCGGTTTTCGGTCCGGATTGGTGCAATCTAAAAACCGACCGACCAAACCAGTTAAAAGAAAAAACCGACCGTTTTGGATCGCGGTTTGGTCGGTTAAACCGACCAAACCGAATTTATTATTTAATTTTTTTTTTGAAAGTTTTAGTTAAAAAACTAAAATTTTGGATTGTTGGAATCCATTTTTGTGCATTTTTAAAACATAAATATATAGAACATAATTTTAGATTTTTTTTATTTTTATTTAATAATTTTAATAATTAATAATTATATAATGTTATATTATTATATATTATATTGTTCGGTCGGTTTCGGTTCTGCCAGTCGGTCCACACAAAATTTTCAAACCGACCGAACAGTGGCGGTTTGCGCCGTTGGCGGTTTTTTCGGTGTTCGGTTTAATTGGTTTCGGTTTTTTCGGTGTTTAGAAGGTCGGTGTACATGGTTTTTTCGGTTTTTCGGATTTTATGCTCAACCCTAATTTTAAACACACATTATAACAGTCTTGGTTAACTAGGGCGTTATAGAAGCTCTAGAGTTGAAGCAGGATTTCGGTTATGATGAACGGTTAGTACGCGTTCTAGAACAGGGAACTAAGAAGTTGAGATCCAAGAGTATCCCTATAGTCAAAATCATGTGGAGTCATAGCATTGAAGGAGAAGCAATGTGGGAGTTGGAGGAAGATATGGGGGAACAGTATCCCGAGATTTTTGGTTAGTAAAATTTTGAGGACGAAATTTCTTTAAGTGGGGAAGATTGCAATAACCATGTTATTAACATTATTTTAAGCTTCTTTATTATGACCTAAGATTTTTTTTTATGTTATCGTTTATACTTGAGTGGTGGAAATTAGAAAGATTGCTTGAGAATTTTACTATAAGATATGATTTTATGACTTAGTAAATAATTATGATTTGGATAATTATAATTATTATGATTATTATTTATGGAGGTTTATTTATTTTATGGAACTTAGAAGTATATGATTAAATTAGTATATAGTTTTCTCTAAGAAAATATGACTTTATAAAATATGTACACATGTTATTTGGTGAAAGATCATGTGGCATTAATTTAAGACCCAATTATTTGAACTACTAAGTTTGGCCGAAATTCACTAGGGAATAGTTATTTGGAATTTTTACAAAAATAATTAAATAGGTGGCATGAAGAGCTTACATTGAGGAATCAAGTTCTACTTTGTTATGGGCCAAGTATAGGTGGCGTGTGGCATATAGAGAGTTGGTAAACTATGTGTCAACAAAAGCTAGTAAATGGGAGACTAGAAGACTAAGCATAAGGAATCAAAGCTTGTTGAAAACCATTTGAATTTGAATATGTATAGGTGTAGGCATGGGAGACTAGTTAGAGAACAAATGGAGACTTTGAGTACGTTTTTGTTACATAGGAGTGTGTGTGGCATCAAGGGAGAGTTTGTAGCAATTTGACTAGGTAGAATAAGTTCTTACCGAAACCACCAAGGGAGAGGGGATTTCAAATTTAAAAATTTGGTTGAAGGAGAGTGGAGAAGATTAAGAAAAAAGTTTAAGGTTTAGAGCTTATAAATAGAGCCTTTTAGCTTTTCATTTGTCACACAATCAAAGATCCAAATAATCTCCATTTTGAAGTTTCTCTCTTCAAAGTTCCATCATTTGTGCTCAAAATTCCCTATATAGTTGAAATTCCAAACCACACTAGTAGTGTTCAAGCTTTTCTTCATCTATTTTCTTATAAGTTGAAACCCTAGCATTGATACCATTACCACTATAAAACCTCCCACAGCCGAAATATACCAAGCCAAATAACCATTCATATAGTGGACAATATCATAAGTTTATCAAGATCAAACATTAGTTGTTCGAGGATAGACATTGTTCTTGGAGGCTCGGGATATTAAGGTCGTGATATCTTGTATCTAGGGTGAATGTATGGCTTCTAAGAGGTTATATATTTTGGAGTTTAGTTATTATTATAAATTCTAATTTGGTCTTTAATTTTTTTATGTATAAGGTTTGGACGCGATCCATTATCTCTTTCAAGAAAACTATATTTTATTTTTCTCCACACTCAAGGTAAGGGAAATTAGATAGATTAGATTATGATCTTAAGTAAATGTATGACCCTAACATTTCTGGTACAGAAGAAAAGTATGACTGGACCTAAGTGATGTCCAAAACTTTATGATGGACCTAAGTGATGTCCAAAATTGTATGACGGACCTAAGCGATGTCCGGTGGCTCGGATGCCAAAACCTTTATAAGCACTTTATCTATTCTTGCCTGATATGTTATTAGTTATTATGATTATGACCCATATGATAATGAAAAATATTAGTTTATGATAATGATTTAGAATTTTATGGTTTTATATGTTATAGTTCACTTTGATAGAATAATGTTATTATAGAGTTATATGGTTTTATAATATTATGAATTATTTGTGTTATGTATGGTTGTTATGAGTGTATTTTCTTTATTGGGCTTAGAAGCTCACTCCTTATAGTATACGTGCGCAGATCAAGGTAATTAAAGGATAGTATGGCCGGTGGCGAGTTGGACCTGAATAGTTGTTGGTGTTTTCATGATGGCCATATAGCTGCTGGAGGAACTAAGGCTTACATTTTGGTTTATTTATAAGCATTTCTACTTCTTTAATTAAATATTATTGTATTTTAAATTTTAAAAGGCCTCTTTTTATTGTAAAATCTAGGATCCCCTTTACTTTATATTATTTTTCAATAAAAGGGCAACATTTATGTTTTATGATCCAACGCTGGTTTTCGGTAATATGATTATGAGAAAATAAGGGCGTCACAAAATGTGACATATTTTATATTTGTTGACGCGGTTCTTCGCCAACAGGAAATTAAGAAAAGAAGAGAAAGGGATTAGTGCTTAGGTTGAACCGAAACAGATATATGATCTTAGGAAATGAAATGGTGACTCAAGACACGTTTTTTAAGTGGTTCAAAGGTTAAAATCCTTCTACTCCACTAGTCAATATTATTGCTGTGTTCTGGGTATACGATTACCGGGTATTTCTTACAAGAGAGAATCCAACCCTTATCAACTCCCAGGGTCTCCATATTTATAGGAGAAGGCACCTGGGAGTTGGTAAGAAGGTCATCTCGTGACCTTCTTACCTATCGTATCAACTCTGTGACATTCATGATTAATTCCTAAACCTAACACATAAGTGTGGTCAAATCAATAGGTAAGGAGATAATGGGCCGCACGGCCCAACCCAGTCGTGGGTGTCTGAATATGCACGTTCCTGCTGCGTGTCCGAGAAGTCAGGGGCATATTAGACACGTGATGTCTGATATATGCACGTTTACCTTGCATGTGTTGACTTTACAAAGGGTCATAGCCTCCAACTCTAGCTCGTACCACGAGCTGGACACTTAACTCGACCTTCGGCCTTCAGAGTCTGGACTCAGTTCTCAGGCGATCTTGGTGAACCCTGGGGTTACCTCGAGCTAAGGAGGCACGATCTTATGATGGCAGCTCCAGTCTTGGGGATGTCCACGAGATAACCATGATTAGGCCGCAGCTCAGCTGGCTAATCAGCCCGTGGGAAAATCAGGGCGTACATCTGCCCCCCAAGCCCCTGCTCGTGGAAAACGACGTCGTATAAGGCCACAGTAGGGACTTTTAGGCTTCCCCATGAACTCTCCACATTCCACACTTTACGCAGGCGCCTGATACGTGGAACATCGTGGTTTGTGACGGTACGTCTTCCGAGAACCGCATTTAATGGCCTAGCCTATGCCCAGCCGTCGTTTCGTATTTCGAGTGGAGGGCCTTGGATCCCACATCAGGGCCATCCAACGGCCCTTTTTACGTGACCCTTCACGTATATAAAAGGGGTGGCCATCCTACGCATGGGCCACCCTTTCATTTGAAATTTCTCAGAACTCCTTTCCTTCTTCTCTCTTCATCTCAGAAGAAAAACCCTCCTCTTACCGACTGCTATTTTCAGCGCTCAAGAAGCTCAGGCGTGAGGACTCCTTCAAAGCTTTGGAAACAAATACTCCGGCGAAGTTCCCACCTAGGCGACACCTTCATCCTCCTCCCAACCAAACACTCTGTAAGTCTCCTGACCATGCGTGTTTTGAAAATATTTTTCACCGTAGCTTAGGTAAATATTTACTGTAGCCACATGCAAGGGTTTACTGGTTTTTGTGGGTATGACGGGTGAAAGCCTTTTAGGTTAGGGTATTTTTGCTGTAGGAAATCGTTTAGGAGTACGGTTTACAGGATGCATTTTCTGGGGAAAATTTATGGGTAGGAGTTTTGGAATTTTGGGTGCAAAACCGGGTAGCTTAGGGGACACGCTTCACAGGCGGTTTTGCCCTCTTTGCCTATTGAAACTTTCCCTCCAAGGAAAATTCTATCCTGACCCTCCTGACACACGAATTCTGAGTAATCGGGGATTTGTTGGGAGCACAGGTGCGTGTTCATAGAACCGCGTGGTCTCACTCTCCACGAGCTGGGCTTACCTCAGCTTGTGCAAAGAACATTTGATTTTTTCTCACGCTTGGGTCGCCTTTTTGAAATATTTTCTTTTGTTCGCTAGGCGACCAGATGGCACCGAAGAGGAGCGCTCCAAAGAAGACCGTCGGTAGCTCGGCCTCCCAGCAAGACAAAGGAAAGGCGGTGATGCCGGACTCCCCGATCCCCAACTTTGGGTCGGCAGTGGAGTAGGAGCTCGAGGTGGCTCCTGATGTATTTTTCGAGGCGGAGAGGATCGTCTCAAAGATTACTGACCAAACGAAGATCAACAAGTTATTCCTCTCCCACAACATCGGGCTGGGGAGAGCGTCAGTGATTGCCCGACCTCCCGTGGAAGGCGAGTGGAGCTGCGCGCCGCTCGATGAGGAATTCGCGGCCTAGAGCGGCGAGCATTTCAAGGCGGGGGCATTCCTCCCGCTGGACCAGTATTTTGCTGACGTCCTAAATTATGTGAAGTTGGCCCCATTTCAGCTCCCCCCCAACTCTTATCGGTTGTTGGCGGGGTTGAGATATTTATTTTTGAAGCACGAGTGGGAGGTCCCCACTCCAGCAGACATTTTGTACTTCTTCTGCCTCAAGGCCAGCTCAGATCAGCGGGGGCGAGGCGACTGATTTTACTACCTAACCCGATTTCCTAATACGGCTGCGGTCATCGAGCTGCCCAGCCACCCCAACGACTTCAAGGATCAATTCTTCATGTCGAAGGGGTTCAGAAACTGTGAGCTCCACTACTTCAATCGTCCTCGTGAGTGTTTTTTTTTATATATATACTTAGCTCGTAAGTTAAGTGTCGTTTAGCTCCTCCTGTATTCCTTTCTGACTTAGATTAATCCTGCAACCATCTTCACGAGGACAGAGAAATCTATGACCCTCGGGGACCAATACGAGACACTGGCGGGCTTGCCCCCCAGTGAGAAGGATTATCGCGTGCTCGTAACAGACGAGACGATGGTAGCCTGCAAGCTGATTTTCCCAAATCAGACTTTGAACCTAAGGATGCCCCGGGGGCTTCCCCCAGCTCGCGACACCAGACCCATCATCGTGGAGGAGGTCGCGGGGAATGAAGATGAGGAGGATGAGGACGACGAAGTTCCCCTCATGAGGAACAGGAAGCTGGCGCTGGAGGTCGCCCAGAGGACGGGCAAGGAGAGGATCTAGTCCGGAGCAGCTGCGGGTCCTTCTGGCCAAGGTAACCCTTACTTGTTTAGGAGTTTAGATAGGGCCACAGCAGACCCCCGGCTAGCTAGGTTCAACCCTAGGCAGCTCGTCCATTGTCACCGAAGTGATCCGGACCTGAACACAACCCTGCTCCACTGTGTCGATCGGCTTGTGCTGGACTACCAAGATAGCCGACCTAGGGGTACCGTAGTAGTAGATAACATCCTAGCCTTTAGGTCGATCCTATTTGAGGAGTATGGGACCAACCTTCGGTCATGGCCATCACTCCGGAGGGGTGCCGTAGCTCCGGGGCTTAGGCAATATGTAGAAGAATCTAGCCTGGAACCGGAGTCAGATCCAGAACTTCCACCAGCTCAGGAGATAATCGACCTAGATTCTCCTGCGGGAGCTCCGGAGCCGATGGTCTTAACCATAGGTTCTTCTAGCCCGGGGGGTAGGATCCCTTCTAGTATGCATATACTTTAATTTCTCTTTTTCCCCCTTTGTTTTTGTTTGTGTGTGATTGCTAACTCTTGTACTAATCATGCCTTTGTTTTGACAGAAGAGATGTCTCAGCTCGAAGAGAGCCTGTGAGGTGCGTTCGCTGGGGGGAACCCCGCAGCTGGGGCCGCTGGGCCAAGAATGAAAAGGCTCCGGACATCCAAGCACTCCGCCGGGACCCCCACCAAGTCTCCTGCAAAGGAGAAGGAGCAAGCCCCAGCTGCCCAGGTCGTGGGAGCGGTCCCTTCCGCTGCAGGGGGAAGCAACATGCCCCCACCCCCTCCGCGAGCTCCGACCGTTGCCCGGGATGCAGGAACGGAGCTCGAGGCTTCGGCGATTGTGCCCTCCGAGGTACGCATCCCAGTCAATCCCCAGGACCTGGAGAAGATCCTAGAGGCCTTCCGGGGAACAGTGTATGAGTCGGCGAACTACGCCGTCAGCCACATATACAAGTTCACCGAGAAGGAGCTTCGGGCCATCGAAACAATGAGCCCGGTGGGCGTGATGGAGTCTTCAATGGGCATGACCCTAACAGTAAGCTGACTTATCCTTTTATGGCTTTTTATTATTACACTTTGCCCTATTTTTTCTTTCTCTTTTTTCTAAGGCGATTATCCCTCATCTCTCGCAGGGCGTCGTTGCTCTTTACCGAAGCATCGCCAGGGCCAAAACTCAGCTCGAGGATATGAGGAGCGAACACCAGACCTCTCAGCAGGTGGCTAAGGACGCCTTGGCGGCCTCGCAGGCCGAGTTGGAAAAGAACCGCTCGAAGGTCCAAGAGCTCGAGACCGCCCTCGCCACCTCGCGGACAGATCTAGATGCCGCGAAGGCTGAGGCCAAGGCCGCCCTGGAGGCTGAGCAGTCAGCTTCGGAAAATGCCTTGGAAGACCTGTTCTACCATTGCTGGGTCTACAACCCAGATGCTGACTTCTCCTTCCTGTCAGCGAGCCTTTGGGAGCGCTTGCTGGTGAAGTTCCAAGCTCGCCTTGATAAAGAAGCGCCCTCCGAGGCTGGGGAAGGCTCTGGCGCAGCTGAGCAAGGCAAGACGGCGACCTCCAAGGGGCCACCTGGCGGAGCTTAGGGCTTTCTTCTCTTGTGCCCTTTCCTTCACTATTTTTAACTCTTTTTTGTGTGTAACCTATGCATGAGGTGTTTCCACCTCGAGACAATTTAACATAATTTTATTTTTAATTGATTCTCTTTCTTGCCCCTACGCAATTTGGTTACAATTTTTGAAAAACTTAGTTCGCGTTAATCTTTATCCATATCTCGAGCTCTTTAGGAAGAACAACGATCAATAGATTTAAATCAACTTCTACATTTTATGACCCGGTTATATCCAGGAACTTAATTTGAAAACTTAGTTCGTGTTAACTTTTATCCATATCTCGAGCTCTTTAGGAAGAACAACGATCAATAGATTTAAATCAACTTCTAAATTTTATGACCTGGTTATATCCAGGATAGGACTTAGTTAGCGTTAATCCTTATCAATATCTCGCGTTTTTTTAAGAAAAACAATGGTCAATCGATATGAATCAACTTCTAAGTCATTAAGGAGACCTGGTTATATCCAGGTACCATATGCCCCCCAAGTAACTGGGAAAGGGTCTTTCGTGGTTACTTTAGATTACACTTGAAAACATGTACAAATATAAACAAAAAGCTGATTCTCATTGCTTAATACATAAAAAAAAATGGCTTTCTAGGCCTTACAAGTGAATCGTTGATAGTATTTCTTTAAATGGATGGCGTTCCAAGTCCGCGGGACTGTCCCTCCATCAAGCCGAGCTAACTTATAAGTTCCCTCTTAATGACCTCGACGATTTGATATGGTCCTTCCCAGTTCGGTCCCAAGACTCCATCTTTGGGGTCCTTACCAGCTAAGAAGACTCTCCTTAGGACCAGGTCGCCAACGCTGAAAGCGCGCTTATTGACTTTGGAATTGAAATAGCGAGCGACCTTCTGTTGATAATGGGCGAGCTGGAGTTGCGAATCTTCCCACCTTTCGTCAACTAAGTCGAGGGAATTGCACAGTAGCTCGTGGTTACGGTCCTGGTCGTAAGATTGGACCCTATGTGAAAGCACCTTAACCTCCACGGGGAGGACTGCCTCATTCCCAAAGGTTAGGGAAAAAGGAGTATGACCCTTAGGAGTCCGATGCGAGGTCCGGTATGCCCATAGAACCTGGGGGAGCTGTTCCGGCCAGACCCCCTTCGCTTCATCTAATCTCTTCTTGAGGCTCGCCTTTAGGGTCTTGTTGACAGCTTCGACCTGGCCATTCGCTTGAGGATAGGCCACGGAGGAGAAACTTTTCACAATTCCGTACCTCTCAAAAAACTTGGTAAACAGGTCACTGTCGAACTGAGTACCGTTATCGGAAACGATCTTCTTGGGCAGGCCGAATCGGCAAACAATGATTTTAACCACGAAGTCAAGCACTTTTTTGGACGTTATCGTCGCCAGAGGTTCTGCCTCGGCCCACTTCGTAAAGTAGTTGATGGCCACCACGGCGTAACGGACCCCGCCCTTTCCAGTAGGGAGGGCGCCTACCAAGTTGATCCCCCAAACTGCGAACGGCCATGGGGACGAGATCATCTTCAGCTCGACTGGAGGAGCTCGGGCTACTGCGGCGAATCGCTGGCACTTGTCGCACTTCTTCATGTATGAGATCGAGTCTTTGGACAGAGTGGGCCAGTAATATCCTTGCCTTAGGACCTTTGAGGCCAAGCTCTGCCCCCCAGTGTGGTCTCTGCAAAAACCCTCGTGCACCTCTTGCAGGATGGCCTTTGCTTCACCTGGAAGAACACATCGCAGGAGAGGTAGGGAGTGCCCACGTCGGTATAACACCCCATCTACTATTGTATACCTGGGGGCTTGATAGAGGACTCGCCATGCATCATTACGCCCTTCAGGTAGCTTTCCCTCGACGAGATACTCAAGGATGGGGGTCATCCAGGTCGGCCTGGCATCGATCATCTCGACCTCCGTCCTGACATCTTCTATGCTTGGCTTTTCCAAGAATTCTATTGGTACTAACCCCAAGGTCTCCGTTTCCTCAGAGGTGGCGAGCTTGGCAAGAGCATCTGCATTAGCGTTATGCTCCCAAGGTATCTGTTCGATCGAGCCTCGCTCAAACACGGACAGCTCAACTTTGACCTTTTCCAGATAGGCGGCCATCTTTGGTCCCCGTGCTTGATATTCGTCCAGAACCTGATTTACCACGAGCTGGGAGTCACTGAAGCACTGGACAGATCTCGCCTTCAACTCCTGGGCTATCCTCAGCCCGGCCAGCAAAGCTTCGTATTCGGCCTCATTGTTGGAGGCCTTGAACCCGAATCTCAGTACCGAGTGGAATCTATGTCCCTCGGGGGATATCAAAATGATTCCAGCTCCAGAGCCATTCCCGTTGGATGAACCATCCGCAAAGATCCTCCATGACGCTTGGGGCGAGGTGACCTGGGGTGAGTCTTCTGTGGGATCCTCCTGGAATCCCGTGCACTCTGCCATAAAATAGGCCAGGTCCTGACTTTTTATGGTAGTTCGCGGAGTGTACAGAATCTCGAACTGACTGAGTTCGATTGCCCACTTTAACAAACGTCCCGATGCTTAAGGTTTTTGCAAAACCTGCCTTAAAGGCTGATCGGTCATGACGTGTATTGAGTGGGACTGGAAGTACGGTCTGAGCTTTCGAGAGGCCGTGATGAGGCAGAACGCCAATTTCTCCATTAACGAGTACCGGGATTCAGCTCCGAGAAGTCTCTTGTTGATGTAGTAGACTGGTCTCTGAACTCGGTCTTATTCTCGTACAAATACGACACTAGCTGCATCCTCCGTGACAGCTAGGTAGAGAAAAAGAGGCTCTCCTGCCTTTGGTTTGGATAGTACGGGCGGCTCGGCCAGATGTGCCTTCAGGTTGAGGAATGCGCTTTCGCACTTTTCTGTCCATTTGAACTTCTTGTTTCCTCGGAGCAGGTTGTAGAATGGCAAACACTTATCGGTGGACTTGGAAATAAACTGATTGAGGGCTGCCACTCTTCCTGTCAGGCCTTGGACATCTTTTCGCGACCTGGGTGAGGGAAGCTCGAGCAGTGATCTGATCTTATCGGGGTTTGCTTCGATTCCTCGGGTATTGACGATGAACCCCAGGAATTTCCCTGATGCGACTCCAAAAGTGCACTTCTGTGGATTAAGCCTCATGCCATATTCCCGTAGTATCTTAAAACATTCTTCCAGGTCGAAAACATGGTCATCGGCAGCCTTTGACTTGACTAGCATGTCGTCAATGTGCACTTCCATGTTTTTTCCGATTTGGTCTGCGAACATTCTATTTACTAACCTTTGGTAGGTAGCTCCGGCGTTCTTCAGTCCGAATGGCATGACCTTGTAACAATAAACGTTAGTCGGGGCCATGAAGCTGGTGTGTTCCTGGTCCGCCGGATTCATGGCGATCTGGTTGTAGCCTAAGTACGCGTCCATAAAGGACATGAGCTCGTGCCCCGCTGTGGCATCTACCAACTGGTCAATCCTTGGCAGTGGAAAATAATCCTTGGGGTAGGATTTATTTAGGTCGGAGAAGTCTATGCAGATCCGCCATTTTCCGCTGGGCTTCGGGACCAGCACGGGGTTGGCAACCCATATTGGAAACTTGGCTTCACGGATAAAGCCACATTTTTTGAGCCGGGCCACCTCTTCCTCCAAGGCTTTAGCCCGGATTATCCCTAGGCGTCTTTGCTTCTGGGACTTGGCGGGAATGCTTTTATCCAGATGAAGTGTATGCATGATGACACTCGGGCTGATTCCCACCATGTCCTCATGGGACCATGCAAATACGTCCAGGTTATTTCGCAGACACTTAGTCAGCTCCGCCTTCCTCTTGCTGCAGAGGTTTTTCTCGAGCTTGACCATCCGTGATGGATTCTGCGGATCAATGTTCACTTCCTCGAGCTCCTCAATAGCCTGGAGCTCGGATCTGTCTTCGCCTATTCGGGGGTCAATATCCTCACCTAAGACGACATTTTCCCCTTCGTTGCTTTGAGGTTTTTCAATCTCAGGATCAGCTAAGGGGTCCCGAGATTCCTCTTCACCACTTTAGATGGCCATTGCCAGCTGCCCGGGTTTAGATTTTCCCTTCATGGAAATGCTGTAGCATTCCCTGGCAGCGAGCTGATCGCCATGGATAGTGCATATTCCCGTGGAAATAGGGAATTTCATCGCGAGGTGGCGAATGGAAGTGACGGCCTCAAATTCCATGAGCGTAGGTCGTCCTAAGATTGCGTTGTACGCAGCGGTGCAGTCAATGACCACGAACTCGAGGAGTTTCGAGACTGTTCGAGGTTCTTCTCCCAGGGTGATCACCAGCTCGATCGTCCCTATGGCAGCCGATCCTTCTCTCGAAAAACCATATAATATCATGGAGGTCGCCTTCAGCTCGGCGACGGTCAAACCCATCTTCTCTAACGTGGATCGGAATAGGAGGTTCACCGAGCTCCCGTTGTCGATCAGCACCCTCCTCACCTTCCGATTAGCGAGCTGAACTGCCACGACCAAAGGGTCGTTGTGAGGGAACTGGACATGGCCCGCATCTTCTTCAGTAAAAATGATCGGTTGCTTTTCCAATCGCTGTTGTTTTGGCAGGCGCTGCTCCGGGACGAACTCTACTCCATTATGCGCCTTCAGTTCATTCACGTATCTCTTTTGGGTGCCTCTGCTCGTGCCAGCCAAATGCGGTCCTCCAGAGATGGTGGATATCTCCCCTCCAACCAAGGGAGGAGGGACGTCCTGATCTACCCGAGGCCCGGGCTGACTGGCCTGGACTTCTGGAGCGGGTCGACCTGCTGGGACTCTATTCCGCGCATATTGAGCCAAGGGGCCGGCTCGGATGAGAGTCTCGATCTCATCTTTTAAATGCCTACAATCGTCGGTATTGTGGCCAACATTGTTATGAAAATGGCAAAACTTGGAGGTGTCTCTCTTCCCCTTGTGGTGCTTTAATGACTCCGGCCTCTTCCAGGGGACTCGAGCAGAGTTGGCTAGGAAGATATTCTCCCTAGACTGGTTGAGCTCTGTATAAGTCGCGTAGACGGGCTTGAATTTGTCTACGGACTTATTCTTCTTTTGGCCGTGCTGGTCGCCTTCACCATTCCCCTTTCTTTTGCCTCCACCGAGCTGGTTGTTCTGTGTGACGTTTTGGGTCGCTGCCACGACCTCCGTCCCTACTCCAGCGGGCTGATCAGGGACCTGGCTGGTTCCTGCAGCTTCGGCTTTGGCTTCTTCCAAGTTTATCCATTCCTGGGCCCTGTTAAGGAATTCGTTAACCGAGCTGACTCCCTTCCTTTGTATATCCTTCCAGAGATCTCCTTCGACGAGGATTCTAGTTCTCATGGCCATGAGCTTGGAGCTATCATCCGCGTCTCTGGCCCGAGCAGCGACGTTCGCAAATCTGCTCAGGTAGGCCTTTAGAGTTTCGCCGGGCTGCTGCCTCACGTTAGCCAAAGAGTCGGCCTGAACGCGGGCAGCCTGGGAGGCTCGGAATGCCCTTTTGAAATCTGCCGAGAAAGTCTTCCAGGAGCTGATTGACTGTCTTTTACCTTGCTTGAACCACTGCCTGGCAGGTCCAGTCAGTGTGGAAGGAAAGATTAGACACCTCAGCTCGGGGCCAATGTTGTGGGCCATCATCAGGGTGTTAAACATCCCTAGGTGATCTGACGGGTCTCCGTCTCCATTGAACTTAGACAGGTGCGACATACGGAAACCAGGTGGGTAAGCCGTTGCTGCTATGCTGGGGGCGAAGAGCTCCATCTCGTCCCCAGAATCATATTCATCTTTTTCTTTTTCTGACAGGAGTTTTCTCATCAGCTCCTCCATCTGAGCTAGGCGCTCGAAGGTTTGGTCCTGATGCTCTTGGTTATTCCGGGGCTGTTCAACAGCTCCGGAGCCATTGTAAATATTTGGTGGGTTATTGGCCCTCCTATCTTGAGATAGGTTATTTGGGGCATTCCCTCTGTTACGTACTTCGGACAGGGCCCCCCCTGAGCGAGCGTGGCTGTCTCCTCCTGCTGGCTCCCCTCTATGAGAGTTAAGGCAATCTCGCAGGTCGCCTCCCTGGGTGGTTTGATGACTTTGTGCCGAACTCAAACGCTGACGCAGGTCTCCCCCAGAGAGATCGCTCCGGCGACCGCCGGTCCAGTGGCTCCTGCTAGAGAGGCTTGGAGCTTGCCTTTGGTGCTGAGGCCCTGGGCTTTCCCTTGGCGCCTTGCTACGCCGGGAAGGTCCAGCTGATGGCAGATTTCTCTTGCTACTTCCGTAGGCTGGAATATCTCGGACGGGCCGAGGAGGATATGGATATCTGATTGGAGACGGAGGATGCCTGACTGGAGAGGTGATCCTGGTTCCGTCTAGACGGATCAAGTTCGGTGGGGGCCTTTCGGCCCTGCCAACCTGCTGGTCCCGCGCCTGGCGATCTGGACGAGGCGCAGGACGATTGTTAGGGATGGCTGATGCTGCGAGCCTTCCCCGGATCTCCTTCGGGAATTTCCTCGAGCTCCCCTGGGCGCTCTCGAGGATGGTTGGGAGCTAGGAGTCGACGTCCTGACCGAACGGCAGTATTGCTGTTGCCTGGCTCCAGGCACTTCTTCGAAGCTTGCCTCTCGATGGTGTGATGAAGGAGTGGAGTTGGATGTCGGAAATCTGTCCGAGCGGCTATGCCTGGACTGGTTACCCCGGTGAGACTTAGGAGCCTGGCCTTGCCTCTCTCCGACGTTAGCGTCAGTTGTGAGAGGGGGTAGTCGGGCCAGCACATCCTTGATCTGCTGGCTAGCTATTGCTAGCTGGCTCCTTAGCTGAGCGTTCTCCATCTCCACCGCCGTGTAATAACACAGGTTTGGATTAGGTGGCCGGGGTGCCGAACTTCCGGTGTCATCTTGGCCCGCCGGCTGCTTTCCTGGCCGCTGTTGGGCTTCAGGAACTTGTTCACCAGGGATGGCAGTATGATGAGCCTCCTGCCCATCATGCTGTTCTGCCTCGTTACCGTGCCTGGATCGAGTAGTCACCATAGTTGGATGTTTGCGACAGCACTTAATCGAACTTGCTCTCAACGAAAGCACCAAACTATTGACGCGGTTCTTCGCCAACAGGAAATTAAGAAAAGAAGAGAAAGGGATTAGTGCTTAGGTTGAACCGAAACAGATATATGATCTTAGGAAATGAAATGGTGACTCAAGACACATTTTTTAAGTGGTTCAAAGGTTAAAATCCTTCTACTCCACTAGTCAATATTATTGCTGTGTTCTGGGTATACGATTACCGGGTATTTCTTACAAGAGAGAATCCAACCCTTATCAACTCCCATGGTCTCCATATTTATAGGAGAAGGCACCTGGGAGTTGGTAAGAAGGTCATCTCGTGACCTTCTTACCTATCGTATCAACTCTGTGACATTCATGATTAATTCCTAAACCTGACACATAAGTGTGGTCAAATCAATAGGTAAGGAGATAATGGGCCGCACGGCCCAACCCAGTCGTGGGTGTCTGAATACGCACGTTCCTGCTGCGTGTCCGAGAAGTCAGGGGCATATCAGACACGTGATGTCTGATATATGCACGTTTACCTTGCGCGTGTTGAATTTACAAAGGGTCATAGCCTCCAACTCTAGCTCGTACCACGAGCTGGACACTTAACTCGACCTTCGGCCTTCAGAGTCTGGACTCAGTTCTCAGGCGATCTTGGTGAACCCTGGGGTTACCTCGAGCTAAGGAGGCACGATCTTATGATGGCAGCTCTGGTCTTGGGGATGCCACGAGATAACCATGATTAGGCCGCAGCTCAGCTCGCTAATCAGCCCGTGGGAAAATCAGGGCGTACAATATTCTTTTCTAGAATTCATAACTACATAAAATCATATTATTTTTCATAAATTAAACTTGGTAAAAACCTCATAAAATATACACTATCAATTATACCACAGATCACATTAGGCATTCATGACCTCAAATCTCACAACCTTTCAAAATAACATTCAGCCCTTGTTTTATTTAATTGCCTCATCTTTTAAGCATATATTTCAACATAAAATCTTAGAGTCTATAAACATGTGCAAGAATAACATACACCAAATTTATCCATTTTTTATCTTTAGCATATATCATGAAATCATGACATAAAATTACTCTATTTTAAACATACTTGCCAAATAACTTTTTATCAAATAAAAATCAGCAAGCACATATAATCATAATAGTGCTTAAACAATGCTTATTAATCTTTTAACAATTCAACAATTTGTCCTAACATGTTTCTACACTTTTGAGCACCTCAATATCACATTTAAACATGCAAAACAAACAACCAAAATCAAAACAACCCAAAACTGCAATATACACTCATGGCTGAAACATATAGCACATTGAAATTCCGTTTTTAGTAATTACCAAATTAATTAAACCATGTGAATTAATTAAAGTGCGGAATGGTAATTAACTGTTTACACAGATTACAGTTGTGTCGGGACAGAATCCAAACTTGTCACGATAGAAACTGACCACAATAAAAAGACAGTGCAAAACAATAAACAACACAACAAATTTTTACAAGGTTCAGAAACTTTTTCGGATAACCTACTCCTTGGGGCCACGCCCAGAGAATAAAACCAATTAATAAAGAATCACAAGTACAAAATATTGACTTAAACAAAACAAGACTCCCTCTTGAGATTTGTCGCAACTTTGTTGTACTTCTCTTCACTAATCTGATTTTGATTGAAACGCTCCACCACTTGAACTCCCTTCAATGGCCAGTGAGTGCTTGCATCCTCCCGACGCAAGGCTTGTAAAACTCTTCTCCCGAAGACTATAAACGTTGTGTTCAAATTACAATGTGTATTCACTCATGAACATGGTATAAACTCACCACTAAAAACTAACCACACATATTTCTACAAGATCACGTGAATACTTATGATCTTGAATACAAAGAGGAACTCTCACATATATTATAATAATGCTCACGAATAATGCACAAAAGAGTTCACTTCTCTCACTGCCTTTAGAGCCCTATTTATAAAGTCATTTTTTTTTTGTGCTCATAAAGGCTGAGAAAGAATTCTTCTAATAAAGGCAAGAATCATAGAAGTTATTCTTGATTGATGAAGAGTTGCCTTTTTTTAGAAGATGCTGATCCGACATATACGATTTTGGTGGGGACAGCTCAGACCTGTGTCGGATAAAAAACAAGCTAAAAAAGGAAACATCAATTAATGACATTAAGGATCCAGTTTCCTGTTTATTAATTCTTGAGCTGCACGAAAATATATAAGCAAATAAACCAGAAACAAATTTGGGTAAGTACTGAATATTTGCAATATAAATCTTCCCTTTATAAACAAATTGAGACAATATAAGCTAAATAAGGAAGCTCATAATTATCCAAAATTCACAAAATCGAAAAGTGGATTTCCGAAAATTATAATAAAGGGAAACAACCAATTAATCTTTTAAAAAAAAAATATTTCTATAAAAATGCCGATTATAGGATTTACACACATTAACAAGAAAATACCACAATTATCAACATGTTTTTCACTCAAAGTTTCAAGACAATTTAATTAAAATCTAATAAAATATTTAAACAAATAGACAATATCAAAACAATTCTCTCGTCCGAAACATGCACCTTTATTTATCTAAAACAATTTCCAAAATTCATTAAGTCCTTTTATAAAAATAAGAATAGAATTAAAATAAATTGAAACAACTATAGAACACTTTGTTTTCCTTTTTTTTTGTGTTGAAATCTATAGCATATTATTATCCATTGATTTTCTCCAAAACTAAAATTAAACCTAGCATGTTTCTAATATTAAGTTTGCTTTATTATAATCAAAACATCAAAATCCAAATATCCCAACAACAACTCAAAATATGATATTTACATAAAATCATAGATTAAATAAATTGTGAATTTTAATGATCTATTACATGCTTCTTATCATTCATATATAATAGATTCAATCTTTCAAGAAAACCAAAACACCATGGCATAAATAACATCATCTAACATACTCTTTCATGAACACAATCCAAAACAAGGATAAAAAACACAACAACATTAATAAAATATGAAGGCACTAGAATCTTCATTACCTCCTTGGTAGTGTTCAAAAATACACTAACAATGGTTAAGCCCTTGATATCTAGGTTCAACCAATACCAAACACAAAAGAAAAACTTAGAATTAAGAAGAGGAGAAAATAAACTTAGAGGATTCAAGAACACCAAAGCTAAGACACTTACCCTAGGATTCGAAATCTCCTTCTTCTCTCTTCTTCTTTCCTTCTTTATCTTATTTCTCTCCTTCTCTCTTTATTTCTCACGAGCACTCTCTCTCACTTCCTCTTTCTAGTTTCGGCAGTGTAGTGCACCAATATTTTTTTTTAGTTATTAAAATTTTTGTGTTTTATTTTATTTAAGTGTTAAGTGTGGTAAATTGTTTTATTTAAATGTTGTTTATTTTTATTTAATTGTTGTTTGTTGTATTTAATTATTTGTTATTTTATTTAATTGTTAGAATTGTGTGTAAAAATTGTTGTGAAATTATTTGTTAAATGATATTTATTTATTTTTATTTTAAAAATGTGATTATGTGAGATTTGGTTGAATGCACTAAGGTGCATGGTAGATAGTGGTGTACCCTAGTGATTTAGTGTGTGCTAGTGCATGGTACACATGTGTAGATTTTCTACACACTTTATACTTCCTTATTTTAGATTTTATTTGAATTAGTTTGTAGAAAAAAAAAATAAATAAAAGGAAGAGGAAACCATGGTGGACGTGTGGCTTAGAGTGGGAAAGGAAAATGAGTTTTTTTTTTTTAATTTCATTATTCAAGTAAATTAAATTTGAGGATAATAACTATTTTAGGAAAGAGAGTGATCATCTTTATCTCCTATCAATTGTGATAAAAAGAAACAAATAATGAAATTAAAAGAAAATAAATAAGAAATAGGAAACTTACCTTTTCTCTTAAGTGGATCATTATGGAGAGAATTAGGTTACATGGGGAATGAGGTGAAGAGGAGAGCCATTTTTCTTTGTGACTGCCGTGTGTTGAAGAAAGGAAGAGAGAGAGAGAGTGGCGAGCTAGAGAGAGAAAGGGGAAGGGGCTATCATTTTCTAGAGAGAAGGAGGAAAGAAAGAAGAAGAAGGAGAAGAGAAACCAAGTCTAGAGTATGTTTTCCTTGTGAATTTGTTTGTCTAATCTCTTCTCTTGATTATATGATATTGACTTTGTTTTATTGTTGTGTGTGGTTGGATCTTTCTTCTTCTCATGGTGGATTTCATAAAAAAAACCCTAGGCTTGAACAAGGGGTGGTAAAGTTTGGGTGTTGATCAATTTGTGTTCTTGATTATACAATCAAGAGAGGTATCAAATCTCTAACCCTAATGTTATGATGTTCATGGATTGATGGAATGTTTTTTCTTATATTTTGATGCATGGGAAAATAGACCTAGGCGTGGGCTTGGGTTTATGTTGTTTTGGTTTGATTCTTATGGTTGTGTATTAAAATATGTGTAGTGAGATGATTATTAAAATATGGTGATTATGATTTGTTGTTCAAAGCTTTTCTATGGTTAAACGATAGGTATGTTTTGGCTTAAAGAAGTTATGTGAAATTGTACAAGGGTTTAAATTTGTGATCTTTGAAAAGTGATGATGAGAATTTAAAATATCATGAAAAGAATGGGTTATTTTGACTAAGTGTGTTTCGGCCTAGGGTAATGCTCAAAGTATGATGGTTATTTTTTTTTATTATGTTTAATGTCAATTTAATCTTAGAAATTATGATAGGTTGTGGCAAGATCTTGTATGAAGTTATGATGGTTTTGTTCTTTGAATAATTGCATGGTAATAATATATTGAGAGTATATTTAACACAAGATCAAGGGTGGTTATTTGTTCATGACTTGTGAATAAGTTTTAAGGTGATTGATGAATTATTGTATGCTCATGGTGTGATTAAAATGGTTAAAGAGGTTAGAAGCATGCTAGGGTTTGTGTTGGAATATTGTACATAAATAAGCATGAATTTTGTGAATATAATGAAAAGAATGAATTTTATGATTTAATGTGCTTGTTGTTTTTGTAATGCCCCAAATTTCTTAATAAGGTTTAGGACCTTGATTAGGAGGCCGGGAGGGCCATAATTGATTTATTATAGTATTTAATGATTATATGCATGATGATGTGAATTATATTATTATATGATGGTGAATGCATGCATATGGGCTCATATGTTAATGATGAGGGCATTTTGGTAATTTGGCCTGCTGAGGGCATATTTGTAAATTGGGTGCATATTGTAATTTGTGAATGAGATTTCATTATTATGGGATATATTCGAGCTATGCGGCATGAGACGATCTTGGATTATGAGTTAGCGGTTTTATCATAACGGGGTCAATTTCGGGGTAATAGAAATGTTTATTTGGTGATGGATTGGGAGTATTTGAGATCAGGATGGAATTCTGGAAGTTTTGACTATAGTGTCCCCGGGGGTGATTTCAGGACCCCGAGCACTAGGTTTTATTTGAGGTTACTTAAGCTTGAAGTAGCTTGACAGATAAGAACGTACGTTAGAAACTTCTCGTTCTCTCTCAAAACAATCCGTTTTACCGTTTGAGCGTTTTCGAAGATATCTTGAGTTCTAGGAGTCGGAATCAAGCGAGGGTCGAGGCATAGCGATCCTAGGAAAGAATAGAAGCTTCTTAACCGAAGGATTTGACGGAAAACAACCCAATCAAAGGTACTTGAAGTTTAAGTTTTGAGTTATTCCGAGTTTCTAAGCTTTGAATTGATTTTGTGAATCGTTGAGTTTTCGGTTCGTTTGAACCTTGGGTTTTGAGGGTTTTGAGGTATTGGGAAGCTTGGGAACTTTGTTTAGATGATTGGGGAATGTTTAGGTGTGTTTTTGGGGACTTTGAAGTGTTGAAAACACGTTGGAGAATGGTTCTGGGTTGGGCGCCGCGGCCCTGTTCTTGGGCGCCGCGGCCCTAGCTCGAGTTAGCGGTGGCCTTTCTGTTTCGCTGGGCGCCGCGGCCCTTGTGTGGGGCGCCGCGGTGCTTGCCTCTGGAAATTCTGGGGGCCGCGGCCCAAGGTGCTAGGGCTGCAGCCCTTGCCCTGTTTTCACCCCGTTTGCTCGTTTTGACCCCGGGAACTTAGCTATGGGCCTCGGGAGTGTCCCTACTACTTGGATTAGTTTGGATTGATCTCTTGGGGGCTATAGTTTGGTGTGAAACCTTTGATTATCATGTTATTGATGGTGTTTCATACTTGGTTATGATTAGGTGACCGCTAAGGGCTTAAAGGTTGATCGTTCTCAAGGATCGTTCTTGAATTGGTACTAGCTCGAATCTAAGGTAAGAAAACTACACCCTGTGTATATGTGACATGCATGGTTATTATGGATGCATGTTGGTTGATTATTGAGCATGACGTGCATGACTATTATGATGCATGTTGGTTGGCTACTGAATATGACATGCACGACTATGATTGATGCATGTTGGGTGATTAAATGTTGATAGCATAATGAATGCTCGGGAATCTTGGCCATTTGCATATGACTGTTGTTGAGGCATGCTTGATGATTAAGTGAGATGCATGTGATGCATGAGAAACATGTGATTAGGGCATGCCATGAATGATGAATATGAGATTGGCCAGAGCTTGAGTCTCTGAATTTGTGCATGATTATGATTATGCTAGAAACTGTTTAGTAAGCATGCTGAATGCCCTATTCTTGGATAACTGGCATATGATATATGTTGATAGCATTGCTTATTTGTGTATGGCACTGACTAATTAGTCAGAATCGACAAAAGTGTTAGTATCAGCTGTGAGGCTGTGACTTATTTGTCAGGCTCGGCAGTGTTACTGGACACAGGTCAGGAAGCGCTGACTTATTTGTCAGAACGGCCTTAGCGTGTATCACGCAAGCCAACAGAGATTAGATCTAATCGATTACTAGCATTGAATGACTCAAGGAGCATTAATGCCTGACCGACCCTGAGGGTCGATGAACAAACAGAGCTTGAAGGCTAGTGGCTTACCTATCAGCCACTCTCTTGCTAGAAAACGGAGCTTGAAGGCTAGTGGCTTACCTATCAGCCACTCTCTCGCTAGAAAATAGAGCCTGGAGGCTAGTGGCTTACTTAACAGCCACTCTCCCGCTAAGAAACAGAGCTTGGAGGCCAGTGGCTTACCTAACAGCCACTCTCCCGCTACAAAACAGAGCTTGGAGGCTGGTGGCTTACTTAACAGCCACTCTCCCGCTAGAAAGCAAAGCTTGGAGGTTGGTGGCTTACTTAACAGCCACTCTCCGGCTAGAATCGGGTGATGATCACCCATTGGTTTGAAAGCTTCATGTTCAGTGTGATTATAATGATAATCATTTGATAATGTTTATGAAAGTGTTATGTTTTCTTGCTGGGCTTCGGCTCACGGGTGCTATGTGGTGCAGGTAAAGGCAAGAGGAAGCTGGACCATCCTTGAGTTGGAGAGCTTAGGTGATGATGTGTACATATGCAGCTGCTCGACCGCCACGGCCGAGGTTTAAAGTGGAACTAGGGTTGAACCCTGTTTTGCCGCTTAGAACGGCTTGTAGTAAATATTTTCTGTAATAAACTCTGAATTGTACTTTCGGGATCCCAATGTATATATTAAACGTTCTAGTGAAACGTTACATCATTACCAAAATGTTTAAACCCTAAACCGCTAATCATACTTAGATCACGTTTTGGCCAAATGACTCGATTAGCGAGTTTAGCACTGTTTACAAGGCACACCGTAACGGTCCCAGGAGTTGGGGCGTTACAGTTTTTGTGCAAAAGCGATGTTTTTTATGATGAGAATAATGTTTTGAGTGCTTAAATAAATTTTGCAAGTGTTTTGATGTTTTAAGAAATTTAATGGGAAATTTAATTATGCCTTGAAATGATATTTTGTGTAAATAAATACTTACATATATATATTTTTATATTTTTGAGAAAATATGAGTTTTTAAAAATAAGGATGGTGATTTTAATGATAAATTTGATTGCTGGAATTTTTGTTTAAAAATGTAAAATGTGTTTCAATAAAAGGAATTTGATTGGTATTTTGAAATAAATTAATATCCTAAACTATGGTAAAATTTAAAAGTGGTATTTTTAATATTATATGAGTGGTTATTTTACAAGTTATGATTTTCTTTAATTGGATTAAGAAAAATGTTGGATTTAATTCACTTGTGATTTTTAAATAATGACTGAAAGTTTAGTTTAAACAGTTTTAAATAGTTATTTAATTTTCACATATGAATTTATGTTACATAAAATTAAGTATTAAAAATAATTCAAGCAAAATATATTTTTCCCACACTTAAAATTATTATTGTTCTCACATCAAATTATGTAATTCTATTAACTTAAATTAAATTGTTATTTTCTAAGGAGACATGATAATCATAGGTATTTTCTTTTTTTAAAATAATTTCCAAGCCTTTGCTTTTCTTTGTAATTTAAAAATAACAAATGTGTCTTTTATATATTTTTAATGGCTAAATAAAATTGTTTTTACGAAATAAAAAGAATGTCTTGGGAGGTTTAATCAACCTAGTAATTTTAAGAAGATAAACAATGGTAAACAAAACATGCTACAAGTCTATTATTTTTAAAACGATAGAAGTAAGACGCATGTAATTATCGTTTTAAACGCCACATTTACGCAACGTTCCCACGTATGCATGTTACATGCAAATTCACTTTTACATCCAAAATTATGTCTATTATGCAACCATGTAGTTTTTATAGAAAGATCATGCATGCAATATAGATAGAATGGGTATTATTCTTTTATGACCTTATGTGTAATTAAGCATATTTGTATGTTGTGTGTAACTCCTACCATGTGTGCATGGCCCATGCACACATGAGTTATATGAGAGGGCCAAGTAGTAATTATGTGAAGCTAAGGAATGTTGTTTTGATTATGGTATAGGCTCGTTGAGAAGTTGTGGTTTTACTTAGCTTGGACCTGAGGTAAGGAAGTTAGATAGAATTTATGATTATTATACTATGAATGGTAAGATTGTTGTGTGAATGAAAATGTTATGAATTATGAATGCTATAATGTGATGATATGTTGGCTTGTATAAATGCTGTATGATATGAATGGATGTTAGCGTGATGAACGCGACACATTAAAATGAGTTGCAAAGGATCTGAAGACGTAACCCGAGTTACGAAGGATAAGAAGACGTAACTCCAAGGGCGGATGCGTCGAGGTTATTCAAGGACCAGAGACTCCTGTTTACCTCAAAGGGTGGCATGGACAAGTTAGCGGGCCATGTTCACAAGGAATTGTTTATGATTATGTTATGATGTTTGGTGATGTTTATGATTTTGTTATGATGATGTTATGATGTTTATGATATGATGGTGACATTATGTTGACGTGAATATGTTTATATTTATGATATAGATGCCATTTTTATGATGATGTTATGATGTAATAAAGATGGGTGAATATGTTGTGTTTTTGTTGTGTTTTACTTGTTTGTTGCTTGTACTTCCTTACTGGGCTTTTAGCTCACTCCCTTACTTTCCCTTCCAGGTAGCAAATAAGTTTCTCTATGGCACGCGTGGTGATGTGGGGAGTTCTATCGTCATGGTGTGTATGGCGTGGGGGCATCCTATGGGTGAAATACGATCAATTAAAAAGGCCATTTTCTTTTAATAATGTTATGTTTTATGGGACTTTTTTAAACTTATCAGTGGGACTTGAACTATTGATTGTTTTAAAACTTTGCATGAAAACTAATATTTTCTTTTTAAAACTATTGGGCCCAACTTGCATGTTTTTAGCATGACCCCACTGTGATTTTATATTAAGTGGCTTTTCTCTCATAAACCTATGATTATGTGAATGTTTTACAAAGCATTAGACTAGGGCGTTTTACAGGCAGCCACACTTAGAGCCTCCAAGGCTCACACTTCTCCTTTTAAATCCCCTAGAGGCCAAACCCTACCTCTCCAATGGGAATGGAAAACTTTCCCAAAATTAATTCCCTAAATTCTTGATTTTTTTTAAATAAAAAAAAATAATAAAATCCAATGGGAAAATATGCCAACAATCCAAATAGGAAAACAAATTTTTCCTTGGTCTCCTCCCTCATGCCACACGCCCCTTTCTCTCTCTCTTCTATTTTTTTGTTTCCTTTTACTTAATGTGAACACTATTCTTTCTAGAATCCTTTCTAATTGGTAGTTTTTCTAAAATTAGGGATTCACTTACCTTCCCTTAATTTAGTCTAAGTTCATGACATTCCACTTGCATGCTCACCATGCATGTCATGCACTTGCACACATACAATCATGCATTCGCTTCTCTACTTACCATGCACTCATACACACACAATCAAAACACACGTACAAGCAAGCACAAAATAAATAAATAAATAAAACAATTTAAATGAATTCAAACAATTACCACTTAACACTTAAATAAATAACATAAAATAACTAATCACATAATCAAATAATAATAAAAAAATAAAAAATTTTGGTGCGCTACATGAACCATATACATAGTTATATATAAATATATTAAAAGCACTTGTAGAGCCTTTCTTTGGAAGGGATTGGCAGAGTCTCAAGGTCCAGGTTTAGTTGCTTGGAACTTTGTATGCCTTCCAAAAGCTGCTGGAGGTTTAGGCTTCAGGAAGATTTCAGAATGGAATTTTGCATCACTGGGTAAATATGTATGGGCCATAGCTTCCAAAAAGGATAACTTGTGGGTTAAATGGATCCATAACATTTATTTGAAAAGGAGGACTGGTGGGAGTATACACTGCAACAGAATTGTAGCTTGTATTGGAAGAAAATTGTTGATATTAAAGATCTCTTTAAAGTCAAACTAGATAAGGCAGCTTTTATAGCAATGAAATATAGTATTCAATTCGGACATGATATGCTATATGATCAACATATTAATGTACAGTGGAGGAAGTTTGTTTGGGAGAGATTTAGTATTCCGAAGCATAGATTCATTCTATGGTTAGTAATGCTTCAGAAGTTGAGTACCAGAACATATATCAGCAGATTTTTACCAGGTTTGGACACAGTGTGTCTGCTGTGTGGCGATCATAATGAAGACCTTCCTCGCTTATTTTTTCAGTGTAATTACAGCAAGGCTTGTCTTTTGAGGATGAAGAAATGGCTTGGCTGCCGAGCACAAACAGAACATTACCAACAGCTACTGCAGTGGATATCCAAAGCGAAGCATCTGAGTAAAGTCAGAAAAAGAATCTTTATAGCTGCTTGTTGACGCGGTTCTTCGCCAACAGATAATTAATAGAATAAAGAGTGGGATTAGTGCTAAGTAATGAACCGTAATAGATGAATGATCTTAAAATAAAATGGTGACACAAATACTTTTTTAGGTGGTTCAAAGGTTAAAATCCTTCTAGTCCACCAGCCAATATTATTGCTATCTCTATGATATTCTTTACAGGGTATTTCCTCACACAATAGAATCCAACCCTTTGCAACTCCCAGGGTCTCCATATTTATAGGGAGAGGGCACCTGGGGGTTGGCAAGGGGGGTCATCCCGTTACCTTCTTACCCATCATGTCACTTTTGTGACATTCATGATTAATTCCTAAAACCTGACAATGAAGTGTGGTCTAATCAATAGGTAAGGGGGATAATGGGCCGCATGGCCCAACCCAGTCGTGGGTGCCTGAACACGCACGTTTATGCTGCGTGTCCGAGAATTCAGGGATATATCAGACATGTGATATCTGATATATGCACGTTTACATTGCGTGGTTGACTTTATAAGGGGTCAGAGGTGCCAACTCAAGCTCGTGCCTCGAGCTTGTTGTATTCTTAGCCCGTGGTGTCCATACTTCTGACCTGACTCCTTAGTTATCTCATTAAGCCTTTGGTTACCTCGAGCTAAAGAGGTAGGACCTGGTGATAGCAGCTCCGGGTACGTGACATCCACATGGCTGATATAATTATGTCCTTTCTCAGCTCGCTAATAGCCCGTGGATACTTAGGGCGTACATTTGCCCCCCAAGCCCCTGCTCGTGGCATTTGACATCATCTGGGGCCACAGCGGGGGATTTTAGGCTTCTTTGTGGACTCTTCACATTCCGCCCATTACGCTGGTATCGAATACGTGGAGCATCGTGGTTGGTGACGGTACGTCTTCCGAGAACCGCATTAAATGGCCTAGCCTATACTCGGCCGTCGTTTCTCCTTTCGAGTAGTGATCCTCGTATCCTACATCAAGGCGATCCAACGGCCCTCCTTTGTTGGCCTTTTATGTATATAAGAGGGGTGGCCACCTTTCGCATGGGCTACCCGTTCATTTGAAAATTTTCTCATTTCTTCATTCTCTTCTTTCTTCTTAGCCTCAAAAACCCCTTCTTTCTTCCGGTTACTGTCCCCAGCGTTCCAGAAATTCAGGCACGAGAGCTCCTTTGAGACTTTGGCACCAACAATCCCAGCAGGACTCCAACCCAGACGACCCTTTCAATCTCACCACAGCAAAATACCCCTGTAAGTCCTCTTCTTGTGCATGCTTTTAAATTTTTTCTTCACTGTTGCTTAGGAAACTGTTTCTGTAATAGCATGCAGTATTTTGCTGGTATGATACGCGTAGGTTTTTGCCCTGGGGCATCGACCGTAGAAAAAACCATTTAGAGACATGACTCATAGGGTACGCTTTCTGGGGATATTTTATGGGTAAAATTTTTGTATGCCTATTTGAAATAACCAGTTTTTAGAGTGCAAAACCGGGTAGCTTAGGGGACACGCTTCACAGGAAGTTTTGCACTGTTTGCCTACTGAAACTTTCCTTCCAAGGCAAACTTTTATTCTGACCCTCCTGGCACACAGATTCTGAGTAATCAGGGACCCGTTGGGAGCACAGGCATGTGTTCATAGAACCGCGTGGTCTCACTCTCCACGGGCTGAGATTACCTCAGCCCGTGTAAAGGAAACACTTCGTGTTAGATTCTTTCTTATGCTTAGGTCGCCCTTTCTAAATTTTCTTCTTTTGTTCGTTAGGCGACCAGATGGGACCAAAGAAAACCACATCCAAGAAGAGTGCTGGAAGCTCGTCTTCCCAGCAAGCCAACAAGGGAAAGGAGGTGGTCATAGACTCCCCAATCCCCGCCTTCGGTCCAGCCGTGGAGCAGGAGCTCGAGGTGGGGCCCGATGCTTTCTTTGAGGCCAAGAGGATCGCCTCGAAGGTCACCACCCAGGGGAAAGTGAATAAAATATTCCTTTCCCACAACATTGAAATAGGGAGGGGCGCCCTAGATGCTCGACCTCCCCTCGAGGTGAGCGGAGCTGCGTGCCGCTCGATGAGGAGTACGCCGCTTGGAGCGACGAGCACCTCAAGGCTGGGGCCTTCCTCTCGTTGGACCAGTACTTCACAGACTTTCTTAATTACGCGAAGCTGGCTCCTTTCTAGCTCCCCCCTAACTCATATTGTTTGTTATCGGGGCTGAAATACTTATTCCTGAAGCAGGAATGGGAGGTCCCCATGCCGGCGGACATCCTCTACTTTTTTTGCCTCTAGGCTAGCCCAGAGCAGCGGGGGCGAGGCGAAAGGTTCTACTATCTGACCCACTTTCTGAATTCGGCTATGGTCATCAAGCTGCCTAGCCACCCCAATGATTTTAAAGACCAGTTCTTTATGTCCAAGGGGTTTTGCAACTGCGAACACCACTATTTCAACCGCCATCGTAAGTATCTTCTACTCTTAGCTCGTAAGTTGATTACTGATTAGCTTCTTTTATTAGTTCCTGACTTAGAAACAATCATGCAGCCATTTTTGCGAGGACAGCTAAGTCCGTGACCCTCGGGGGTCAATACAAGACCTTGGCGGGGCTGCCCCCAAGCGAAAAGGACTATCGCTAGCTCGTGTTCGACGAGATGATGTTGGCGTGCAAGATAATCTCCCCAGGCTAGAATTTGGCCTTGAGGAGGCCGCGAGGCCTCCCTCTTGCTCGCGAGATGGCGCCCATCCTCGAGGAGGAGGCCACAGGCGAGGAGGAGGACGGGGTGCCCCTCGTGCGTCGGAAGCGGGCTTTGGAGGTCGCCCAGGAAGTGAACGTGGAGAGGGCCCAGTCTGGGGCAGCAGCCGGCCCCTCCGGCCAAGGTAATCCTTATCTGTTTAGGGATTTAGATAGGGCCACCACAGATCTTCGGCTAGCTAGGTTCAATCCCAGCCAGCCCGTTCATCGCCATCGAAATGACCCAGACTGCGACATAACCCTACTCCAATGCGTCGACCAGCTCATGCTGGGTTATGACATGAGCCGCCCTAGGGGTACTGTAGTCGTAGATAATACCCTAGCCTTTAGGTTGGCCTTTTTTGAGGAGTACGGGACCAACCTTCGGTCGTGGCCCTCCCTTCGGGAGGGCGTAGTAGCTCCGGGTCTTAGGCAGTACATAGAAGAGTCTAGTCCTGAGCCAGATTCGGGCCCAGAGCCTCTTCCAGCCCGTGAAGTCGTTATCTTAGACTCTCCTGCTGAAGCTCCAGGGCTGGTGGTTGTGACCATAGATTCCTCCTCTAGCTCGGAGGGTAGGATCCCTTTCCATACATACTTGAGCTCTGTTTTCCCTTTTATTTTTGTTTTGCATAAATATTTTTACA
Organism: Humulus lupulus; assembly: GCF_963169125.1. NCBI lineage: Eukaryota > Viridiplantae > Streptophyta > Magnoliopsida > Rosales > Cannabaceae > Humulus > Humulus lupulus. The sequence goes on from NC_084793.1 coordinate 248,299,913, forward strand.
TGTATATTAATGCTTTGTCTTTGCTTCGACAGAGGAGATGTCTTAGCCAGGGAATAATGATTTGCGAACTATGTTCCTTGGAGGGAACCCTTCTTCCGGGGATTCCGGGCCCATGGTGAAAAAGCTCCGGATGGCGAAGAAGGCCATCGGGACTACCTCCAAGTCCCCTGGAAAGGGAAAAAACCAAGCCTCGGCTGCTCAGGAGAAAGTGCCTCCGCCCCCTCCTGCAATGGAGAAGATGCCCCCGCCCCCTTTGCGAGCTCCCGCCTCTATTCGGGAAACGGAGGTGCCCCCCGGGACCTTGTCGACCACAACCCTCGAGGTGCGCGTTCCGGTCAACTCCCGGGCCTTAGAGAAAATCCCCGACATCTTCAGGGGGACGGTCTACGAGACCGCGACCTATATGGTAGACCATTGTTACAAAGCCTCCGTGAGGGACCTGCGGGAGATTGAGACAAGGAGCCCAGAGAACGTGATGGAGTCTTCATTGGGGATGAATCTCATAGTAAGTTGGCCTTGCCATTGGTACTCCTTGTTTGTATGCATCATATGTTTTTCTCTTTTTTTTTTTCCTAAGGCAGTTGCCTTATTATCTTTTGGTCTTGTAGGGTGCTTTGGCCCTCCACCAGAGCATATCTCGGTCTAAGGCCAGGATCGAAGAGATCGGGGGTGAGCACCAGGCTGCTTAGCTCGCCCTCGCGACGACTCAACAACAAGAAAGGGATGCCAAGGCAGCCCTAGCATCTGCGCGAACCGAGCTGGAGGCCTTCCGGACCAAGCTGTAGGAGGCCGTGGCCACTAAGGCCACCCTAGCCGCTGTGAAGACTGAGCTCGAGGAGGCCAGGGCTGCCCGGGCCACACTGGACGCCGCGAAAGATGAGGCCGAGGAGGCCAAGGCTGCCCTGGCGGCGGAGAGGGCAGCTTCCAGCTCCTCCATGGAGGCTATGCTGTACCACTGCTGGGTCTTCAACCCAGATGGTGACTTCTCCTTTCTTTTTACCATTTACACAATTTTTTTTTTGTAACATTACATTATGAGGTTTTTTAACCTCGAGACAATTGGTTTTATCAACTTTATTTTTTAATTAATTTACATATTTTTGCCTCTATCTCATTTCTCTTTTATGCATTCCGGTAATAATCTTAGTTTCTGTTGGTGTTGTGATTGACATCTTACGCTTTTTAAAAAAAAAAGACATCTGTTAACCAACTTGAACCAACTTCTAAGAGTTAAGTACTGGTTGCATCCAGGACGTTAATTTGAAAACTTAGTTCGCGTTAACCCTTTATTAATATCTCGTGCTTTTTAAGAAAAACATCGATCAATCAATTTGAATTAACTTCTAAGTTTTAGGACCTGGTTATATCCAGGACGTTAATTTGAAAACTTAGTTCGCGTTAATCCTTTATTAATATCTCGTGCTTTTTAAGAAAAACATCGATCAATCAATTTGAATCAACTTCTAAGTTTTAGGACCTGGTTATATCCAGGACATTAATTTGAAAACTTAGTTCACGTTAATCCTTTATTAATATCTTGTGCTTTTTAAGAAAAACATCGATCAATCAATTTGAATCAACTTCTAAGTTTTAGGACCCGGTTATATCCAGGATACGACTTAGTTCGCATTAATCCTTTATCAATATCTCGTTCTTTTTAAGAAAAACATCGATCAATCGATTTAAATTAACTTCTAAGTCTTTAAGATGACCTGGTTATATCCAGGCACCATATGCCCCCCAAGTAATTAGGAAAGGGTCTTTCGTGGTTACTTGAGATTACATCCACAAATATACACAATAATGGAAAAAGATTTAATTCTCATTGCTTAATAAACAAAAGATAGCCTTTCTGACTAAGCCTTACAAAGGTATCACTGATAATATTTCTTCAAATGGATGGCGTTCCAAGTTCGTGGGACTGCTTCTCCATTAAGCCGAGCTAACTTGTAGGTTCCTTCCTTTATGACCTCGGTTATTTGATATGGCCCTTCCCAGTTCGGTCCCAATACTCCGTCTTTGGGATCTTTACTGGCTAAGAAGACTCTTCTGAGGACCAGGTCGTCAATGCTAAAGGCACGCTTTCTGACCTTTGAGTTGAAATAACGAGTGATCTTTTGCTGATAATGCGTGAGCTGGAGCTGTGAATCTTCTCGTCTTTCATCAATTAGGTCGAGGGACGCGCAGAGCAATTCGTGATTGCGGTCTTGGTCATAGGCCTGGACTCTATGCAAGGCTACCTTTACTTCAACAGGAAGGACAACCTCACTCCCGAAAGCTAGGGAGAAAAGAGTATGACCTGTCAGCATTCAATGCGAGGTCCGGTATGCCCACAATACCTGGGGGAGCTGTTCTGGCCAGACCCCCTTGGCTTTGTCCAGTCTTTTCTTAAGGCTCGCCTTTAGCATCTTATTGATGGCCTCGACTTGCCCATTTTCCTGGGGATAGGCCACGGAGGAGAAGCTTTTTACAATGCCGCGCCTCTCATAGAATTTGGTGAAGAGGTCGCTGTCGAACTGCGTTCCATTGTCAGATACGATCTTCTTTGGCAACCTGAACCGGAAGATAATGCTTTTGACCACGAAGTCGAGGACTCTCTTTGAAGTGATTGTTGCCAAGGGTTCTGCCTCTGCCCACTTGGTGAAGTAGTCGATAGCCACCACCGCGTAACGGACTCCTCCCTTTCCAGTAGGGAGGGCGCCAACCAAGTTGATTCCCTAGACCGTGAATGGCCACGGGGACGAGATCATCTTCAGCTTGACTGGGGGAGCTCGGGCAATTGTCACATTTCTTGACGTAAGAGATCGAGTCCTTTGACAGAGTGGGCCAGTAATATCATTGCCTTAAGATATTCAGGGCCAAGCTTTGCCCCCTAGTGTGATCTCCGCAAAAACCCTCATGCACTTCTTGCAAAATGGTCTTCGCTTCGCCTGGCAGAACACATCGTGGGAGGGGTAGAGAGTACCCACGCCGGTATAATATCCCATCCACCACTGTATACCTTGGAGCCTGGTAAAGTACCCGCCTTGCGTCATTACGCTCTTTAGGTAACTTTCCTGCTGTGAGATATTCGAGGATGGGGATCATCCAGGTTGGTTTGGCGTCGATCATCTCAACCTCAGCCCCAACCTCTTCTATGCTTGGTTTATCCAAGAACTCTACCGGTACTAACCCCAAAGTCTCTGTCTCCCCAGAGGTGGCGAGCTTTGCGAGGGCGTCTACGTTGGCATTCTGCTCCCGAGGTATCTGTTCGATTGAGCCCCGTTCAAATGTAGACAGCTCGACTTTTACCTTGGCTAGGTAAGCAGCCATCTTGGTTCCCCATGCTTGATATTCACCTAGCACCTGGTTTACCACAAGCTGGGAATCGCTGTAACACTGAACGGAGCTGGCCTTCAGCTCCTGGGCCACCCTTAGCTCGGCCAGTAAAGCTTCGTATTCAGCCTCGTTGTTGGATGCCTTGAACCCGAATCTCAACGCCGAGTGGAATCTATGCCCTTTTGGGGATATCAAAATGATTCCAGCCCCGGAGCCGTTCTCGTTAGATGAGCCATCTACGAAGACCTTCCATGAGGCTTGGACCGAGGTGGCTTGGGGTGAATCTTCCACAGTATCTTCTCGGAATCCTGTGCATTCTGCCACAAAATCAGCCAGGGCCTGGATTTTTATTGTAGTTCGTGGAGTGTACAAAATCTCGAATTGGCTGAGCTCAATAGCCCACTTCAACAGACGTCCTGATGCTTCAGGTTTTTGCAAAACCTGCCTTAAAGGTTGATCGGTTATGACATGTATTGAGTGGGACTGGAAATACGGCTTGAGCTTTTGGGAGGCCGTAATGAGACAGAAATCCATCTTCTCCATCAATGGATATTGGGACTCAGCTCCAAGAAGCCTCTTGCTGATGTAATAGACTGGCTTCTGAACTCGGTCTTCTTCTCGGACCAATACGGCACTAGCTGCGTCTTTTGTGACAGCTAGGTAAAGGAAAAGAGGCTCTCCTGCCGTTGGTTTGGACAATACAGGCGACTTGGCTAGATGTGCTTTCAGGTCGAGGAAGGCACGTTCACACTCCTCGGTCCACTCGAACTTCTTATTCCCCCGGAGCAGGTTGTAGAATGGCAGGCACTTATCGGTAGATTTAGAGATAAACCGATTAAGGGCCGCCACTCTTCCTGTCAGGCCTTGAACGTCTTTTTGCAACCGAGGTGAAGGCAGCTTGAGAAACGACCTGATCTTATCGGGGTTTGCCTCGATTCCTCTGGTATTGACAATGAAACCCAGGAATTTTCCAAATGCGACCCCGAAAGTGCACTTCTGTGGGTTAAGCCTCATGCCGTATTCTCTTAGTATCTTGAAGCATTCTCCCAGGTCAGAAACATGGTTATCGGCAGTTTTTGACTTGACCAGCATGTTGTCAACGTACACTTCCATGTTATTTCCGATCTAGTTGGCAAACATCCTGTTTACCAATCTCTAGTATGTAGCTCTGGCGTTCTTCAGCCCGAACGACATGACCTTATAACAATAAATGTTAGTTGGGGTCATGAAGCTAGTGTGCTCCTGGTCCGCTAGATTCATGGCGATCTAATTATAGCCCGAGTACGCATCCATAAAGGACATGAGCTCGTGCCCCGCCGTGGCGTCTACCAATTGGTTGATCCTCGGCAAGGGGAAACAGTCTTTGGGGCAAGCTTTGTTTAGATCGGAGAAGTCGATGCAGGTCTGCCATTTCCCATTGGGCTTCGGGACCAACACAGGATTGGTGACCCAGACTAGGAACTTAGCTTCGCGGATAAAGCCGTACTTTTTGAGCCGGGCTACTTCCTCTTCTAGGGCTTCAACTTGGGTTGTTCCTAGACGCCTCTGTTTCTGGGACTTCACAGGCACGCTCTTATCCAAATGGAGGGTGTGCATGATGACGCTCGGACTGATTCCCACCATGTCCTCATGAGACCATGCGAACACGTCCAGGCTCTCCTGCAGGAACTTAATCAGCTCCGCCTTCCTCTCGCCACATAGGTTTTTCCCGAGCTTTACCATCCGTGAGGGATTCTGTGGATCGATATTTACCTCCTCGAGCTCTTCGATAGCTTGGAGCTCGGATTTATCCTCGCTTATTCTGGGGTCAATATCATCACTTAGGACGATATTTTCCCCTTCGGCACTCTGAGGTTTTTCAATCTCAGGATTAGGCAAAGGTTCCTGAGATTCCTCATTTCCACCTTGGACGGTCATCGTTAATTGCCCGGGTATTAATTTTCCCTTCATGGAAATGCTGTAGCATTCCCTGGCAACAAGTTGATCGCCACGGACCGTGCATATCCCCGTGGAAGAGGGGAATTTTAGCGCGAGGTGGCGGATGGAGGTAACGGCTTCAAACGCTATAAGTGTAGGTCGACCCAAAATGACATTGTACACGGCAGGACAATCGATGACCACAAACTCGAGGAGTTTCGAGACTGTCCGAGGTCCCTCTCCCAAGGTGATCTCTAGCTCGATCGTTCCTATTGCCGCCGATCCTTCTCCAGAGAATATGTAAAGCATCATGGAGGTGGCTTTCAGCTCGGTGACAGACAAACCCATCTTCTCCAGCGTGGACCGGAACAGTAGGTTTACCGAGCTCCCGTTGTCAACCAGCACTCTCCTAACCCTCCGATTAGCGAGCTGCACTGCTACAACCAGGGGGTCATTATGAGGGAACTGGACGTGGCTGGCATATTCTTCAGTGAATATGATGGGTTGCCTCTCCAATCGTCGCTGCTTTGGGAGATACTGCTCAGGGATGAACTCCACTCCATTATGAGCCTTGAGTTCGTTGACGTATCTCTTTTGGGCACCTCTGCTCGTGCCAGCCAAATGGGGGCCTCCAGAGATCGTGGAGATCTCTCCTCCTATCATGGGAGGAGGGACGTCCTAGTCTACCCGAGACCCGGGCTGACTGACTGGGACTTCCGAAGCTAGATGTCCTGCGGGAACTCTATTCCGTGCATACTGAGCCAAGTGTCCGACTCTGATGAGAGTTTCAATCTCATCCTTCAGGTGTCTACAGTCATCGGTATTGTGGCCAATGTCGTTGTGGAACCGAAAAAACTTGGAAGGGTCTTGCTTTCCCTTCTGGTGCTTTAACGGCTCCGGCTTCTTCCAGGGGAGGCGAGCAGAATTTGCTAGGAAGATGTTCTCCCTAGAGTGGGTGAGCTCGGTATAAGTTGCGTATACCGACTTAAATTTTTCTGCGGACTTGTTCTTCTTTGGGCCGTGCTGGTTGCCTTCGCCGTTCCCCTTTCTCTTGCCTCCACCAAACTGGTTATTCTGTGTAACAGTCTGGGTCGCTGTCACGACCTACGTTCCTACTCCAGCGGGCTGTTCAGGGACCTGGCTGGTTCCTGCGGCTGAGGCTTGTGCCTCCTCCAGGTTAATCCATCCCTGGGCCCTATTTAGGAATTCATTTACTGTGCTGACTCCTTTCCTTTGTATCTCCTTCTAGAGTCCCCCTCTGACGAGGATCCCAGTTCTCAAAGCCATGAGCTTGGAGCTGTCATCTGTGTCTCTGGCTCGAGCAGCGACGTTCGCGAATCTGCTTTGGTAAGCCTTCAGAGGCTTGTCGGGTTACTGGCTCACGTTTGCCAGGGTGTCGGCCTTGACACGGGCAGCCTGGGAAGCTCGGAATGCTCTCTTGAAGTCAGTAGAGAAAGTTTTCCACGAGCTGATTGATTGCTTCTTACTCTGTTTGAACCACTGTCTGGCCGGCCCAGTCAAGGTGGAAGGAAATATTAGACACCTCAGCTCGGGACCAATGTTGTGGGCCATCATCAAGGTATTGAACATGCCCAGATGATCTGACGGGTCTTTGTCTCCGTTGAATTTGGACAAGTGCGGCATACGGAAACCAGGTGGATACGCCGTTACTGCTATGTCGGTGGCGAAGAGCTCGAGTTCGTCCCCTGAATCATATTCATCTTTTTATTTTTTTGATAGGAGCTTCCTCATCAGCTCCTCCATCTGAGCCAGGCGCTCAAGGGTTTTGTCCTGATTTCCTTGGTTGTTCTGGGGCTGTTCAACAGCTCCGGATCCATTGTACACGTTTGGCGGGTTATTGTCCCTCCTATCTTGAGATAAGTTATATGGGACGTTCTCGCTGTCGCGTACCTCGGACAGGTCTTCCCTTTGGCGAGCACGACTGCCGTTTCCCACAGGGTCTCCCCTTTGAGAGTTTAGACGATCTCAGAGGTCGCTCCTTGGGGCAGCCTGAGGACTTTGCGTCGAGCTCAAGCGTTGGTGCAGGTCTCCGCCGGAGAGGTCACTTCGACGGCTTCAGGTCCAATAGCTCCCATTTGAGAAGCTTGGAGCCCGCCTCTGGGGATGAGGATCCGGGACTTCTCTGGGCGCCCGGCTACGATGGGAAGGTCCGACGGAAGGAGGATTTCTCCTACTGCTCCCATGAGCCGGAATGTCTCGGACTAGCTGGGGAGGAGACGGGTATCTTATCGGTGAAGGAGGATGCCTAACCGGAGATGAAATTCCGGTGCCGTCAGGGCGGATCAGGTTAGGTCAGGGCCGCTCGGCTCTACCAACCTCTGGGTCCTATGCTCGGTGGTCTGAGCGGGGTGCAGGACGGCTGGCCGGGGCGGGCTGTCGCTGTGAGCCCTCCCCGGATCTCCTTCACGAGCTCCCTCGAGCCCTCCTGGGCGCGCTTGAGGGTGGAAGTGAGCTGGGAGTTGAGGTTCGGACCGATCGGCTGTACTGTTGCTTGGCCCTAGGTAGTTCCTCAAAAGTGGTCTCCCGGTGGTGCGATGTGGGAGTGGAGTTTGATGTCGGGGGTCTGACCGACCGGCTAGGCCTGGACCGATTACCCCGGCGGGACTTATGAGTCTCGTCTTGCCTCTTTCCGACGTTAGCGTCGGTTGTAAGAGGGGGTAGTCGGGTCAACACCTCTTAAATCTGCTAGTTAGCTTTCGCCAGCTGACTCCTCAGCTGTGCATTCTCCATTTCCACCACCGTGTAGAAATCTGGGTTCGGATTGGGTGGCCGGGGAGCCGAACTTCCAGTGTCATCTTGGCCTATTGGCTGCTTGCCCGGCCGCTGTTGAACCTCAGGGTTCTGATCATCGGAGAGGGCGACATGATGGGCCTCCTGCCCATCACGTTGGTCTGCCTCATTACCATGTCTTGAGCGAGTGACCACCATGGTTGGTTATTTGTGATAGCACCAATCTAACAGTCTCTCAATGAAGCACCAAACTGTTGACGCAGTTCTTCGCAAACAGATAATTAATAGAATAAAGAGTGGGATTAGTGCTAAGTAATGAACCGTAATAGATGAATGATCTTAAAATAAAATGGTGACACAAATACTTTTTTAGGTGGTTCAAAGGTTAAAATCCTTCTAGTCCATCAGCCAATATTATTGCTATCTCTCTGATATTCTTTACAGGGTATTTCCTCACACAATAGAATCCAACCCTTTGCAACTCCCAGGGTCTCCATATTTATAGGGAGAGGGCACCTGGGGGTTGGTAAGGGGGGTCATCCCGTGACCTTCTTACCCATCATGTCACTTTTGTGACATTCATGATTAATTCCTAAAACCTGACAATAAAGTGTGGTCTAATCAATAGGTAAGGGGGATAATGGGCCGCATGGCCCAACCCAGTCGTGGGTGCCTGAACACGCACGTTTATGCTACGTGTCCGAGAATTCAGGGATATATCAGACACGTGATGTCTGATATATGCACATTTACATGGCGTGGTTGAATTTATAAGGGGTCAGAGGTGCCAACTCAAGCTCGTGCCTCGAGCTTGTTGTATTCTTAGCCCGTGGTGTCCATACTTCTGACCCGAATCCTTAGTTATCTCATTAAGCCTTTGGTTACCTCGAGCTAAAGAGGTAGGACCTGGTGACAGCAGCTCCGGGTACGTGACATCCACGTGGCTGATATAATTATGTCCTTTCTCAGCTCGCTAATAGCCCGTGAATACTTAGAGCGTACACTGCTATTATTGCATTAGTGTATCACATATGGAGAGCACGCAATGAAGTTTTGTGGACACATAAACTTTGGCATGTAAATCATATTGTAGAGGTTATTCAAAGAGAGCTCAAATTGAGATTGGCTATGACAATGCCAAGTAAAACAAGAAGTAGTGATAGAGAGTGGTTTCTAAAATTGTAAAGATAGATACATGAATATGTAAAGTCAGGATATGGGTATTAGAAGGCCTGTAAAGTGTACATGATATGGTTTTTGAGCAATACAATTATTCTTATTCACTAAAAAAAAATATATATTAAAAGCAATTTATTTATTCATAAATAATTAAAGCACATCAACTTGTTTCTAGTTCTATTTGTGTATAGGTACACTCCAAACTTGTATTAAAATATGAAAACAAATAAAAAAATTACTAGTCTAAACACTATAACTAGTGTGGCATGTTAATTTGTAATCGGTTGTCACCATACAAAATTGTAACCAATTAATGTCATATTTTTAGCCGATTACCCACTTTAAAAATTTTAAATATTAATGAAGTGAGATAAAAATATTTATGTAAATTCCTATCTTCGTAACCGGTTTCCTTAGTTTCATATTGGTAACCAGTTACAATATTTCTCAGTTTGACAAAGTAACTTGTTACAAGTATGTAACCAAAAGAACAAAAATATACAAACTTGGAACCAGTTACAACATTTCTCAGATTTAGAATGGTAACTCGATACAAGTTTGGAACCAAATTGAAAAAAAAATATTCACACACATAATACTAGTGACAACTCTCAAAAAGAGAATAGTTGTAACTAGTTACAACTTTTTCATTTTTAACCTATTATTATGGTGTGATTTCAAGATTTTGAAAAGAAAAAAAAATTACAATTTCAAATTCCACTTAGAATTCAATTGTTAGTTTCAATTATTTTAATAGAACTAGAGACTTTTAATAGAACTAGAGACTGACTATTATTAAGATTGGTAAAATAAAATCAATAATTGAGAATGTGTACAAGCAAAAAAAAGAAAAAGAAAAAGAATATATATAAAGCTAGTCATTCAATTATTTTGTGAATACTTTTACATTAGTGTCTCTCTATGCAAGAAACATATGAAATTTAGTTAATAATTATATATTTATAAAAAGGAAAGAAGAAAAGATGAACTCTGTTATAAGAAAACAATAGATAAACTGTCACACTCACACAACCAAAGTGTAGAGTAGTGGGGATCACCAACTTGAACAAGATTCAAGACATTTGTCCAAAAGCGTATTACCCCCTATTCTCTAAGCACTAAGGGATCTCACAAAGAAATAACTCTATGGAATTATCAAGCATCTATGGTGTATTTTCTAGCCAAGTGCTTTGTGGATAGAAAATAACGTGTCTTACAAGTGAGCAGTAGCCTCCTATTTATAAAGTTTTGAGACACCCTTTGAATTTAAAATTCCACCTACCCAATAGCTGTTACCAATGTTTAATTGTATGTTTATGGAATTAAAAATGAGTTTTGGGAGTTACATGAGGTGTTAGAACCGTTCAAGATGAAAAAAAGAAGTTGGGTTTGGTTGTTGAAATCCCTGGTCATGGCCAATTTTGTTCCTAGCTGCAGCCACTAGCCTCTGTCCCCCAGGCCACGACCAGGGATAATCAGTGGTTGCGCCATAGGCAATTTCAGCCTTCAAAAAATTAGTTTTTTCAAAACGTCCCAAATCATTTCCCACATGATTTTGTAACCTCCATACAGCTAATGGGAGTTAAAAACATGTCTACAATAGCCATATTACATAATGGCTCCATGAAATTCAAACAAAAAATGTGTAACTCTCAACTACACATTATTGGGTAGTATTTGGGAGTTACAAATTTGTAACTGATTTTGTAACTCTAAAATATGTTACATTTGGGCACACACATGTGTCTAATTTTGTAACTCTCAATAATATGTTACAAGATGTGACGAATCACATTTTGTTACATTATTTAATCTAACATTATATTATATGAAATAATATAACATTCACCGACTTAGATTAAATAATCACTTTTTGTAACACTTATTCAATCAATCAAATATTATATTAAAATATAATATTCCCTCACTTGATTAAATAATTACTCTCTATAGAAATCTTTGCACTGGTGCATAAAAAAAAATGTCTTTCGACTTGAATTTGACCTTAGTGTAATTATCACAAAGTTTGTTGAAATTTTGGTTGACGAAGCATTGAACCGCTATCCCTTGACAACAAACTGGTGATAACACACACACCTTTGCTATGTTCACTTGAGACCTCAATGTCTCACTTTTGCACCGTTAATGGCCATGTGCACATTCCATTCATAGACTTTTCTTGAGAATGATTCCCAATTCTCATGAGAGGCAGAACCACCCCTAGATCAACACTCTTACAATATTTTGTTACCCTAAAATACTTGTCTTTTCAAGACCGAGTTCTATTAAAATACCAGTAGGTTTTAACCCTTGGTAACACACTAGTACTCATATCTCAGATGGGACAAATTTTGAGTACTACTACTATTCACTTGATTGACTTGTTATTACCTATTGAACCTAATATTTGTTTGGTTACTAGGATTCAGATTGGTTACCATCAACTGCGAATCTCTTTAGGAAGTCTAAGTCCCATCCCTTGAGATGTAGAAATGATTCCATTTGAGTCATTTGTTTTCTCATGTATACATACTTAATCATTCTCTCTTTATTTTTTTTCAAACTTTGTTGCTAGCTATAGTTTGATTAAAATAGTGAGTTTGACCATAGTCAAACACCCCCACTATTTTATACTTCAATATTCAAGATTAATTTTTTCTTGAATATTAATTCTAGAAAACTTTTTGTTTCTAAAATTCTCTTTATGTTTTAAATTGATTTCTTCTTGAACTAAATATCTCACAAACAAGAACTTTAGACATCAAACATGTCTATATTTATTCATTATATACATATATAGCTAAATTAATTTAGAATGTGGAATTCCAAATCACCTATTTGATAGGATGACCAAATTAATCAATCATTATCAACAAAATAAATTGATTAACTTTAGAGCATCAACCCCACATTTCTCACATAAAGTGATAATAAAATATCACTTTAAAATAGAAATCTCTTCATTTATATTAATTCATTTATCCTCCAAGATAAATCTAGACTTATAAATCTCAAAGTTATCATGAGTCCTCAAGCCACATGACAAGCTCACAATAGATCAGAATAAAGTAAACCTCAATGTTAGTTTATTTTGACTCATTTACTTGCAAAAACAAGACAGATTTCTTTGAAAATAACCTTCGCTTGGTTTGCTTTCTTTTATATTTCACAAAATGAAATATGTGAACAAATTTCATGTGAAAATTTCTCAAGCAAATAATCACTAATTTCACTTTTAGTTGTCTAAATAATCTTAAAATTACTTAAAAAACTTTTGTGCATTTTCTAAGAGTCTCTTTGAGATTCTTTTCAAAACACCACTTTGACATCCATTGATTTTTCTCACTAAGATCAATTTGAAGATGTCAAAACACTTAAATCAAGGAAAATAAACTCTCATTGATTTATTTAAATACTTTTATTTCTTATACTTTAAAATTAGTTTTAGAATTAAAAATATCCCCTCATTGAGATTAAATTAATCATATCACCATTTTATTATCTTTAGCCAAAATGAACAAAATTCTCATCAATTCATTCACTATTTTTGGTTTTAAGATTCAAAATTGCTTCTCCAATTTTGTAATGTCTCCTCATTGAGACATTGAATATTTTAGAATTATTGTCACTAAATAATTCTCAAATATATTTTATTTGACCACACTCTAGACTCCGAGTCTATTGGACAATATGTTATCTCAAAGTTTTGGATCCACCTTGATCCAATATTTTCTTGCAATAGCAAGACACAAAAACTAAAAGATGTAACCCCCTTAAGTTCATCTTTTCTTATCTCATAAAATGAGATGCTCACCTCTTAATAGAGAAAATTAAAATTCTCAAATAATTCATTTTATTTACAAATCACATACCAACAATAATATAGGATAAAACCTATTAACATCTAACAAATATTTGCATGATTATATTTCAATATAATTTAACATAATTATCAACACATATGACTTATATTATACTAACATGATAAACATAAATCACAAATATCATACACATATGATTACATATTTCTATTTATTCACAAAATCAATATATTTAAACATGTCATATAAAACTCATAAAATTATCATTCTAATAATTTCTCATCATCACCAAATAAGAAAAATATATAACATGCTAGCACATTACCCAATAATCCACTAAAGATTATTTACACAATATGTTTATTAATCACATATAGTAAAAACTCAAGATGTTGAATTATCTTCTAATCTAACCACTATGTTTGCAAAAGCAAAGGAGATTAGAAAACCATGAACCTCATTGGTAAAAAAAATTCTTATTCTCATTTCTGTTGACGGTAAGAACTCGTCAACTAAGTTAGATCAAGAACTTTGTGAGTTATAAAAGAAGTAGATTCAAATCAAATGAACTTCAAGAAAATTTTCTTATGATTTCAAGAACACAAAATGTAAATGCTGAAATTTTAGAATGCAAAATAGAGGAGAATGTAGAGTGTCTCTTTCCATTAACAATGAGTGGTTACAAAATTCTCTCAAAAAATTCCCCTCTTTTTAGATGAAGGGAGGTCATATATATAGTAGAGTACTAATGCCTCTTAGTACACTGTGGTCCCTGGGGACACGACCCTGCATATGCAGTTTACAGGTGGTAGTGGTGCTCGTACATGCTGAGGGTTTGTTGGAGCACCTCAACTTTAGTACTTGGATGTACCTCCACCACTTGTTTAGTACGAGTGTCAGAGATTGGCTGATGAGGACAACACCAGGTACCTTTCTCATACGGCCACTACTTGTCCAACATGGGTGCCTAGTTCGTACCATGTGTTCTCCTGGACATGTACGTACCTGGCCTGACATACTCTGTGCTCTGGCATTCCCCTCCTCTGTTACTTTGGGACAATTTGGCCTTGTCTTTGTATCTCCTAACACTTGACAAGGCAGATGTGTGACTTCCTTCTTAGGAGCTAGCCGTAAGCAAGTTATCATGCTCTAGTAAGTGGGCCAAGGTGCCTTTATTGAATGATAGGCGAAGGATGCCTCACCAGTGGAATGAGGCTCAAGTAACATGCCATGCAATATGCCACGGGGCGCAAGGCGTTGGTGGGCGTGCGAGGCAATGCACGCCAGAATGTGTCCCTTCGGACCTTCATTTGGGCGAGGCGAGGCATTCAGCGAGGCGCAAGGTGTCCAATGAGGCGCAAGGGGTTTAGCGAGGTGAGATGCACCAGGGGTCAAGGCTTTTCAAGGGCCTCGCCTGAGGCATGGGTCTCACATAGGGCGAGATGGAGCGGCTTCGCGAGGTTGCTAGGCGGGTGAGGCGAGGCATTCAGCGAGGTGCAAGGTGTCCAGAAAGGCGCAAGGGGTTCTGCGAGGCGAGATGCACCAGGGATCACGGTCTTGCAAGGGCCTCACGTGAGGCATTGGTCTTGCATAGGGCAAGATGGAGCGGCTTTGCGAGGTTTCTAGGCGGGTGAGGCGAGGTGTGAAGTCACGGCTTCGCGAGGGCCTTGCGTGGGGCGAGATGGGGCAACTTTGCAAAGGCCACACGTGGGGTGAGATGGGGCAGCTTTGTTAAGGCCTTGCGTGGGGCATGAGTCGCGCGTGGGGTGAGACACGAGGTTGCTTGGCGTGCCCGAGGTTAGGAAAGCCTCACCTTTTCTCTCGTCTGTTGACTGAGGCCCTCTCGGGATTATGTCCGATTTTGGCATTAACACTTGCCCCCCCCCTCCCAGTCTACGAGAGGGTCTTCAGGATCTCTAGTAGACTTCAAGGTGAGATGTTTTTGGGCTGCACGCGAGGTATTAGTTTACTTCTTCATTTTGGCATTATAGAGAAACACACTTTGGAGTTGAGGACTATTATGAGATTTTGAGAGTGAATGTGAGCCTATCATTGTGCTTCGCAGTTCTCAAGGCGAGTGCCAAGCCTCCTTCATGATCATTGATCAAGCATTGGATTCAACAGCTAAGATGAGTTTGAGCTTCTTATAAATAGACCTTCACCTCAAACCTAATATTTACACTTTCTTTTCTTAACTTGGTGGTATTTGTGTCTTCACATTCTCCAAGAGGTAAGGGGTTCCATTCCTCACAAGGCCATTTTGGCTTTCTTTCCTCTTTATTATTTAAATTCCTTTTTTTTTTTTTTATGTAAACGTCTATATAGGTGTTAGGAGACTAAATCACCTTTCTCCTTTCTTTTTGCAGACGCATACTTTCGACCCTTTGCATTCCTTCGACTGTGAAGGTGCTTTCGACCCTTTGTATTCCTTCAGCCACGACATTGCTCGATTTTACCTGCTCAAGGTATACTTTCTTCCTTTCTTATGCTCAATGGGTTTAAATTAGCATTACTCGGGATGGGTTGTCTTGGCCGAAGTTCATCGTGAGCTAATCCATATACATGCCCTTGCTTGCACATATACCCGTCCTTGTACCCCGTAGTTGGTCATTTTGAGCACTTATGTCTAGAGGTTTTGAGCTTATTCCTTTGTGTTTTGTAGCACCCTTTCCACCTACACCTGCACCCCTATTACCAACAAGGTGAGGTTTCATGGAATGGGGGGGATCGTCTAGCGTTCCTCCGGGGGTTGAGTTTGTAGACTTATCTTCAGACTCGGGGTCCCTTGAGAACAACCCTTACCAAGACTATGACACCTTGAGGAGGGCTCGTATATGCCACCTTGAGCGCATGGTCGAGCTTAGGCATAAAATCTAGGTGGTGGAGAGAGATATAGATTTGGTTTTGAGGGGTGATGGAGTCCCTTTCCCCTTTGACCTTAATGACCACATTGAAAACCTTAGAGTGAGCCTTTTTGATATGCAAATGGAGCTGAAGTTCATGGAGGGAAATCTCCCTCCTAAACCTCCTGCCCTGTTCTCTCCCTATAGTAATCCTAAGGTCACCCTGGGTTCCCCTCAACCCTTGTCTATAATCCACCTATGTTTGATGCTTCCACACTCTATGCTTCGGTGGAAAACTCTCGCAAGAAGGAAAAAATGGAGGGTAAAGTGCCCTGTTTTGACCTCACCTTTTTCCTTGGGTTTTGCAGATATGTCAAAGGGAATGCGACAAGAGGTGGCTCCTGAGAAGTCAGATTCTGGTCCTCTATTGGCATCCATTATCGTGTACAACGTGTCAGAAAACTGATTGCTAGAATTATCCGAAAAGTATCATATTGGCAAATAGTGCAAGCTATACGTACCCTCCAACAAGTGTCAGGCCGATAATCCCCCAAAGGGCTACGTGGCCATGAGTGAGCACATCTTGAAAGCGGGTGGGATCATTCCCTTACACCCATTTTTCATCATGGTCCTCAACCACTTCGACCTTGCTCCGCTTTAGCTGACACCTAACAGCTGGCTGACTTTGAGCTACCTATATATGATGTTTGTGGAGCTTAACGGTCGTGCTCCTACGACCCAAGATGTGCATTTTATGTACAATCTCATGCCTACCCCTAAACCCAAAGGCTTCTACTTCTTGCTAAAAGCCAATTCTCAAGTCTCCCTGATAGAGGGTTCCGTGTCTAATCCAGATTCCTGGAAGCATGACTTTTTCTTTGTGAAAGGTGCCCTTTCCGTCTGTGAACATTTTCGCTCACCTCCAAGTAAGTACTTCAAGCTTTTTCTTTTACATTGAATTTTCTATTTTGGAACTTATACTCATATTGCTAGCTATGTTGATTGTTTAGAGAGCTTAAGTATCCCCGACGTTCCTGAGTTAGAGGTAGCACCAGTAGACGTCTTTCTCGATGCCGACCCCGCTAAAAAAATGGCCGCTCGTCTCTTCACTGTGGCCAACCTTAACCGCTATGGTTTATCCATGGTTACGGAGCTCGATCTTCTATGGCATATTTTTGAGCGAAAGAAGAAGGCGACTCTAGCCGAGCCTCACTTGGATAGGGGCGATGCAAAATGGGTGCCTGGGGAGGTTTCTCCAAATTCTAAGCATTCAACCAGGTCATCTCCGTCCTCCAGAGGGTGCCCTCCTATTGTCCCTACGAACCACGACACGACCTCTAATTCCCGTGGTCCACAGACCATGCCAGGGTGCTTCATTGTGCCTTTCTCCGAGGACTATGATAATATTCCTTGCGCTCTCGCTAATCATGACCATTAGAGGCACCCTTTTTCGATGTTCCTGTGCCTCCTCCTCCCTCGGTGCGTGGGTCATATGTCCCCGCTCACCTGGGGGCTCCTAATTTGGAGGGGTCATCTTGGGTGAGTCGTACGTCAACTCCTTACGTGCAAAGTTATAACCGAGTTGCCGAAGGTATTCCCGAGACTGAGTGGAGAGGTCTCAAGAGTTTTTCCATGGTGAAGCTTGGGGAGACCCTTGCGCACTCCACCACTTGGGTGAGTTCATGCGTCTTACATTGGTCTTTTTTTTTTTTGTGTTGGGTTCTCTGTTTGCTCACTTTTTTCTTTTCTTTTTGCTTCCTTGCAGGCTTCTCTGGTGGCTCAACACTTCGCAGAATTGGCACAGCATCTCTCTTCATCGAACGTTGAAAGGGACCGTCTAGCGGTCAAAGTTCGGGAGCTCGAGGGATAGCTTACTGTCACCAAGCTTAAGTTGGAGAAATCCTGGTTAAGGCCTCTTCGTCATCAAAAAAGACGAGGAGAGCGGAGGCCAAGGCAAAGATATTTCAAGAGAGAGTCACTCTCCAGGAAGTTGATTTGGGGAGAGCGAAAGCCAAGGCTGCGATGTTGCAGGAAAGGGTCACTCTCTTGGAGGCTAATTTGGCTGAGGTCAAGTATAAGTCCATAGAGCACACCCTCTATGAGATGTGGAGGCAGAATCCTAGCTTCGATTTCTCCTCCTTTGGTGACCATGGCATTGGCAAGGTGGTCGAATGGAATGCTCGTGGCAGGAGGCCCTGAGATTTTGCTTCTACAACTTTTACCTTTTAATTCGATTTGGTTGTATGCTCATTTGAACCTCATTTTTTCGGGAACTTTTTTAAGTCCTGCTGTGGCTGATGCCGATTTTATCTTGCAATTTTATCACAACTTTCTTTTCTTTTTTATATATATGATCATTGTTTTTTCTTCTTTATGCTTGAGGTCCGTTTGAGCCCACCCTGTATACAGGAGTCGAATGGGTTCGATAGGTCTTTCTTTTTCCTAATAACTCGTCAATTTTTTATTTGGACCAGTAGTGATGGTCTCTTTAGTGCACCTTAGTTGTATTTGTAAGGATATGTTGAACCTTTGGGTTCTAGCCATCCTTTTATATATTTTTGCGCACGCTTGTTATTTCTTGCTAGAAGTGTCCTTCTCGTCATTATGCATAGTACTATTTTTGCAAGGGTCTCTTTTAGGACCCTTTTTGGCTAGAGGTCTTGGTGGCCGCTCTAGGCTTATTGGTGGATGCTCTTGCTGAGGCCTTTCCTCTCATAGAGGTATCAGACTTTATTAGGAGGCTCTTCTTGTAGGACCTTTTGACCCTCTTGATGTTCATAAGGGTAGCAAATCCTTGTGAACTCGAGAGATAACTTGCAAGGTTTTCTTCCTTATTTCCTTTTTTTATAAGGGCCTCTTTTAGTACCCTTTTTGGCTGTGTACTCTACCCCCCAAGTGGTTGGCAAGATTTATCTCGTCGGGCACTTTGATCAATTTGCTCATGCACTTTGATAATTCCAATAGGTGATAGGTACACAAGAGTTAGATATGTGCTCATGTAAATGATGATGGTATCATGCCAATAAAAAACATATTCATTAGAAATAATTTGAGTACATAAGCAACATTGTTTTTACTTCATATCAGGGCATCTAGGTTACCCCTCTAATCTATAGCTATAATCAGACATATAGGTTGCATAATACACAATCAAATGCAACATATACAAGCATGCCTAATCAAATAATCACATTTATAACCATAGTCATATCCATTTACAAGGGTGCAAGCCCCAATTACAACCCGGGTGCAGTTTTCTTACCTCAAGTCCCGAGCAGATCGTGTATGACGATCCCAAGCACGATCCTTACTCCCGAGCTCTAGTAGTATAGCCTAGTCACATCGCAATAATAAACAATCATCAATCACTTAGACTATTTAAGAGCTTCAAGGTAAATTTTTAGCCTTTGGGATCTCGAATTCTACTAAATCGGGTAGTAGATCCTTCTCGAGACTTTAGATTTAAGTTTCTGAGCTTAAAAACCCTATTGGGCCAAAATTCCCTATTTGAGTTGCGACGCTCCCCACACGCGCCGCGTCCCTCATCAAGTCATAGAGATAAAATTCTAAATTTCCTAGACACGTGCCACGGCGCAACCCACCCAGCATCGTGGCACTAAAGCTGTAATGCCCTGGATAGCCAAGACCGCTACACTGTGTACTTATAAAGGTGCAAGACTTGCTAATCAAGTCATTAATTTGAAATCGTGTCGCTAAACATGTAAGAGCTAAGGTTAAAAAGGTTTTGGTCTCCAAAGACTCATTTAGCATATATAAACTGTAGTAACATGGGATCCCATACAAAACAAAGTTTAAACAAGTTTACAGACTCCCAAAAGTACAAGTGTATCCACTAGCCATACTAAGGCAAAACAGACAGTCTTCAGGTTCCATGTCCTTGCTTAGATCCCAATCGTGGCGGCCGAGCACCTGGCTATGTACATTCTGCTCGCTGAGCTCTCTAGTCAGGGCTAATCTAACTTGCCCTTGCCTTTACCTGCACCACGTAGCACCCGTGAGCCAAGGCCCAGCAAGAAAACATCACAGATAACTCAAACAATAACAACAGGCAAATAGCTCAGTAAGCAAGTATACTTATCAGACATTCCACATCAGATAATCAGCATATACAATCCAGTGCACATTCTATCTCCTATAACATTCATATCACATAATATTCAGGGTCGATGACTTAGGCCGCACCCTCTGTTTAACCCACTGACTCTGGCCCACTTAAACCAAGCTCAGTGCATATTAAGTTGTCCTCGGATACCAGTGTCCGAGCCGCGCCCTGTGCGCTAGTGAGACCCTTGGCACCCTTAGGTCGTTGGTTTACTAAATGGCTTGCATGGCATAATACCATCTTTTCAAGCATCTACAATAGGGAGCCCTTAGTCCCGTCAGATATATTCAACCAGGTGCAGTTTTCTTACCTTTAGTCTGTACGGTTATCGAATTACGAGCAACGCCCCTCAAGCACGATTCGTTCCCGAGCCTAAGCTTTTATCACCTAGCCACAACCAAAGCATAGGGTTTCATAAATAATCAAATATAGGTTTCCAGTTACAAAACTAACTCCCGGGACTCCTAATTCCACCAAGCACGGTGGTGAAACTAAACCCGAGCACCCAAGACTACTCTCCCATGCTTAAAACCCTCAAAATCCCAAGTGTGCAATCAAGGGCTGCGGCCCCCAAAGCCTAGCTGCGGCCCTTCCCCAAAACATAAACTACCCCTACACTGAACCACACACGCGCCGCGGCCCTTGCCTTGGGCGCCGCAGCGCGCCCCCTTGGCCGAACCTCCTTGTCTTCTTTGCATGCTAGGGCCGCAGCGCTCTAGAACAGAGCCACGGCCCTCCCCTTCAAACCCAGATTTTTCACCATTCTAAAGCTCAAAACCTCACCTTAAACCATCCCAAAACTCCCCAACTCTTAACCAATTAATTCCCAACCTTTTTAACATGATCTAAACAGCATAACTCCCAAGAAAACACAGCCTAACACACTCCAATATCTTCCTTTCAATTTCTGAAACCCAAATGCTTAAACACACATAAACCAGCCACCAAACTCAATCTAAAGCCTCTAAACTTGGAGTTAGAACTCACCTTTGCTGTAGAACCACTTCACCAAGCTGTAGCCAAGCTAGGTCCCCAAGTTCCCTTCTTTAATTCTACCTTAAAACACCAAAGCTATACTGGTTTCAACACCTAACCAAAAATCCAACTAGAGCACAGAATTCAACCACATAAAAGATGTTTAGATGCTTACCTTAATCCCTGTTCTAGTGCTTGACAAGCCCCTGAGCTAGACCTTCAATTCCTCACCTCAAATCCCAGAATTCCAGCTTGTTTCCCCTTTGATTCTCTGTGTTTTACTTCCCTTGGTTTTCCCCTTTGTTTTCCTTAAGCATGAGAGAGAGAGAGAGCTGAGTCTAAATTAAGTCGGTTTATGTTTTTCTTCTAAAGGCTTCCTTAAGTCTGTCTCACGTGTTATGCTAATCCCGAGGCTCGGGATGCCGGAACCGTCCCTGAGGCCAAAATGGTAAAATCCCCCATTATTCCCGCCTAGACGTCCTAACCTCAAATATATCTCCATATATTTATTTTCATGTCCCGATAACCCAATTCACTATCCGCTATCTAGTAATATCCCCGACTTCTCCAAAGTCATAACTTAAACCCCATTGTGACTTTTCCCGCTATCTGACCCTAGAATCGTCTTGCGTCGTGCTCAACGAACCGGTCACATAATAATGTGGTTCTCACATATATCACATATCATACTACCACATAATACAATCAATTATCATATAAACATTATTTAACATATAATTACTCATTAAATCACAATTATTCTAGTAATGCCCTCCTGGCACACTAATCAAGGCCCTTAAGCCTTATTAGCAAATTTGGGTCGTTACAAAGGCGGTTAAGTGAACACCCCTAGGCCTCTGAGTTCACGCGAGTTGGGGCATTCCAAGAATAGCGTCGCGGCGTGACCCCGTGAACTCATAATTTCCAGCATTTTTCCTGTGTTTCCCCCGAGCCAAAATCATAAGAATTCACCCTAAACAAGAACCCAAGCCACAATTGAGTCTAGAATTCTAAAAAACATAGCATAGCCATCATTTATACCCCGAAAACCAACCCAAAAGCCATACCAACACTCAAATCCCATCCCACAAGTTCAATACTTATAAAACCTTAAGGTACACTATAATTTCTTTCAAACTAGACCAAAATCTTATCTCAAACATGAATTCACAACCCTGAGCTGCTCTTAATTCCAAACCTAGCTTCAATCCCTCAATTCACAGCTTCAACTTTCAAGCCTTCTCAAAAATTCAGAAAACCCCAACACCTCAAAAGATAGCGAGAGAGAGAGGGAATGTGAGTTGGGTTTTACTGAGTGTTCTCCTTAGTTCTCTCTCTAGGATTCTAGTCTAAATAAGTCCACCTAAGGCTAGGAAAAGACCACAATGCCCTTAACCCAAGAGCTTTCCCTTTAATGCCCTCAAGGGCAAAATGGTCATTTCCCACATTTCCTGCTAATCCTCAAATAGCACTATAAATTCTCAATTAATCCCGGAATACCCAATTAATCACCAAATAACTACCCATTACCCGATAAATCCCGAATACGCACTAAGTTTCCCAAAATACCCTTAGGTTCACCCCAAGCCGGGTATTTGACCCCGTTGTGACTTTTCCACTGACTTGCCCACTAGGATTGTCTCAGGCCACACATCTAAAATATATTCACATAATAATGTAGTCTCAATCACATAACACATATAATTAAATTTATACCCTTAACGGGTGAAAATTACAAATATGCCCTTATTAACAAAAACGGGCCCACATGCATATTTAATACACATAAACATGCAAATCAATTCTTATTACCATATATTTCATATATGCCACATAATCGCACATATATTCAATTAATCTCACATATAAATCCAATTATGCCCTCTCGGCACACTAACTAAGGCATTAAGCCTTATTAGCAAATTTGGGACATTACAACTATCCCCTCCTACTAAAAATTTCTTCCTCGAAATTTACCTGAATAAATCGGGATGATGATCCTGCATAATTGATTCTAACTCCCAGGCTGCTTCCTCGACCTTGCTATTCTTCCATAAAACATTAAATAAAGGAATCGTCTTGTTCCTTAGAACCCTGTCCTTCCTATGTAGGATCTGAACTGGTCGCTCCTCATAAGACAAATCTGTTTGTAGCTCCAGATCCTAATATCCCAATACATTGGTCGTATCTGACGCATACTTCTGAAGCATTGAGATGTGGAACACATCATGAACTCCTGATAATGACAGGGGCATATCCAATCTATAGGCTACCTGCCTGATCCTCTCTAGGATCTCGAAAGGTCCTACAAGCCTAGGGCTCAACTTGCCCTTATTTCCAAACCTTTTTACTCCCTGCAGTGGTGAAACTCGCATAAATGCATGGTTCCCTATCTGGAACTCCACGTCCCTACGCTTAGGGTCAACATAGCTTTTCTATCTGCTCTGTGAGGCGAAGATTCGAGCTCGGATCTTCTAAATAGCCTCATTAGTCCTTTGAACCATCTCAAGACCCAAATACTTCATTTCTCCCATTTCATCCCAATGAATGTGTGACCTGCACTTCCTTCCATACAACATCTCATATGGAGCTACTTTAACTGTTGATTGATAGTTATTATTGTATGAAAACTCAATCAGCGGAAGATACATACTCTAAGACCCCTTGAAATCTAGTACGCATGCTCTAAGCATGTCATCCAATATCTAAATCATCCTCTCAGACTGCCCGTCTGTCTGAGGGTGATAGGTTGTACTAAACTTCAACTGAGTCCCCATAGCCTTCTGCAAGCTTCCCCAAAACTTGGAGGTAAAAATTGGATCCCGGTCTGATACTATAGATTTTGGAACTTCGTGGAGATGTACAATCTCTCTCACATACAATTCTGCATACTGGTCCACAGTGTAGTTCGTCCTTACTGGCAGAAATGAGCTGACTTGGTATATCTGTCTACTATCACCCATACCGAGTCATGTTGTCCCACTTTCATGGGTAAGCCTCCTACAAAGTCCATAGTAATATCTTCCCATTTCCACTCGAGAATACCTAAATGTTATGACAACCCCACTAGCCACTGGTGTTTAGCCTTCACCTGCTGATAGGTTAGACACTTTTCCACATAGTTGACCACGTCATTCTTCATCCCCAGCCACCAATACAATGACCTTAGATCATGATACATCTTCGTGGTGCCTGGATGTAATGAATACGGTGTGGTATGAGACTCATCAAGGATCTGTCATCTGATACCCATGTCCATTGGAACACAAATCTGATCTTTGTATCTCATCAAACCCATCTCTATAATGGAATAATCCTTAGCTATTCCAGCTAGGATGTCTTCTCTAAACTTCATCAACTGAGAATCACCCATCTAGCCCTCCTCTATTCTCTCCAAGGGAGTGGACTACAAAGTGACATTGGCCAAACGACCCACTACCAATTTTATCTTTGTTATGGTCATGTCTTCTGCCAATTACTTTGATATCTACTTCGAACTAAACAACTGTCCTGGGTCCCTCCGACTCAAAGCGTCCGCCACTGCATTGGCTTTCCCTAGATGATAAAGAATCTCATAGTCATAATCATTTACCAACTCTAGCCAACATCTTTGTCTCATGTTTAGGTTCTTCTGGGTGAAAAAATACTTCAAGCTCTTATGATCAGTGTATATCTCGCACTTCTCTCCATACAAATAGTGTCACCACACTTTCAGTGCAAATACCACAACTGCTAACTCTAAATTATGAGTAGGGTACCGCTGCTCATATTCCTTTAGCTGTCACGAAGCATACGCAATGACCTTCCAACTCTGCATCAACACACATCCTAACCTCAGTCTCGATGCATCGCAATACACCATAAACTTATCCCCATCTGAAGGAAGACTCAACACTGGAGCCATAATCAATTGTCGCTTCAACTCCTAGAAACTATTCTCACATCTGTTTGACCACATGAACTTCAAGTTCTTCCATGTCAACTCTGTAAATGGTGTAGCAATATTTGAGAATCCTTCCATGAATTGTCAATAATACTCCGTCAACCCAAGAAAACTCCTAACCATGGAGGCGTTCCTTGGCCTTGGCCAATCCCTAACTGTTTCCACCTTGGCTGGATCTACCTTAATCCCATCTCTGCTGACAATGTGACCAAGGAATGTCACCAGCGGTAACCAAAAATCACACTTCTTGAACTTGGCATACAACTGGTGCTCCCTCAATCTCTATAATACTAACCAGAGATGTAGCTCATGCTCTGCCTCTGAACAAGAGTAAACTAGGATGTCGTCGATGAAGACAATCACAAAATGATCCAAATAATCTTGGAACACCCTGTTCATCAGATCCATAAATGGTGTTGGGGCATTGGTTAATCCAAATGACATGACAAGAAACTCGCAATGCCTGTACCTCGTGCGAAAGGCCGTCTTTGGAATATCCTCATCCTTGTTCCTCAGCTGGTGATAACCAGATCGAAGATCAATCTTTGAGAATACTATCTTACCTCGCAAATGATCAAATATGTCATCTATCCTCAGTAGTGGGTACTTGTTCTTAATAATGAGCTTGTTCAATTCCCTGTAATCCATACACATCATCAGGGTCCCATCCTTCTTCTTCACAAACAAAACCGTAGCACCCCACGGTGAGAAGCTATGTCTAATAAATCCAAGATCAAGTAATTCCTATAACTATACCTTCAACTCCTTCAGCTCCGCCGGAGCCATTTTGTATGGTACCCTCGACACTGGTTCTGTACTTGGCGCCAATTCAATGACAAACTCAATCTCTCAGTGTGGTGGAAGTCTCGGTAAGTACTCAGAGAACACATCTAAGAACTCACACACCAATCTGGTCTCCTCTGGTCCTACTGGCATGACCTTAGTGGTATCCACCACACTCGCTAGGAATCCTATACAACCTCCTTGTAATAGGTCTCTAGCCCTCAGTGCTGATATCATGGGAATGCGAGATCCATGCACAATACCAACAAAAACGAAGGGGTCCTCACCCTCAGGCTCAAAAGTCACCATCTTCTTCTTGCAGTCTATAGTCGCCCCATACCTGACTAACCAATCCATTCCCAAAATCATGTCAAAGTCATCCATACCCAACTCAGTAAAGTCCAGTAATAGTTCCCTATTGTCCACCATCACAAGAAATAACCTAACCCATCTCCTATAAACTACCAACTCCACAGTAGGCAATAAAGTCCCAAACCTCGCAATATAATAATCACAAGGCCTACAAAATCTATCAATCACTCTGCTAGAAACAAATGAATGTGTAGCACCATAATCAATCAATACAGTATATGGAGTGTCAGCGCTAGAAAGCTAACCTATCACCACTAATGGACTAGCCTCAGCCTCTGAGTCAGAGCGAACACTCGAGCTGGAGTCAAGCTATCTCCCTTCCATGGTTCTTTCTTCAAATTTGGGTAGTCTTTCTTGAGATGTCCAGCCACCCCATACAAATAACATGCTCTCACCTGACATTCGCCCAGATGGCACTTCCTACACATGGCACATTCTGGGTAACTCCTCCAAGTCTCACTACCTCCCTGGCGGTTGCCCTGAACACCTCGGCCCCTCCTATCCGGACCTATGGCAGGAGAGGTGTCAGGGGTCTTTCTCTTCTGATCACTAGGGCCTCTGCCCCTACCAGATCCTACAAATGGAGGCACTGTCCTCCGAACATCACATCGTGCAATACTCTCCCTCCATATCTTGTTCTCTGCCTCCTCATCTGTGAGGGCCTTCTCAAACACTTGGGCATAAGTAGTCTCCCTAGGTACTGATGTAATCTACACATCCTGGGCTATCATAGTATTTAGCCCCCGAACAAATCTGTCTTGCCTGGCTGTGTCTGTAGGCACTAGGTCCGGCGCAAACTTTGCCAGTCTGTCAAATTTCAGGGCATACTTAGTGACTGTCATACCACCCTACACCAAACTGGTAAACTCGTTCACCTTCACCGTCCTAATGACATTATTATAATACTTATGGTTGAACAGATCTCTGAACTCATCCTAACTCATGGTAGAAACGTCTCGAGTCTGGGATGCCACCTCCCACCATATGCGGGCATCATCCGAGAACTTAAATGTGGCACAAGCCTCTCTGTCATTACCTACCACCCTCATAGAATCCAAGATGGAGGTAGTTAGGTTCATCCATTTTTCAGCCTTAAGTGGATCTAGTTGTCCCTCAAAGATTGGAGGGTGTTTCTTCCTGAATCTTTCTACAGCAGTACCCATCTTTTCTCAACCTTAGGCTATTGTACGACTGATGACACGCAGGTGGCAATTTTGGTGCACTGTTCCATAGCGGAACCTGCTGTCTCAATAAGCGAATCTCTTCCTCTTGACTTTGAAGTTTGGCTTTCATATCAGCAAGCATTTGTTGCCAATTCTCAGGGACTGGCGGAGGATTCTGACCTTGGTTATCATCTCTAGCCTCGATCGCAGCGCTGGCTAGTCGAACTAATCGCCTTGGATGCATAACTCTCCAAGTATATCTGCAATCAATAACTCAGATGATCAGATAATGATAATAGGTTTTTGAAGTCACCCCACGGTCCAATGGCAACAATCAAGCAAAAATATGCAATCATAATGCTAATAAGCATTTGAGTAACCCTAACATACAGTAGCAATGCTAATACACATACCTTATCATGTACACATAGTAGTCAAGGACCAGGCCCTATCATTATATATCTCATGCTCTGTAATAAACAAGCAGATAAGGCATTTATATTTCATTTGAGCAGTTAAACACATAACCACATATATAATTACCAAAACCCTAAGTCGAGCTTGTCTTTAGCTTCGAGTGTACATGCTTAGTCAGTCTTTAGGACCCTTAAAACTAGACCGCCCTGATACCAAGTTGTAATGCCCTGGATATCCAAGACCATTACACTGTGTATTTTAAATAGTGCTGGACTTGCTAATCAAGTCATTTGGATATAAATGTGTAACTAAGGATAATTATTGGATTAGGGTTTAAAGATTTTGATCATAGGAACAATTGTTTTCATTAAAAAATTTGAGTATGTACATGGGATCCCAAAAATAAGTGTTTACAAGGCATTTACAACTTCAAAATAAATTACAACATAAGCGGGCCTAAGCGGCAAAATTAAGTTTTGGCTCTAGTCCTGTTCATTCCTCGGTCGTGGTGGTCGAGTACTTGCAAATGTACACGCCGCCCCTAAAGCTCTCCAAGTCATGGCTTGTCCAGCTTTCCATTTCCCTTACCGGCACCACGGAGCACCTGTGAGCCAAGGCTCATCAAGAAAAATTAAATCGATAGATTCAAATAAGCAACAATATATAAACAACAAGCTTAGCAGAAAAAATCTGCTCAATTAAACACATAATCCAAGTTAACAACCAATAAGTTAAACAAGTGCAAATGACACTTCTGATTATTTAGGTGACATTCAGGCCCAACTCTCTTAGGCCGAGCTCTTAGATCTTATTGCTGACCCCGGCTCACTTAGGCCGAGTTGCGTTCCACATGCTTGATGTCGGCCTCGACTCCCTAGGCCGGACTTTCAAATTAGATATAATCAAACATATAGGTTGCATAATACACAATCAGATGCAACATATACTGCAATGCCCTACTTCCTTAGAGCCGTTACTAAGTGAGTTTAAAAACGTGCTTTCAACTCGCTAATCGAGGTTTTAGGTCAAATAGTGTAATTAAGCCATAAACAGAGTAATAACTTTAAAAATAATAATTTCTATAGAAAATCATAAAAGTTTTACACTTGGGATCTCAAAATACAGTTTAGAAACGTTTACAATATATAAACTGAATCCAGTCGGCTAAACGAAAAAATCTAGGTTTATTTACAACCATCTCCCCAAATCCACTAGCTGTGGTAGCCAGGCTGGCCAAACATGTACACGCCACCTCACGCCTGCTACACTCATGGTCGGTTGGCTTTCTCCTTACCCTTACCTGCACCACAGAGCATCTATGAGCCGAAGCCCAGCAAGAAAACCCACAAACAGATAACATATGCAACACATATATCAAGCATATAAACAGACCACCAATGGGCTAAACACATATGGCCTAGCCATCCCAAGCGTTTACCAAGCCCTGGGTTTGCGGTCCACACCGTGAGGATATTCCAGGTATCCTTTTAGGGACTCGCCCTGGCAACTCGCACTCCACGTGCTCAACGCTGCTCCCAGCCCCTTGCCGTACTCGGCCTTGCACTCAATGTGCCTATCGCCGTTCCTGGCCTTTTGCCGTTCTCGGCCCCTGCCCTTCGGCCTACACCGTTCCCGGCTCTTGCCGATCATTCACATAAATGCACTCATAGCATAATAAACAAGTACAGAATACTAACAAATACAGTCAAAGGGCTACGCCCTGCAGTTCAAACACATTGGGCTCAGCCCTACATACAAGCTCTATGGGAACAAGGGTTTTCTTACATGAGTCTCGAGCTTTCCGAGCACCGATATCTCGAGCACAGTCCTCTAACTTGAGCCTCGCCAAAACCCTAGTCATAACACATCAACAATATCCAACCATCAAGTTCTAATCCATTAAATAACTTCGAGCCAAATCTCTAACCTCCGAGACCTTGAATTCTATCAATCCGGTTGATAAAATCCATCCCGAGCCTTAACCATTGCGTTCCCAAGCCTAAACACTCTAAAAAACACAAGCTGACACTAAGGGCCGCGGCTAGCCTCAAAACAGAGGCTAGCATCTCCCTGGAGCACACACGGGCTGCGGCGCGCATCACTTAGCGCCGTGGCGCGCCTCAAGCAACTCGGCCTCCCATGGCCGTGCGCGCACACGGGCCGCGACCCTCACCTCCAAACCCAGATTTCTCACCCTTTTCCCTGCGTTTTCTTCAAATTAATTCACCCAAAACTTAACTAACAGTTCCAGATTATCACCACAGAAGTTCTAACACAGTCCCAATATCAAAACCCATCAAGAACCAGCTTCAAAACACAGCTAAACAATCAAGAACATCCCAACCTTAGCTAACACGCAATCTCTAATAACCAGCAGAAGTTCTAGACATAATCTCTATAATTAAATCTTACCCTTGCTGAATTAAACCTTTGAACCAGCTCCATATGCCCCAAGCTTCAAGCTCCCCCTAAATCCCAGCTGCAATCCCTTAGTTTCAAATTGTTTTCCCAAAGTTTCCCTTGAGTTTGTCTTAGAGAGTGGAAGAGAGAAAAAAAGATAGGAACTATCCTCAGTTGAAAGAAAAGAGTAAGTGTCGGTTTCTTAAGCTTCTACATAATTCTTCCTTTTTGTTTTATTCACTTAAGTCTATATGGTTACCTCAAGGCTCGAGGTACCAAAACGTCCCCAAGGGCAAAATGGTAAATTTCCCCAATATTCCCGCCTAGACATTCTATCCTCAAATATATCTCCAAATATTTATTTTTATGTCCCGATAACCCCATAACACACCTAGTACCCAAATTACCCCTCGACTCGCCCCGAGTCAGAATCTCAACCTCGTTGTGACTCTTTGGCTAACCGCTCCCCAGGATTGTCTCAGAGCATGCTGCACAGACATATCACATATATATAACATTTATCACATTTATGCCCCTAATATCCAGACAGGGCCCACATGCACATTTAACTTAACTAAACATGCATCATTATACATAAATCCACATATTAGCATATTAAATCACTTATTTCCCTCCAGGCACACTAATCAAGGCCCTAAGCCCGATTAGCAAATTCGGGTCGTTACATATACAAGCATGCCTAGTCAAATAATCACATTTATAACCACAATCATATCCATTTACAAGGGTCCAAGCCCCTATTACAACCCGGGTGCAGTTTTCTTACCTCGAGTCACGAGCAGATCGTGTGTGGCGATCCCAAGCATGATCCTTACTCCCGAACTCTAGCAGTGTAACCTAGTCACAACGCAATAACGGACAACCATCAATCACTTATACTATTTAAGAGCTTCAAGGTAAATTTCTAGCCTTTGGGATCTTGAATTCTACTAAATCGGGTAGTAGAATCCTTCCCGAGACTTTAGATTTGAGTTCTCAAGCTTAAAAACCCTATTGGGCCAAAATTCCCTATTTTAGCTGCGCACTCCCCACACGTGTCATGGACCTCATCAAGTCATAGAGCAAAAATTCTAAATTTCTTAGACACGTGTCGCGGTGCAATCCACCTAGTGTCGTGGCACTAAGGCAGTTCAGTGAACCCCCTAGGCCTCTGAGTTCATGCAAGTCGGGGTGCTCCAAGAACAGTGCCGCGACGCGACCACGTGAACTCATATTTTCCAGCATTTTTCTTGCATTTTCTCCCAGCCAAAATCATCAGAATTCACCCTAAACATGAACCCAAGCCACAATTGTGTCTAGAATTCTCAACAACATAGCATAGGCATCATTTATACCCCAAAAACCAACCCAAAAGCCTTACCAACACTCAAATCCCATCCACAAGTTCAATACTTATAAAAACTTAAGCTACACCATAATTTCTTTAAAACCATACCATAATCTTACCTCAAACGTGAATTCACAACCCTGAGCTACTCCTAATCATGTTCTCAGCTTCAATCCCTCAATTCATAGCTTCAACTTTCAGGCCTTCATTCTAAAAAATTCAGAAAACCCCAACACATCAAGAGAGAAAGGGAATGTGAGCTGAGTTGTACTGAGTGTTCTCCTTTGTTTTTTCTATAGGATTTTAGTCTAACTAAGTCCAACCAAGGCTAGGAAAAGACCATAATGCCCCTAACCTAAGTGATTTCCCTTTACTCAAGGGCAAAATGGTCATTTGCCACATTTCCCACTAATCCTCAAATAGCACTTTAAATTACCAATTAATCTCGACATACCCAATTAATCACCAAATAACTACCCATTACTCGATAAATCCCGAATACGCACTAAGTTTCCCAAAATACCCCTAGGCTCACCCCAAGCCGGGTATTTGACCCCGTTGTGACTATTATGCTAACTTGCCCACTAGGATTGCCTCGGGCCACACATCTCAAATATATCCACATAATAATGTGGTCTCAATCACATAACACATATAATTACATTTATACCCTTAACGGGTGAAAATTACAAATATGCCCTTATTAACAAAAACGGGCACACATGCATTTTTAATACACATAAACATGCAAATATATTCATATTACCATATAATTCCTATATGCTACATAATCGCACATATATTCAGTTAGTCTCACATATAAATCCAATTATGCCCTCCTGGCACACTAATTAAGGCACTAAACCTTATCAATAAATTTGGGATGTTACAGATTCCATAAATGAACCCCAGGACCAATCCTGTGCTCTCGGGACCTCCAATTCCACCAAACAAGGTGGAGAAGTCATCCTCGGAGCCCTTGGCCAATGCTATAAAAATGAAAAAAAGTTGGGCTTCCTGAAATTGGCCGAGCATTGCGGTGCACCCCTAAAGGGTAGCGGCGTGCCCCCAAAATAGAGAGCCAAGACCCTTATTTCCCTAGACACGCGTTGCGGCGTAGCCCACCCAACGTCATAGCGGTAAGGAGATTCAGAGAACCACCCTAGCCCCTTAATTCATGTTGTCCGTGGGGCTCTAGGAACAGTACCAGGGCGTAAACCCTGAAATTCTAGGTTTTTTCTACATTTTTCTCGAGCCAAAATCTCTCCAAACCCAACCCAAAGTTGAACCTAAGTCCAAATTGAGTCTAGGACTCTCAATAACACAACATAAGCGTCATTAATACCCCAAAAAAACCAAACCAAATCCCTACCAATACACAAAATCCAAGCTAAAGTTTAAAACTCAACAAAAACTTAAACCATAACAGAATTTCACCAAATTAGAGCACAAGATCTTACCTCCACTGAGAAATCACGACCCTAAGCAGCCCTTAAACCAATCCCTAGCACCTAGCTTCAAGTTCCCAAGCCTTTCTTCCTCAAAAATTCAAAAGCTCCCCAAGCACTTCAAGAGAGAGAGAGAGAAACGAGAGAGAGAGAGAGAGAGAGAGAGAGAGAGAGAGAGAGAGAGAGAGGTGAGCTGAGATTTTGTTTTGTTTCTAATTTCTTCCTTTGTTTTTATAGAACTCTAGTGACTAAGTCACTTCCTTGGCGTGAAAAGACTAAATTGCCCCTAGCCAAACACTTGTTCTATAATGCCCTCAAGGGCAAAATCGTCATTTCCCATCATTTCTCGCTAATCTCAATTAACACATCATAAATTCCCAATTAACTCTGACATACTCAAATAATCACCAAATAAATTCCCATTCCTCGGTAAACCCTGATAATGCACTAAATTGCTAAAATACCCCTAGGCTCATCCCGAGCTGGGTATTTATCCCCGTTGTGACTTTTCCGTAAACTTACTCACTAGGATCGTCTCTTGCCAAATAACTCAAATATGTCTACATAATAATGTGGTCTCAATCACATACACATAATTATAATTATACCCTCAGCAGGTCAAAATTACAAAATCTCCTTTTTTTACAAAAATGGTCCCACATGCATATTTATTACACATAAGCATGCATAAATAGTCATATCACAATATAACTCATATATTCCGCATAATCACACATATATTCAATTAAATTCATATAATTTGCATATAATTCAATTATGCCATCCTGGCACACTAATCAAGGCTCTAAGCCTTATTAGAAAAATTGGGATGTTACAACTATCCCCTCCTTATAGAAATTCCGTCCTCAAAATTTACCTGAACAACTCGGGATGCTAATCCTGCATATCTAACTCTAGCTCCCAGGTCGCTTCCTCGACCTTGCTATTTCTCCATAGAACTTTAACTAGAGGATTCGTCTTGTTCCTCAAAACATTGTCTTTCCTATCTAGGATTTGAATCGGTCGCTCCTCATAAGACAAATTTGTCTGCAGCTCCATATCCTCATATCCCAATACATGGACATACTTTCGAAGAATTGAGATGTGAAACATCTCATGGACTCCATATAAAGATGGGGGCAGAGCCAATCTATAGGCTACTTGCCCAATCCTTTCCAGGATCTCGAAAGGTCCCACAAAGCTAGGGCTCAAAAAGCCCTTCCTTCAAAACCGTTTTACTCCTCGTAGTGGTGAAACTCGTAGAAAAATGTGGTCCCCTACTTGGAACTCCACGTTCCTACGCTTAGGGTTAGCGTGGCTTTTCTGTCTAGTCTATGAGGCAAGCATTCGAGCTCTGATCTTCTCAATCGCCTCACTAGTTCTCTGAACCATCTCAGGACACAAGCACTTTTGGAAAAACAATCAGAGTGCAAAGCGAAATTGGCATGGTGGGCTCAGTGTTAGAACACAAAATTTTTCCATCTCTCATATAAACAATTTATATATTCAAGAAAACACTCAAACAGAAATATTAATATGCAATATCATTAATCATGCAACATATATATATAAATATACACATAGTTATATATATCATATGCACATTTATAAAAATATTCAAGAATAGAAATATTTACCTCTTGAAGCCTATCAAGGGTCCTTGAGTCTTTTCGTATATATATCGATATTCCTATCCAACGCTTTGAGTACTCAAACAATGATCTTCCGGAGGGTTCTCTACACCTCAAGATGTGTGTGGGCACATAGAGAACATGGGTTTATAATTTAGAAATTACAAGTATATCTCAACACATGAGAACTTGGATAATGGCTTGAGAAGGGTTAGAATAAAAGAAGAAGATGATGACAATTTCTTGTCTGACAAATTCTGAAACTTTTTCTAAATTTTCACTCTCTTATTTTTCTTCTTCTCATTACATAATATATATAGAGACAGATTATATATTACCTTATTATTCCTAATCATAATAGTAATATATAAATAACATCATAATGATAATATGAATTGATTTAGGTAAATATCTAACTTACCAAATTGGAAAATAACTATTTTCAAATTATTAATTAAATAAATAATAAAAAAAAAACAATACTGATATTTTATCAGTACACTGCTACATGCATGGCACAGTCATGCCTGTATAACAATATTCTCTTTCAGGGATATTGCATTTTTCTTTCTTTTATTTATTTATTTAATTAAAATCAATCATTCAACAAAATATGGTATTATCTTTTTAAGGAAAAGACAACAACCATATTTCAGAATTTATATTTTAAATTTAAAATTCAAATTGATGATCATCATTATCATCATCTTTTTAAAATTCAATAAATCAAAAACTATTTTGACTTACCAATTTTATTTTCTCCCACTCAAATAAAATAATTAGTTTAAAAAATTAATTAATTTATTTATATACATTTCAAATTTCTATATTTAAATTAATAAACATATTTTCAAAATTTTAATAATTAATTCCAAATTAATTATTCAACCACAATTATCATATAATGGCATATTTGAGCCGAAGAATAAAATTCTTCTCAAATTTCCAAATTATAGATTTACCCTTGCATCAACTCTTACCTTGATATGGTGCTGATAGAGCCACCTTGGGGGCCTATGGACCTATAATATCAAGCGCCAATAAATATTAGATTATTAATCAAAACTCTTTGATTAAATACTCATATTTATTAATCTCATGATTACTCCACTGTAAATATGAGATTGAACCCTTGATAAGTATAGACATATATTTACAGAGTACTTTATTAAAGATTAAAGTGTCCATTGATATAATCATTGCATACAACGTTAATCTTCTATTAATGGTTCATAATTAAAAGAGAATAAAATTACTGTTTTACCCTTTTAATTATATCTTGTTCCTAGTGTACCATTGACTTTACTAGTGAAGGTTGTGTCACAACAAGTTTACGACATAAGCACACATAACCTTTTCAGTTCCAAAAGTCAACCCAATAGGAACCATTATTCAATCTATAAGAAGGTATAGATTCAATATCTGTTAAACTATGTCCCCAAGCATATATATCATTGAGTCCCCAAATCAATTGTTCTTAGCCTGATCATTCTGACAAGCCTTAACTGTAATGCCTCGACTATTTCTAAGACCTCGGACCATTAAAAACTACTATGACAAAACTACTATTTTGAAATCCATTCATATGAAATAACATAACTTTATTTAAAACCCATAATATTGTACAAAATATTAAATATGGTATGAAATATAAAATGTGATATGGGATCCCATTGTTTATAAAACATAAAACATAAACTTTGAATTAATTGTTTAAATACTAAATGCGGAAATACACAAACATAATTTAAAAGACTTTAAACAACGTCATCCTCGATCTTTCAGCAGTCCATTCAATCCATTCATCCTCAACACACATGCCAAGCTGCCACAAATCCTTCTCGCCTTCTACGTTCATTTTCCTGCATCACTCTAAAAAGAAAGGAATGAGCCTAATGCCCAGCAAGGAAAGTCTACTAACAACATATATCATAAATCATAAACATAAGATTATATCATAAACATATACTATAAAACAGATGACTATAAAAACATATATCAAATAGGACTACAATATTAATGGCCATTAACTCATTAACATGGTATGTGATAAAACCATCTAGGTCCTCTGTCTACTAATCGAGGTAGGTTAGATCACAACTATAGTATATGATAGCCTATCTAGGTCCTCTGTCTACTAATCAAGGTAGGGTAAATCATAACTCTAACCATGAAAATGATCAAAATTCTTGGGGTTTGCTATCTAAGCAACTATAAGCCCCAAATGACTACAAAACATATTTATACATATATATATATATACATAGCACATATCATAGCATAAAACATATCAAAACATATAAACACACATAATCTATCATATTTTCCTTACGAAAAATCGGGATATGGAGACAACAACGGGATTTGGAACACTCCTATAACCAACTGTAAGAATCGTGAGTTTCTAAAGAAAAGGAGATGAAAAGAGAACTAAACCATCAAAGAAGAAACTTATCGAAAAGAACCTTAAGTTTCAAGAAACTTAAACACCTAACCAAGAATCATAAACAAGAGTTAGGATCTGAAAGAAAACAAAGAAAACTAAAGAACTATGAAAACTGAACTTAAGGATAAGAATACCTTGGATAACTATGACTTTGATCTACACCTCGATAATGAAATAACACTATATCTTACTTCCCAAGTGTTTAGAAAAGCTTAGATTTGAAAAGCTCTTAGCAGCTTGGAGGCTATGAAGAATGCTTGAAGAATGAAGGAAATGACTGAGTACGAGGTCCTATTTATAGAGTTCAAGGAGTGAAACTAACCCCTTTTAATTTGAATAAATAAATGAATATAAAATGAAATAGATTCGAATTTTCATTCAGCAGATGCCCAGAATTCGGTCAAAATCGTTCAAAGGTAGGTCCAAGTGGTTAAGGTTGTTTTAAAATTTAAAATCCTCAAGCTTCCAAAAATATATGCAAGGGGTGATATATCGCCTACCCTGGCCGATATATCTCCTAGAACATTATCCCGAGCCCCGTTCATTCGTTCGTGCGAGGTCGACGTGTTTTCCGTATCTCCCGTAGGCGACATATCGACCCCTACAGCTGCGATATATCGACATACGTTGAAATATTAAACACGTATTTGCACTTTTTTAGCATATTTTGAATTGATTAAACAGCTTTGACTGAGTCAAAACGTGATCCTAACAACTGCTGGAAGGTTCTGAAGCTTCTAGATCTTTCTTTTAATTTAACTATTCATAAAAAAAATACTTAAATCCTTAATAAACATGATTATGACAAGTGTCACATTCTTAATAATTATATCTAAACCTTAGGTTTTAATAAATAATATTTCTAGGACCAGCAATGTAACGCCCTGGATAACCAAGATCGTTACACTGTGTGTTTTAAATAGCGCAAGACTTGCTAATCAAGTCATTTAGACAAAATGTGAATCAAACGTCATCAACGGATAAGGAATAAAAGATTTTGGTCATAAACAGGCTATTTTCATTAAAAATGACGGTTTAATACATGGAAACTTAAAACAGGGTTTAGATGACTCAGTTATAGCAAATCTCAAAAGTTATAAACAACTCAAGCCACTCTAATGGTAAAATACACATTTTAGGTTTCCATCCCTGTACAATTCCCCGATCGTTTTGGCTGAGCAGCTGACAATGTACACCTCGACCCCAGAGCTCTCCAACTCATGGTTGATTCAGCATACCCTCACCTTTACCTGCACCACGTAGCACCCGTGAGCCAAGGCCCAGCAAGAAAGCATGACAACATAGCAAGATCAACATCATTAATCAAATATTTCCACGATGCACAACCAGGAATTCAGCAATTCAAAACATTTATCCAATCAGTGATAACACTCAGCAGATTAACAGTTTACCATCCAGACGGTCAACCAATCATATCCTTAACACAATATTCACGTTCATAATCAGCAGTTTATCACATCCATCAAATAATATTCATGGTCGGCGCCCTTAGGTTGCACCCTCTATTTAACACACTGTCTTCGGCTCACTTGGGCCGCCCCCAGTGTAATACTCATTGACTTCGACCAGCTTAACCGAGCTCAGTGATAAATAAGCTGCCTCAGCTACCAGTGGTCGAGACGCGCCCTGTGCGCAAATATTGATTCCGACACCCTTAGGCCGGTTATTGCATGTCCCATGGCATAATAATACCATCTCATGACATGATACACAAATATCGGGAGCACTTAGTCCCATCGTGTCCACATGGTTAATCACATTCACATAAAAATGCATACAAACATAGGGAACACTTAGTCCCAACCTAACCACATAATCAGGTGCAGCTTTCTTACCTTTCGATTCGCTAGCTTTGATCACTTGACTCCTTGAGCACGATCCCTCCCGAGCCCTAGCGCTCACCTAATCACAACCATAGGTCAAAGTCATCACCAAACCTCAAATCCAAAACCTAGCCTCGGGACCAATCCCGAGCCCCTGGGAAGTCCTAGTTCCACCAAACAAGGTGGTGGAATTGAACCCCGAACCCTTGGTCAAAAACCCTTGTAAATAGCCCTAAAATCCCTTTATGGAAACAGGGCAGCGCTACAGCACTCTTAGGAGGGCGCTACAGCGCTACAAGCATAACCAAATTCCCCCAGAAAGCTTGGCCTAGCGCTACATCGTCCAAAGGCTAGCGCTGTAGCGCTAGTCACAGACAGGCAATACCCCAATTTTCCCTCTTGCGATTTCCTCGAGCCAAACTCAACCAAAACCTCTCCAAACCTTCACCAAACTCAAAAACAACCTTATCAACACACTCCACTCATCCCAAGCACCCTAAATACCCAGAATTCAAGCACATGCATCCCTAATCTCAAAATTCACCATAGCCACTTCTAGATATCAAAACTCAGCAGAAACCAGTCAAAACATCAAAGTTAAAAGCTTAGAATTTCTTACCTTTAGTGGGAATTCAGTTTCAAGACAACCTCTACACCTCCTTAGCTTGATCTCCCTCAACCTCTGTCTTGAATTTCCTAAAGTTCCCACCAAGTCCAGCTTATACACCATAGGTCGAAAACTAAAACCAGAAACTGAAGAAGCTACAAAGTCTTACCTCAAGTGATGGTGTGTTCTTGCCAAACCCCTGCCAATTATTCAAGCCTAGCTTAGGATCCTTGATGCTCAGCCTAACCTAGCTCTCCTCTGAGCTTTGCTCCAAGAAAACCCAAGAAAAGTGGTGAGAGAACCACAAACCGACCCTAGAGAAAACTCTCTGTTTTCCTCTCCTTTCTCTTTTCTTTCTTTTCCTTCTTCAGACTTCTGTAGTATTCTACCACTTCCACTAACATAAAGCCTCAGTAATACCCATCTTTAAAAAGCCAAATGACCTTAATGCCCTCCCTTTTATTTCTATCCCTTTAATCCACTTAAGGGCATTTTAGTCATTTCACCCCAATTTCCGCTAACTCCTCGAGTATCTCTAATATTTACCGCTTACTACCCAATATCTAATTAATCACCAATAATATTCCTCGATATCAAAATAGACTCCAGTATACTCACTAAATTCCCATTTATACCCCCAGGCTCACCCCGAGCCGGGTATAAATCCCCGCCATGACTTTTTTGCTAATCTGCTCACCAGGATCGTCTCGAGTCACAGATCACAGATATATCCACATAATAATGTGGTCTCAACATTAGCCTACCAATATACACACAAGTACACAATTACGCTCTCAATGAGCCAAATTACCAAAATACCCTCATAGCAGAGTATAGCCCCATGCATGCCTTTATCATCATATAAT
Organism: Humulus lupulus; assembly: GCF_963169125.1. Taxonomy (NCBI): domain Eukaryota; kingdom Viridiplantae; phylum Streptophyta; class Magnoliopsida; order Rosales; family Cannabaceae; genus Humulus; species Humulus lupulus. Next base: position 248,340,108 of record NC_084793.1, read on the forward strand.
AATATGACCCACATAATCATGCATATAATCATGTAATAGCACAGTAAATCAATTATGGCCCTCCCGGCCTCCTAATCAAGGTCCTAAACCTTATTAGGAAATTTGGGTCGTTACAAGCAATATTAATCAAACCTTATGTTATAATTAATATTTCTAAACTATAGGTTAAACTTATAAAATCCATAACTATTGCTATGAGTTTCCAACTAAGTCCCGACTTGAACCAAAATCCACGGACTACTACTACTACTACTACTGCTGCTGCTGCTATCTAGCTAAGTAAAATTCTGAGACACTACAATTCTCCCATACTCAAAATAATTTCATCCCCGAAATTTACTTGTCAAACAATTCCGGATACCGAGCTAAGATGTCTTCCTCCAACTCCCATGTTGCCTCCCATTCTGAACTATTACTCCATCGGACTTTGACTATCGGAATACTCTTAGACTGTAATTCCTTCACCCTCGGTCGTTCCTCATAACTCAAGTCTTTCTAGAGTGCTATCGTATCGTACTTGAGGACGTGAGATGGGTATGACACATATCTACGCAACATCGAGATGTGAAACACAATGTGGCCATCTGCTAGAGCTGGCGGTAGGGCTAATCCATATGCAACTGTTCCTACCTTGTCCAATATCTCAAAATGACCTATAAACTGGGGACTTAGTTTTCCTCTATTCCCAAACTACTTCACACCTTTCATAGGAGATATCTTTCAAAAGACTTGATCTCCGAATTTGAATTCCACATCTCGTTGCTTAGCATCCGCATAACTTTTTTGTCAGCTTTGAACAGCGAGCATATGCTTTCTAATCAGCACCACTGCATCCTAAGCTTCTTTAACAGCTTCGGGTCCAAGAAGTTGTCTTTCTCCTACCTTGTCCCAATGTAATGGCAATCGACACCTCCTTCCATAATGTAACTCATAAGGTGCCATACCGATCGTTGACTGGTATCTATTGTTGTAGGAAAACTCTATAAGTGGCAAATACTTACTCCACGATCCTCCGAAGTCTAGTACACAAGCGCACAACATATCTTCTAAAGTATGTATGGTACGCTCGGACTGACTGTCGGTCTGAGGATGAAATGTCGTACTAAGACTTAACTTGGTACCCATGGCTTGCTGCAAGCTTCCCCAAAATCTCAATGTAAACACCGATCCTCTATCGGATACTATGGTCTTAGGGATTCCATGCAGTCGTACTATTTCCTGAATATAAATGTCTACGTATTGGTCTGCTGTGTACGTAGTCTTGACAGGTAAGAAGTGAGTTGACTTGGTTAGTCTATCTACCAATACCCAAGCCGAGTCATGTTGCTTATTTGTTCGTGGTAGTCCTATCACGAAGTCCATGGTTATATCTTCCCATTTCCATTTTGGGATACTAAGCAGTTGCAATAAGCCTGTAAGTCGCTAATGTTCCGCTTTCACTTGCTGTCATACTAAGCATTTTGACACATATTCTGCTACATCTTTCTTCATTCCCGGCCACCAATATAGTGCCTTAAGGTCGTGAGTCATCTTGGTCGACCTTGGGTGAACTGAGTATGGGGTATTGTGTTCTTCTTCTAAAATCTTCATTATAATTCCATGGTCATTCAACACGCATACTCGACCCTTATATCTCAAGAACCCCTGTCCTGATATAGAGAAATCTATGGCCTTGCCTTCTTTGACTGGAGTCATTTATGATACTAACGTGTCATCATGCCCTTGCCCGAACCGTATATCTTTTAACAGACTTGATTGGATGGACAAGTTAGCCAGTTTACCAATAATTACTTCTATTCCGACATTGATTAGCTCTTGCTGAAGCGGCTTTTCTATTCTGGCTAACGCTGCTAGATTTTCGTAACTCTTCTTGCTTAGCGCATCAACAACTACGTTTGCTTTTCTTGGATGGTATATGATTTTGCAGTCATAATCCTTTACTAGTTCTAACCACTTGCGCTGCCTCGTGTTGAGCTCCTTCTGTGTGAATAAATACTTTAAGCTCTTGTGGTTCTTATAAATCTCACATCGTTCTCCATAAAGATAGTGGCACCAGATTTTCAATGCGAAGACCACCGCTGCCAACTCCATATCGTGCGTTGGATAGCGTTGCTCGTATTCCTTCAACTGCCTTGAGGCGTAGGCAATCACTTTGTCATTTTGCATCAGCACACAACCCAAACCTTGCTTCGACGCATCATAGTATACTACAAACTTGTCCTTGGGTGTCAGTACACAAAGTACTGGTGTTGAGCATAACTTATCCTTGAGCAACTGGAAGCTCTCTTCACATCTATTCGTCCAGTTGAACTGTTGTTGTTTCCAGGTCAAGTTGATAAGCAGAGTGGCTATCTTAGAAAATCCTTCTACAAACCTCCGATAATAGCCTGCTAGCCCGAGAAAACTTCTAACCTCTGACGCATTCTTAGGTCTTGACCAATCCTTCATAGCCTATACCTTAGCTGGGTCTACAGCAACTCCGTCATTGGATACTATATGGCCGAGGAATGCTACTTGCGATAGCCAAATTTGTACTTCTTGAACTTGGCGTAAAGTTGATGCTCCTTCAGTCACAGCATGGTCATTCTTAAAAGTTTCTCGTGCTTGAATTCATCATTGGAGTACACCAAATATCGTCGATGAAAACTACGATGAATTTGTCCAAGTAATCCTTGAAGACCCGATTCATTAAATCCGTAAATGCGGCTGGAGTGTTGGTAAGACCAAAAGACATAACTAGAAACTCATAATGTCCATATCGAGTTCTAAAAGCTGTCTTTGCAATATCTTTTTCCCGTACCTTGAGTTGGTGATAACCGGACCGTAGATCAATCTTTGAAAACATGGTTGCTCCTCGGAGTTGATCAAATAAGTCATCGATCCGGGGTAGCGGGTACTTATTCTTAATTGTCACCTTGTTCAGCTTGCGGTAATCTATACACATTCGCATGCTTCCGTCCTTTTTCTTCAAAAATAGAACCAGTGCTCCCCATGGCGAATGGCTCAGTCTAATGAAACCCAAGTCTAAGAGTTCTTATAATTGCGTCTTCAACTCCTTGAGTTCAGTTGGCGCCATCCGGTATGGTGCCTTTGAGATAGGCTTAGTTCCCGATACTAGTTCGATTGTGAAGTCAATTTCCCGAGTAGGCGACAACCTTGGTAATTCGTTAGGAAATACTTATGGGAATTCCTTTATAATGCGGATGTCTCCAACCTTTAGTGGTGTTTCCTGTACCACATCCGTAACATTGCCTAAGAATGCGTGGCATCCTTTCTCTATCATTCTCTGAGCTTTGAGAGATGAGATAAGCGGTGTTCGTAGTCCTGAAATCTTTCCCATAAAACATAGTCTCTGACCGTCAGGAGTTTTGAATATCACTTGCTTACGTCTACAGTTGATGGTTGTGCCATGCCTTGCTAGCCAATCCATGCCCAGTATTATGTTGAAGTCTTTGATTTCTAGTTCTATCAGGTCTTCTTCTAGTTCTTTGTCCTCAATTTTGATCGATACTCCTCGTACTATTCGTGATGATAGGACTACCTCGCCCGAAGGCAATTCTGCACAAACCTAGTTCTAAATCTTTCACAAGGTTTTTCTAATTTCTCTATCATTCCTAACAAGATATACGAGTGTGTTGCTCCCGAATCAAATAATACTAAACATATATTATCGAGGATAGGAATTAGACATGTGACCACTTTGTTACTAGATTCAACTTCTCCCTGGGTCAAGGAAAAGACTCTGGCTGGAACCATCTTGTTGTCCCTATTCTCTTCTTGCTTGAGCTGTGGACATTCTTTCTTCTGATGACCTTCCTGGCCACAATTGTAACATCCCTTGGTGTTTGCATGGCACTCACCAGGGTGTTTCTTTTGGCATTTGGAGCACTACGGGTATTCTACATAACCCGACCTATTACTTCCATTGCTTGTCCGTGCTCTTTTGTCATTGTCGGATTACTTATTGTCAGGATGCCTTCTCTTCTGGCCCTTATTGTTGCTATGTTGATAGTTGTTGTTGTGGTTCCGACCATATTGAGGTTGATTATGCTGCTTAGGTTCAGGATTCCTGGCCTCCTCCTTACTAACATTCTCCTGAAGCCTCTCCACCTCTATAGTCGTTTCTAGAGCATCGGTGTAAGAAGTGGTTCCAGGATTTGCTAGTTTGAGTCCTAGCTCAATCTTTGGTCTGAGCCCTCTAACGAACTTGGTGAACCTCAAAAAGTCAGTTGGGACCAACTCTGGTGCAAACTTGGCTAGTCGGTCGAACTGTCGAGCATACTCTATTACCGTTAAGTTTCCCTGCTTCAGATTGGTGAACTCTTCTACCCTTGTAGTGATGACTGCCGAGTTGTAGTACTTCTTGTGAAAGAGCTCCACAAATCTAATCCATGTCATGGTGGCAACGTCGTGAGTCTGCTGTACTAAATCGTACCAGATTCTAGCATCCTTCTTTAGAAGAGACGAAACTCAGGATATGTGGTCTGCGTTGCCGAGATTCATGTGTGCTAGGATCGGATCTACATTCCTGAGCCATTCTTCCACCTCGAAGGGGTCGGTTGTCCCTTCAAAGTTTGGAGCATGCTGCTTACGGAAACACTTGTAGATTGGCTCTATGTACTGAGCTGGGTAAGGTGCATAGTTCACCATTGGCCATCCCTCATAAGGACCTACTTGTTCGGGTGCTTGAGCCATTTGTTGAGGCTGCAGTTGCGACTGAGGCTATGCCTATTGTCATTGTTGCTGCATCAATTCTTCCACTTATTTCTGTAGCCGGACAATTTCACTGGTGTTGTCAACTGGAGGTGGCGGTGCATTTCTATTGGCAGCAACATTGGTAGCACGCGTTACCCTTCTTCGGACTGGAGGGGCTTCGTTAGTCTCGTTGGTGACACTAGATGCATTGCCGGCTGTGGGTGCAGACCTTCTTAGCGACATCTTCAACAAAGTTCTAACAGTCAAGAAAAACATGTTGGAACTTACCCTAATAGGCTCTAGGCCAAAACTCAGTCTAAGAAAACATAACTCGGACCTATCAGTTAGGATTTCTTATGAAAAATTATGTAAGCCTTCTTTATAATTACGGTGTGTTTCTATACTTAAAAAATCAGCCATCTTTATTATTTTCTAAGTCTGTTTCTAATCATCCTATATGACTTGATTCTTAGGCTCCAAAATCGTCACTGTTCCAAAGTTAACCATATTGAGGGAGGGATGGGATGAGTAAAATCGTTCCCACTACTATGGCCCCCTAAACTCTCAATACAGAACCCGGTCCATTGATTTGTATCCACCCTCACTGAACTTGGTCATTATTTATTGAATTTATTATTTATTATGGTTGTACATGTCATTCAAAAATAACAATAATATTCATTTGGAAAAATATTTTCACTAAGTACAATAAAAAATGCAAAATAAATAAATAAATAAACTAAGCTAACATAACTAGGGTAAATCTAAAAATCAGGATCTTCTACGTCTGACCCTTCATCTAACACGTCATCATCTATTTCTTCATAATCATCATTATCTTGAGCCTCAAAATTACCTTGGGGAAGATTCATAAAGATTCTATGCTTTTGTTCATTAGTGAATTGAAATTCCAACTCAGAGGTGAACCTAAGTATGAGAACATAGTATCTCATGGCTACCGGTAAATCATCATCATCATCTATAGTCTCCCATATTTCTTCTAATGTTGAAATTACAGAAGGAAAATCCTTAAAAAGCCTAATTACAAGGATATATTGTTCCGTAGCTCTCATCATAATTTGCTTAGTAGTTTGAAGATGAACTATCTCCTTGTGGAATAAGATTAATTTCCGAGTGATTCTTCCTAACACTCCTACATTAATCCTTGGCTCTCTAGTCCTTTTCAATGCCTTAATGGCTTGGATATCCTGATAAGTCAATGCTCCATCCATTTTTAACTGAAAACATAATGAATAAAACGTTATCCATAAACATAAACATAAACATAAACATAATAATCATAACAAAAACACTTACATTGGCGGTTGTATTCAGAGCTTGTGCGTGTGTATCAAGGAGAACTTCATGCATATGAACTGTGGGCTCTGATACCAACTGTAATGCCCCGACTATTTCTAAGACCTCGGACAATTAAAAAATAATATGACATAACTACTATTTTGAAATACATTCATATGAAATAACATAACTTTATTTAACACCCAAAATATTGTACGAAATACAAAATATGGTATGAAATATAAAATGTGATATGGGATCCCATTGTTTATACAACATAAAACATAAACTTTAAATTAATTATTTAAATACTAAATGCGTAAATACATAAACATAATTTAAAAGACTTCAAACAACGACATCCTTGATCTTCCAGCAATTCATTCAATCCATTCATCCTCAACACACATGCAAAGCTGCCACGAATCCTTCCCGCCTTCCACGTTCATTTTCCTGCACCACTCTAAAAAGAAAGGAATGAGCCTAATGACCAGCAAGGAAAATCTACTAACAACATATATCATAAATCATAAACATAAGACTATATCATAAACATATACTATAAAACATATGACTATAAAAACGTATATCATATAGGACTACAATATTAATGGCCATTAACTCATTAACATGGTATGTGATAAAACCATCTAGGTCCTCTATCTACTAATCGAGGTAGGTTAGATCACAACTATAGTGTTATCCAGATTTCCGGATAGCGTTTAGATTGATGACCTCGGGGAAGCAGAATTATCGATGTCTTTCACGGAGGGTGACCAGAGCTCGCGGATGGACAGAAAGGCTTCGCCTCTCCTGTCTAGTATCTGGATTACTCTTTCAAGCAAGCACAACACGGAAACTCGTCGACTCTCCCGGACTCCCGAAGGATACCCCTCGGGGAGGCCCCTTCCAGGAGAGGCTCTTCGAGTGGTCTCCGCGGAAACAGTTCCGTGCCCCGCACAGAACAAAACCGAACGGTCGAGTCCGGGAGAAGGCATATTTGGAATGATATCCGTCTGACACAGGATCCCGCCTGACACGCCGGTCAGGTCAAAGCCGCACACATCCCAGCACGCCTAAGGGTACCTTTTCGCCTACTGTTCCGCTGACAACTTGGAAAAGACGGCTGACTTTGTGTGTTCCCCATACTTTCACGTAAATATACCCACATAGAGTTTGGTAGCCATGCTACTACAGTAATTGTATCCCCTATTTATGGCTGGTGTAATTAAGACTCATGTACGTAGAGAAAAACCCTAATCCGAAACCCTAGCTATAAAGACCCCTTCCTTTTACAAGAAGGGGGACCGAGAGATCACATAGCAAAAACTCTACCAAAATCTCTCTAGCTTCATCTTCTTCAAGAGAACCCGAGAGAAACATTGTGAGTGTGTGAAGTTCTTATGCACCAGCCATCTTACTGTAATCTTTTCCAAGTATAATAACATCGACTCATGGACTAGGGCTTGTTAACGCCTGAACCACGTAAAAACACTGTTTGTTTAGTTACATTTTAGTATTTCTACAGTTCTTATCTTTTTATTATTCTGTTAGTTATTCGTTTCCGAAAAACTCGGTAAACATTTTGGTGCTTTCGTTGAGAGCTGTAGGAAGTTGTTAGTCAGCTCTTTTTCTGTGTACGTTTTTTGTATTCACTTCGTACTAAAGAGATGGTGACTACGCGAAAATCCGCTGTTGACAAAAATGCTACGGTCAACCCCGATACCGTGATGGAAGATGTGGTGCAAAGCGAACCCTTAGACTACCGAGGTGAAGACCCGACATCCCGCCAGGATCAGGTCAGTACCGAAGATACAACATACTTAGAAGACGAAGAAGAGTATGTCCAAGACGGTTATTACAAGGACGGCTGCTACTATGAGAAGGACCCAGAACTGGTCCAAGTAGCCGAAGAACTGGTGGCCACTAAGGCCAAGCTTGCTGAGCAGGAGCGCGTCTCCGAAAGAATGCAACGCATGATGGAACGCCTCCAAAGTAAGTTCGGAGATCTAGGCGACTCGGACGAGGATACCTCTGTTCGAGGTGGTGCTGATGCCCTCATGCCGGATCCAGCCGCTGCTGGACCATCCAAAGCCGCCCCTAACAAGGGCAAAGAAAAAGTTGGAGAGCCTGTGCGCGCTGACGCCCCTGCACCTCCTAAAGGCGTGAATCACCAGGCCGACTGCCCCCCCCCGCGCGCAGAAGGTCTCTGGCACTCCTAAGCCCAGACGCCCTTCAGCCCCAAGGGGGCACTCTGTGCCTAAAGGGCCCGGTGCTAAGGCACCCAGGCCTAGGGGAAGGAACAACCGCCCCAGTGATTCCGTCAATCAGGACGGTCGGGCTGCGAACTCGCACTCCGAAGATAGCTGGTCCACGGTGGACCTAAGAAGAAGGTTGGAGGCCAAGTATGAGAAGGCCAAAGGGGAAAAAGCCCGGCCTCGCGGAGATGACCTCCGAAATCATATTAATGACAAGCTCCGGGGACGTGACCTCCCGGAAAGTGATACGAAGAGGCTCGAGGAACAGATTGCTGCCTTGACCAAGCTGGTCCGGAAGCAAAGTGGGGCCTTGTCAGATTCTGAGGAGGAAGACCCGGAACCATGTATTAGGAGGATCGCGGAAACGTCCCTCCCGGATAACTTCAAAATGCCTCACATAGAATTATATGATGGGAGGACAGACCCGCGTACCCACCTAGCTAAATACAATAAAATGATGCAAGTGGCGCGCGTTAGTGAGGACGCCAAATGCATGTGCTTCTCACTCACCCTTACCAAGTCTGCGGAGGACTGGTGGAAAAGATTAGCTCCCGGATCAATCCACAGTTGGAAGGAGCTACAGTCCGCGTTTAGGAGGCAGTTTATTGCTGCCCGCGACCACGACATGGAGGTTGGTTCCTTAACCAACATCAAATAGCAACCCACTGAGAACCTCAAAGCTTTCATTCAGAGAATGATGGAAGCTGCTGCAAAAACCAAGGTCAGCGATGACATGAAGCTGATCGCCCTTCAATCGGGCCTTACTGTCGGCTCCCTGCTATGGGGGGAAATGCAAAGGAGACGGGCAGAAACCCTGTCCGAATTCATGTCAAAAGCTCAGGGAATAATCAACCTTGAGGATGCCTACCAGCAAGCCTTTGGAGTTCCCCCGGCTCCAACCCCTTCCGTGACTGCGCCGAGCTTTGCTTCGCAAGCTCCCGCACCAGTCCTCACGCTTCCAGGAGCCCGATTCACTCCGAGTGTGTATGGGCCTTCCGCGTCTGCTCAGACGCCGGGTCAAACCCATTTCTCTGGGTATGGAGCGGTACAAACCGGATGTAGTATCGCTCCTAGCATGCCGCAGCCGCAAGCGGAAGCCCCGGAACGAAGTTTGAGCCAATCGCGGAGCAAACGAAGCGGAAGAAACTCCAACCGGGGAGACCATTCAAAGAAACCCCGAAAGGATTATGAGCCCAAGTTCACGGAATATACCAGTTTGATAGACTCGCGAGAGAATGTCTATCGGGCGACCTGTAATATGGTCAACTACAGGAAGCCCCCGAAAGTGTCTCACGGAGGAAGGCGTCCGCGAGACTCCAATAAGAGGTGTGAGTTCCACGGAGACGTGGGGCACACCACGAATGAGTGCCTTCAGCTGAAGGATGAGATCGAGTCCCTGGCAAGAGCGGGACACCTCGGTCAGTGGGTGAGAATACCCATAATCTATCCCGGACAGGGGGTAGTTCACGGAGCTGCATATTCACCGGGACAGAGGGGGGCCGCTAGCGCTCCTGGAGCCGGTCACCCCCAAGCTCCCGGGTCTCAGTTCCCAGCACTTCCTCCTCCACCTGCTCCGGCGCCCATTGCCTTGTTGGCTCCAGGGCCAGGCAACCCATATCCGCCCGGCCTTGCTCCGCCACCCGTTGACGGACACGTCGCCACCATTTCCGGAGGACCACACCTTGCCGGAAGCACCCGCAACTCCCAGAAGAGGTACTTGAGGGAGTTAGAGCACGCCGAGGAGATGTGCGCCTTGGTCCAATCACCTGCTCAACGTCCCCGAATGATGGATCTTCCCATCACCTTCACGGAGGACGATGCTCGACATGTGCACTTCCCCCACAACGATCCCCTCGTGGTGGAAGCCCAGATTGCCAATAAGAAGGTCTCACGGGTCTTGATCGATAACGGAAGCTCCGTGAACATCCTCTTCAAAGCGGCCTTCCACGCGATCGGATTGACCGAGACGGACCTGGCCCCATGCCCCATCCAGCTTCAAGGTTTCAATGGGGACGCACTCATGCCATTAGGCAAAATTCAACTTCCGGTCACCCTCAGAGGAGAAAGCGACGCTTGTGCCTTCAAGCATAGCACATTCGTAGTGGTCGACTGCCCCACGGCGTATAATGCCATCTTAGGCCGACCGGTCCTGATCGATTGTGGGGCCATAACCTCGATACGTCACTTATGCTTGAAGTTTCCCTGCGACGATGGGCGTATTGGCACCCTCCGAGGAGACCAGAGAAGTGCACAGAGCTGTTATAACGTCTCCGTCCGAGCCGTCTACACGGTCCGAGAGACGTTTGCTGCCATTCCTTTGGCGGAAGTATTGCCAGAAACTAGGGATGCTCAGGAGGCATACTTTGACGAACTCGACCCAAGAGTGGGAATCGAGAAAGCAATAGAGCCGATGGAGGAAGTCGAAGAGGTGATCCTCAATCCGGGAGAACCCACCAAGGTCATTCAGGTGGGGAAAAACCTGCCGTCGGCCGTTCGAGATAAGATCGTGGCCACTGTGAAGGATAATCAGGATATCCTGGCATGGTGCCACGCTGATATGACGGGGATTAATCCCAATGTTGCGTGCCACGCACTCAACATAGACCCAGCTGCAACTCCAATTCGCCAAAAGAGGAGGCCGCTGGACCCAGTGAGAGCCGAAGCCGTCAAAGCTGAAGTGGACAAATTGATGTCCATAGGCTTTCTCCAGGAGTCGCACTATCCCGTGTGGTTGGCCAACCCAGTTCTGGTCCCGAAACCCGATGGGTCCTGGAGAATGTGCATTGACTTCACGGACCTAAACAGGGCCTGCCCGAAAGATTGTTTCCCTCTCCCGCGAATCGATCAGATGGTGGACGCTACTTCCGGGTACGAACTCTTATCCTTCATGGATGCGTACTCCGGATACAACCAGATCAAGATGCATGTCGCGGACCAGGAACACACCAGCTTCCTCACGGATAAGGGTGTCTACTGTTACGTGGTCATGCCTTTCGGTTTGAAGAATGCTGGGGCGACTTACCAGCGTCTGGTAAACAGAATGTTCAAGGACCAACTGGGGAGGAACATGGAGGTGTACGTGGACGACATGTTGGTAAAGTCCAAGACCTCCGGGGACCACAGTAACGACCTTGAGGAAGCTTTCGCCGTGATCCGAAAGTACGGGATGAAACTAAATCCAAAGAAATGTACTTTCGGGGTCTCGTCTGGGAAGTTCCTCGGTTTTATTGTCAGCTCCCGCGGCGTGGAAGCCAACCCTGAGAAAATAAAGGCGTTCATAGATATGCCTTCCCCCCGGAAGCATAAGGATGTCCAGAGCGTTACCGGAAGGATAGCTGCTCTCAGTCGCTTCGTATCCAAGGCCACCGACAAGTGTATCCCCTTCTTCAATGTTCTGCGAGGGAACAAGAAGTTCGAGTGGACCCCCGAATGCGAAGCGGCCTTCCAACACCTCAAAGAACATTTAACCCGAGCCCCCATTCTGTCCAAGCCGGTCGAAGGAGAGGCGTTGTTCTTATACCTAGCTGTGACTGAGCACGCAGTAAGTGCCGCTCTCGTCCGGGAAGATGGCCGTATCCAGCTCCCTGTGTATTACGTAAGCAAGAGGTTATTGGACGCCGAGTCCAGATATTCGATGATCGAGAAACTCTCCCTCTGCTTGCTGATCGCTTCACGGAAGCTGAGGCCATATTTCCAGGCGCACACCATCAAAGTACTCACCAACCACCCTCTCCGACAAGTCCTGCAGAAGCCCGAGTCTTCTGGCAGATTGCTTAAGCCAGTTCGACGTCCACTACCAACCGCGTGTTTCCATAAAAGGTCAAGCTCTCGCGGACTTTATTGTGGAGTGCTCGGGAATGAATGACCTCCCAGAAGATCCTGTCCCGGAACTTCCCACCTGGAAGGTCTACGTAGACGGAGCCTCAAATGAAAAAGGAGCTGGAGCGGGGGTTATCCTAATATCTCCCCAAGGGCATCAGCTCCAGAGCGCCATCCGTTTCGCATTCCCAGCATCCAACAACGAGGCAGAACACGAAGCCATGTTAGCTGGGTTACGACTGGCCAGAGAAGTCGGAGCCCAAAAAATCGAAGTGTACAGCGACTCCCTACTTGTGGTAAACCAAATATCCGGGGAATACCAGACGAAAGGCGAAAGGATGGCTGCCTACGTGTCTCTCTCCCGCGACCTACTGCAGCATTTCAAAGGCTACCAAATCCGCCAGGTCCCCCGGGACCAGAACTCACTCGCGGACACGCTGGCCAAGCTTGCAACGGACCCGGAGATTGAACAGTATGGCTTAGTCCCCATCGGGCACTTAGAAGCCCCCAGTACTGAGACGCGAAGGATAAACGCCATCATCGACCATTTCCACTCCTGGATAGGACCCATCCTCAGATTTCTCACCACCGGAGAACTCCCCACCGATAAAGCTGACGCAAGGAAGCTCCAGTATCAAGCTCCCCGATACGTGGTTATGGATGGAAAGCTTTACCGCAGGGGGTTGTCCATACCCTTCCTTAGGTGTGTTGCCGGAACCGAAGTCAGCACCATCATCCATGAGATTCACGGAGGCTTCTGTGGCGATCATACCTCCGGGCTGAGCCTCTCCAAAAAAATCCTTCGACAAGGATACTTCTGGCCCACCATGAAGAAGGATTGTGTGGATTATGTCAGGAAGTGTGAGCAGTGCCAGAGGTACGCCAAGGTTCCGCGAGCGCCGCCTACGGAAATTACCCTAATGACCAGCCCCTGGCCGTTCGCCGTTTGGGGCATTGACCTAGTAGGTTCCCTCCCCACTGGAAAGGGTGGAGTGAAGTACGCCATAGTCGCGGTAGACTACTTCACCAAATGGGCTGAAGCTGAACCTATGAACATGGTCACATCTAAAAAAGCACTGGATTTTGTCATCAGGAATATAGTGTGTCGTTTTGGGCTTCCACGGAAAATTGTGTCCGACAACGGAAAGCAGTTTGACAGTGAACACTTCACGAACTTCTGTGCTTCGCATTGAATTATCAAAAGCTTTTCCGCAGTCGCCAGACCCCAGGCTAATGGACAAGTGGAAGCTGTAAACAAAATATTAAAGACCACATTGAAGAAAAAACTCCAAGCCTGCAAGGCTCACTGGCCGGAAGAACTTCCGCGAGTACTTTGGGCCTATCGCACAACAGAGAGAACTTCGACGGGGCACACGCCTTATTCCATGACCTTCGGTTGCGAGGCCGTCATCCCAGTAGAAGCTATGATCCCCTCTCACAGGCAAGACACCTACGATCCTACCCGGAACCATGCCCTCCTCCAGGAGTCCTTAGACATGATCGAAGAGCTCCGGGAGCAGTCGCAGGTCCAACTAAAAATGTACCAAGGCAAGATAGCCCGACACTTTAACACGAGAGTCCAGAGCCGTGCATTCGAAGTTGGGGACCTTGTCCTACGGAGAGTATTTCCTGCTACGCAGGATCCGGGAGTAGGAGTCCTCGGACCCAACTGGGAAGGCCCCTACGAAGTCCAAGAAAAAGTGGGCCATGGGACGTATCACTTAAAGAGACTCGACGGATCTAAAGTCCCGCGCGCCTGGAACGCGGAGCACCTCCGCCGTTACTACCAGTAAGCCCCGGACCATCCAGTCGGAAGTCCTTGGTGAAAATAACAAAAGTGAAAAATGTGGAAATAATCCTCCCTGTTGTAAAACTAGCGCCTAGCAGGCTATTTTAATGAAACACGGAGGGATTCACTCCGCTTTTACTGCACTTTTTATCCCTATGTTCAAAGCTGCGTTTTAACAAGCGACCACGCGGACCGGAGACGTCCGGACCCCACGCTCACTTGGGGGGTATACATGGCTAAGGCTTAGCCATACGCCCCTTGAACAAAACGTACACAGAACACCACTTATGTGCTAGCATTGTGTTTGAAGTTTTTAAATTGTTTTGCTCTAATTGTTAAGCTTAGGTTTATTTGTTGCCATGAACATGCTTGCATTACGTGTCATATGTGCATTATGTGCTTAAGTGAAAATTGCCACAGAAATGCCTGCCATTATGTATCATGAGAATTATCTCTTGTGTAGCCCAGCGATGGACGGGACTGGGGGTTGAGGCACGTTCATAGAGCTACGCCAAAACACCCCCAGCTCCTTGACAAGTCCTTTGCAGAATTCTCCGCGAGCTCTGTAGAGCTTTGCTTCGCAAGCTCCAGCTCCGGGTCCCGCAAGGCGAAAGATGGCAAGATCCGCGAGCGCTGAAGAGCTTTGCTTCGCAAGCTCCAGCTCCGGGTCCCGCAAGACAAAATATGGCAAGATCCGCGAGCGCTGAAGAGCTTTGCTTCGCAAGCTCCAGCTCCGGGTCCCGCAAGACAAAAGATGGCAAGATCCGCGAGCGCTGAAGAGCTTTGCTTCGCAAGCTCCAGCTCCGGGTCCCGCAAGACAAAAGATGGCAAGATCCGCGAGCGCTGTAAAGCTTTGCTTCGCATGCTCCAGCTCCGGATCCCGCAAGGCAAAAGATGGCAAGATCCGCGAGCGCTCTAAAGCTTTGCTTCGCGCGGATCTAGCCTCGCAGGGCTCCATGCCAGGTCCCTGAAGCCAGCCACCATGAGGTTCGCAACAACAGTTAGTTTTGCTTCGCAAAGATCTAACCTTAAGTCTAGCGACGCTCACCAAAAGAACTCCCGTTCCAAACAATGGAACGACTCACCTTAGCAATCCCAGCGAACAGTATAACTACAAGTCCCGGGATTGGCTATTTACCTCAGGAAAGATAAAGTACGGTGAAAGGAGCCTGGCCGTTGGAACCAGAAAACCTTCGTAACCTAGAAACTACGTGGGGAAAGACATCATCCGTTAAAGCTTCAACTGGGAAGTGCATAAGTTTTGGCCGTTGGAACCAAAACCCCATACGCCCCTACAACAGTTTCTACCGTATAAATGTCTACCCTAAGCGCAAAGATAAATAAAGAACTCGGCAGAAAAGAAAGGAGAATGCTATGATTATGGCAAAATTGTCCGCAATGAAAAACTCAAAATGAAAAACAATTAAAGATAAAACCCCTTCAAGCATTGGGGGTAACTACAGCGTCCACGACCGCAGCTTCGGGGGCATCTGTTTCAGCTGAGGCTGGCGGAGTCGGCTCATTGGAAGGAGGGATTTGGTCATGAGAAGGTTCAGAGGTCCCCGCCTCTCCGGGATCTCCCGCCTCAGGAGCTTCAGCACGTTCGTCAATGTTATAAGTTTGGACGTACGCCTCTGGGCCCTGATCCCACACGAGTAGCTTCTCCCCTCATGGCTTCGGCATCATCTCCCAGATAGCCTAACACCTCCGGGTTCACTTTCCAGAGTTGATGCATGAGGACCACATGCGATATATTAATAATCATGTTCAGTATCACCTCAGCATCCTCCTTCTCCTTCAACCGCTCCGCCTCGGAGGTTGCCAGCTGTGCTTCCGCGGCAGTTAGTTGGGCCCTCAACCTTTCCATTTCGGCCTTGGAGGCATCCCGCTCCCCCTTAAGAGAATCAATCACCTTGCGCTGCTCCCTATTTTGGTTCAGCACGGATTGCTTCTCGGTCACATGCCCCCTGGCAGTGAATTGCAAAGCCCCGATCTCTTTATCCTTCTCGGCGAGCCCCAACTGAAGCATAGACACGAGATCCCTGCTCCTCTTATGGAGTTGCTCCTCGTCGTGCAGCTTACTCTGAAGAGTGGAATATTCCTCTTGCCGCTTAAGGAGGAGATCGTTCTTTGATTGCAAGCAGGCTTCCAGGGTATCTTTCTCCACCTTGGCTTGGGACAGCTCTTCCCGGAGCTTGGAGTTTTCGGTCTTAATCCCATCTGACCGCTGTCTAAACTCATTCTCTGCCTTGGCCCGGTACTCTTGATATTTGGCAAGATATTTCTTCTCCGCCTCTTCTTCAGCCGTGCGCCGGGCCTGATCAATCTTCTCCGAAGCCCCCAAGGCCTGTTGGGTCAGTTTCTGTTTCTCCGCTTCCAAGGCCTGGCGAGCCAGTTGGCTCTCCTCCAGCTGAACCAGAGCTGCACCAACCTCCCGGAACGAGCGTTCCGCGATCATAGAGGCCTGCAAGGAAAGACAACAGAATGAGCTAAAGCAGGACCAAAAGACAGGTGGTCCCAACAAAAAAAATAATAATAACAACTGACGGTTTACCCCGGACAGTTGCTGCTTCACAGCGTGTGTCAGCAACAGCGGATCCTTGCTGCTGCTGATGGCCCATTTCTCAAAATTGAGCTCGCATAAGCTCAGGGCCATGTCCTCCATCATCTCAGCTCCGAACGGCGCCAATGCACGTCCGAGCCTAGGCACCATCCTCTTCTCCAAGGCTGGACCATCCAGAACCGCTCCGGCCGGGTGAGGAGATCTCACCCCCTCGGCCAGCTCAGCCCTCTTCACGGCAGACAAGTTATCTGCCCTTCCCTGAGTAACGGCCTTCTCCGCCTCTAGCCGCCTCTTCAAAAAACTATCGGCCCGTCTTACACCCTCCAGGAGGGCAGCGGGAAAACTGGTTGGCTTCCGCGGAAAGTGGAACTTCAGGCCAGGCAGGGGAAGATTGGTTGTCTGAGAAGACGG
Organism: Humulus lupulus; assembly: GCF_963169125.1. NCBI lineage: Eukaryota > Viridiplantae > Streptophyta > Magnoliopsida > Rosales > Cannabaceae > Humulus > Humulus lupulus. The sequence goes on from NC_084793.1 coordinate 248,356,942, forward strand.
AGACCCCGGAAGGGTGGACCCCCTTTGGGCTGGAGGAGGAGGCAGCCGGGGTATTAAGGCCCCGGTCTGTTGCTTTTGCTGCTGCGGTAGCAGAAGTAATTGCCCTTGTTGCTGCTGCTGGTTTGGATGTTGCTGTTGCTGCTGCTGCGGCGTTGGTGATTGTCTCTCTTGTTCCTGTTGTTGCTGTTGTTGTAGTTGTGATTGCTGTCGTTGCTGTTGTTGTTGCCTTCGACCGGGAGAAGAGTGTCTAAGGCGTTTGTTCTTAGCACCCTCAACATCTTCTCCGGGACGCTTGCTCACCCCAGTTGTCCTCACGGGGAACACAAGCCCTTCCCCGTCGCTACTGCTACTCGAGACCATCATAGTCTCGGAAGGCCCTTCAGCAGGGGACTTCTCTACCCTCGAAGACGCTTGCGCCTCGCCACTTGTCTTCTTGGGGGAGGCAGCCTTACCTCCCCTACCAGCCTTGGTCTTCCGTCCTTTCCCCGTGGGCGGGTCTTGGCTGGTGGCAGCCTTCTTAATAAGCAAAGTAACCCTCCCCAACATCTTGGCTTCGGGATACTCTGCAAGAAACGTACAAAGCAAGGTTAACGAACCAACAAGAAATGAGAAAGAAGATAAGCGGAAGACAAGACAATTAGCAACATAAAAGTACAAGCAAGCCCGCCAGCAGGGAACAAAAAACAAGAAAAAGAAAAGTTTGAAAGGGACGACCATGCACGAGAAACGTGGATGGCCTTCCCCGAGCAAAACAAAACATCGCTTCCTGCTCCAGGAAGCTCCCGTACTCCTTGAAGTCCGGGAAGAACATGCTGAGAGAGGAAGGGTCAACCATGATGACACCTTCTGGCAGACTACCATCACTCAGACACCAGAGGAGCTCATCTACCCTATCACAGTACCTGTCAAAAGGTATCCTACGCGGATCTAGCCTAAGGAAACGGGGATCAAACCCCATCTGAGAGGTCTGGGAAACCTCAGACAGGCTGGGGGTGTGGATCAATCGAAAACTAGTCTTACCTCTCCCGGAGGAACTAGCCCCCAGAGCCCCTTCGTTAGGGTAAGCCGCGGCGTGGCGAGCCTCGATCTCCTCTCCCTCCGGCTGGGGGTCGGGGAACCTCTCCGCCCAACTAGGAGATAGAGTATTTTCGTCCCGAGCGGCTTGGGTGATCACCTTAGACAGCTCCAGGGAAATCTGCTCCCGGATGTCAGCCGACACATGAGTCTGCCCCCTACCACTTACTGGCTCGATATTTTGGAAGGAGGCGAGTAACCCATACTCCCTCAACGATTCGGAGGTCACAAGTCCCTCCACTCTCAACTCTTCCTCAGAAAGCCCTTCGTAGAACTTGGACCTCCTTATCATCTCCGCGCAGCGAGGTGTCCGCGGAACGACTTCTGCAAAAATCAAATACAAGCGTTAGAGATCCTCCCAAAATGCAAATCAAACGCAAAGAAACAAAGTTGAAAAGGAAAAGAAGGAACACTTACCAGGGATTTTGAAGTCCAAAGATAGGGCTGGCACCCTCTTCAGCGGGAAGCCAGTCGTCAGGAACCAGTATTCCCGGAGGTCTGGAACCCTCGCGGTATGACAAGTGGGGCACATCACATCCGGGTGCCTTTCTAGCCTGTAAAACCCCACCTTGTCTGAGTGACCCCTCATAGGCTGAGACTTCAACCCATAAAAGTACAGCACCTCCTCCGGGGTAGGAGCTTCCAGTCTCCGGGACTTGCAAAAGATGAACCACCCCGCTAAGAGCTTGTAGCTGGGAGGAATTAACTGGAAGGGGGCAATCCCCGCCTTCACACAGAAATTGGCGAAGTAACTCCTTAGGGGCAAGTGCGCTCCGCACACTATGTGTGCCCAGCTCCAGGCACCAAAGCCCTCGTGGCTCTGGCTAGCTGACTCGCCCAGCACCGACAGACGGTGCCACATCAGACCTGGGATGTTCTTCAGGCCTGCCTCAGAGGAATACAGCTCCAGCATGCCATAATTCCTGAAAAGGTTTGGTTTTTGGTCCATCTCCCAGATGGAACTATTGGAGGTTGGTGGGCTAGCCGCGACCGCTTTCGCCTTTCCTTTCCCCTTTCCACCAGCGACAGGAGAGCCCTTCTCTTGGGCAGATTCAGCCTCCCCCGCAGCAAGGAGTTGTTCCTTCGAGATGTTCGTCACTGGACAAAAGAAAAGAAAGAAGAAAACACTCTAAGCAGTCAGCACCCTTGTCATACCCTAGTGGTATCAAAGGCGTCGGGGAGACCCTCCCCGAAAACTGCTTGGAGAGGCTCCCACCGAGCTTGCCGAGGGATTGGCACCATGCCACCCGAAGGACAGCAAGGAACCAGACTCAGACCCCGAGCCTAAGCCCACCAAAAGAAGTGTTTTTCCAGAGAAAGACACCCTAAAGGCGTTCATGCTTATGCCCTAAAACAGCAAAACAAGGGACGACTTTCCAAACGCAAATCGCCAAAACACGCAGAAAAGGCTACTTATCGACTCACAATCAATCACATGCCTACCAAAGCCCTATTCACACATGCACATAAGCAATAATGGCAGAAACCTCTACTCTAACAACTACCAACAACCTAAGGTTTGGGAGGAAAGAGCAAAGTAGAAATACTTACTGATATTCGGGTAGGTGGAGGTTGAAGGAGTAACTGGATCACTGCACAGCACGATCGCGAGAAGTAAAAGCTGCAAAGATGAACGGCGATTCAAACCAGGAACTTCGGGGAATAAACCCACTGCCAAATCAAAAAGAAAAGTTTCCAGATACTTACCAAAAGAAATGGCAAGTTCGGAGGAACGTAAGCTGGGAAGCCTGAGAGTTTGAAGGTTTGGAAATCTGAAAATCCTAAAGATGGAGAATCTGAAAGCGTAAAGAGGAAGAAAGGTCCTTTCCCTCGTTTTTATAGCAGGGAAGAAGCCATTTCGAATTCCTCGAGTGGACGGTCCCGATCTTCCCATTCCATGTGCGTCAGATCCAACGGCTGGAGAGGAAGCGAAGATCCTATTTATGACTCCTCGGATGGGAATAAAGTATTTATTTCCCATCATTACACCACCTCGGGCCCTGAGTACCATTAAAAACCGTCAAATAGTCAGATGACTGACGCACGCATCCTCAACCAGTCGCCTCACGCACACGTCTTGGTCGCAGAACCATTCCCAGAATGACACATGATCCTTGCCGCACTTGAGTACTTGATCTCAAACAGAAGAAATTCCTTTTCTCTTTCATACTAATACTCAGGCGGGAAAAAGGAACCCTTCCGGGAACACAGAAGGTGCCCCCTCGCCTAGTCTAAGAAACCGATTGTACAAGCTCCCGGATCTCTCAAAGCTCCGCGACCTTGGGGGGTAAATGTTATCCAGATTTCCGGATAGCGTTTAGATTGATGACCTCGGGGAAGCAGAATTATCGATGTCTTTCACGGAGGGTGACCAGAGCTCGCGGATGGACAGAAAGGCTTCGCCTCTCCTGTCTAGTATCCGGATTACTCTTCCAAGCAAGCACAACACGGAAACTCGTCGACTCTCTCGGACTCCCGAAGGATACCCCTCGGGGAGGCCCCTTCCAGGAGAGGCTCTTCGAGTGGTCTCCGCGGAAACAGTTCCGTGCCCCGCACAGAACAAAACCGAACGGTCGAGTCCGGGAGAAGGCATATTTGGAATGATATCCGTCTGACACAGGATCCCGCCTGACACGCCCGTCAGGTCAAAGCCGCACACATCCCAGCACGCCTAAGGGTACCTTTTCGCCTACTGTTCCGCTGACAACTTGGAAAAGACGGCTGACTTTGTGTGTTCCCCATACTTTCACGTAAATATACCCACATAGAGTCTGGTAGCCATGCTACTACAGTAATTGTATCCCCTATTTATGGCTGGTGTAATTAAGACTCATGTACGTAGAGAAAAACCCTAATCCGAAACCCTAGCTATAAAGACCCCTTCCTTTTACAAGAAGGGGGACCGAGAGATCACATAGCAAAAACTCTACCAAAATCTCTCTAGCTTCATCTTCTTCAAGAGAACCCGAGAGAAACATTGTGAGTGTGTGAAGTTCTTATGCACCAGCCATCTTACTGTAATCTTTTCCAAGTATAATAACATCGACTCGTGGACTAGGGCTTGTTAACGCCTGAACCACGTAAAAACACTGTTTGTTTAGTTACATTTCAGTATTTCTACAGTTCTTATCTTTTTATTATTCTGTTAGTTATTCGTTTCCGAAAAACTCGGTAAACATATAGTATATGATAACCCATCTAGGTCCTTTGTCTACTAATCGAGATAGGGTAAATCATAACTCTAAACCATGAAAATGAAAATTCATGGGGTTTTCTTTCTAAGCAACTATCCAAGTGACTACAAAACATATTTATACATATATATATACATAGTGCATATCATAGCATAAAACATATTAAAACATATAAACACACATAATATATCTTATTTTCCTTACCAAAAACTGAGATATGGAGACAAGAACGCGATTTAGAACACTCCTAAAACCAACAGTAAGAATCGTGAGTTTCTAAAGAAAAGGAGATGAAAAGAGAACTAAACCATCAAAGAAGAAACTTACCGAAAAGAACCTTAAGTTTCAGGAAACTTAAACACCTAACCAAGATTCATAAATAAGAGTTAGGATCTGAAAGAAAGCAAAGAAAACTAAAGAACTATGAAAACTGAACTTAAGGATAAGAACACCTTGGATAACTATGACTTTGATCTACACCTCGATACTGAAATAACACTATATCTTACTTCCCAAGTGTTTAGAAAAGCTTAGATTTGAAAAGCTCTTAACCCAAAACCCAAGTGTTCCTCTCTATAGTAATCTTAGCGGCTTGGAGGCTCTGAAGAATGCTTGAAGAATGAAGGAAATGGCTGAGTATAGAGTTCAAGGAGTGAAACTAACCCCTTTTAATTTGAATAAATAAATGAATATAAAATGAAAAATATTTGAATTTTAATTCAGCAGATGCCTAGAACTTGGTCAAAATCGATCGAAGGCAGGTCCAAGTGGTTAAGGCTATTTTTAAATTTTAAATCCTCAAGCTTCCAAAAATATATGACAGGGGCGATATATTGCCTACCTTGGGTGATATATCGCCTAGACCTATATCCCGAGCCCCATTCGTTTGTTCGTGCAAGGTCGACGTGTTTTTCGTATCTCCCGTAGGTGACATATCATCCCTTATAGCTGTGATATATCGGCATACGTTGATATATTAAACACGTATTTGCACTTTTTCAACATATTTTGAATTGATTAAACAGCTTTGACTGAGTCAAAACGTGATCCTAACAGCTGCTGGAAGGTTTTGGAGCTTCTAGATCTTTCTTTTAATTAAACTATTCATCAAAAATACTTAAATCCTTAATAAACATGATTATGACAAGTGTCACATTCTTAATAATTCTATTTAAACCTTAGGTTATAATAAATAATATTTCTAGGACCTGCAATATTAATCAAACCTTATGTTACAATTAATATTTCTAAACTATAGGTTAAACTTATAAAATCCATAACTGTTGCGATGAGTTTCAACTAAGTCCCAGCTTGAACCAAAATCCACATAAACTAACATTCTACAAACTACTACTACTACTACTATCTAGCTAAGTATAATTCTGAGACACTACATTAACGCATGAATCAAAGGATCATATGACATATATAGGAGTTCATAGTAACCTCAGGATTAAGATCATCGTGTATATGATCATCGTTTGATGTGTTTGATTAATACTATGAAACAATGTTTAAACAAGTTTTAACAAATCACATCTGGTCCAGTTCTATATATCATTATATATAAAGTACCTTTACTAAAGTGTCCTACTACACTAGTGGCCCAGATTTATATTCATAATACTAACAAACCTTACTAGCAGTAATTAATCTAAAGATTCCATAAATTTATTTTACTGCGAACTCTTTCAAGTTTATTATCTTAATCTCGATCCTCTTATACCAATATGAGATTAAGACCACATAGATAAACTTTGGAATTTTCTGATATTTACTTAATATTTTCAACATAATATCAGACATATTCTATATATATATATATAATAATTCAACTCAATTATTTATGTCATTTAAAATATTTGTCAACTACAATTGCTTTAAGAGCACTATTCACAACAATCTCCCAATTGCCCTAAAGCAAATTGAGGCATCTCTCTCAATGTGTAATTCATATTATCCTGAACGAATTTTTCTAACAAAGTCTTTGTTAACAGTTTTGTAAGAAATTGTTTTGAAGCTATCTTCAAGGTCATTACATCAATTATGTAAAATTTTCATGAATTAAATGATAGTTCATTTCATGTGTTATACCCTCTCATGATTTCTAGTTCTTCTAGAATAGTTTTATCTCAATTACTTTCGCAATGAGATACTAGTAGTTTATTCAAGTCTGAATCCTTTTCCAGAATGGTAAAGAACTCAACTAAATCAAATAGCCTATTTAACTAATCGTAGCTATTACTTTTCAGCTTCTATGGTGAAACATAAAAATCTAAAATGTCCAATACATTTCCAGATTAATGTGTCTCTTACACAGATATGGAAATTGATTATGATATCAATCTTTGAAGATTTCTATCTGGTTTAAAATCAGTTCATCCTTTGGGATTTAAGGTCACTTCCTAAATACACAAACATATAATCTCCATTATATTCAAGATACTCAAAAGATTAAGTCCTTATAATTATTCAATGACTAAATCCATCATTGGATTGACAACTGTTGACTATTCCCACAGTTTAACAAATTGTTGACGCGGTTTTTCGCCAAAAGTGTATTATGAAATTAGCTGGAATAATTAGTGCTTAAAGATAAACCGTAATCAGGAAAATCACACTTAGGGATGTTAGAAATAACATATCACGAACACTCATTTCTTTTTTACGTGGTTCAAAGGCTAAAATCCCCCAAGTCCACGAGTCGATATAATTACTATATATCTCTCTATATTTTTGCAGAGTATTGCATTATAGAGAAAGAAGCCAACCCCTTCCCTATTTAAGGTCCTAGTATTTATAGAAGAACCATCCCAGGACAGGGGTCGGGGTCATCACGTGAATACAAATCCTTCCCATCACTTGTCTTACACAAATGATGAATATTATAAATGTATGGTCTAATCATTAGGTAAAAATGATCATGGGTCGTCTGGCATAATCGGACATGTGATGTCTGATCACGCACGTTTATATTATGTGTCCGAGAATTCAGGGATAATCAGACATGTGATGTCTGATCACACATGTTTATATATTACATATTCGGATTTATAAGAGTTCCTAGAAACGGCAGATCTGTAGTGTACCCCAGCCTGAACATAACTTCAGTTCTCGTCAAGGATGTTGTGCTTCATATGCATCTCTAGCTCGTGTCTTAATGCTTCATATTCCTCACCTCGTGTTATTACCTGGGCAGTCGTACTGCCTTTGCAGAGGAAATAACAACTGGTAGATCCTTTAGTACTGTTCTTAGCTAGCCAGCTGTACTCGAGCTGCCTGAAAGACCCGGGCTGAATACCAGGATGTACATTTGCCCCCCAAGTCCCTGCCCGTGTCTTATGACGTCACTCTGACTGACATGGTGGGGACTTTTAAACTTCTGCCGCAATTTCCCAGGTTCGACACCACTTAAGTATGGCACATGTGGAACGCCGTGATTGGCGTCTGTTTGGGTTTCGAGGATTGTATTAAATGGCCTGGCCACCTTTTTGTCGCCGTTTAATCTTTCGAAACATGACCATCGCATCTCGCATTAGCTTGATCGGATGGTCCATATTTCTATATGCCTATTACGTATAAATAGGGCTGGCAATTTTCAGTGTTCATCACCTTTCATTCGAAACTTTTCCTCATTTTCTCTCTTCTGAACTTCAAAAACCCTTTTTCCTTTTCTCACAAAATCCCAGAAGTATGCCACCAAAACCTTCGAAAACCCAGTCACTAAGGATCTTTCCTGGAACTCTCCTTCTAAGTTGCTCATTCCTTTCATCGAAGAATACACTTTAAGTTTTTTGTTTTGCTAGTTTTCGCGTGTTTCTCCTTTTCTTTTATCATGCTAATCTGCACTTCATCTTCGTTAAAATTAGGTTGCTTCTAAATGTTTCTGGTACATAGGTTTTGATTTAGGTTTATTGAGTAGGCCCTAAAATGAGTTTAGGATTGTGATGTTCATAAACTAGGTAATTTCTGGTTAATTTTAGGAAATACCCATTCGGCTTGTAGAAGTTGAAATGTTTTTTAGGGTTTGACATTAGTTTGCTTAGGGGCTATGCTTCTAGGGTGGTATTAGCCCAAACCACCCCCCCCCCCCCCAAGGAAAGTAGTGGTCTGACTGTCTGACATACGAATCCCCAAATATCAGGGGTTTGTTGGGAAACCTAGGCGCGTAGCATAGGTAGTGTGTGGCACCATATCGCGGGCTGAGATTGCCTAAGCTCATGTGTTAGAATCCTCAGCCTTTCTTTGTTATTTCTTGCCTATATAAAAATTCTAGGTCGCCCACTAAGAGTTCCATCGTTCTTGTTCGATAGGCGAGCTAATGGCACCCAAGAAAGGCGCGTCCAAGAAGAACGTAGCTGGCTCATCATCCCAGCAAGCTAGGAAGGGAAAGGAGGTTGTGCTGGAATCCCCTATCCCTCAGTTAGGCCACATGGTGGAGGAGCAGGAGGTCGTAGTTGGACCTGATGCCTTCTTTGAGGCAGAGAGGATAGCCTCTAAGATTACGACCCAAGGAAGGGTCAACAAGATCATGCTGTCCCATAACATCGAGGTCGGGACTGGTGTTCTCATTGCCCGACCTCCCTTCGAAGGGGAGAGGAGCTGCACACCACTCCAGGATGATTTCGTGGCCTGGAGTGATGAGAAATTAAAGGCCAGGGCCTTCCTTCCCCTCGACCAATACTTCACCGACTTCCTCAACTATGTGCAGTTGGCACCGTTCCAGCTCCCCCCAAACTCGTATCGGCTGTTGGCGGGGTTGAAGTACCATTTCTTGAGGTATGAGTGGGAGGTCCCCATCCCTGCAGACATTCTCTACTTCTTCTGCCTCAAGGCCAGCCTGGATCAATGGGGACGAGGCGACGTGTTCTACTATCTGACCCGATTCTCGAACTCACCCGCAGTCATCGAGCTGCCTAGCCACCCAAACGACTTTAAAGACCAGTTCTTTATGTCGAATGGGTTTCGCAACTGCGAACACCAATATTTCAACCACCCTCATAAGTCTTCTTTCTCTCCCTAGCTCGTGGAATTATTCTTTTCATACTTAGTCTTCTCGCGTGTATACTTACTAAAGTATCTTCGTGCAACCATTTTTGCGAGGATGGCCAAATCAGTGACCCTTGGTGGTCAATACGACACTTTGGAAGGACTTCCGTCCAGAGAAAAGGATTACCGCCAGCTCGTGTCTGGTGACACAATGTTGGCATGTAAGTTGATTGCTGAAGGCCAGACCCTATCCTTGAGGAGGACTCGAGCTAACCACCCGGTCGCCTGCGAGCTAGCGCCCATCCTCGAATAGGGAGCCGAGGCCGATGATGATGAAGAGTAAGAAGAGGCCGAGGTGCTGCTCATGAGAAAAAGGCGAGCTTCTGAGGCCGCTCAGGACCCAGACATGGGATGAGCTTTGTCGGGGGTAGCAGCTGGCCCCTTTGGCCAAGGTAACCCGTACCCCTTTAGGGACTTAGATAGGGCTGTCGCTGACCTCAATTTAGTTAGGTTTAACCCAAACCATCTCGTACACCGTCACCCTAATGACCCCGACCGTAACATAACCCTGCTCCAGTGCGTGGATCACTTAGCAGTTCGCCACAACATGGACCATCCTAAGGGAACCATAGTTGTAGATAACACCCTCTCCTTTAGGTCAACCCTTTTCGAAGAGTACGGGACCAACCTTAGGTCATGGCCTTCCCCTCTCCAAGGTGTTGTTGCCCCTGGACTTAGGCAATTTGTGGAGGAGTCCAGCCCCGAGGTAGAACCCGAGCCCGAACCTCCCCTAATCGAAGAAGTTATAGACTTAGGTTCCCCTTCTCCTATAGCGGTTCTAAGGCTGGAGGTCGTGGCAATAGACTCCTCGTCTAGCTCGGAGGGTAGGACTTCTTATTATATTGCATATACATTCTTATGTATACTGAAGAATTTGTATGCATACTTACGTAATTCCCATTCTTTTTCAGGTGAGGAGATGGCACAACAAGGGGTTCCCGACATCCGTGCGATGTTCCAGGAGGAGAAATTCAGCTCGGGGTTGACTGTAAAGAAACCCCAGTTCTCATCCAAGAAGGTGCCACCTGCGGAAGGAACGACCTCTAAATCCCCAGCTAAGGGGAAAGACCAGAGCCCGACAGCTCCAGCTGTTGGTGCTCAATACAAAAGGGGTCTTCCTCCACCTCCTCCCCGGTTTCCTTCCGGTCCTGCTCAGGACCAGACAACATCGGTTGATCCCCCAGCTCCAATCATCCTTGCCCCCACCGTACGCATCCCAGTCAATGCTCAAGACCTGGAGCAAATTCCAGACACTTTTCGGGGGACTATCTAGGAGACAGCGAACCACACGGTGGAGCTCTTTTGTAAGGCCAAACCGACGGACCTGAGGGAAATCGAGGAGAGGAGCTCGGAGAATGTCATGGAATCCGCGCTGGGGATGAACCTCATAGTAAGATGACTTTCCTTGACTTAACATATTCTTTTGATCTTGTCCTGGTATGTGCCTAACTGCTTTCTTACTTTTTGCAGGCGGTCTTGGCTTAACATCGCAGCATAGCTCGGGCTAGGGCTAGGAATGAAGAGCTTAAGGTCGAGCTCCAATCCGCTCAGGCTGCCCTGTCTGCTACCCAAGCTGCCCTCGCAGCTGCTCAACAAGGCGAATTAAGTGCCAAAGCTGCCCTGACGGCGGCCCAAGAAGGAGAGCAGGCTGCAAAGGCTGCCTTAACAGTGGACCAAGAGGGCGAGCAGGTTGCGAAGGCTTCCATGGCTGCCGTGTAGGCCGAGCTCGTGGAGGTCAAGGCCAAGTAGTTGGAGGTGGAGGCTGCTACTAAGGAGGAAAAGGCGGCCTCAATATCATCCATGGAGAGCATGCTCTATCATTGCTGGGCCTTCAACCAAGAAGGCAACTTCTCCTTTTTTTTCCCCCTGATGTGTGGGATCTCTACCTTGAGAAGCTCAAGGCTTGAGCATAGCAAGAGAAGTTCGAGACAGGGGAAACCTCCATCACTGGCGGGCAGGAGACCGAGGAGGTGACGTCCTCAGAGCGCCCTGGAGGGGCTTAATTGTCTTTTTTCTTTGTTTATTTTTACACTTTTTTTGTAAACATTTGTCGTTTTTGGCTTAGTACGAGATTATTTTCCTCAAGACAGTTTATTTATAATTCCAATATCTATTTTTTTATCTATTCCCTGATTTTTTCTTATGCTTCATGACTTGTACATTCAAAATCTTCAAGAAATGATTCTTAGACCGAGGTAGATATTTTAATTTTGGTTGTAACCAAAATTGGTGTTGATTTATATCCTACCTGTTAGGTATCAGGCCTTGGACCCGGTTGTATCCGGGATTTTGAATTAAAACTTAGTTCGTGTTAATTTTATTGACACCTCGTGCTTTTTAGAAAGAAAAAAAAAGGTTAATTAATTTTTACTAACTTCCAAGTTTTGGACCTGGTTGTATCCAGGACTTTTAATTAAAACTTAGTTCGTGTTAGTTCTTTGACAACTCGCATTTTTTAGAAAAAACATTGGTTAATCAATTTTTACTAACTTCCAAGTTTTGGACCTAGTTGTATCCAGGATTTTTAATTAAAACTTAGTTCGCGTTAGTTTTTTGACACCTCGTGTTTTTTTTAGAAAAAACACTTGGTTAATCAATTTTTACTAACTTCCAAGTTTTAATCCCCTTCTCGGGGTATATGCCCCCCCAAGCAATCATAAAGTGAACTTTCTTGATTGCTTTGGACCAACTCTATCATCCGAACTCAACGTAGATGGAACCATATAAAAACACAAGAAATACACAATGCTTGTTTTATTTCTTAAATTAAATGGCTTTTATAACTAAGCCTTACATAGACAGGTGGTAAGATCATTGATAATACTTTTTTAGGTGCATAGCATTCCAGGTCCGTGGAACTATTTCTCCATTAAGTCGAGCAAATTTGAAGGTTCCTTCATGTATGGCTTCCACTATTTGATAGGGTCCTTCCCAACTCGGATCCAAAGCACAATCTTTGGGGTCCTTGCCTGCCAAAAATACCCTTCGGAGTACCAGGTCGCCTAAACCAAAGATACGCTTCTTGACCTTTGAATTAAAATAACGAGTGATTTTTTGCTGGTAATGCGCGAGCTGTAGCCACGAATCTTCTCGTTTTCATCAATTAGGTTCAGGGACACGCTGAGCAACTCATCATTCCGTTCTTGGCTGAAGGTCTGGAGCCTGTGCGTGGTTATTTTGTTTTGACGGGAAGGACGACCTCACTTCCGAAAGTCAGGGAGAACGGAGTGTGCCTCGTAGAAGTTCGGTGGGAGGTCCGGTATGCCCACAGCACCTGCGGTAGCTGCTCGGGCCAGACTCCCTTGGCCTCATCCAACCTTTTCTTAAGGCTCGCTTTGAGTATCTTGTTCACGGCCTCGAATTTCCTGTTGGCTTGTGGGTAGGCCACCGAAGAGAAAATCTTAATTATGCCATGCTTCTCACAAAATTTGGTGAAGAGATCGCTATCGAACTGAGTTCCATTGTCTGATACAATCTTTCCAGGCAGTCCAAATCGGCAAACTATACTCTTGACTACAAAGTCGAGAACCCTTTTTGAGGTGATTGTTGCCAGGGGCTCCGCTTCCGCCCATTTTGTGAAATAATCGATGGCCACTACTGCATAGTGAACTCTTCCTTTTCCCGTGGGCAGGGCTCCAATTAAATCGATTCCCCACACCGCGAATGGCCATGGGGATGATATCATTTTCAGCTCGACTGGTGGAGCTCGGGCGACCGTGCCAAACTGCTGGCACTTGTCACACTAGTGTGATCCCCACAGAAACCTTCATGCACCTCCTACAAAATAGTTTTGGCCTCCTCTGGCAGAACACATCGCGGAAGAGGCAAGGAATGGCCACGTCGGTACAGCGTCCCATCCACGATTGCATACCTCGGAGCTTGATAGAGTATCCTCTTCGCATCTTTTCGCTCATCAGGTAACTTTCCCTATCGCAAGATACTCTATTATGGGAGTCATCCAGGTCGGTCTGGTATCGATCATCTCGACCTCCATCGTACTTTCTACCACGCTCAGATTTTCCAAGAATTCCATCGGTACTATGCTAAGGGTCTCGGCTTCCTTGGAGGTATCGAGTCTAGCCAATGCGTCAACATTAGCGTTTTGCTCACGAGGAATCTGCTCGACTAGGCCATATTCAAACTTGGACAGCTCCTTCTTTACTTTGGCCAGGTAAGCTGCCATCTTGGTCCCCCACGCTTGATATTCTCCAGACACCTGGTTTACCACGAGCTAGAAATCACTGTAGCATTGGACGGCCTTGGCCTTCAACTCCTTCGCCACTCTAAGCCCAGCCAATAAGGCTTCATACTCGGATTCGTTGTTGGATGCCACAAACCCGAACTGCAGCGCGGAGTGGAAACGATGCCTTTTTGGGGATATTAAGATGATCCCAGCTCCGGACCCGTTCTTGTTAGATGATCCGTCCACGAAGATTCTCCACAATTCCTGCACTGGTTCTCTCAAGGGCTTCTCTTGGAATCCAGTGCATTCATCCATGAAATCAACCAGGACTTGGCTTTTGATCATAGTTCGGGGTATGTATAGTATCTTAAACTGGCTGAGCTCGACCGCCCACTTCAACAGACATCCTGATGCCTCAGGTTTCTACAGCACCTGCCTTAAAGGCTGATTGGTCATGACGTGGATTGAATGGGATTGGAAATACGGCCTAAGCTTCCTAAAGGCCGTAATGAGGTAGAACGCAATCTTTTCCATTAGGGGATACCAATATTCAACTTCGAGAAGTCTTTTGCTTATATAATATACTGGCTTTTGAACTCGATCCTCTTCCTGGACCAGTACTTCACTGGTTGCATTTTCTGTCACAGCTAAATAACGAAAAAGGGGCTCTCCTGCCATTGGTTTAGACAGTACTGGTGGCTCGACTAAATGTGTCTTTAGATTGAGGAAAGCCTACTCGCACTCCTCAGTCCATTCAAACTTCTTGTTTCTCTGAAGCAAGTTATAGAATGGAAAACACTTGTCAGTGGACTTAGAAATAAACCGATTAAGAGTAGCCACTCTTCCTATCAGACTCTAGACATCTTTATGCGACCAGGGCGAAGGCATTTCTAACAGCGATTTGATTTTGTCGGGGTTCGCCTCTATCCCCCTAGTGTTGACTATGAACCCCAGAAACTTTCCCGACGCCACTCCGAAAGTACACTTCTAGGGGTTTAACCTCATACAATACCTCCTTAGGATCCCAAAACATTCCTTCAAGTCGGAGGCATGGTTATCGGAAGTTTTTTACTTGACTAGCATATCATCAACATACACTTCCATGTTTTTCCCGATCTGATCAGCGAACATTCTGTTGACCAATCTTTGGTAGGTCGCAACAATGTTCTTCAGTCCGAAGGGCATGACCTTATAACAGTAAACGTTGGTTGGAGTCATAAAGCTAGTATTCTCCTGGTCTGCGGGGTTCATAGCGATCTAGTTATATCCAGAGTATGCATCCATGAAGGACATGAGCTCGTGCCCTGCGGTGGCATCCACCAATTGGTCAATCCTTGGCAAGGGGAAACAATCCTTGGGACAGGCTTTGTTCAAATCAGAGAAATCGATGCAGCTCTGCCATTTTCCATTTGGCTTTGGGACTAGGACAGGATTGGTGACCTAGATCGGGTATTTAGCCTCGTGAATAAAACCGCATTTTAAAAGCCGAGCTACTTCTTCTTCAAGGGCCTCAACTCGGGTCATACCCAGATGCCTCTGTTCTGGGATTTCGCAGGCATGCTTTTGTCCAAGTTAAGGGTATGCATGATGACACTCGGGCTAATCCCTACCATGTCTTCATGGGACCAAGCAAAAACATCTAGATTTTCCTGTAAAAATTTTACCGGCTCTACCTTTCTCTCAGTGTTAAGATTTTTCCCGAGCTTAACTACCCTCGAAGCATCTTTGGGGTCGACGTTTACTTCTTCAAGTTCTTTAATAGCTTGGAGCTCAGATCTATATTTGCCTATTCGTGGATCAATATCATCGCACAGGATGGTATCCCTGCCACTGACTTGCTGAGGTTCTTCCATCCCAGGATCAGTTCTCACTTCCTGGGATTCCTCACCCCCATCCTGCACGGCCATCGTCTGCTACCCAGGTTGTGACTTTCCCTTCATGGAAATGCTATAGCATTCCCTGGCAGCAAGCTGATCACCTCGAACAGTACATATTCCCGTAGATGAGGGGAATTTGATCACGAGGTGGCGGACAGATGTTATGGCTTTGAATGCCATCAGTGTGGGTCTTCCCAAGATTGCATTGTACGCGGTTGGACAATCAATGACCACAAACTCGAGCAGCTTGGAAATAGTTCGTGGTCCCTCACCCAAGGTTATCACTAACTTGATCGTTCCAATAGCTGCTGATCCCTCGCCAAAAAATACATATAGCATCATGGAGGTTGCCTTCAGCTCGGTCACAGACAATCCCATTTTCTCCAGTGTGGACTTGAATAGTAAGTTCACAGAACTCCTGTTATCAACCAGTGTCCATCTAACTCTCCAATTGGCAAGTTGGACGGTTATGACTAGAGGGTCGTTATGCGGGAACTGGACATGACTGGCATCTTCCTCAGTAAAACTGATTGGTTTCTTCTCCAGTCGTTGCTTCTTAGATAAACGTTGCTCCGGGACGAACTCAACTCCATTGTGAGACCTTAGCTCATTGATATACCTCTTCTGGGCACCTTTGCTCGTGCCTGCCAGATGACGGCCTTTGGATATGGTTGTTATCTCTCCCCTATTATCGGGGGAGGGGTATCTTGATTCACCTGAGCTCCGGTCTGATTTACGGGGACTTCTAGAGCTGATTGAATGTTTTTCCCAGCGAGCTAATTAGGGGTGACTCGATTCCGGGCGTATTAAGCCAGAGGCCCGGCCCTGATGACTATCTTGATCTCATCCTTCAAATGCCTGCAATCATCGGTGTTGTGACCAATGTCAATGTGGAATTGAAATTTTTTTGAAGGGTCTCTCTTCACCCTTTGATTTTTTAGAGGCTCCGGCTTCTTCCACGGAAGGCGGGCAAAATTTGCCAAGAAGATGCGCTCTCTGGTATCCGTGAGGTCGGCGTAAGTCACATAGATTGGTTTGAACTTCTCCACGGGCTTATTTTTCTTTGAACCATTCTGGATGCCCTCACCACTTCCCTTCCTCTTGCTTCCTCCCCCTTGGTTATTTTGGGTAACAGTTTGAGTCGTGGCTGCAGTGTCTGTTACCGCTCCAATGGGCTGGGCAGGGACTTGGCTGGTTCCTGCGACCGATGCTCGCACCTCTTCCAAGTTGATCCACCTTTGAGCCTTATTCAGGAACTCATCCACGGTGTTGACGCCCTTTCTCTGGATTTCTTTCCATAGGTTGCCCCTAACAAGGATTCCTGTTCTCATCGCCATAAGCCTAGAACTTTCATTCGCGTCCCTAGGTTGCACAGACATATTGGTGAACCTACTCAAATAAGCTTTCAGAGGTTCCCCGGGCTGCTGCTTTACGTTGGCAAGGGAGTCTGCCTTGATACGAGCTGCTTGAGAAGCCTAGAACGCCCTCTTAAAGTCAGCGGAGAAGCTCTTCCACGAGCTGATAGAATGCTTTCTATATTGCTTGAACCATTGCCTAGCCGGTCCGACCAGGGTCGAAGGAAATACCAAGCACCTCAACTCAGGTCTGATATTGTGGGCCATCATCAGAGTGTTGAACATTCCCAAGTGGTCGGACGGATCTCCATCTCCATCGAATTTTGATAAATGGGGCATCCTGAAACCTGATGGGTATGGTGTGGCTGTGATGTTGGGGGTGAAGAGCTCGAGCTTGTCCCCTGAGCCATACTTGTCTTTTTCCTTCTCTGATAGGAATCTTTTCATCAGCTCCTCCATCCGGGATAATCTCTCGAAGGTTTGGTCCTTGTCCCTCTGGGGCTGTCCAACAGCTCTCGTTTGGTCGTACACGTTTGGCGGGTTATTGTCCCTCCAAGCTCGAGCCTGGTTTGGTGGGAAATTCCCATTGTCACGTACTTTGGAAGGCCTTCCCTCGTGGTGAGTGCCACTAACTCCATCGCGAGCTGGATTTCTCCTCTGTGAATTCAGGCAATCTCGCAGGTCGGTTTGCAGATCAACTTGAGGATTCTGAGCTGAACTCAGCTGATTCCTCAAATCTGCGCTGATCCTATCACTTCGACGGCCCTCTGTCCAATAACTTCCATTAGAGAAGCTCAGAGCTTGCAGTTGAGGATGAGGATCTGGGATATTCCCGTGTGCTCGTGGGACATGAGCAGGGGCAGCGGGAGGAGGATTCCTCCTGCTGTTTCCGCAGGTAGGAACGTTTCGAGCTGAACGGGGTGGAGATGGATGCCTTATCGGCGACGGAGGATTTATAATCGATGAGGCGATTCTCGTCCCATCAGGTCGGACCAAACTAGCCGGTGGTCGCTCTGCTCCAACATTTCCAATTCCCTGTGTTTGGTGATCTGGTCGTGGCATAGGGAGGTCGGTTGGGACATACCTTCTTTGCAAGTTCGTCCTTGACCTATGTGGTTTGCCATGGGCGCTCCTGGGTGCATTTGTCAGTGGCGCTAAACTCAGAGATGAGGTTCTGACCGATCGACTGACTCATTGATGATCCTTGGGAAAGCCACCAAATAGGGGTTCTTGGTGACTGTGCGAAATGGGCGTAGAACTTGGAGTTGAGGTCCTAACCGATTGACTCGATCTGGGTCGACTATCCCAGTGAGATTTACAAGTCCTGCCTTGCCTCTTTCCGATGTTAACGTCGGTTACAAGAGGGGGTAGCCGATCCAAGACCTCCTCGATTTTCTTGTTTGCTTTGGCTAGATGGCTCCTCAACTGCATGTTCTCCAACTCCACCGCAGTCAGGTAATCCGGGTTCGGGTTTGGCGGTAGAGGCGCTGAACTTCCAATGTCATCATGACCCAACAGTTGCTTTCCCGACAGCTGCTGAATCTCTGGGTTTTGTTCGTCAAAAAAAGCGGTATGGTGAGCCTCTTGCCCACCATGCTGATCTATTTCATTACCGTGCCTTGAACGAGTGACCACCATGATGAACTTTGTTCTGAATCTTATTCGATAGCACGAATTTGCAGCTCTCAATGAAAGCACCAAACTGTTGATGCAGTTTTTTGCCGACAGTGTATTATGAAATTAGCTGGAATAAATTAGTGCTTAAGGGTAAACCGTAATCAGAAAAATCACACTTAGGGATGTTAGAAATAACATATCAAGAACACTCGTTTCTTTTTTATGTGGTTGAAGGCTAAAATCCCCCAAGTCCACGAGTCGATATTATTACTGTATATCTCTCTATATTTTTGCAGAGTATTGCATTACAAAGAAAGAAGCCAACCCCTTCCCTATCCAAGGTCTTGGTATTTATAGAAGAACCATCCCAGGATAGGGCTCGGGGTCATCACGTGAATACAAATCCTTCCCATCACTTGTCTTACACAAATGATGAATATTATAATTTACATTATGGTATGGTCTAATCATTAGGTAAAAATGATCATGGGTCGTCTGGCATAATCGGACATGTGGTGTCTGATCACGCACGTTTATATTACGTGTCTGAGAATTCAGGGATAATCAGACATGTGATGTTTGATTACGCACGTTTATATATAACGTATTCGGATTTATAAAAGTTCCTGGAAATGGCAGATCTGTAGTGTACCCTGACCTGAACATAACTTCAGTTCGCATCAAGGACACTGTGCTTCATATGCATCTCCAGCTCGTGTCTTAATGCTTCATATTCCTCAGCTCGTGTTATTACCTGGGGAGTCGCACTGCCTTTGCAGAGGAAATAACAACTGGTAGATCCTTTAGTACTGTTCTTAGCTAGCCAGCTGTACTCGAGCTGCCTGAAAGACCCGGGCTGAATACCAGGATGTACACAAATGTTAATTCGAAGACATAACATTCGATACATTAAACGGTCCATCACTGAGTTGTAGGAATACTGTCTCATGTCCTTCTTTTCTAGTAAAAGAATAAATGGACATTATTATTTAGATAATACATCCTCCTGACCGGGAAGGTAAAAATCATTTCTTGGATTTTTGTAAACTAAAGTATTTAAGCTTCTTATCTATATAAGTTGCTTGAGAAAGTGCCAAAAGATTGTTCATTCAATCTCTATAGACTTGAATGTATATAACTAATCTAATATTTAGAAATGTATAGCTAACCATTTCTTTTCTATTGATAATTTCTCCACATCATTCCCAATGATCAGAACGTTATCAATATTAAGAATAAGAATCACAACAGAATCTTTCTGGTCAAGATTTTCTAACAGTTTTGTCATATCATAATTATCATTTATACTCATTGATGAAATAGGTAGAACAAATATATTTAAAAAATAACAACTGGATTTATTATTCAAAAGAAATATCAAATTTGTTCACTCATCAAATAAATGAATCTAAATATAGTTTCTAGAAAGAATTCTAGAACTAATTTAAAGAAAGAACTTATTAGTTTCTTTCATAATGAAAATCAACTATTTCAAAATGACAAAATTTTAATTTTTTTTAAAATAAACAAAATAAATTTCTAAACTAATCTTTTCTTTTATTCAATCATCTTCATCATTTGTTCTTCGCTTTGATTTCAATGCAACTACTCTTTTTCTCAAAAGATTTATGCATCCATGAAGACAACAAAAGAAAAATAATATTAGTGGCATAATTTTGAATCAACCATTCAAAATATTAAAGAAGATTTTTTGAGTAAATTGAATTTACTCCGTATTTCAAAATTTTAGCATGTGCCAGAGCATCATTCTTTATCATGGCCCACATCTTGTATGCAGTTTCAATAAGCATATATATTTCTTTAAAGTCGCCATGCATGGTTGATAACATGCATTGACGTACCAGGCAATTCAATCTTATCCATTCAACATATTTTTCATGTTCATCAAAGCTGGATGAAAAGCTTGGAACCTCTGGAGGTAGATCATAGATCACTCCGTACAAGTTTTGTGTTCCAAAGAGAATGTGAATCCCTTCATACCATCTTCTTATGCGGTTAAGACTAAATGGAATCCTTTCCAAGAGTTTATCAATGAGGTGTGTGTGAATTCCCAAGTTTTCAAGTACTTGATCAGGATTAAGAGAATTAGCCATTGTTGCTAGAAATAAATAAATAAAATACAATGAATTAAAAACATATAATAAATACCAGGTTTTATTTGGAAAAGTAAACATGATGCATGAATGCAACATATAAAAACACGTAAAAATTGTATACTAATCCACGATAAATTAATTTGAAAATTAATGGACCAACCTTGGGGTAGGTCTGACTAATTCCAAATAAATTTTGAGATAAATCTCAATTTCATAAGTGAAACTTAATAAACACATTTTTCTCTTTTGAATTGTGAACTACTGCTAGTTTGGTCAAGATGCACTAGTCGTGCTCGAAAGCCTAGATACACATTCGAAGTGTAACCCATTATTTTCAATTAATGACTTAACTCAAGAGTGTGTCTTAGGGTCAGTCAAACTTGAAATACATCACTAAATATATTCTCATAAGAGAAGTCAACCTTGAGATAAAATAAACATATTCGGAAGCCTTTCCTTAGGGATGCCGCAAACAGAGGTGACATGAGGCCCTTCCTATGCCTCTCAGTGTTCAATCAATAATGGAGACTATGAGACTTATTGTCATAACTCCCTCTCCCACTCACTATTTTGGAAAAATGTGTTTTTCACAAAATCAATATTTTTAAATTTAGTTGTAAAAATAAATTTAATTATTTTTACCAAATTATATTCTAATAATTACTAATCCAATTAAGCAAAAAATAAAAATTTGTGCCCTTAATTATAATTTTAAATTTTCTTTAATTAAGAGAATATCATTTTTATTTTAATAAAATATTTTTCATTACAATAAAAAATTAAACAACTTTAATTTTGATTTACCATCTTAACTAATTAAGACTAAATTTATTATTATATGAATGATCATAAATAAACATATAATAAAATATAGGATGTTCCTAATAGCATGTTTCCACACGAGTGTAATGCATGCTAATTGCATATTGTGTGGGTATATGAATGGCAAGTTATAATGCATGACAAAATATTAAACACTTTAATCACATTCAAACATTTATAATAAGTAAAGCAGGTGGGTAACTTTTGGGTATTTCTAAAAAAATTACAACACTTGCAAAAAATACATGAAAATGCAACCTAGACTATCTAAGGCCTGTTGAAGAGCACATTGATCTCTAACCTTGAGATGTAGTTTTGTTGAGCCAATGCCACCCTCTTTCCTATCCATTTTGAATTATACAAATTTTTAATTATTTTAAACAAATTTTTAAAATAATTAAACTTTGGGTTTTAACACCCAAATAGTTTCTAAGGCCCAATTTGAATTTGGATAATTTAATTCAAAAATAAAATTATACAATTTAATTTTAATAAATTAAAATTCATAATAATTTTAATTTTGGATATTTTAATTATAGAAGAGAGCAATTGAAACATTTTTAATTAAGAAAAATAATCAATATTATTTCAATTAAAGAAATTTCCAAATTAAAAGTATTTTAATTCAATTTCAAATTTTTAAATAAATGAATAATTAAAACGATTATGGTAACAACTCACTAGGGTTTGTAAGATACGAACCCTAGGTATGTACCAATGTAGGGCGGCAGCAGGGAGGTCTGGCGGTGGAGGCTGCATGGCTCGGGGTGGAGCTAGTAGGGGCGCACGCTGGGCAGGCACAACGCGGTAGGGGCGCGGGACTGGGAAGGCATGACGCGGTAGGGGCGCGCGATGTCACGGGTTGACATTTTGATAGCTGAAATGTCATTGCGACACCTTGACTCCTCTGAGCCAAGGTCAGCCTTCCAACCATTTAGATAGCAATGGGCACATTTTTCGCGCGACCGTGTGCCTTTGCACACTTTCATCGCACGAACAACTCTTGTCGAGTCACGCTCTTAAGCATATATGAGTGCATCACGAATCTCTAGCAAAGATACTCGCACTGTCCATAGGTTCTCACTATGGCAAGGAAAATCCCAGCACCGAGGCTCACCCAGAAATTCACAAGCCAAGGTTGAATGTATGGCCAAGAGCCAACACCAAGCTGGCGTGCCAACACCTCTCGTCATGTCCCATTCGATACTATCTAAATAGCTCTTGTCACGGACCAAGGACTCCCATATGTCCATGGTCCAATCCTCAAGGAATCATGCCTTCATGATTGTTTGCAGACCCTCGAGACTATCTACTAGACTAGTAGCACACACTTGATCTCTGTTCTTCTCATGCATTGTGCACCCTTCAATGCCTGTATGCTAGCAAGTCCCACGCATGACTTCCCGTGCCATCTCGTGTCAAGACTCATGGCCATGGTGCACCATGATGTCTCTCGAAGGTTTGGGCCATGTTCCATGCAAGCGACATACCATCAAGCCAAGAGAACCGTACCCATAAACATTTGGCAGCACACCTCAACGCACTACCGAGGCAACCTGGTAATGTTCATGAGTACTCCTACTTGTGCAAACATATGAGTCCCATCATGGTCCTCATATGCCTGCCCTACTATCCCTCCTAACTAGTAGTAGCTCACTTGACGCACCTGCACCAGGGGGTGGTGGAGAGCTGACACCACGTGCTCCCCTTACGATGAGCCTTCTGAGCTTTTAGCCTTCTACCAAGAACATATATGATTTTTGCTTGGGAGACATATTTGGCTTTCAGCTTGCCAATTCTCTGAATCTCCCAAATCTGATCATACAATTGCGTTCATTGACCCTTAAATATGGAACCTACCAAGTCTCGTCCATTTCCAGGCCATATTGAAGATATTTACGAAAATGACACTATCGTACAAACTAGGCATCAGCATGCACCCTCGCGTACGCATCTAACTGAGAACCAACCTAGCTTGTAACATTCCCTCAAGGTTGGCATGTTACACGTGATTGGGCAGGCGGGGCCTGGACAGGTATGGCGCGGCAGGGGCGCGCAACTGGGCAGGCAGGGCGCGGCAGGAGTGCAGGCGTTCGCAGGTGTAGGGGCACAACTCAGAGCTCGAGCCATCTCTTAATTTCATCCATAATTTTAAAAGGAAAATTAAAAAATTTCTATGCCCCAAAAACAGCTTACCTTTTTCATCTAGAAATTTTAAGAACAATTCCTAAACCCAAAAGTGTTATTATAAACAACCCTTAAGAATCTATCATCATGAATACAAACATCCATTCATTCAAACATATATCACATATAATATAAAAATGTACATAGTCCCACACAAAAATTAATAATATGCAGATATTATTGACTTTCTCTGGTACCAATTGTTGGAAAAACAATAAGAGTGCACAACGAAATTGGCGTGGTGGGCCAAGTGTATAAACAAAAAAAAAAATTCCATCTCTCATATAAACAATTTATATGTTCAAGAAAACACTCAGACAGAAACATTAATATGCAATATCATTAATCATACAACATATATATATAAATATACACATACTTTATATATTTATATCATATGCACATTTATACAAATAATCAAGAACATAAATATTTACCTCTTGAAACCTATCAAGTGTTCTTGAGTCTTTTCGTATATATATATATATATCGATCTTCCTATCCAACGCTTTGAGTACTCAAACCACGATCTTCCGGAGTGTTCTCTACTCCTCAATATGTGTGTGGGCACATAGAGAACATTGGTTTATAATTTAGAAATCACAAGTATATCTCAACACATGAGAACTTGGATTATGGCTTGAGAAGGGTTAGAATAAAAGAAGAAGATGATGTTAATTTCTTGCCTGACAAATTCTGAAACTTTTTCTGAATTTTCACTCTCTTGTTTTTCTTCTTCTTATTACATAATATATATATATAGAGAGAGAGAGAGAGAGAGAGAAATTATATATTACCTTATTATTCCTAATCATAATAGTAATATATAAATAACATCATAATAATGATAGGAATTGATTTATGTAAATTTCTAACTTACCAAATTTTAAAATATCTATTTTTTAAATTATTAATTAAATAAATAATAAAATAAAAACAATACTTATACTTTATCAGTACACTGTTGCACACATGGCACAGTCCCTGGACTGTGTCATGCGTGTATAACAGTATTCTCATTCAGGGATATTGTATTTTTCTTTTATTTATTTATTTAATTAAAATCAATCATTCCACAAAATATGGTATTATCTTTTTAAGGAAAAGATCAACAACCATATTTCAAAATTTAAATTTTAAATTTAAATTTAAATTGATGATCATCATTATCACCATATTTTAAAAATTCAATAAATAAAAAACTATTTTGACTTACCAGTTTTATTTTCTCCCACTCTAATAAAATAATTAGTTTCAAAATTTAATTTATTTATATATATATTTTAAAATTATATATTTAAATTAATAAACATATTTTTGAAAATTTAATAATTAATTCTAAATTAATTATTCAATCTCAATTATCATATAATTGCATATTTGACCCGAAGAATAAAATTCTTCTCAAATTTCCAAATGATAGATTTACCCTTGTATCAACTATTACATTGATATGGTGATGATAGAGCCACCCTAGGACCTATGGACCTATAATATCAAGCTCCAAAAAATATTAGATTATTAATCAAAGCTCTTTGATTAAATAATCATATTTATTAATCTCATGATTACTCCACTATAAATATGAGATTGAACTCTTGATAATTATAGACATATATTTACAGAGTATTTTATTAAAGAATAAAATGTGCATTGATATAATCATTGCATACAACGTTAATCTTCTATTAATGGTTCATAATTAAAAGGGAATAAAATTACTGTTTTACCCTCTTAACTATATCTTGTTCCTAGTGTACCATTGACTTTACTAGTGAAGGTAGTGCCACAACAAGTTTGCGACATGAGCGCACATAACCTTTTCAGTTCCAAAAGTCAACCTAATAGGGAACCATTATTCAATATATACGAAGGTATAGATTCCATATTTGTTAAACTATATCCCCAGCCATTTATTTCATTAACTCCCCAAAACAATTGTTCTTTGCCTGATCATTCTGACAAACCTTAACGCATGAATCAAATGATCATATGACATATATAGGAGTTCATAGTAACCTTAGGATTAAGATCATCGTGTATATGATCATCGTTTGATGTGTTTGATTAATACTATGAAACGGTGTTTAAACAAGTATTAACAAATCACATCTGGTCCAGTTCTCTATATCACTATATATAAAGTACCTTCACTAAAGTATCCTACTACACTAGTGACCCGGATCTAGGTCACTTGTATTCATAATACTAGAAAATCGTACGAGCAGTAATTAATCTAATGATTCCATAAATTTATTTTAGTGTGAATTGTTTCAAGTTTATTATCTTATTCTCGATCCTTTTTTACCAATATGAGATTAAGACCACATAGATAAGCTTTGGAATTTTATGATATTTATTTAATATTATCAACATAATATCGGAAATATTCTAATATATATAATAATTCAATTCAATTATTTTATTCATTTAAAACATTTGTCAACTACAATTGCTTTAAGGGCACTATTCCCAACAAGTATTTCCTTTCTCTCAATTCATCCCAATGAATGGGTAACCTATATTTCCTGCCATACAACATTTCATATGGAGCTCCTCCAATCGTTGACTGATAGTTGTTGTTGTATGAAAACTCAACCAATGGAAGATACTTATTCCAGGACCCCCCCCCCCCCCCCCCAAATTTAATACACATGCCCTATGCATGTCCTCCAGTATCTGAATCGTCCTCTCAGACTGTTCGTTTGTCTGAGGATGGTAAACTATACTGAATTTCAGTTGAGTTCCCATAGCCTTCTGCAGGCTTCCTCAAAACTTGGAGGTAAAAAAATGGGATTGTGATCTGACACTATGGATTTCGGAACCCTGTGGAGACGTACAATCTCCGTCACATACAGTTTTACATATTGGTCCATAGTAAAGTTTGTTCTCACAAACAGAAAATGAGCTAAGTTGGTATATCTGTCTACACTCACCCATACCGAGTCATGCTCCTGTAAAAACCATAGTGACGTCTTCCCTCTTCCACTCAGGAATACCTAAAGGCTGTAAAAACCTCGTTGGCGACTGGTGTTCGGCCTTCACCTGCTGATAGGTTAGACACTTCGCCACATAGTCAACCACATCTTTCTTCATCCCAGGCCACCAATATAAAGATTTTAAATCCTGATACATCTTCGTGGTGCCTGGATGTAATGAATATGGTGTGGTATGAGATTCATCAAGAATCTCCCATTTGATACCCATGTCCGTCAGAACACAGATCTAATCCTTGTATTTCAACAAACCCATCTCTATAACAGTATATTCCTTAGCTACTCCAACTAAAACGCCCTCTCTAGACTTTTTCAACTAGGATCATTCATTTGGCCATTCTTTATTATTCCCAAAAGAGTGGACTGCAAGGTAATATTGGCCAATTGGCCCACCACCAACTATATCTCTGCTCTAGTTATGTCTTCTGCCAATTCCTTCTATAACTGCTTTGTACTAAACAATTGTCCCGGTCCCCTCCAACTCAAAGTGTTTGCCACCACGTTGGCTTTCCCTGGATGGTAAAGAATCTCACAATCATAATCTTTTACCAACTCCAGCCAACGTCTATGTCTCATATTTAAGTCCTTCTTAGATGAAGAAATACTTTAGGCTCTTATGATTGGTGTATATCTCACACTTTTCTCTGTACAAATAGTGTCACCAGACTTTCAGTGCAAATACCACCGCTGTTAATTCCAAATCTTGAGTAAGGTATTGCTGTTTATACTCCTTCAGTTGTCGTGATGCGTAGGCAATCACCTTTCCAGTCTACATTAGCGCACAACCTAACCCTAATCTTGATGCATTGCAATACACCACAAACCTACCCCTTTTTGAAGGAAGGCTCGACACCAGAGTAGTAATCTGTGGTTGCTTCAACTCCTGGAAGCTGTTCTCACATTTTTTTGACCATACAAACTTCAAGTTCTTGTGGGTTAGTTTTGTCAGTGGTGTAGCAATCTTTGAGAATCCTTCCACGAAGCACCGATAATATCCTACAAACCCAAGGAAACTCCTGATCATTGAGGCGTTCCTTGGCCTCGCCCAATCCCAAATTGATTCAATCTTGGTTGGATCTACCTTAATCCCTTACATTCTAAATGTCCCTAGGGCGCTCAAGCGTATATTTTGATTTTTGGGTCAGTATAACCCTATTGGCCAGCATTCAACATGCTATTACTGCCCTTGACTTCTAAGTCAAGCCTTTAAGCTCTCCACTCATAAGCCAAGTCCTTTAACCTTTAACTAACAAGTTGAGTATTTCAATCTTCCACTGATAAGTCATGCCTTTAATCGTCGACTGATAAGTCGAGTCTTACCCTTTGATTGATAAGTCGAGTCTTAACCTTCGACTGATAAGTCAAGTCTTAACCTTCGACCGATAAGTTGGGTCTTAAACTTCGACTGATAAGTCGAGTCCCAACATCCGACTGATAAGTCATTTCCTTTAAAACCAATTGTATCCTTGACTATTAAGCCAAGCACTTTATCAGATAACACAGATAGACCTTTAGCTTATAAGCTGAGCTTCCTCAATCAGATATACAACTCAACAGTTAGTCCATAACACAAGTAAAGACAACACATTAAAAATGTTTAATAAAACATTCTCAGCATGACATTAATTTTGTACTATAATCGGGTCAAACCCTAAACGCAAACCAGGTGCAATTTTCTTACCCCAGGTCCGAGTGTAGTGTATATTAAGAACGACCCTTGAGTACGATCCTGGTTCCAAGCCCTTACCGATAACCTAGTCACAACCAAGTATAGAATCCCGTCAAAAAAGAGTAAATAAAGGATTCTGGACCGAGCCTGGCCTTCAGGATATCGAATCCATCTAAAATGGGGGAGCCCTTAGGTTTGAGTTCCCACACTCAAAACCTCCCCAAGGCCCAAAATCTCTTAAGCGTCGCGGCCCCCACCCATTTGAGACACGACTTGCTCAAGTCAGATGCTCGAGCCTCTTCCCTACCTACACCAGCCCCGCGGCGTGCCCTAGCAGGCACCGCGACTCAAAAGCCCTAACCGCCATTTGTTTCTTCTTCGTTCAAGAGAGCCACGGTGCCCCAAGAATAGGGCCGCATCTCGACCTGCAAACTTTGTTTTTCCACCATTTTTCTCAATCCAAAACCCTCCATAAACTTATCCAAACATAGCTCAATCTCAAAACAAAATTCCCAAACAATTCAGCACTCCAATATCATCAAAACTCATGCTAAACATAGCCCAAAACCTCCTCAAATCTCAAAAATTCAAAACTAAGTTTCTAAACTTTGAAACATAACTAAAACTAGAGAAAATTTAGGTAATTAGAGCTAGAAATTATTACCTTGGCTGCCCTAAGCGATGCTAAGTTTCTTCTCGAGCAATCCTGAGCGTAAACTTGTCTCGATTCCCCTTGATTCAGCCTTTCCTCCTCATAATTCAGAAAAGTTCCTCAAGCCACAAGAGAGAGAGAGAGAGATAGAGAGACTAACGTGAGGGTGAGTGCTTGCTAAGAGTTCTTTTGTGTTTGTGAGGTTTACTTAGACTCTAAGTAACCTTAAGCAAATCCCGAGGCATGGGGTCCCAAAACGTCCCTGAGGGAAAAATAGTGAAAACTCTCAGAATTCACTCCTAATATCACTAACTCCAAATATATCCTCAAAAATTTACTCCCATTGCCCAATATCCCGATAATGTGCTAAATACCTCTTGACTCACCCCGTGTTGGGTATTAGTTCTTGTTGTGACTTCCCTGCTAACTTGCTCTCTAGGATCACCTCATGGCGAGTAACCCAAATATATCCACATAATAATGTGGTCTCACCCATATTTCACATATATGCACATACATTTCAAAAGTACCCATAACGAGACAAATTACAAAAATTGCCCTTCTAATAAGAAACGGGTCCACATGCATATTTAATACACCTAAACATGCATATCTATTCATATTATAATATAACTCACACATTCATATAACCATGCACATACATATCACATATACACATAACTCTCATAAATTGCCATCCTGGCCCTCTAATCAAGGCCTTAGGCCTTATTAGGTAATTTGGGACGCTACAACTATCCCCTCCTTACAGATATTTCATCATCCAAATTTTTCCTAAACAGCTCGGGATACTGATTTTGCATATCTACCTCCAGCTCCCAGGTCGCCTCCTCGACCTTGCTGTTCCTCCATAATACCTTAACTAAAGGTATAGTCTTGTTCCTCAGGACTTTCTGTCCAAAATTTGAACTGGTTGTTCCTCATAGGACAAATCTGTCTCCAGCTCCAGATCCTCATAACTCAATACATGAGTCTCATCTGATACATACTTCCTCAGCATGGAAATATGAAATACGTTGTGCACACTAGATAGTGCAGGGGGTAAGACCAACCTATAAGCCACCTGACTGATCCTCTCCAGGATCTCAAATTGTCCAACAAACCTAGGGCTCAGCTTGCCCTTCTTCCCAAATATTTTCACCCCTCTCAGTGGTGAAACCCAAAGGAAGACATAGTCTCCCACCTGGAACTCCACGTTCCTCCACTTTGGGTCTGAATAACTCTTCTGCCTACTCTGAGATGCGAGCATCCGAGCTCTGATCTTTTCAATAGCCTCAGTGGTCTTCTGTACTGTCTCAGGACCCAAATATTTCCTCTCACCCATCTCATCCCAATGAATGGGAAACCTACACTTCCTACCATACAACATCTCATAAGGTGCCACTCCAATCGGCGACTCGTAGCTGTTATTGTAGGAAATCTCTATCAGAGGCAAATATTTGCCCCAGGACCCTTCAAAGTCCAATACACATGCTCTCAGCATGTCCTCCAGTATCTGGATGGTCCTCTTAGACTGACCATCAATATATAGATGATAAGTTGTAGTAGACTTCAGATGTGTACCCATTGCCCTTTCTAAACTTCCCCAAAACTTGGAAGTGAAGATAAGGCTCCTATTAGACACGATAGACCTTGGAGTCCCATGAAGGTGAACTATCTCTCTCACATAGAGATCTGCATACTGGTCAATTGTGTAATTCGTCCTCACTTGTAGAAAGTGAGCTAATTTCGTATACCGATCCATGATGACCCAGACTGAGTCGTGCTGGCCCACTGTCCTGGGCAATCCTACCACGAAATCCATTGTGATATCCTCCCACTTCCACTCTGGGATATCCAGAGGCTGCAATATCCCTGCTGGCCTCTGACGCTTTGCCTAGACCTGTTGACAAGTCAGGCACCTTGCCATGTACTCGGTCACGTCCCTCTTCATCCCGGGCCACCAATATAAAACTTTCAGATCCTAATACATGTTCGTGGTGCCCGGATGTAGAGAATCTCCTGTCTAATCCCAGTGTCCATCAGAATGCAAATCTGATCCTTGTATCTTAATAAGCTGGTGTCTGACACTGTGTAGTCCTCAACTACTCCAGCCAGGACGTCCCCTCTGATCTCTCCCAACTGTGGGTCACCTAACTACTTCTCCTTAATCATCTCCAAAAGAGTATATTGCATGGTAATTTTGGCCAACTGGCCCACCACTAGCTCAATCCCTGCTCTAGTCATATCGTCAGCCAACTCCCTGGATATCTGCCTAGCACTATACAATTGTCCCGGACCCTTCCAACTTAAGGCTTCTGCTACCATGTTGGCCATTCCTGGATAAAAGAGGATTTCACAATCATAATCCTTCACTAACTTTAACCAACTTCTTTGCCTCATGTTCAAATCCTTCTGGGTGAAGATGTATTTCAAACTTTTGTGATTTGTGTATATCTCACACTTCTCACCATATAAATAGTTCTGCCACACCTTCAATGCAAACACCACTGCTGCAAGTTCCAGATCATGTGTAGGGTATCTCTGCTCATACTCCTTCAACTGGCGTGATGCATAGGCAATCACCTTCCCTGTCTGCATAAGGGCACAACCAAGACCCTGCCTCGAGGAGTCACAATAAACCACAAACTTGTCCTGATCTGTAAGAAGGCTCAATACTGAAGCGGTGATCAAACTCTTCCTCAGTTTCTGGAATCTGGCTTCACAGTTATCTAACCATATAAACCTTTGATTCTTGTGCATCAGCTCTGCTAGTGGTGACAAAATCTTGGAAAACCCTTCCACAAAGTGTCTGTAATAACCTGCCAATCCCAATAAACTTTTGATCTCTAAAGAATTCTTCCGCCTTGGCCAATCTCTGACTACCTCAATCTTCGCTAGATCCACCATAAGCCCATCCTTACTGACTATGTGACCTAAGAAAGTCACCTGTGGTCATGATCTATTTTTGACTGAGAGTATACCAGTATATCATCGATAAAGATGATCACAAACTAATCCAGGTAATCTTTGAACACCATGTTCATCAGATCCATAAATGATGATGGGACATTAGTCAGTCCAAATGACATCACTAAAAAATCATAATGCTCATACCTGGTGCAAAAAGTTGTCTTTGGTATGTCCTCTCCACCAAATCGAAGATTTATCTTGGAGAATATTGTTCTACCCTGTAGCTGATCGAACAGATCATCAATCTTTGGCAGAGGATACATTTTCTTGATAGTCAACTTGTTCAGTTCTTTATAGTCAATACACATCCTCAGAGAACCATCTTTCCTCTTCACGAAGAGAACTGGTGCACCCCATGGAGAAAACATGGGCTTGATAAAACCCAAGTCTAGTAATTCCTGTAACTGAACCTTTAGTTCCTTCAGCTCTGCAGGAGCCATCCTATAAGGTGCCCTAGACACTGGCTCTGTCCCTGACACCAATTCAATCACAAACTCTATCTCCCTGTGTGGAGGTAACCCTGGTAAATCCTCTAGAAACACATCCAGAAACTCACAGACTAGTCAGGTCTGTCTTGGTCCCATTGACACGACTTGAGTGGTATCCACCATACTAGCTATGAATCTTATGCATCCTCCCTGCAGTAGGTCTCTAGCTCTAAGTACCGATATCATAGGTATATGGGGTCCATACATAGTGCCTCAAATACAAAGGGATCCTCACCCTCGGGCTCAAAGGTTACCATCTTCTTCTTACAATCTATTGTCGCCCCATATCTGGCTAACCAGTCCATACCCAAGATCATATCAAAGTTGGTCATAACCAACTCTATCAGGCTAACTGACAATTTTCTACCATCCACTGCCACCGGTAGCGACCTAACCCATCTCCTGGAAACCACAAACTCCCCGTTAGGTAACAAGGTTCCAAAACCTTTTGCATAGTATTCCCATGGCCTACACAACCTATCGATCACCCTACTAGATACAAAGGAATGCGTAGCCCCAGAATCAATCAAAATAGAATAGGAAGTGACAACACTAAAAAGCTGACCTGTCACTACTGAGGGTCAAGCCACAGCCTCTACTTGTGTCAATGCGAACACTCAAGCCGGATCCAAACTGTCTACCTTCTTTAGTTCTTCCTTCTTTGCCCTTGGGAAATCTTCTTGAGGTGCCCAACTATGCCACATAAGAAACAGGCCTTCACCCGACACCCTCCCAGATGACATCTCATGCATCTGACACATTTTGGATAAGTCCTCCAGCTCTCATTTCCGCCTTGGTGGCCAACCTGTGTACCCCGAGGCTTCCTATCTGGGCATGGAACTACAATGGTATCTGGGGTTTTCCTCTTCTTGTCACTATGGCCTCCGCCCTTACCAGGTCCAGTAAAGGGAGGCCCCACCCTCCTAATGCCCCTGTAATGACCCAACTATTTCTAAGACCTTGGACCATTAAAAACTACTAGACTTAGCTACTACCTTTAGAGGAAACATAAGAAATGATCATAACTTTATTAAAACACTAAAATGATTATTGTATCAATAACATAAAATTATAAATTAAAATGTAATATGGCATGGGTACCCATTGTTTGTAAAACATAAAACATAGCATTAAATTAATTGTTCAAAACTAAATGTGGAATTACAAAAGAAACATAATTCAAAAGACTAAATAAATGTCATCCTCGATCGACACGCAGTCCACTCAGTCCATTCATTCTTAACACTTAAGCCAAGCTACCAAGAATCCTTCCACCTCCATAATCACTCTCCTGCATCACACTAAAAATAAAGGAGTGAGCCTAATGCCCAGCAAGGAAAATCTACTATCAATCATATAACATAAATCATAAACATAAGGCTATATCATAAACATATAGTATAAAACACATATCACAACTCTAACCCATGTACATGGTAATCTTGGGGTTTGCTATCTAAGCAACTATAAGCCCCAAGCAACATAAAACATTGGGGTTTGCTAGCTAAGCAACTATAAACCTGAACCGACATAAAAGCATTGAGGTTTGCTAGCTAGGCAACTATAAGCCCCAAGGACTACAAGACATATTCATATATATATATATACATATCATAACATAACATATCATAACATAAACATATTATAGCATAAACATATCATAACATATAAGCATATAAAAACTATCCTATCTTCCTTACCAAAAGCTGGGATATTTGGGAACAAGAATGAGATTTAGAAACTCCTATAAACCAACAGTAGAAAAGGGTGAGAATCTTTAAGAATAAAGATGAATATAGGAACTAAACCATCAAGAAGAAACTTACCAAGAAAGACCTTAAGTTTCAAGAACTTAAATACCTAATCAAGAATCAATAACAAGAGTTAGGATCTAAATAAAAGAAACTAAAGAAAACTAAAGAATTATAAATAACTAGACTTAAGGAATAGGAATACCTTGAATGACCTTATGGATTAGTATAAAGCTCAATACCAAAATCACACTAAACCTCACTTCCCAAGTGTTTATAAAAGCTTAGAATGATAAAGCTTTAACCCAAAACCCAAGTGTCTCTCTCTCTCTCTATAGTAACACTAGCACCTTGGAGACTCTGATCAAATGCTTGAAGAATGAAGAAAATGGCTGAGCACTAGGTCCTATTTATAGAGTTCAAGGAGTGAAACTAACCCCTTTTTAATTTGAATAAATAAATGATTATAATATTAAAAAGATTTGAATTTCCGTTCAACTAACACCCAGAACTCGGTCAAAATCGCTCAAAGGCAGATCTAAGTGGTTAAGGGTTCTTTTAAAATTCAAAAGTCAAACTTTCAAAACTATACCCATGGAGCCGATAGACTGCCCACCCTAGGCGATATATCACCTCCCTCAGTATTCCCAAGGTTCATTCGATCGTTCGTTCAAAGTCGACGTGTTTTCCGTATCTCCCGTAGGCGATATATCGGCCCCTATGCTGCGATATATCGGCATACGTGAATATATTAAACACGTAATTGCACTTTTTCAGCATAATTTGAATTGGATAAAAAGCTTTGACTGAGTCATAATACGATCCTAACAGCTTTTGGAAGGTTCTAGAGCTTTTAGATCTTTCTTTATTAAAACTATTCATTAAAAATACTTAATTTCCTTAATAATCATGATTATGACAAGTGTCATGCCCTTATTAGATCTATCTACACCTTATATTATAATAAATAACATAACTAGGACCAGCAATATTAATTAAACCTTATGTTATAAATAATATTCTTAAACTATAGGTTAAACTTATAAAATACATAACTATTGCTATGAGTTTCCAACTAAGTCTCGACTTGAACCAAAATCTACGGTAACTAACGTACTACTAACTAATACTAAATACTACTACTACTATCTAGCTAGGCTAAGTAAACATTCTGGGACTCTACAATTCTCCCCTACTATAAGGAATTTCATCCCCGAAATTTACTTACCAAACAATTCCGGATACCGAGCTAGCATGTCTTCCTCCAACTCCCACGTTGCCTCCCGTTCACAACTATTACTCCATAACACCTTGACTTTCGGAATACTCTTGGATCGTAATTCCTTCATCCCTCTATCTAGGATGCCAACCGGTCGTTCCTCGTAACTCAAGTCTTTCTGGAGTGCTATCGTATCATACTTGAGGACGTGAGATGGGTCTGACACATATCTACACAACATCGAGATGTGGAACACATTATGGCTATTTGCTAGAGCTGGCAGTAGGGCTAATCTATATGAAACTACTCCCACTTTGTCCAATATCTCAAAAAGGACCTATAAACCGGGGACTAAGCTTGC
Organism: Humulus lupulus; assembly: GCF_963169125.1. NCBI lineage: Eukaryota > Viridiplantae > Streptophyta > Magnoliopsida > Rosales > Cannabaceae > Humulus > Humulus lupulus. The sequence continues at coordinate 248,392,523 of NC_084793.1, forward strand.
CTTTCTTCCCAAACCATTTCACACCTTTCATAGGAGATATCTTTAAGAAGACTTGATCTCCGACTTTGAATTCCACATCACCCCGCTTGGCATCTGCATAACTTTTCTGACGGCTGTGAGCAGCGAGCATACGCTTTCTAATCAGTGCTACTGCATCCTAAGCTTCTCTAACAGCTTCAGGACCAAGAAGTTGCCTTTCTCCTACCTCATCCCAATGTAACGGCGATTGACACCTTCTTCCATAAAGCAGCTCATAAAGTGCCATCCCGATCGTTGACTAGTAGTTATTGTTGTAGGAGAATTCTATCAGTGGAAAATACTTACTCCATGATCCTCCGAAATCAAGTGCACAAGCGCGCAACATATCCTCTAAAATCTGTATGGTACGCTCAGACTGACCATCGGTCTGAGGATGAAATGTCATACTAAGACTTAACTTGGTACCCATGGATTGCTGCAAGCTTCCCCAAAATCTTGATGTAAAAACCAATCCTCTATCAGATACTATGGTCTTAGGGATTCCATGCAGTCCTACTATTTCTTGGATATAAACGTCTGCGTATTGATCTGCTATGTACATAGTCTTGAAAGGCAGGAAATGAGCTGACTTGGTTAGTCTATCTACTACTACCCAAGCTGAGTCATCCTGCTTATTTTTTTCATGGCAAACCCGTCACAAAATCCATGGCTATGTTGTCCCATTTCCATTCTAGAATACTAAGTGGTTGCAATAAGCTTGCAGGCTGCTGATGTTCTGCTTTCACTTGCTGGCATACTAAGCATTTAGACACATACTCCGCTATATCTTTCTTCATTCCTGGCCACCAATATAACGCCTTAAGGTCGTGAGTCATCTTGGCCGACCCTGGGTGAACTGAGTATGGGGTATTGTGCACTTCTTCTAAAATCTTCATCTTAATCTTTTGATCATTCGGCACGCATACCCGATCCTTATATCTCAAAAACCTCTGTCCTGAGATCGAGAAATCGGTAGCCTTGCCTTCTTTAACTGCATCCATATGTGCTACTAATGTGTCATCATGCCCTTGCCCAATCCGTATATCTTTTAACAGACTTGACTGAATGGACAAGTTAGCCAGTTTACTGATGACTACCTCTATTCCGGCATTGATCAGCTCCTGCTGTAGTGGCTTTTCTATTCCAGCTAACACTACTAGACTTCCATAACTCTTCCTACTTAGTGCATCAGCAACTACGTTTGCCTTTCTTGGGTGGTATAAGATTTTGCAGTCATAATCCTTTACTAGTTCTAACCACCTGCGCTACCTCATGTTGAGCTCCTTTTGTGCGAAGAAATACTTTAAGCTTTTGTGGTCCGTATAAATCTCACACTGTTCTCCATAAAGATAATGGCGCCAGATTTTCAATGCAAAGACCACCGCTGCCAACTCCATATCATGCATTGGATAGAGTTGCTCATACTCCTTCAGCTTCCTTGAGGCGTAGGCTATTACCTTGTCATTCTGCATCAGCACACAACCCAATCCTTGCTTCGATGCATCACAGTAGACTACAAACTTGTCGTTGGGTGTCGGTACACAAAGTACTAGTGCTAAGCATAGCTTATCCTTAAGCAACTAGAAGCTCTCTTGACACTTATCAGTCCAGCTGAACCATTGCTGTTTCCGGGTCAGGTTGGTAAGCGGAGTGGCTATCTTAGAAAATCCCTCTATGAACCTCTGATAATAACCTGCTAATCCCAGAAAATTTCTTACCTCAAACGTGTTCTTTGGTCTTGGCCAATCCTTCACAGCCTCTACCTTAGATGGGTCTACAACAACTCCTTCCTTGGATACTATGTGGTCGAGGAATGCTACTTACGAAAGCCAAAATTCACACTTCTTGAACTTAGTGTAAAGTTGATGCTCCTTCAGTCGCAACATGGTTATCCTTAAATGCTCCTCGTGCTCGACTTCGTTCTTTGAGTACACCAAGATATCGTCATGAACACTACAACAAATTTGTCCAAGTAATCCTTGAAGACCCTATTCATTAAGTCCGTGAATGCGGTTGGAGCATTGGTAAGATCGAAAGACATAACTAGAAACTCGTAATGTCCATAACGAGTTCGAAAAGTTGTCTTGGGAATATCCTCTTCCCGTACCTTGAGTTGATGATACCCGGACCGTAGATCAATCTTTGAAAACACGGTTGCTCCTCGGAGTTGATCAAACAAGTCATCAATCTGGGGTAGCGGGTACTTGTTCTTAATCGTTACCTTATTCAACTCGTGGTAATCTATACACATCCGCATACTTCCATCCTTCTTCTTCACAAATAGAACTGGTGCTCCCCATGGCGAATGGCTCAGTCTAATGAAACCCAAGTCTAAGAGTTCTTGTAGCTGCGTCTTTAACTCCTTGAGTTCGGTAGGTGCCATCCGGTATGGTGCCTTAGAGATAGGCTCGATTCCCGGTACTAGCTCGATTGTGAAGTCAATTTCCCAAGCTGGCGACAACCCTGGTAAGTCGTCAAGAAATACTTTTGGGAATTCTTATATGATGCGGACGTCTCCAACCTTTAGTGGTGTTTCCTTTACCACATCTGTGATGCTAGCTAAGAATGTGTGACATCCTTTTTCTATCATCCTCTGAGCTTTGAAAGATGAAATAAGTGGTGTGCGTAGCCCTGAAACATTTCCCATAAAGCATAGTCTCTGACCGTCAAGAGTCTCAAACATCACTTATTTACGTCTGCAGTTGATGGTTGCGCCATGCCTCGCTAGCCAATCCCTTCTCAGTATCACGTCGAACTCTTTGATCTCTAGTTCTATCAGGTCTCCTTCTAGTTCTACGTCCTCAATTTCGATCGACACGCCTCGTACTATCCGTGATGATAGGACTACTTCGCCCGAAGGCAACTCTCTTACAAACCTAGTTCTAAATCTTTCACAAGGTTTGACTAATTTCTCTATCATTCCTAATGAGATATACGAGTGAGTGGCTCTCGAATCAAATAATATTGAACATGCTATATTGAGGATAGAAATCTGACCTGTGACTACTTTGTTGCTAGCGTTAGCTTCTCCCTGGGTTAAGGCAAAGACTCTGGCAGGAACCATCTTATTGTCTCTTTTCTCTTCTAGCTTGAGCTGGGAACATTATTTCTTTCGATGACCTTCCTGACCACAATGGTAGCATCCCTTGGTGTTTGCATGACATTCACTAGGATGTTTCTTCCACATTGCGGGTATTCTACATAACCCGACCTACTACCTCCATTGTTTGTCCGTGCTCTTTTATCGTTGTTGGACTGCTTATTATTAGGATGCCTTCTCTTCTGACCATTACTATTGTTATGTTGATGGCTTTTGTGGTTGTTCCAACCATTCTGAGGTTGACTCTGCTGCTTAGGCTTAGGCTTAGGCTTACTGGCCTCCTCCTTACTAACTTAAAGCCCTTCTACTTCTATAGCCATTTCTAGAACATCTGCATACGTACTAGTTCCAGGATTTGCTCGCTTAACCCTTAGCTCAATCTTTGGTCTAAGTCCTCTAATGAATTTGGTAACCCTCAGAAAGTCAGTTGGAACCAACGCTGGTGCAAACTTAGCTAATCGGTCGAACTGCCGAGCATGCTCTGCTACTGATAAGTTTCCTTGCTTCAGACTGGTGAAATCTTCCACCCTTGTGGCGATGACAGTCGAGTTGTAGTACTTCTTGTGGAACAGCTCCATAAATATGGTCCAGGTCATGGTTGCGACGTCGTGAGTCTGTTGAACTAAGTCCCACCGTATTCTAGCATCCTTCTCAAGCAGAGACGAAACAAAGGATATGTGGTCTGCGTTGCCAAGATTCATGTGCACTAGGATCGGCTCTACATTTCTGAGCCATTCTTCTACCTCGAAGGGGTTTGTTGTCCCTTCAAAGTTTGGAGCGTGTTGCTTACGAAACCGCTCGTAAATTGGCTCCATGTGTTGAGCTGGGTATGGCACATAGTTTTCCATTGGCCATCCCCCATACGGACCTACTTGTTGGGGGTGCTGGAGCCATTTGCTGAGGCTGTGGATGCGGTGGCAGTAGAGGCTGAGTCTGAGTCTGTTTTCGCTGTTGCTGCAGTAATTCCTCAACTTGTTGTCGTAGCCTGACAATTTATGCAGTGTTGTCAATTGGCGGCGGCGGTGCACTTTGGTTAGCAGCAGCAGTGGTAGCACGCTCTCCCCTTCTGCGAACTGGAGGGGCTTCATTCGTCTCAGGAGCGACGCTGGAGGCATTGGCATTGGTGCGTGTAGACCTTCTGAGCGACATCTTCAGCAGAGTTCTAACAGTCGAGAAAACATGTTAGAACTTACCCTAATAGGCTCTAAAACAAAACTTAATCTAAGCAAACATAACTCGGGCCTATTAATTATGACTTCTTATGAATTTTTTTTTTATAAGCCTTCTTTATAATTAGGATGTGTTTCTATACTGAGAAAAATAAGCCATCTTGATTATTTTCAAAGTGTGTTTCTAATTTTCTAAGTGTGTTTCTAATCATCCTATATGACTTAATTCTCAGGCTCGAAACTCATCGTTGTTCCAAAGTTAACCATATTGAGGGAGGGCTGGGATAAGTAAAATCGTTCCCACTACTATGGCCCCCTAACTCTCAATATAGAACCCGGTTCATTGATTTATATCCACCCTCACCGAACTTGGTCATTATTTATTAAATTTATTATTTATTATGATTGTAAAAAAAATCAAACTCATACATGTCATAAAAATAACAATGATATTTAGTTGGAAAAAGGTTTTCACTATGTACAATCATAAATGCAAAGATAATAAATAAAATAAATAATGAAACTAATATAATCTAAAAATCAGGATCTTCTACATCCAACCCTTCATCTAACATATCATCATCTATCTCCTCATAATCATCATTATCTTGAGCCTCAAAATTTCCTCTAGGAGGATTTGTAAAGATTCTATGTTTTTGCTCATTTGTGAATTGGAATTCCATCATAGAGGTGAACCTAAGTATGAGAAAATAATATCTCATAGCTACCAGTAATTCATCTTCATCATCTATAGTCTCCCATATTTCTTCTAAAGCTGCAATTACGGTAGGATAATCTTTAAAAAGTATAATCACTAAAACATATTGCTCCATTGCTCTCATCATGATTTGTTTAGTTGTTTGGAGATGACCTATCTCATGGTGGAATAAGAGTAATCTCTGAGTGATTCTTTCTAGCACTCCTACTGTATTTCTTGGCTCTGTAATTCTTTTCAAGGCCTTAATGGCTCGGATATCCTCATAGGTTAAGGCTCCATCCATTCTTAACTGAAAACATAAGGCTAAAACATTAGCTAAACACATAAACATAATAACTATAACATAAACACTTACATTGGCGGTTAGATTCAGAGCTTGAGCGTGTGTATAAACGAGAACTTCATGCAAATGGAACGTTTCTCTTATACCAAGTGTAATGACCCAACTATTTCTAAGACCTTGGACCATTAAAAACTACTAGACTTTGTTACTACCTTTAGAGGAAACATAAGAAATAATCATAACTTTATTAAAATTCTAAAATAATTATTGTATCAATAACATAAAATTACAAATTAAAATGTAATATGGCATGGGCACCCATTGTTTGTAAAACATAAAACATAACTTTAAATTAATTGTTCAAAACTAAATGCAGAATTACAAAAGAAACATAATTCAAAAGACTAAATAAACGTCATCCTCGATCGACATGCAGTCCACTCAGTCCATTCATCCTTAATACACAAGCTAAGCTACCAAGAATCCTTTCGCCTCCATAATCACTCTCCTGCATCACACTATTAATAAAGGAGTGAGCCTAATGCCCAGCAAGGAAAATCTACTAACAATCATATAACATAAATCATAAACATAAGGCTATATCATAAACATATAGTATAAAACATATATCGCAACTCTATCCCATGTACATGGTAATCTTGGGGTTTGCTATCTAAGCAACTATAAGCCCCAAGCAACATAAAAACATTGGGATTTGCTAGCTAAGCAACTATAAGCCTCAAGCAACATAAAAGCATTGAGGTTTGCTAGCTAGGCAACTATAAGCCCCAAGGACTACAAGACATATTCATATATATATATATATCATAACATAACATAACATATCATAACATAAACATATCATAACATATAAGCATATAAAAACTATCCTATTTTCCTTACCAAAAGCGATGATATTTGGGAACAAGAACGAGATTTAGAAACTCCTATAAACCAACATTAGAAAAGGGTGAGAATCTTTAAGAATAAAGATGAATATGGGAACTAAACCATCAAGAAGAAACTTACCAAGAAAGACCTTAAGTTTCAAGAACTTAAATACCTAATCAAAAATCAATAACAAGAGCTAGGATCTGAATAAAAGAAACTAAAGAAAACTAAAGAATTATAAAGAATTGGACTTAAGGAATAGGAATACCTTGAATGACCTTATGGATTGGTATAAACCTCAATACCAAAATCACATTAAACCTCACTTCCCAAGTGTTTATAAAAGCTTAGAATGATAAAGCTTTAACCCAAAACCCAAGTGTCTCTCTCTATAGTAACACTAGCACCTTGGAGGCTCTGATCAAATGCTTGAGGAATGAAGAAAATGGTTGAGCACTAGGTCCTATTTATAGAGTTCAAGGAGTGAAACTAATCCATTTTTAATTTGAATAAATAAATGATTATAATATGAAAAAGATTTGAATTTTCGTTCAACTGACACCCAGAACTCGGTCAAAATCGTTCAAAGGCAGGTCTAAGTGGTTAAGGGTTCTTTTAAAATTAAAAAGTCAAAACTTTCAAAAATATACCCATGGAGCCGATATATCGCCCACCCTAGGTGATATATTGCCTCCCATAGTATTCCCAAGGTTCGTTCGATCGATCGCTCATGCAAAGTCGACGTGTTTTCCATATCTTTCGTAGGCGATATATCGGCCCCTATGCTGCGATATATCGGCATACGTGAATATATTAAACATGTAATTGTACTTTTTTAGCATAATTTGAATTGGATAAAAAGCTTTGACTGAGTCATAATACGATCCTAACAACTTCTGGAAGGTTCTAGAGCTTCTAGATCTTTCTTTTATTAAAACTATTCATTAAAAATACTTAATTTCCTTAATAATTATGATTATGACAAGTGTCATGCCCTTATTGGCTCTATCTACACCTTATATCATAATAAATAATATAACTAGGACCAGCAATATTAATCAAACCTTATGTTATAATTAATATTCTTAAACTATAGGTTAAACTTATAAAATCCATAACTGTTGCTATGAGTTTCCAACTAAGTCCTGACTTGAACCAAAATCCACGGTAACTAACGTACTACTAACTAATACTAAATACTACTACTACTACTATCTAGCTAGGCTAAGTAAACATTCTGGGACTCTACAGCCCCTTCTGGCTGTGTTATCGCACCAGATCTTTTTCTCAGCGCCCTTAGAAGTAAAGGTCATCTCCGCTACCTGAGCATAAGTCGTCACTCCAGGTACTGATGTAATTTTAACATCCTAGGCTATCAAAACATTTAGTCGTCGAACAAACCTCTCCTTCCTTATCACATCAATTGGCACCAAGTCTGTAGTGAACTTGGTTAACCTATCAAATTTTAGGGCATACTCTGTAACTATCATGGTGCCCTGCACCAGATTGCTTAACTCATTAGCCTTTGCAGCTCTCACTGCATCATTGTAATATTTCTCATTGAATAGTCATCTAACTTCTCCTAGCTGAGGGTGTTCACATCTCTGGTTTGGCATACCACTTCCCACAAAATTCAGACATCTTCCCAAAACTTGAATGTGTCACAGGCCACTCTATCATTACATGCCACCCCCATGAAGTCCAGGATGGAGGTGGTCATACCCACCCACTGCTCGGCTCGCAGCAAATCTGACCCTCCCTCAAAGGTAGGAGGGTGTTGTTTCCTGAAGCGCTGATAGAGAAGTTCCCACCTATTTTCAGCCCCTAGTTGTAGCCGTAATACTAGTGCCATAACAGGTAGCACAACCGGTGCAGCATTCCCTGCTGGAGCCTACTGTTGCCTCAACATGAGGATTTCTTCATCTTTCCTATGTATCATGGCTTGCAAATCAACAAGCACCTATTGCTAGTTTTCAGGAGCTGGAGGAGGATTCTAACCCTAGTCGTTATCCATGACTTGACTTCCAACGCCGACTGACTCATTTGATTGCCTTAGAAACATACTTCCAAGTCTATCTACAATCAACCAGGGTGCTAATAAACACATTCTTTTCACACACTTAACAGTCAAGGGCCAAGCCCTATCATAATAACTCATGCTCCCTAAACAGAAATGCAGATAAGACATTCATATGACAGTTAAGCAGGTAACACGAATTAACATAAATAGTTACCGAACCCTGAGTCGAGCTTGTCTTCAGCGGCGAGTATACATGCCCAGCCAATCTTCACGAACACATAAACCTAAACCGCTCTTATACCAAATTTGAACGCCCTCCTAAACAAGGATCGTGACACTGTGTAGTTTAAATAGTGCTTAACTCGATAAACGAGTCATTTGAGTTTAAATTTTGTAATTAAAACTAGCCACAAGTGTTGATGGTGAAAACTCATCAACGAGGTTAGGTCGATGGTCAGAAGCATGCAAGTCATGCCACCACGTCTCGTACTAATTCGTACCATCGCTACTTATCAAATACTGATGTCAGATTCATGCATGTGTCTTCCTCAGGGTCATACCTCTTGTGCCCATATGCGTGCCTCGTACCTAATGGTCCTTCTTACATTTCAAAGACGCATCTTTTTTCCTAGCTCCCTTGTATCTTGCTAAGTGTGGGAAAGCTTGCACGCCATCATGAGTAGCGTACTTAGTTACCTTCACCAATTCCATCTTGATACCAAATGATGGTTGGGCCCTTACTAGTTCTCCTCATAAGTATACTCGAGAAGCTTTAGACTTTTCATTTGATGAGAAGTCGCAGTGAAGATGTGCCTTGTCGGTGGCACCTACTTTAGGGGGATAAGTAGGGATTCTTAGGCGAGGCATTGGTTGGGTATGACGAGGCAAGGCGCCTTTCACGGATCTCCATCTAGGCAAGACATGGGGTCTCGCATGGACCCTTGGGCGCAAGGCACATCGTCTCACATGGCGAGGCTTATGGGCCTATGGCGAGGCATGCCTTTGGCTAGGGATATGTTGGCAAGCGGCATGTGGGCGTGGCCGAGGTGATGTCTGCAAGACCCTGGCGCAAGGTGCATGTAACACCCTGGGGCCCTGGTTACCCCAGAACAGTTACAATGAATGGTGAACCAGAAATTTAACTCGCTACCCGAGTCCTTTGTTAAAAACATGCTTCTAAGTGTTATTAACAGGCTAAGGTGGAAAACCAATCAAAAGGAAATGATAGATTTTATTTAATACATAAAACTATTCATGGGCCCATAAAAACATTTACAAGTTATTTACAACTCAAAATGGTCATTATTGTTTCAAATTTACAAACCCGCCAACCTAAGCGGCAAAAATAGGGTAAACCCCCTAATTCCTCTGAGAACTCCTTGGCCGTGGTGGTCAAGCAGCCGCATATGTACACAACACCACCTAAGCTCTCCACTCAAGGCTGGGTGAGCTTTTTTTTCCCTTTACTTGCACCACATAGCAACCATGAGCCAAAGCCCAGCAAGAAAACAAAATATAGCATGAATATAATATCAACAATGATCATAATAATCATTCAGGACTTTCAGTCCAAAACAGATGAGTGACAGTTGAAAAGTCACTAAGGTGGGTTCCGTTCCCTCTAGCCATGTGACGATAGGGTCACCGGGGCTTTACAAATAAGTGAACCTTTCACTAGCTTAAACAGGATAGGTGCATGATGACTAGTCACCAACATAACCTACCTCATGACCATAGAGTCATAACCATGGGATTCCGCTCCCTAGCCATGTGACAAGCAGTCACCTAGGCCTTAGCCCCTGGCTTTGGGTAACTAGTCCTAGACTATTCAAGCGCTTATAAGTTTCATCGGCCTTAGGGTCAGTCCAGCATTAATGCTCTAGAGTCATTCAACGCTGATATCGATTAGATCTATTCTTTAATCGGCCCTGCGTTCAGGACGCTTATGTCGTTTCTGACCCACAAGTCAGTAATATGCGACCAATGTCATCCCTGACTAATCAGTGCCATACACAAGTAAGCAAGCTCCGCTAAGCATTTAATATGCAATCAATGTCCACATTTATCAACCAACATGCCTCAACAAAAATCATGCATGTCATATACACAGGGTGTAGTTTTCTTACCTCTGATTCGAGCGGAATGAATAAAAGAACGACCCTTGAGAACGATCTGACTTTTAGCCCTTTAGCGGTCACCTAGTCATAACCAAATATGGGACACCATCAATAAAATGAACAACAAGGGTTCCCAAACAAAGATCTAGCCTCCGGGACATCAATCCTCACTAATCCGGGTAGTAGGAACAATCCCGAGGCCTAAAACCAAGTTCCCGAGGCCAAAATACTCAAACGGGCTCAAAACCACCCAAGAGATGCGGCCCTAGCACCTTGAGTCACGGCCCCCAACCACACCAGGAGCAAGGGCCGCGGTGCCCAGCAAGGCCAAAACGCTCCACCTGCTTCTTTGAGCTAGGGCCGCGGCGCCCAGCAAGGCCAAAACACTCCACCTGCTTCTTTGAGCTAGGGCCGCGGCGCCCAAGAACAGGGCTGCGGCCCCCAACCCAGAACCAGACATAAACCTATTTTCCATCATCCCAAACACTCCAAAAACATACCTAAACACTTCCAAATCCAAAAATCAAAGTTCCCAATGATCCAAAACCATCAAATCCCGAGGCTCAAACGAACCAAAAATTCAACGATTCACAAAAACCAATTCGAAGCTTAGAAACTCTAAAAATTCAAAACTTAAAACTTAGATTACCTTTGATTGGGTTATTTCTCGTCAAATCCTTCGGTCAAGAAGCTTTTATTCTTTCCTAGGATCGCTATGCCTCGATCCTCGCTTGATTCTGACTCCTAGAACTCAAGATTTCTTCGAAAATGCCTCGAACGGCAAAATGAACTAACGGGAAGAGAAAGAGAGGTTTCTAACGTACGGTTCTATCTGACAAGCTACTTCAAGCTTAAGTAACCTCAAATAAAACCTAGTGCTCGGGGTCCCAAAAACACCCCCAGGAACATTATAGTCAAAACTCCTAGAATTTCCTTCTGATCTCAATAACTCACAATTTATCATCAAATAACATTCTCATTACTCAATATCCCAATAAAAGACCCCGTTATGACAAAACTGCTAATTCACAATATAAGACCGTCTCATGCCGAATAGCTCGAATATATCTCCATAATAATGGGATCTCATCCATAACTCACAATATGCACCAAAATACACAAATATGCCCTCAACGGGCTAAATGATCAAAACACCCTAATAATCAAATGTGGACCCACATGCATGCATATAACATCATATTATAATATAATTCACATAAACATGCACATAATCAGCTAATGGCATAATTAAATAGTTATGGCCCTCCCGGCCTACTAATCTAGCCATTAAACCACATTAAGGATTCCGGGGCATTACAGTGCAGGGGCGTGGCCGAGGTGGTTTCTGCGAGACCCTGGCACGAGTCGCAGGGCATGGCCGAGGTGGTGTCCATGAAACCCTGGTGTGAGGCACAGGGCGTGGCCCAGGTGGTGTCCGCGAGACCCTGAAGCAAGGCGCACGGTGTGGCCGAGGTGGTGTCTACGAGACCCTAGCACAATGCTCGGGGCATGGCCAAGGCAGTCTGCGCGAGACCCTAGCGCGAGGCATAGGGCATGGCTGAGGTGGTGTCCGCGAGACCCTGACGTGAGGTGCAGGGTGTGGATGAGGTGGTCACCGCGATACCCTGACGTGAGGTGTAGGGCATGGCCGAGGTGGTCTCTGCAAGACCCTGACGCGAGGTGCAGGGCGTGGCCGAGGTGGTGTCCGTGAGACCCTGGCGTGAGGTGCGGGGCGTGGTCGAGGCGATCTCTGTGAGACCCTGTCACGAGGCGCAGGGCATGGCCAAGGCGGTCTCCGCAAGACCCTGGCGAGAGGCACAGGGGCATGAGGGTTATTTCCATCCTAAGCCTATGTAGGCAGCTAGGTGCGCGTGAGGCGCGAGGCGCTTGATGCCTTGTGTGATATTCTTCCAATGCGAGTGGGCCTCTGGGGCCTCAGTGATCAACAGAATGGACCTTACGGGGCTTTAGACATGATTACTTTGGACCTTTTACCGGTGTGGAATTCTTTCCTTCCAGTGGCATGGAATGACTTCGTGAGGCCTAGGGCCTTGCAAATGTGTGGCCTCTTGGTGGCACGTAATAACCTTCTGCCTCTATCGCGTACTTGACGCCTTCGGCGCCCCTTAGCCGTTTACTCCAATAAGGGAGCGGACCTTCTTTCCTCCGTGGATTTTTGGCATCCACAACAGGTTTAGGTACTAAAAATTTTGTTCAAAAGTCAACCATTTATTAAAAGTATTTAACTTCCATACATGGGATCCCATTGTAGTTAAAAACTATTACAAACTCAAAAACGAATACAAAATCCAACCTCGGTGGAAAAATCAAGGTCCAACCCTATTTCCAACTAATAACCTTAGTCGTGGCGGACGAGCAGGCCACATATGTACACTCTACCCCTGAAACTCTCCAACTCATGGTTGTTCCAGCTTTTCCTTTCCTTTACATGCACCATATAGCACCCGTGAGCCAAGGTTCAACAAGAAAACATAATTATACTTATAAGCAGTACATTATCAGATCATAGAATCATAACTAGTATGACAGCAGTAATAACCTTACTCATGCATGCAATCAATTCGTATAAGTGACCATAGAGTCACACTAGGGCTACAGTGCCTTTGAGCTGGCCAAGCGGGTATAATGCTTTACATTCTAAACGTCCCTAGAGCGCTCAAGCGTATATTTCGCTTCTAGGTTGGCTTAACCCTATCAGCCAGCATTCAACATGCTATTACAGCCCTTAACTTCTAAGTCGAGCTTTTAAACTCTCGACTCATAAGCCAAGTCCTTTAACATTTAACTAATAAGTTGAGTCCTTCAATCTTTGACTGATAAGTCGTGCTTTTAACCTTTGACTGATAAGTTGAGTCTTACCCTTCGACTTATAAGTCAAGTCTTATCCTTCGACTTATTATTCAAGTCCCAACATCCGACTGATAAGTCGAGTCCTTTAAAACTGACTGTACCCTTGACTATTAAGCCAAGCACTTTATCAGATAACACAGATAGACCTTCAGCTTATAAGCTGAGCTTCCCCAATCAGATATGCAACTCAATAGTTATTGCATAACATAGGTAAACACAACACATTAAACATGTTTAATAAAACATTCTCAGCATGACATTAATTCTGAACTATAATCAGGTCGAGCCCTAAACGCAGACCGGGTGCAGTTTTCTTACCTCAGGTCTGAGTGTAGTGTATATTAAGAACGACCCTTGAGTACAATCCTGGTTCTGAGCCCCTACTGATAACCTAGTCACAACCAAGTATAGAATCCCATCAAAAACAAGTAAATAAAGGCTTCCAGACTCAGTCCTAGCCTTCGGGACATTGAATCCTACTAAAACGGGTAGTAGGATCGATCCCGAGCCCTTAGGTTTGAGTTCCCACACTCAAAACCTCCCCATGGCCCAAAATCTCTTAAGCATCGTGACCCCCAACCATTTGAGCCACAGCCCACTCAAGTCAGAGGCCCGAGCCTCTTCCCTACCTACACTAGCCCCGCGGCGCACCATAGTAGGCACTGCGGCTCAAAAGCCCTAACCGCCACCTGTTTCTTCTTCGTTCAATTGAGTTGTGGCGCCCCAAGAACACGACTGCAGCTTGACATGTATACTCTATTTTTCCACCATTTTTTTGAATCCAAAACCCTCCATAAACTTATCCAAACATAGCTCAATCTCAAAACAAAGTTCCCAAATGATTCAGCAGTCCAATATCATCAAAACCCATGCGAAACTTAGCCAAAATCCTCCTCAAATCTCAAAATTCAAAACTAAGTTTCTAAACTCTGAAACTTAACTAAAACTAGAGAAAATTAAGGGAATTAGAGCTAAAAATCGTTACCTTGGCTGTCCTAAGAAATGCTAAGTTTCTTCCCGAGCAATCCCGAGCGTAAACTTTTCTCGATTCCCCTTGATTCAACCTTTCCTCCTCACAATTCAGAAAAGTTCCTCAAGCCACAAAGGAGAGAGAGAGAGAGAGAGTAACGTGAGGGTGAGTGCTTGTTTAGAGTACTTTTGTGTTTGTGAGGTTTACTTAGCCTCTAAGTAACCTTAACCAAATCCCGAGGCTCGAGGTCCCAAAAAGTCCCCGAGGGAAAAATAGTCAAAACTCTCGGAATTCCCTCCTAATCTCACTAACTCCAAATATATCCTCAAACATTTACTCCCATTATCTGATATCCTGGTAATGTGCTAAATACCCAAAATACCCCTCAACTCACCTCGAGTCAGGTATTAGGTCCCGCTGTGACTTTCCTACTAACTTGCTCTCTAGGATCGCCTCATGCCGAGTAACCCAAATATATCCACATAATAATGTGGTCTCACCCATATATTATATATATACACATACATTCCAAATATACCCATAACAGGCCAAATTATGAAAATTGGCCTTTTAATAAGACTCGGGTCCACATGCATATTTAATACACCTAAACATGCAAATCTAGTCATTATTATATATCTCACGTAGTCATATAATCATACACATACATATCACATATACACATAACTCTCATAAATTGCCATCCTGGCCCTCTAATCAAGGCCCTAAGCCTTATTAGGTAATTTGGGACGTTACAAAGTGTATCTGCAACCAACGACTTGGTTTATCAGGCAATGATAACGGGTTTTAGAAGTCACCCCATGGTCCAACACCAAAAATTTAGCAGATACATGCAACCATAAGCATTTTTATAGCGCTAACATACAATAACAATGCTAATAAGCATGCCTTTTCATGTACATATAGTAGTCAAGGGCCATGCCCTATTAGTATATCTCATGATCCCGAATAAGGAAGACAAATAAGGGATTTATATCCTATTTAAGCAGCTAAACACATAACAACATAAATAACTACCAAACCCTGAATCGAGCTTGTCTTTAGGAGCGAGTGTACATTCCCAGCCAGTCTTTAGGAACCCTTAAACCTAGATGGATTTGATACCAAGTTGTAACGCCCTGGTTGGCCAAGACCATTACAGTGTGTATTTTAAATAGTGCTGGACTTGCTAATCAAGTCATTTGGACATAAACGTGTAACTAGAAGTAATTAACGGATTAGGTTTAAAAATTTTGATCATGGGAATATTTACTTTCATTAAAAATTTTAAGTTTGTACATGGGATCCCAAAATAAATATTTTAAAATTCATTTACAACTCAAAAGGGTGGTTACAACACAAGCCGGCCTAAGCGGCAAAATTAGGGTTTCACTCTAGTCCCTCTTTGAATCCTCGGCTGTGGCGGTTGAGTAGCTGAATATGTACACACTGCCCCTAAAGTTCTCCAACTCATGGTTGGCCCAGCTTCCCCTCTCCCTTACCCGCACCACATAGCATCCATGAGCCAAGGCTCAGCAAGAAAACTTAAATCAATAAATTCAAATAAGCAATAGAGTGTAAACAACATGCTTAGCAGTAACAACCATACTCAAGCAAACACATTGTCCAATCTAATTGACCATTGAGTCACACAAGTGCCGACCACACTTCTATTTATTTAGGTGGCATCTGGGCCAGACAAGTGCATGCTGCACTCCCAGGCTGCCCTAGCCAAAATGACCGACGTTTCGCACGCTTATTTCCGACCTCGGCTCTTAGACCGAGCTTTTAGATCAAGTAATAATCAGATATACAGTTTACTTAACACATCATCAGATATAATGTATTGAAGCACACCTAATAAAGTAATCACATGCATAATTATAGTCATGTTCATTAACAGGGGCCTGAGCCCTAATTACAACCAGGGTGTAATTTTCTTACCTTTAGTCAAAGCGTAAACAAGCAAGCACGACTCTCTAGAATGATCCTCTCCCGAGTCCTAGCAATAACCTAGTCACAACCCATAAATAACATCCTCATTATAATTTGATTCCATAAACTAAGCTTGGGACCAATCACATGCTCTCGGGACCTCCAATTCCAACAAACGGAGTGGTGAAATCATCTCCCAAGCCTCTAGCCTATGCTCTAAAAATTAAAAAAAATTGGGCTTCCTAAAATTGGCCTAGCACTGCGGCGCACCACTGAAGGGTCACGGCGCGCCCCCAAAACAGAGAGCCAAGACCCTTATTTCCCTAGACACGCATTGCGGCACAGCCCACCCAGTGTCGCAATGCTAAGGAGATTTAGAGAATTGCCCTAGCCTTTGAGTTCATGCGGGTTGCGATACTCCAGGAACAACGTTGAAGCGCAACCCCGCAAACCCATAAATTCTAGGTTTTTTCTACATTTTTCTCGAGCCAAAAATCTCTCAAAACCCAACCCAAAGTTGAACCTAATTCCGAATTGAGTCTAGGACTCTCAATAACACAACATATGTATCATTTATACCCCAAAAAACCAAACCAAATCCTTACCAAAACTCAAAACCCAAGCTAAAGTTTAAAACTCAACAAAAACTTAAACCATAACAGAATTTCACCAAAACAGAGTATAGGATCTTACCTCCACTGAGAAATCACGACCCTAAGCTGCCCTTAAACCAATCCCTAACACCTAGCTTTAAGTTCCCAAGCCTATCTTCCTCAAAAATTCAAAAGCTCCCTAAGCACTTCAAGAGAGAGATAGAAATAAGAGAGATAAAGAGAGAGGTGAGTTGAGCTTTTGTTTTGCTTCTGATTTCTTCCTTAGTTTCTACAAAACTCTAGTGACTAAGTTACTTCCTTGGCATGAAAATACTAAACTGCCCCTAGCCAAACACTTGTTCTATAATGCCCTCAAGGGAAAAATCGCCATTTGCCATCATTTCTCGCCAATCTCAATTAACACCTCATAAATTACCAATTAACCTCGACATACCCAAATAATCACCAAATAAATTCTCACTCCCCAGTAAACCTTGGTAATGTACTAAATTACTAACATACCCCTAGGCTCACCCCAAGCCAAGTTTTTATCCCCATTGTGACTTTTCCGCAAACTTGCTTACTAGGATCGTCTCGTGCCGAATAACTCAAATATAACCACATAATAATGTGATCTCAATCACATACACATATAATTACAATTATACCCTCAATGGGCTACAATTAAAAAAACTTTGTTTTTAACGAAAACGGCCTCACATGCATATTTAATACACATAAAGATGCATAAATATTCATATCATACTATAACTCATATATTCCACATAATCACGCATATATTCAATTAAATTCACATAATTCGCATATAAATTCAATTATGTTCTCCTGGCAAACTAATCAAGGTTGTAAGCCTTATTAGCAAATTTGGGACGTTATAGTTCTTATGCTTTAATAATTGTTACTGTCACAATGAAATGTTATCTCATGTTTCTGCTGTACTGTCAATCACATGATCAAAAGCCAACAGGTTATTATGCTTATGATGAAATGTATGAACTTTGTACTTTAATTGATTTTGTGAACACCAATAAATCTTTCACTTCTTCTTCTTATATGCTTGACTCAAATTCTATTACTCTATGGCACAATACACTTGCACATATAGGTTATAGTACTATCAAAAGAACAATTAAATGTGGATTGATTCATTGTGATATATTTGAGCATGATAAGTGTGAACTATGTATAAAATAAAAAATGGTTAAAAATTCTTTTCCTAGTGTTTATAGAAATTATAACTTGTTATATTTGATACATAGTAATTTGTGTGAACTAAATTGTATGTTGACTAAAGGTAGAACTACTTTTTTTTTTGTTACCTTTATTGATGATTGTTCTAAGTTCACATATATTTATTTGCTCAAGAACAAAAATAAAACATTTAATGTGTTTAAAATATATAAAGGTGAAGTTGAAAATCAATTGGAAAAGAAAATTAAAGTGCTTAGAAGCAATAGGGGTGGTGAATACTTTTCAAATGACTCAACTTGTTTTGTGAAGAGCAAGGTATAATACATGAATGTACCATCTCATATACTCCACAACAAAATGGTATAGTGGAAAGGAAAATTAAGATATTTCTTGAAATGGTTAATGTTATGCTATTACATTCTAAATTGAGCTTTAATTTGTGGGGTGAAGCCTTGTTATCCACATGTCATATTTTGAATCGTATTCATATGAAGAAAAATAATAAATCTCTATATGAGTTATAAAAAGGAAAGAAACCAAATATTGGTTATCTTAATGTGTGGGGGTGTCTTGCTTACTACAAAAGCACGGATCCTAAAAGGATCAAGTTGGGTCCTAGGGATATAAGATGTGATTTTTTTGGCTATGTCTCAAATAACAAAGATTATATATTATTAGACTTGGAGTCTAAATTAATACTTGAATCAAGAGAGGTTGAGTTCTTTCAGAATATTATGTGATAACAATAACTCTAATGAACCAGTTAAAATTATAAAGTCTCAAGATGAGAGGTTGATGAACAACCTACATTGCCTAGAAGAAGCCAAAGGCTTAAAGAATTAGGATAAAATGAGAAATGTTCTCAAGTGGAGACATTTTATCTAGTAGAGGGAAACCTTGAAGAAGTCACTTGGAAATTTCCAATAGTTCTTCAAATCAAAGATGATCCCAAAACTTTCAAAAAAATAATATCTTCAATAGACTTTGCATTTTGGAAGGAGGCAATAAATGATGAAATGGATTCAATTTTGTCTAACCACACAAGGAAATTGTTTGACCTCTCATAAGGATCAAAACCAATTGGGCGCAAATGGGTGTTTCGAAGGAAAAAGCATATCGAAGGCACTATACAAACCTTTTAGGCTATATTAGTAGTCAAATGTTTTAAACAAAAGGAAGGAATATATTATTTTGACATATATGCACCAATAGCCATAACAACTTATATTCGATTGTTATTTGCCTTATCATTTATATATAACCTTCATCTCCATCAAATGGATGTCAATACGACATTACTAAGAGAAGGTCTATATGAAACAACTGAAGAGTTTTATTCTCGAAGGAAATGAATATAAAGTGTGTAGACTTGTTAAATCGTTTTATGGTCTAAAACAAGCACCAAAAAAATATCATGAGAAGTTTGATAAAGCCATTATCTCAGGTGGATTTAGACACAACAATGCAGATAAGCGTTTATATTCTAAGACTTGTGATGACTATGTCATACTAGTATGTCTTTATGTTGATGATATGTTGATTTTGAGTAATGACGTGAAAGGGATAATAGAAACAAAGAGGTTTCTATCTTCTACTTTCAAAATGAAAAACCATGGAGTGGTAGATACCATTCTAGGTATCAAGGTTAGAAGAAAGTGCTTGACAAATTTAGTCATATCAAAATTAAAGAGGAAAATACACCATTCGATTCAAACTTAAAGCTTGAAAAGAATGAAGGAAGAGCGATGGCTCAACTTGAATATGCAAGTGCAATAAGGAGTCTAAAGTACGTTGCTCATTGTACGAGAACAGACATTGCATATGCGGTTAGTAAACTTAGTAGGTTTACTAACAATCCAAGTCTTTGGAGAGCTATTGAGAGAATCTTGGGGTATCTTAAGCATACCAAAGATGTTAACCTCCATTACTCACATTTATAGAAATTTTTTGAAGGATACTCCAATGCAAGATGGATATTAAGTGTGGGAGACAATCTCTCAACCACCATTTGGGTATTTACATTTGGTGGAGGTGTTATTTCTTGGGTATCAAAGAAACAAACTTGTATATCACACTCAACCATGGAAGTTGAATTTATAGCTCTAGCGACAATCGAAAAAGTGGCTTGAGGATCTTATGTTGGACATCCCCTTTAGCACGGATATAGTTTCGACAATCTCAATACATGATGTTAGTCAAGCTACTCTTGCTAGAGCATACAATAGTGTGTAATTAGGAAGTCTAAACACTTAATTCTAGGACATGAGAATGTGAGACAATTTATTCAAAATGGAATCATATCTATCTCATATGTTAAGACTAGTAAGAATTTAGTAGATCCATTTACAAAACCTCTTGTGAGAAGGTTAATATGTTCTACATCTAGAGGATGGGACTGAAACTCCTAATATAAGAGATTCACCAATAATGACAACCCAACTCCAAAATTGTAAGAAAGAAGGGAAAAAGTTCAATGGGTAAGAACAAGTCATTGATAAATGGATAATTTTCAACACTAAACAATTGTGAGTCCCATCCAAGATGGTTATTGTCGGTTGCTACCAAATAATGGTATAGCCTATGGCCTTTAATGAAGTTTAGCTTAGTGCAACAAGCATCTCTGAAGGTAGCAAGGAGGTTGTGCCGCCTCTCATGGGAGTTGGAGTTTTTCCTTGGAAAGTTCATGAATGGATGAGCACATGGTCATGTTAGTGCTAAGCGAGAAAAGTGATAAAATGAATGATCAAGTAGAGGTGTGTGGGGTAACACCAGTCTTATCATGGGAATACTTGGTTCAAGTTTTTAAGCAACTAATTATTTCAATAAGACTTTGTGATATTTTCACTAAGGACAAGTTCAAATTGAAAGATACTTTAATTTATGCACCTATATTGTTTGAGCTAAGAAGATAAATTATATTTAACCAAGTGGATGAATACTGATATTGGTAGATATAAAGGTGTTGACGGTGAGAACTCGTCAACCAAGTTAAATTAGAAAAATAGAAATGTAGAAATTATCAAAAGAAAAACTTCAAAGATCTAATTGGAAACTCAAAGAACACTTGCAGAAGGAAAATGATGAACTGAACTTGTATTTCTTATGGTGTAGTGCTCGTAGGCGTGTGTGTGACACTGCCTCGCGAGGCCCTCTGGTGCTAAACCTTTTGCGTGCGACCGAGGTTGGGGCGAGACACTGTCTCGCGAGGCCGCCTGGTGCGAAACCTTGTGTGTGCGGCTGAGGTTGGGGCGAGACACTGTCTCGCGAGGCCTCCTGGTGCTGGGCCTTGTGCGCGCAGCCGAGGGTAGGGTGAGACACCATCTCGCAAGGCCCCTAGGTGTTGGGCCTTGTGCGCGCGGCCGAGGCGTGGGTGAGACACCGTCTCACGAGGCCGCCTGGTACTGGGCCGTGTGCGCGGGGCCGAGCTTAGGGAGAGACACCATCTCGCGAGGCCCCCTGGTGTTGGGCCTTGTGCGCGCGGATGAGGTGTAGGCGAGACACCATTTCGCGAGGCCATCAGCCAAGGGCCAGGGGCGCGAGGCCATCAGCCAAGGGCCAGGGGCGCGAGGCACTGGGGGCTCGCGAGGCCATCTGCCGAGGGCCAGGGGCACAAGGCGATGAGGTCCCGTAAGCCTGCCTTTCGAGGGACAGGGGCGCGAGGCTTTTGGTGGGCGTATAAGGCTGTAACGCCCTACTACCTTAGGGCCGCTACTTAGTGAGTTTAAGACAGAAATCGTGCTTTTGAATGACTCTAGGTGGTTTCTAAAACCAAAAGTGTGAATAAATCAAAGTTTAAGGCTGTACTCTTTTAAAATGTTTAACTTTATTGAAAGCGTTAAGTATGAAACATCTGGGATCCCAAAACAAGGTTTACAAAATATTTCCAATTCAAAAATGGATTTACACTTGATCAACTATCAAAAGAATGGTAAATACAGCCATATACAAAAATGCCCCCAACCAAAGCAGTCGGGCAGGCCGAACATGTACGCGCCGCCCCCACACTCTCCATACTCATGGCCGGTTGACTGAATCCTTGCTTTTACCTGCCACACGGAGCACCCGTGAGCCAAAGCCCAGCAAGAAAACCCAAATAGTACATAACATATGCAAATAATATAGCTGGCATAATTTACTGATAAATAGAAAAACCATCAGATTAAACAAGCACGGCCATGCCGCCCCAGAGGCCTTACCAAAGCTTGGGGTCTCGGTCCTCACCGTAGGATAACTCATGTATCCCTTGGGTCCCACCCTGGCTATAGCATCCCATGTGCTGAGTGTTACTTCCGGCCCCAAGGCCGTACCCGGCCTTCGCCGCTCTCGGCCTTAGCTGTTCATTTCATTACAATCGCACGTATAATACATTTCAAGATAATCATTCAAGCATATAATAATTCATCTAAAGTTAAACAATTGCACATAACACAATCTAGGGCCATGCCCTGCAATCACACAGTGGGCCCATGCCCTATTCTCGGGTGTTACGGTTTTCTTACCTGTATCCCGAGCTTTCCTGATGCACCAAGGTCACAAGCACGGTCCTCTAGCACGAGCCTTTCCGAATCCTAGTCACAACACACATAAAACACTTTTAATACTAACCAAACCCAAAACCACTTCCCAGGACCAATCCCGTACTCCCGGGACCTCTAAATCCATAAAACAAAACATCGGAACCATCCCCCGTGTCCCCGGGCAAAAGCCCTAAAATCTGAACTTTTGGGCTGCCAAAATGGCCTAGGGCCGCGGCACTCCCATCAAGGGCCGCGGCGCTCAGCGGCTTGGCCCCCATCCTGAAGCATCCTCGCGCCGCGGCGCCCAAGAACAGGGCCGCGGCACTCCATCGCGAACCCAGAATTTCTGGGTTTTCCCCTGCGTTTTTCCCGAGCTTCAACCTCTCCAAATCACCCCAAACAATTACCTAAACCCCAAAATCAAATCAAAACCTCACATGAACCATCTAACAACCTATAGATACTAGAATCAAGAGAAAAACACCATCAGACCCAAAAATCCACCCCCTTGATTCTAAATTCAGCAACCTAAACCAAAATTTTAAAAATGCTTACTTATGCTTTAAATTCCTCAAATCAAAACAGAAACCAAACTTAAATGTGTAAAAGATCCTTACCACAAATGGAGAATCCACCCAAGGCTTCCTTGATCTCCTCCTAGACTCCCACTTCAGCCCATTCTCTTCTTCTTCTTGCCCTAACCCTTCTTTCTTCTTCTTTTCCTTCTCTTCCAATTTTATCAAAACACCCAAATTCCCAATGCCCAAACCGTGCCCCCCTATAACCCAGCTGAAAGTTGTCTACTACCCTTGCCAAAAGACCAATTTACCCCTTCCTAATAACCCTTCCTAACTAAACCTTCAAGGGCACTTAAGTCCTTTCACTTCTATTTCATTTCTACCATTTTCTATCTAAAACTTGTTACTCACAGCAGTTACAAATGGTTACCCAGGTTACTCAATTGCCAGTAACTATAACCCCTCATTCACAACTCACCCTATAAGATTCCCAAAGTACCCCTAGGCTCCTCCCGAGCCGGGTACAAAAATCCCGTTGTGACTTTTAGACTAAATAAGTCACTAGGACCGTCTCGCCGCGTGCATCACGATAAAACTCCACACACACACATGTGCAAATCACATAATACAATTATCACATTTATGCCCCAAAACGTCTAGATTACAATTATGCTCTTTTTAAGACAATCAGGTCTACATGCATACTAATTCACATAGTCATGCATCTCAAATAATCAAATAGTCATATAACGCGCATTAAATCATAATCATGCATAAAACTCGTTAAAGACACACACAGAATCCCATTATGCCCTCCAGGCACACTACTCAAGGCCCTTAAGCCTTAATAGTGAATTTGGGATCGTTACAAAGGCCATGCACGCTGGTGCGCGGAACCAATGGAGGTGATGCACGCCCGGACATGACCTTTTTGGGATCTCGCCTAGGCCAGGCAAGGTGGGGCGTACCGAGAGGAGGCGCGAGGCAAGGGCCTCGCGAGATGCTCCTGCGTGAGATGTGGCTTCACTGGGGACGCCTAGAGTAGGCAATTGCAAGACGACGATGGCCCAAGGGTCATCACGTCTCAATCGTGCATTTAGACGTTCATGGACCTAAGCATGTATTTTGGGTCTTTTACAAGCATGAAATTTCGAGCATCCACAAAAGGTTAAGCAGTAAGCACTTAATGTTTTCACTTAAGTTGAAGTGAAAATATGAATTTTTGTGCATGAATTAATAATTAAATTTTTTTGGGTCCAAAATGATACAATGAGGTATCTAAGCTTACCTTAAAAGTTTAGAATTATTTGGAGGTATTTAAGGGTGATTTTGGACACTCTAGGCAGTGGGTGTTGGGAGTATAGCTTATGATCACAAAATTAGTACGGTAATTCAAAAGAATTAAACAAAAGATAACCTCATAAACAATAGAAGAATAACACAAATTAAGGGGAAAGAGATGACCTTTGAAATTAGAAAACCCTAGTTACACAAAGTCGTAAGTTTATGATTTAATATAATAAATCAATGGAGGTGAACTTGAAGGCTTGAGACATTAGAATTGTTGTAAAGCGCTCTAATCTATTACTTTATAAAAACTTCACTTAACTCATAGATAATAGAACAAATAACACTTAAAGGATAAAATCAGTGGGGCCTTGATAAAACATGCAAGTTTGGGCCCAATAGTTAAAAATAAAAATAAAGTATTCTTATGCAATGTTAAAAAAATGAAATAAATGTTTTAAGTCCAAAAGATGTAATTAAAAATAAAAAAATTCATAACATATTTTCTTCAAATCTCAGTGCTCATATTGATCGTTTGTTCGTTCATAGAAAACCACCACGCCATACATATTCAGACGTTGGAACTCCTCGTATCACATCGTGTGCCAAAGAGAAGCCCTATTGTTTACCTGAAAGGGGGAAAGTAAAAAGGTGAGCTAAAGCCCAGTAAGGAAGTACAACAATAGAAAGTATCAAACAAAACACAAGAATGACATGTATAATAAAACAGGACAATACATAACATCATTATACTCATATTTCATAATCATAAATGAAGTCATAGGCATACGTCACATTAATACATCATAAACATACTCTTTGTGATCATGGCACCTCTGTTGTCCATGTCACATCTTGAGGTAATCAGTATAACATGGGCTGGTAAAACCTCATCTATGAGGTAAACATGATCTCAAGTCCTTGAATAGCCTCGGCATGTCCGCCCTTTGAGTTACGTCATATCCTTAGTAACTCCTTTATTGTGTTGCGTTTAGCACACTAGCAACCTTTTCTTTTCATTCATCATACAAACAAATGTATTCCAGTTCACATCAAAACATAGAAAATGCATGTTCATTACACTTGTCATAACATATCAAGATAGAATTTTACTTTTCCATAGCACATTATTTCTTGTAACATACAAGTCTTACTATTTCATAGCATAAACATAAAAATTCTATTTAACTTCCTTAGCTCAAGTCCGAGCAAAGTAAAATGCGAAAACGTCACAACGAGCCTATAATCATAACCAAACGTTCGTCTCTTAGAATCATGTAAGAATACTCATGCCCAACATACATACCCCACGTGTGCATGGGCCATGCACACGTGGCACTAGTTGCACTACAATTTGCAAACATACAATAATTTCACATAAAAGAATAATGTTAATTCTATATTAATCCTTCATGGTTACAAAGTAAAAGTCATGTGTTTGAATAATAGGTATATATTTGAACATAAAAATACATTTGCATGTAACATGCATACGTGAGAGCGTTCTTAAAATTCAACGTTTTAAAACAATAATTTCTACATTTCTATTTCTTGCCTTTTCAAAAAAATCAACAAGTAAAATTCTTTACTACTTAATTACTTCTTTAACCATACATTTGTTATTCAAACCTTTAATACAACATATTTACTTTATAAGATAATTCATTTAGTCTTTTCTAATTTATCATGAAATAATAATTCCATTTATTATTTAAATAACATCTAAAAGGTTGTGACAAAATTGTAGTTACTTAGAATGACTAACTAAATTTCTTGTTTTCTTTTAGAAAAAAAATTTACTAATCAAGAAAGAAAAAAAAAAACTGCATAATTACAAATGTGAAAATACATAAATAAAGTGTGGAAATATTAAATTTTCATATATAAAACCCAAGATTTAATTTATTTGAGTGTATGAATAACTTATCTTAATTTAAAAGACATTTTTATTTTAATAACCCAAAGTTTCAGCAAGCTAATTATTTGTTTAAAAATCACAAAAATGAATTTAACCCATATTCTTTTCACATTTTAAATAAAAAAACTGCATTTAAATATAAGTGCGAGAATACATATTTACATTTTGAAAATATCACATTTATCATATACATAGCTTCAGGTTTAATTTATGCACTTGTTTTACTTATCTCATTTAAAAAACATTTTCTTACTATTAACCAAAAATTCCAGGAAGTGTTTTATTACATATATTTTTTTTAAATAATCAAATTTGCAAAAATTATTAAGTAGTTCAAAATATTGCACTTAAATCACTTAGTTTTTTTGGTGGCAAAAGTCACGAAGTTGTGTGAAAGATTGCACTTAAGCCATTAAGTAGTTTTTTTTACGACAAAAGTCAGTAAGTAGTCTAAAATGTTGCACTTAAGTCACTAAGTAGTTATTTATGTTACAAAAGTCACATTTTACACAAATTTTATCTTAATTTTAATTAATCATAAAATGTCAAAAAATATATATTCATAACATCAATATAATAAATAGAATCTCTTTTAAAAATAAAAAATTATTTTAAAATTTCTAATATAAAACTATTATTTACTATTAGTTAAATTAAGTTTTTTAAAATAATACAACTTAAATTGAATTAAAAGTTAGTTTATTTAAAATTAAATAATTTTTCATGTTATAACTTTTGATTTTTTTTTAATTTGTAAAATAAAATTCAAATAATTTTTCAATGTTAGAATTATATATTTTTATGTTTTTATTAATTAATTAAAATTTAGATAAAATTAGTATAAAATATGACTTTTGCAACTAAAAAAATACTTAGTGACTTAAGTGTAATATTTCAAATTACTTACTAAGTTTTGCCACCAAAAAATCTATTTAATGATTTAAGTGCAACCTTTCAGCCTACTTATTGACTATTGCTGTAAAAAAAACTACTTAGTGACTTAAGTGCAACTTTTCAGACTACATAATGATTTTCGTCGTAAATTCCCCTAAATTGTATGCATCCCTAGATTCAATTAGCATCAACCAATAATGTAACTATGATTAGAACAATAATTTACAAAAACAATACCTAGGTTGAATACATCACCAAAATAACACACAACATACACAACTAAATCTTGCTTCCCTTATATGATAAAATACCTCAAATAATCATGTTTATAAGTGAGCAAATAAACAAAAATAAAAGAAACCCTAAGTCTGTAACAAGACATATGGCTGAAATCCATGGCGCCTTAACAAGAGAAATACCACAAATTGTAATGTGTTCATAATCCAATGGTTTTACAATTAATCATCATGAAATAAACACAACTTGTCATCCCTTTAGAACACCCTAGGCCAAAACCTACATGAACAACAAGTCATAAAAAAACAATACACACAATCTTATTCCATATCCACATGAACCCTAGCATGTTCCTATTTTCCCAATCACATGACCAAGTATATAGAAAATCAAAAGAAACAAAAGCAAAACTTCACATGCATTGTATGCACATCCATACACGCCTAGGCTCCCTATAAGATTCACATAACCATTAACACACATAGGGAATTGTTGTACCCTAAATTTAGCATGAGTTCAATTACTCAGCTCGGGTACAGATGGCATGTAAATATGTGGAAAAATAACCAAATAGAATATTTGGCTATTAACCATGTAAGCAGCTCAAGATTCAATCCAATTCGTACACGATATACAAGTCACTATCTGACCAACACTTAAGGTAATAATCGAGTTCGAGACTCATAATGGTCAGACCCAACTTTAGGTGGTCTGAACCTACTCCGATCTTGGAGTCAGATAGTTGTCAAGCACAAGCTCAGGTGAGATATTCAGCTCATGAGGACCTAGATATAACACATACTGAAGGATCCCAGGAGATTCGGGAATTCTTTGTGCGCTCATTAATGACCAGGTGGTATCATTTATCTATCATTTAGTATCCGAGATAGCAGGAACATATTTATTTTGTTATCAAATAATATCCCAATGTAAATGGGAATAATATGTATTAATTATATGCCATATATAATTACGCGGTTTATTTACGCAGTTACCCAAACCTGTCCATGTAATTCCCCTATAAGTACTAGGAATATTGGACAGGGAAGGGGGATCATTTTTTTTTTTTTGTATTACCGAAACTCTGCAGAAATAGAGAGAAAAACAGTAATAATATTGACTCGTGGACTAGGTGGATTTTAACCACTGAACCACATAAAATTTCTGTTCTTTTGAGTGAATGCTTATTATTTCATTGCGGTTTATAATCTAGCACTAATCTACCCATTTTATTTCTTAATATACTGTTGGCGAAAAACCGCGTCAACAGTTTGGTGCTTTCATTAAGAGTAAATTAGTGCTTCACAAGTTCAAGTCAACTTTCATCATGGTGGTCACTCACTCAATGCACGATAATGAGACAGAACAACCTGGTGGGCAAGAGGCCCATCATACCACTATTCCCAATGAAAGGGGCCTGGATGTTCAGCAACGTCCGGGAAAACAAACGGTGGGTCAGCACGATACTAGGAGTTCGGCATCGCTACCACCAAATCCTAATCCAGGGTACCTGACTGCTGTTGAGATAGAAAACATCCAATAGATGAGCCATCTCAATAGGGCAAATAGGCAGATTGAGGAGGTCTTGGCTCGGTTACCCCCTCTTGCAACCGACGTTAATGTCGGAAAGAGGCAAAGTGGGTCTCATAAGTCCCACAGGAATAACCGGCCTAAACCGAGTCGATCTGTCAGAACTGCCACTTCGAGTTTTGTGCCATCAGGGAAAAATCACCAGAATACTCGGCCCACTGATCATCACAGGGGTCATCAGCATGTCAATCGGTCAGTTAGGACTGTGACCTCAAGTTTGGTGTCTTCTTCACAGATTCCCATAAATGCCCATAACAATCCGCGAGGAGGGGCTGGGATAAGCACACGAAGGCACAACGCTTCAATGAATCCCTCTGTGCCATGATCTGAGCACCAGGCACAGAGAACTAAGAACGTTGAAGTACAACCAAGGTTAGCTAATTTAGTCTGTCCTGATGGAACGAGGATAGCCTTGCCAATAAGGCGTCCTCTGTCACCTGTAAGACATCCAACACCACCTCATCCTCAATGAGATATTCTAACTCAAGGGGAAAGTAGGAGAAATCCTCCCCCATCCGCAAATACTTCCGTCCCACGAACGTGTGTTGAGAATCCAAGTCCTCGATCTCAACCGCAAGCTGTAAGTTTCACATACGGAAGTTATTGGATAGAGATCCATCGTGGAGGCAGGTCTGAGAGCGATCTGAGAAATCATTTGAGTTCGGCACAAAGTCCTCAATATGATCCACAGCCCAACCTGCACGATCATTTGAACTCATAGAGAAGGTATCCAGCTCGAGATGAGGATATTTGCTATACTCGACATGAGGGAGGTCCATCCATAGTACGCGACAATGGGAATGTCCCACATAACCAAGCTCGAGCTTGGAGGGACAATAACTCATCAAATGTGTATAATAGGACGGGAGTTGTTAAACAGCCCCCAGCTAACCTAGGGACTAAGGACCAAACCCTTGAGAGACTGGCTCTAATGGAAGAGCAAATGAGAAGACTCTTTTCTGGGAAGGAAAAGGACAATTGTGACTCATATAAGGAGCTCGAACCTTTTGCTCCAAACATTGTAGCGGAAACATATCCTGTAGGTCTCAGGATGCCACACATGTCGAAGTTTGATGGAGATGGAGATCCGTCTGATCACCTTAGAATGTTTAACACCATGATGATGGCCCACAATGTCGAGCTCGATTTAAGGTGTATCTTGTTCCCTGCAACTCTGGTCAGGCCTGCCAAGCAGTGGTTTAAACAATACAAGAGGCATTCCATAAGCTCGTGGAAGAAATTTTCCTCCAATTTCAAAAAAGCATTATGAGCTTCACAGGAAGCTCGGGTTAAGGCCGATTCATTGGCCAATGTAAAACAACAACCTGGCGAGACATTGATGGCATATTTTAGTAGATTTACCAATGTTGTTGCATGAGCTAGGGATGCTAATGACAGCTCCAAGCTCATGGCAAAGAGAACGGGAATCCTTGTCGAGGGCGACCTGTGGCAAGAACTCCAAAGAAAATGAGTTAAAAGCGTAGATGAATTCTTGGCCCGAGCTCAGGAATGGATAAACCAGGAGGCATGAGCTTCTGTCGCAGGAACCAGCCAGACCCCTGTCCAACCCGTTGGAGCGGTAACGGATGTTGCAGCTATGGCTCAAGCCGTTACCCAGAATAACCAAGGGGGGAACAACAAAATAAAGGGGAACGGTGAGGGTGATCAGAGCGAGACAAAGAAAAACAAGTTCATGGAGAAGTTCAAGCCTATCTACGCTACATATACCAACCTAACGGATACCCGAGAGCATATCTTTCTGGCTAATTCTAATCGCCTCCCATGGAAGAAGCCAGAACCTTTAAGAAACCAGAGGGCGAAGAGAGATCCTTCAAAATTCTACCGATTCCATAATGACGTCGATCAGAACACTGATGATTATCGGCAGCTAAAGGATGAAATTGAGACTCTCATCTGAGTCGAACCGTTGGGCCATTACACCCGAAATTAGGTAGTTCCCAATCAGCCTACCGGGCAGAACTCTCAGTCAGTCCTAGAAGCTCCGATAAGCCAATCTGGAGCTCAGGCGAATCAATTCAATCCTCCTCCAATAGTAGGGGAGATATAACCATTATTGTGGGAGGACCTCATTTGGCGGACACGAGCAGCGGGGCTCAAAAGAGGTACCTTAATGAGTTGAAGGCTCATAACGGGATGGAGTTCGTTCCAGAACAACGATTACAAAAACAACAGCGATTGGAAAAACAACCAATCATTTTCACGGAAGAAGATTCCAGCCATGTCCAATTCCCACATAATGATCCGTTGGTGGTAACCGTGCAGCTTGCCAACCTAAGGGTCCGAAGAATACTAGTGGACAACAGAAGCTCCGTAAATTTACTTTTCAGATCCACCCTGGAAAAAATGGGACTGTCCGTAACTGATTTGAAGGCGACCTCAATGACTCTGTATGAGTTTTCGGGTGAAGGAAATGCGGCCATAGGGACAATCGGACTAGTGGTGACATTGGGAGAAGAGTCACGAATTGTCTCCAAAATACTCGAGTTTGTGGTAATCGATTTTTCGGCCGCATACAATGCGATTTTGGGCCGACCCGCACTGATGGAATTTGAAGCCATAACATAGATCCGACACCTGGCGATAAAACTCCCCTCAGCGTCAGGGATGTGCACAATCAGAGGCGATCAGCTCACTGCCATAGAATGTTATAGCATTTCTATGAGAGGAAAGTCACAACCCGGGCAGCAAGCAATGGTCATAAATGATGGATGTGAGGAGTCCCAAGAAGTAGAAGTCACTCATGGGACGGAAGAACCTCAACAAGAAGAGGATAGTGAGGTCGCCCAACATGACGACATTGATCCACGAATAGGCGAAGACAGGTTAGAGCTCAAAGCCATAGAAGAGCTCGAGGAATGAACATCGACCCCAAAGAAGCTTCAAGAGTTGTAAAAATTGGAAAGAATCTTGAAGACAAAAGAAAGGAGCTGGTCGATTTCTTACGGAAGAACCTGGATGTTTTTGCTTGGTCACATGAGAATATGGTGGGAATCAGTCCAAATATAATAATGCACACATTAAATTTGGACAAGAACGTGCCTACCAAAACCCCAAAAACGTAGGCTTTTGGGAATAGTCTGAGATGAAGCACTAGAGGAAGAAGTAGCTCGGTTACTAAAATATGGGTTTATCCAGGATAAAAAATACTTGATTTTGGTGGCCAATCCCGTGCTGGTCCCGAAGCCAAACGGGAAGTGGAGAACCTATATCGACTTCTCCGACTTAAACAAGGCTTGTCCCAAGGACTATTTCCCACTGCCAAGGATTGATTAGTTGGTAAACGCCATGGCAGGTCACGAGCTAATGTCCTTCATGGACCTGTCCTCTAGATATAACCAGATCACGATGAACCCTGCAAACCAAGAGCATACCAGTTTCATGACCGAGCATAACGTATATTGTTACAAAGTTATGTCGTTCAGATTAAAAAAAGACGGGGCTACATACCAACGCTTAGTCAACAAAATGTTTGCTTACCAGATTAGGAGAAACATGGAGGTGTATGTCGATGATATGCTTGTCAAGTCAAAGACTGCCAATAACCATGTATCTGACTTGGAAGAATGTTTTGGAATCTTAAGGAGATATGACATGAAGCTGAATCCCCAGAAATGCACTTTTGGGGTGGCATCTGGAAAATTTTTGGGGTTCATAGTCAACACAAGGGGAATAGAGGTGAATCTTGAAAAAATCAGATCGTTGTCAGCATGCCTTCACCCAGGTCACGTAAGGAAGTTCAAAGCCTAACTGGAAGGGTGACAGCTTTAAATCGCTTCATTTCAAAATCCACTGACAAGTGTCTACCATTCTACAACTTTCTTAGAGGATACAAGAAATTTGAGTGGACCGAAGAATGCGAACAGGCATTCCACGATCTGAAGACGCATCTAATTGAATCCCCTGTATTATCCAAACCGACGTCTGGAGAGTCTCTATTTCTTTACTTGGCCATGACAGAAAATGCAGTTAGTGTCATGCTTGTTAGAGAAGAAGACTGTATGCAGAAACCAGTATATTATGTAAGCAAGAGGCTTCTCGAAGCTGAATCACGGTACCCACTGATAGAGAAGATGGCATTCTGTTTCATTTTGGCTTCCAGAAAGCTCCGGCCATATTTCCAATCCCATTCTATCAATGTCTTAACCGACCAAGTTTTAAGGAAGGTATTGCAAAAACCTAAAACGTCAGGACGTCTCCTAAAATGGGCCATCAAAATGAGCCAGTTCGATATATTGTACATGCCACGAACTGCGATCAAGAGTCAGGCCCTTGCTGATTTTTTGGTAGAGTGCAGGAGTTATGGAAAATATTTGTTGATGGATCATCAAATGAGAACGGATCAGGAACTAGGATAATCTTAATCTCATCTGAAGGACATCGGTTCCATATAGCTCTTAGGCTCGGATTTGAAGCATCCAACAATGAAGCAGAATATGAGGCTTTATTAGCAGGGCTGAAGGTGGCAAGGGAGCTGAAGGCGAAAGCCATCCAATGCTATAGTGATTCCCAACTCGTGGTAAATCAGATATTGGAAGAATATCAAGCTCGAGGCATCAAGATGGCGGCCTACCTGGCTAAAGTAAAGGGGGAACTGTCTGAATTTGAGTTTAGCTTTGTTGAACAGATACCCCGTGAGCAGAACTCTAATGTTTACGCTTTAGCACGACTTGCTACCACCAAAGAGGCTGAAATATTGAATGTAGTACCAGTGGAGTTCTTGGAAAGACCAAGTGTAATGGGAGAAATAGTGGAGGTTAGAATGATTGACATAAGACCGACTTGGATGACCCCTATAATTGAATATCTCGTGACTGGAAAGTTACCTGATGACAAAAAAGACGAGAGAAAACTACTTTATCAAGCTCCACGATATGTAATAGTTGATGGAATCCTATATCGGCGAGGTCATTCGTTGCCCCTCCTACAGTGTGTTCTGCCCGAAGAAGCCAGAATCATTTTGCAAGAAATACTTGAAGGTTTTTGCAGAGATCACGCTAGGGGGGAAAACTTAGCACTAAAGGTACTGAGATAGGGATATTTATGGCCAACTTTAATGAATGATTCAATCTTGTATGTTCATAAATGCAACAAATGCCAGTGTTTTGCCTTAGTGGCCCAAGCTGCTCCTGTCGAGCTAACAATGATTTCATCCCTGTGGCCATTTGCAGTATGGGGAATTGACCTGATCTATGGGGAAATGAGGAGTTTGATATGCGGTGGTGGCAATTGATTACTTCACGAAGTGGGTAGAAGCTAAACCTCTAACAACCATCACCTCAAAGAGAGTCAAGGATTTTGTGGTAAAGAATATCATCTGTCGATTTGGACTCCCTAAAAAGATTGTATCAGACAACGGGACGCAGTTCGATAGTGATCTCTTCACAGACTTTTATGAAAGATACGGCATAACGAAGAGCTTCTCGTCGGCAGCATACCCACAAGCATATGGGCAGGTCGAGGCTGTAAATAAGACCCTCAAGACGAGCCTGAAGAAAAGTATTATGGCCTGAGCATCTCTCGCAAGTAGTTTGGGTCTATCAAATTTCTCATAGAACCTCCATGGGGCATACTCCTTTTTCCCTAACCTTCGAAAGTGAGGCCATGCTTCTGATTGAAGCAATGGTGGCTACTCACAGGCAGAGGACATTTGATCAAGAACATAATAATGAGCTACTTAGTGCATCTCTCGATCTGATCGAAGAAAAACGAAAGGAATCGCAATTACAGCTCGCCCATTATCAACAAAAGATCACTCGTTATTTCAATTCAAAAGTCAAAGGACGCAGACTCAGATTGGGCGATCTTGTTCTTCGAAGGGTCTTTTCGGTTAATAAAGACCCCAAAGATGGTGTGTTTGGCCCAAACTGGGAAGAACCACACCAGATTGTAGAGGTCTTACGCGAAAGGAACTTTTAAGCTTGCCCGATTAAATGGAGAAATAGTCCCACGGACCTGGAATGCTCTTCATTTAAAAAAGTATTATCAATAGTATTATTATCAATGTAAGGCTTATTTATAAAAGCTAGTTCAGATAAATGACATATATTATTGAATAACCACTTCTTAGTTTTATTATTGCAAGCTAATGCTCTCACATTGTAAAAGCAACCATCAAAGTTTATACATTTTGGTTACTTGGGGGGCACATAACCGAGGTGAGTTTTTGAGAAAATTAAGCTTACTTGGATAAGATTAAAAACTTAGAAGCTTGGAAAATTTGATTATTCAACGGCTTTTCCAAGCTCGAGTTTTCAATAAACCTAGCACGAACTAAGTTTGAAAAATCATCTATTACCCTGGATATAACCAGGTCGGAAGCTTAGACGCTTGGAGAAATTTATTATTCAACGACTTTTTAAAGCTTGAGTTTTCAATAAACCTAGCGCGAACTAAGCCAAAAAAATTTATTAAAAACCCTGGATATAACCAGGTCTGAGGCCTGAGTCCTAACAGGTAAAATGCTATTAAGTTATTATAAACCCTGGGTATAACCAGGTCTGAGACCTGATTCTTAACAGGTATGATGCAAATAAGCAAGCAAAATCTTGGATACAACCAAGATTGATAAAATCTATCTTGATCTAAAAGTCAATCCCTAAGATTTTGAATGTACAAGAGTCTAAGGATTCATAAAGATGAGAAAATAATAAAGGAAAGACAAATACATCAAAAGTCAGATGTATATTCAAATAAAAAAAATATTGTCACAATGAGAAGAAGAAACCTCGAGCTAAGCCCAAAGGCAATCGTTTTAATCCCAAGGGATTGTTACAGAAATTTTAAAAAAAATAATAATAATGAAAATCTTGAATAAGTCATTGGGCTCCGTCAGTACACTCCACCAAAGTCACTTCCTCACCATATCCCTCTATAGCTCTAGAAGCCTCACCAGTCTCCGAGGGTTCCTGTGAAAATCGTATCTTGAATTTAGCAAGATACAGATCCCACAGATCGGGTT
The DNA here is from genome assembly GCF_963169125.1 of Humulus lupulus. Taxonomy (NCBI): domain Eukaryota; kingdom Viridiplantae; phylum Streptophyta; class Magnoliopsida; order Rosales; family Cannabaceae; genus Humulus; species Humulus lupulus. The sequence continues at coordinate 248,428,360 of NC_084793.1, forward strand.
GCATGAAGGAAAAGTTCCCATCCTGGTTAAAAACCCAGCAATGGTAAAGCATTTCCTCCATTGTCGATGAGGACATTGCAGCTTCCTCCTTGGCCTTAGCCTCGGCCTCGATCAGCTTCGCTTTGAGTTCATCGTTCTCGGCCTGAAGCTGATCCGCACGGCAACTCTCCTCCACGACCTGAGCCTGAGAGGTGGACAGTGCAACCTGCACAGACTGGTCGCCCTCTTGAGAAGAAACGAGATAAGCTTTGGCAGCATGCTCACTCTCTTAGGAAACACTCAGGGCAGCCTGCTCATTCACTTGAGAAGCTATTAAAGCAGCTCATAGTTCCTCGTTCCTGGCTTTGACACGAGCTATGCTTCAGTATTGAGCCAAGACAGACTGCAAAATAACGAAGCAAGTAAAAAAAACACATAATAAATAAATAAAAAAGAGGAAAGGTTAGAAGTGGGAAAATGACTCACGGTGAGGTTCATCCCCATAACATATTTGAGGACATCTTTCGGGCTGCGCTCTTCTATGGCCCTCAGATCCCTAGCACTATCTTTGTACGCATGGCCCACCATGTGACTCGCCTTCTCATACACGATACCTCGAAAAGCCTCAAGGATTTTGTCCAGATCGTGTGGCTCGGCCGGTATCCGGATGAGAGGAATCTCACTTCGGACGGGAGCCTCGGTTTAAATCACTTAGGGATGTGATGAAGGCATATGTCGAGGAGGGGGAGGAGGAGCTTGCTGGACAATGACAGTTGTTACCGGAGATGGGGGAAGCTTGCTTATTGGCTGCTCCCGAGCTGTGCTCGCACCTTTACCCTTGGGAGGTGATTTTGTAGTACCCCATGTCTTAGGGGTGGTCTTCTTTTCCACCCTAGGCCCTTTTACCACGAGCCCAGCTCCGGACCCTCCGGCTCTGAAGGCACTCCTTAAATCTAGAGCTCCTGGCAATTCCATCTCTTCACCTGAAAAAAGAACGAATAGAGGATTTAATTCACAAGAGTAATGCTTCAAAGGTATTATAAATGCAAGGAAAAAAGAACAAGGATCCTACCCTCCAGGCTAGGGGAGGAATTTATTACGATCAGCTCGAGTGTATTGATCGGGCTAGGCATAACCTCTAACTCCGGGATTAACGGAGGGAGGGGAAATCTAAGGCTACGAACTCCTGGATCCTAGGGGGTTCAGGTCCTTCCTCGAGGCTGGACTCTTCTACGTACTGCCTGAACCCAGGAGCAAATGCACCCTAGAGCAGGGAAGGCCAGGTCCTACGGTTGGTCCCATACTCTTAGAAGATGGTGGATCTAAAGTTTAATGTGTTGTCGACTACAATGGTGCCTTTGGGATAGCTATGATCATAGCTTACCACCAAATGATCCACACATTGGAGAAGGGTTACGTTTAGTTCTGGATCGGTAGGGTGATGGTTAACGAGCTGGTTAGGGTTAAAATGGATCAGCCTATAGCTGGCAGCAGCCCGATACAATTCTCTGAAAAGGTATGGGTTACCTTGGCCAAAGGGGTCGGCTGCTGCCCCGGATGCAGGCCATTCAGGATCGGGCCCTCGATTATCTTCAAGAGCTCATCTTTTTCACACCAACGGTGCCACATCTTCTTCCTCCTCGGTGTCCTCGGTGGTTAGCTGATTAATTTGCATGCCACCATGGTGGCATGGTTCACGATTTGGTGATAGTCTTTCTCAGGGAGGAAGGCTAGACAAAGTCTCGTACTGACACCGAGGGTCTCAGATCGTCCTGTCCTCGCGAATATAGCTGCACAAGGAGTAAACTTAATCAGAACATATATAAAAAAAAAAATTCATGATGGTGATAAAAGTTCACGTGTTGAATTCACAAAGACAAAAGACTTACGAGGACGATTGAAGTACCGATGATCATAATTCTTTAACCCATTCAACATAAAGAACAAATCAGTATAGTCATTTGGGTGGCTGGGAAGCTCGATGACAAAAGTAGAGTTCAGAAACCGAGTAAGGTAATAAAATTCGTCACCTCGCCCTTTCTGGTCAAGACTAGGCTTGAGGCAGAAGAAGTATAGGATATTGTCTAGAGTGGGGACCTCCCACTCGTGCCTCAGAAACAGATATTTAATCCCGCCAAAAGCCTATAGGAATTTGGGGGGAGATGAAAGGGAGCCAATTTAACGTAGTTAAGAAAATCCACTAAATATTGGTCCAATGGGAGGAAGGCACTGGCCTTCAGGTGTTCATCACTCCAAGCACTGTAGTCGTCTTGGAAGGGGGCATAGTTCTATTCCCCCTCAAGTGTAGGTCGGGCGATGAGACCATTAGCTCCCATCTCGATATTGTGACTCGACAGGATCTTGTTCACCTTCCCTTGAGTTGTTATCCTCAAGACTATATGCTCAGCCTCGAAAAATGTGTTGGGGTCGACAACAACCTCTCTCTCCACCATAGGACCAAAGTGTAGGATGGGAGAATCAGAGGCGAACTGCTTTCCTTTGCCTTTGTTTTGGGTAGACGAGCTTGCGGCATTCTTCTTAGGAGGCACCATGATTTAGATCACCTGACGACAAAGCAGCCTAATTAGTAGGAGGCCTAAGATGGTCTATAGCTATGATTGTGGAGGTACGGGAAACGAAAAGGCCTAGTTGGACTACTTTTGAAATTTGAAGGCTCATACGAGCTAAATTTTTCCCTAGCTTCAACGCGTAGTCCCACGCAGTATCTTAGGCCACGTGCCTTGATTTCTTAAAGTCCCTAGATACTTTGGGATCCGCGTGTCAGAGCCGTCAAACCCATTACTTTTTTTAAAAGTGGTTTAATGCAAAACCACCTGAGGAATCGTAACCCCTAAGCTACCTAGAATTAAACATAAAACCCTTTCGGTTTCTACACCCCAAACAGATATTCAAACTGATTTTCCATTAGGGTTTTCCCAGATTAACCCAGAGAATTGCCCAGATTTATAAATATCTTATTTCTAAAAAAGTTTTGTTTCATTCATGTGACCTAAACTGAAGCACATTTCTTATTTGCACTCATAAATAGTCTAACGATACTGAACAACAAGCATTTTTTGAAGTAAAAAACTCACTGGAAAATGAAGAATAAAAGAAATTCAAACCAGGTGATGAAATACTTACATAAAATAAGTTCGATTCAGAGAAGATGTCGATATATCCACAAGAAGCTCCTTGAAAGCCTCTGAAGGTCTGAGAGGCGATGAAGGATTTTAGGGATTCTGGGGAAGAAGAATGAAAGCTTGAGTCTTTGAAAGGGAAATTTTTTTCATACGAAGATTGTGAGGCCTCAGGACTGATCACCTTATTTATACATAAACTACAAAAATTAATCCGGACCATCTGATTAGGTTAGCTCGAGATCCAAGGGTCAAGATTAAATAAACCAGACGGCGGCAAAAAGTTGACAGGACAGTTGTTTCAGTCCTCGAAACCCGAATGGACGCCAATCACAAGAAGCCACGTGTCCAATACTTGAGTAGTGAGCAGGCACGATTTCATATGACAGAAGTCTAAAAGCCCCTACTGTGTATGTCAGAAAGTGACGACATCAAACATGAGCAGGAGCTTGGGGGGCAAATGTTGTACCCTAAATTTAGCACGAGTTCAATTACTCAGATCGGGTAAATATGTGAAAAAATAACCAAGTAGAATATCTGGTTATTAACCATGTGAGCAGCTCGAGATTCAATCCATTTCGTACATGGTAGACAAGTCACTATCTCACCAACACTTAAGGTAATAATCGAGTTCGAGACTCATAATGGTCAGACCCAACTTTAAGTGTTTTGAACCTACTCGATCTTTGAGTCAGATAATTGTCAAGCACGAACTCGAGTGAGATATTCAGCTCATGAGGACCTAGATATAACACATGCTGAAGGATCCCAGGAGATTCAAGAATTCTTTGAGCGCTCATTAATGACCAGGCGGTATCTTATATCTATCATTTATTATCCGAGATAGTAGGAATGTATTTATTTTGTTATCAAATCATATCCCAATGTAAATGGGAATCAGTTGTATTAATTATATGCCATATATAATTACGCGGTCTATTTATGCAGTTGCCCAAACATGTCCATGTAATTCCCCTATAAATACTAGGAATGTTGGACAGGAAAGGTGTAACGCCCTGGATAGCCAAGACCGTTACACTGTGTGTTTATAAAAGTGTTAGACTTGCTAATCAAGTCATTTAGTTAAAATTGTGTCACTGAAACTATAATGGTACTAGGGTTAAAATATTTTGGTCTTAAAAGCCACATTTCTTATAAATAACAATTCCTGTTTACACGGGATCCCAAAATATTAGGTTTAAAACCATTTACAAAAGATTCACGATCTAAATACAATATTAACCATACTAAGGCAAAATAGACAGTTCAGCGATCCCTGTCCTGATCCACTCCTCGGCCAAGGCGACCGAACAGCTGGCTATGTACATTCAGCCCCGTAGCTCTCCATCTCAGGACTGGTCAAACTTGCCTTTGCCTTTACCTGCACCACGTAGCACTCGTGAGCCAAGGCCCAGCAAGAAAACACAACAATAGAGCATAAGCAATTCAGCAGTCAATTCAGTATCTCATATTGCATAAACATGTTCACAACCACCTAAACATTCAGAATAACCAAGTATTCGGCATACTAAACATATCATCTCATATCATATATCAATTTACAAATGATAACTAGGGTTAGCGCCCTCAGGCCGCACCCTCCGTTATCCCCCTGACTCCGATCCGCTTAAATCGAGCTCAGTGAATAATAAGTTGTCCCCGGCTACCAGTGGCCAAGCCGCGCCCTGTGCGCAAATATTGAATACGGCACCCTTAGGCCACTATCACATGTCCCATGGCGTAATACCATCATTGACATTATACAAATATTGGGAGCTCTTAGTCCCATCACAAACATATAACCGGGTGCAGTTTTCTTACCTTTAGGTTCGCTAGCTTTGATCACTTGACTCCTTGAGCATGATCCCTCTCGATCCCTAGCGCTCACCTAATCACAACCATAGGTCAAAGTCATCACCAAACCTCAAGTCCAAAACCTAGCCTCGGGACCACTCCCGAGCTCCTAGGAAGTCCTAATTCCACAAAACAGGGTGGTGGAGTCGAACCTCGAACCCTTGGTCAAAAACCCTTATAAATAACCCTAAAATCCCTTTCTGGAAGTAGGGCAGTGCTACAACGCTCTAAGGAGGGCGCTACAATGCTACAAGAAGAACCAAAATCCCCCAGAAAGCATGGCCTAGTGCTACAGCGCCCAAAGGCTAGCACTGTAGCGCTAGTCACAGGCAGCCAATGCAGCACTTTTCCTTCCTACAATTTCCCCGAGCCAAACTCAACCAAAACTTCTCCAAACCTTCACCAAACTTAGAAACAAGCTTATTAACACACTCCACTCATCCCAAGCATCCCAAATACTCAAAACCCAATCACATGCATCCCTAATCTCAAAATTCACCATTGTTGCTCATAGACTTCAGAAACTCAGCAAAGATAATCAAACCTTCAAAGTTTAAAGCTCAGAATTTTTACCTTTGATGGAAATTCTACCTTAAGTTTCCTCTAGACCTCCTTAGCTTGCTCCTCCTCAATCCTTGGCTTGAATTCCCCTAAAGCTCCCATCAACTCAGCTTAGACACCATAACTTAAACCAGCCAAACCAGAAACTGAAAACTCTAAAGGCTTACCTCAAATATTGATGTGTTCTTGCTAATCCCCTTGCCAACCTTTCAAGTTTAGCTCAATACTCTTGTTGCTCAGCCTAATCTAGCTCCCTTCTGAGTCTTGCTCCAAGAAAATTGAAGAGAAATGGTGAGAGAACCACAAACCGACCCTTTGGAAAAACTGCTCTGTTTTCTCCCTTTTCTTTTTCTTTCTTTTCCTTCTTTTCTTTCTTTCCTCGGCCTTCTACATTTCTCTACAATTTCCACTAAGTATAAAGCCTCAGCATATTTATCTCTTGTAAGCCAATTGACCATAATGCCCTCCCTCTAAATTTTAAACCTTTAAGTGCATCTAGGGCATTTTAGTCATTTCACCCAAACTCCCGCTAATTCATCGAATGTCTCTAATATTTAATGATTACTTCCCGATACCTAATTAATCACCAATTATATTCCTCATTATCAAAATTAACCTTAATATATTCTCTAGATTACCATTTATACCCCCAGGCTCGCCCCGAGCCGGGTATAAATCCCCGCCGTGACTTTTTTGCTAATATGCTCACTAGGATCGTCTCGAGTCACAGATCGTAGATATATCCACATAATAATGTGGTCTCAACAATTATTGCATATATATACAATTATGCCCCAACGGGCCAAAATTACGATTATGCCCTTCTAACCTAATCAGGGCCTACATGCATACTAATACACATAGTCATGCATCTCAAGTATTCAAATAGTCATACAACATGCTTTAAATCATTAAATCACATATATTCCAATTATGCCCTCCCGGCACACTAATCAAGGCCCTTAAGCCCTATTAGTAGATTCGGGTCGTTACGGAAGGGGGATAATTTTTTTTTTTTTGTATTACCGAAACTCTGCAGAAATAGAGAGAAAAACAATAATAATATTGATTCGTGGACTATGTGGATTTTAACCACTGAACCACATAAAAGTTCTGTGCTTTTGAGTGAATGCTTATTATTTCATTGTGGTTTATAATCTAGCACTAATCTACCCATTTTATTTCTTAATAAACTGTTGGCGAAAAAACTGCGTCAACAGGAATCCAAATCAAACAACTATCAATAAAAAAATACTCAACAAAACAATATCAAGGCTAGAGATTTACTACCTCCTTTGATTGAAATCAATACTCAAAATGGCCACCACCCTTGATCACACCCCTTTGGGATTTCGAACCACGACAAAAGAAAAGAACAACAAAGTACTCTTAGATTCAAGAAGGAGGAGTATAAACTAAAAAAAAAAAACACCATGAATTAAGAACTTGCCGTAGGGATTCGAAACCCTACTTCCCTTCTCCTTCCTTCTTCTTCTTCCTTTCTCCTTCTCCTTTGCTCTCTAGCTTTCATGCACTCTCTCTCTCTCTCTCTCTCTCTCTCTCTAGCTGACGGTCACAAGAGCAAAAATGAGGCTCTTAAGAGCACTCAACCTCTTATACAAAGAAACCCTAGAGATTATCCATCAATCAGTGGGAAAAGGGTAAGTTTCCTCTTTTTTCTTAATTCTCCTTTATTTCTTGATTTTTCTTAAATAAAAGAAATTAAGGAAAACAATTAATGTAAAATATGTCAACCAAACGCTTACCCAAAATAACTAAAATCATCTAATTTTAATTTATTAAATTGAAAACTAAATGGGAATAAAATCCCTCTTCTTTTCCCACTCTCTTCCCACGCCCATCTCTCTCATCTTGTTTCCTTTTTCTTTTCTTTTTTAATCCTTTAATTTCTTAAATAAAATAAAAGGAAATTATGCATAGAAAATAATGTTGCATGCTCACCATGAAATACATGTACATGCACACACCCAATTGTTCAAGTGCATCACTACTTACAATGCACATTGGTGCATACAACCAAAACTCATTTACTTACAAATTAAAATAAAAATATATAAATTCACACAATTTCTACCAAACAATTAAAATAATTTCCTAACACTTAACAATTAATAATAAAATAAAGTACAAAATTAATTAAACAATAAAAAAAAATTGGTGCGCTACAATTGTTATCCTAAAAACTCTATTCCTAGCCTCCTATAAGAGATTGCTTGAAGCTACTACAATGGTTGAACGAGTCTTGGGATTAGCAAGCCTTGGTCTTCAAATAAGTCAAGTTTTCTTAATAAAGATCTTGGAGAAAATTAGTAATCTATGTGAGTTAGAGAGATAGAGGGTTTTAGGGAGAGAGAGTGGAGAGTGATCAATGTTGGGCATATGGCTATACACAAACTTTGAATATTACAATTCAAAAGACTAAACCAAAGATAATCTACTCTTCAATGGAGGAATAATACAAAGGAAATAACACAAATAAGATCAAGTAGTACAATGAACATTTGAGTTGTAGAACCTTAGTTACATAACATTTCAAGTCTATGATATTATGTAAATCAATGGATGTAACAAAGGCTTGACAGAAATTGAGATTTGTTGCCCAAAAATCTCTATTCCTAGCCTCCCCTTAGAGATTGCTTGAAGCTACGACAAGTGGAATGAGATTGGGATTTGCAAGCCTTGAATCTTCAAACAAGTCAAGCTTTATTGATGAAGATCTTGGAGAAAACTAGTAATCTTGAGAGCTAGAGAGAGGGTTTTTAGAGAGAGAGAGGTGAGTGATCAATTCACCAAAAACTCAAATGGCCCCTTTAAATAGTATGTGAACCCTCATTAGACTCAACCAATGAGATTAGAGAATTTTAATTTGAATTTTGGAGCCAAAAACACGTCACTATAGAGTCTTGTCCAGACTGCCCAGGCGATGCGTTGCTTGCACCCAGGCGATGTGTCACCTGTATAGTGCCTTCAGAGCCCAACAACGCAACGCAGGTCGTACTGACTTGGCGCCCAAAAATTCACCCCAAAATATCTCCAAATGCCTCCAAACCTTTTGGCTACTCTTATTGTTGACGCCGTTTTTCGTCAACAGTGAAAGAAGAGCACGTAAACAATAATCAGTAATGGCCAAAAAATACGATAATACAAACGAGATTTTTTACGTGGTTCAGCAGTTAAATCTGCCTAGTCCATGAGTCTTTGTTATTAAACTTAAGATGACCTCTGAAAATTCTTCAAGGATGAATTTTCCAGAGTTTTCTCTCAAGATCACAATAATTCGGTTCTTTACAATGGTGCATGACCTCTCTATTTATAGAGAAGATTTCATAATACTATCCCACATATTTCGGGAAGTTATTCTGTATATGCAAATAAATTAAATGGCATTAAATGCCTGCAATTCGATATACAAGGAAACGTCCCCTGGAGATCAGGGGGCGTATAACTGAACAAATAATATCCCTTGATTGTAGGAGATTTACAGTAATAAATGTAGACCGCGTCTCTTATAGATGACTCATTAGGATCTTCAAAGTTATTATCCTACATCACCAAGGCCCTATTCTTCCAGGTTTCCTCTTGACTTTCGAGCTATAGCATCTCCCCGAGGCCACATGACTTCGAGCTCATACGCGCGTCAGGCTCGGAACCCTAATCCGAGGCCATCCCGAGAACAGATACACTTCGGGGTCTATCTTTCGAGCTTGTGAGGATTTCGAGGCCATAATCATCGAAGTCGTCTCTGCTTCGCAGTCTCGATGTTTAGATTTCGAACATATTCCAGACTTTACGAGTTCATTCATTATGAACCCAGCATTCGAGGTCACAATTCTCATGGCTCGAAATCTGGGTGTAACATCTTGCCCCCTCAAAAGTATTTGTTCGAATCCTGTGAGAAGGAAACTTTTGAACTACTTTCTTCGAGAACTGTATCGTCACATACTTGAAAATGGACACACGTTAGTTGGGTATTGCCCATTCAGGGTACTCGAGTACCTTGGAAATCTGCCCACGATCGTTCGTCTGCCACCCTTTTGGTACCATCATATCATCAATCCCTATCCATTGGATTTTGCAAGGGTTTTGTTCAATGGCTCAGATTAATCCCCTTTTTCCATCTATATATATAAAACCCCACTCATCGTTTTCCTTTTATTTTTCGCTCATCAGAAGAAAGAAAAGAGCAAAACCAGAGACTATCCCTGAGAATTTTTTGCTTGTGCATGTTTTCTCAACCGAAGAAACAGAGGACCGCCAGTTTGTTCGAGACCGTGAGCTCATATCTGCAGCCTCTTCTTCAGTCGACGACTTCTCTGCAATCGCCATTATTGTGTAAGTGTCCAATTTTTATTTTCCCTGATGCCAGTTTCTGTCCATATTGTTCTTGTTATTTCTGGGAGTGCGCTGATATATTTCCTTAGTATGATATGCTAGGAAATTTTTGATCGATAGGCTTCTACGTTTACGTTCCCATACTAGGTTTAAATCTCTGGTTTCAAATCCAGTTTTTGTGTAGAACAAGGTCTCTTTTTTCTGGGTTTCAAAATTTTAAAGGACATATCTTGCACACCAAGATATCGGGTATAAAACCTTGGTTTTAAAGAACTCACGCTACCCAAGATTACCTTTTCTGGATAACCGCCACTCTTTTTCCCCTGATTTTCGGGATTTTCAAAAAAATTTGTCCACTCTCCTCCTTTTTCTCATGGAATACACATTCTGACTCTTTAATAAGGGTCTTAGTTTCAAGCTCGTTTCGTTCTTAAGCTCCAAGCTTGTCTTGCCAAGCTCGTAACTTTTGAACTCTTGCATGCATGGCCCTCACCATTTTTTCTTTCTCGCTAGATGTCACAGAATCTAGAAAGACGGTGGGGGTCATTGTTGGCAATCCCTTACTCGTCCAAAACCACGAACCCGGAGTCGCTGTTTGCTCGAAATCAACGTCGATTTCGCGAGTACGATCTCGCGCGCGAACAAGAGGAGATTCGAGCTCATTATCGCCGCCAAATTGACGAGGTCATAGAGAGGAAGAGGAGAACCCTTCGGGAGGCTCTTTATCCAAAACCTGATTCTGGTCCCAGGCCGACTCCCCTCGACCCTAAATTAAAGGTGACAGTTGCGTATAGCCCGGGAGAGCTCCAATTCTCGCTCATGGGGGAGCCATCTACCTCGCAACCGAGGAGGGAGTTCTTCTAAGCCGAGCACTACTGGAGCTCGATTACCTCACTAGGCCAGATAACTGATATCCTGGCTTTCCATGGCCTTAGGCTGTCAAGCACCCTAAGGTGTCGAGCTCCTACCCCCAGTGAGCGAAGCTGCCGCGCCCCGGGGGATGGAAATCCCATGCTGAGATATGCGGCCTGGAGCCAAGAGCATATGAAGGCAGGAGCGTTACTGCCTTTGAAGTCATTTTTCAAGGACTTCACAGACTTTGTTGGCCTGGCTCCATTCCAGCTCAACACCAATTCTTACAGGGTTCTGTCTGCCCTGAGGTCGCTATACCATGAGCTGAAGTGGGAAGGACCTTCTCCAAAAGAGATTTTATACCTATTCTGTCTGAAAAGCAACCCCTCCCGAGCTCGGGGAGGAGATGGCTTTTACTATCTTTCGAGCTACCCCAAGGAGAAGAAGATGTTTGAGGACCTTCCTAATCATCCGCCTGACTTCAAAAAAGCCTTCTTCTGGACAGATGGCCTGTCCCCGTCTCGATGCTACTTATTCAGGCAGATTCGTAAGTATTCCAACCTTCTTTTTCTCTGTGCTCGGGCTCTTATTTGTAGGTTCGTACTTAGTTGCAATGTGTCTTATTTTCCAGCCAATTTTCACCACCCTACACCCGACGACGCCATGAAGGAGCATAGAGAGACTCTGCTCCAACTCCCTTACGGCCGGAGGTCTCTCTCGTACCTCTCACATGAGAGTAAGCTCCGAGCTTGCGGGCTTTTGGGAGATGGTCAGTCCACCTCAGACTGGTCCAATAACAAGTATGATCATTGGGAGCAGGTGCCTTTTCCCACAGGCATCCTCCCTCCGAGGAGAGAGGTGAGGCCCCCACCTCCAGCTCGCCGAAGGAGTCCGCCATCTGGGAATGAGGCGAACGATGAAGCCTCGAGCTCAGACTCGGATGAAGAAGGTAAAGTCATCCTTAGCTCGAGAATGTGGTCCCCCACCTTATTAAAACATAAACCCGATAGGTTAGTTTTATGCCCGGATGATAGAGACCACTTCTACATATGGACTTGGGTAGACGACCGAGTTCATAGGTTTGATAGTTGGCTCGGGAAGTATGACACCATGTACAGTCTGAACGAGGTGTGGGACGGGATAGCCGTCCAATATGGGACCAATGATTGTAGGGACCTTTCGAGGTTGACGTCCACCTATAGGGAAGGTACTCCCCCCACCTCTTCTGAAGATGGGGGAATTTCATGGTCCTCGAGCTCGAGCTCGGGGGAGAGTTTCAGTTAGGGCCATGCCCGGCAAACACGGCCATGCCGCCCCAGAAACCTTACCAAAGCCCTGGGGTATCGGTTCTCACCGCAAGGATAACTCATGTATCCACCGGGCCCCGCCCTGACTATAGCATCCCATGTGCTAGGTGTTACTTCCGGCTCCGCTGCCGTACCCGGCCTACGCCGCACTCGGCCCTTGCCGTTCATTTCATTACAAACATATATAACATAAATCAAGCAACATTCAAACATATGCCAATTTATTTTAAATCTGCACCCTAACATGTGATGCAATATAGGGCCATGCCCGGCAATCATCTCATCATGCAACATGCAATATAGGACCATGCCCGGCAATCACACTATGGGCCCACGCCCTATCCTACGGGTGTTATAGTTTTCTTACCTGTATTCCGAGCCTCCTGATGCACTCACGCCGCGAGCACGGTCCCCTAGCACGAGCCTCTCCAATAACCTAGTCACAACACACAAGAAACATCCCTCAACACTAACCAAATCAAAGACCGCTTCCCGGGACCAATCCCGCACTCCCGGGACCTCTAAAACCTTAAAACAACACCCCAGAGACATCCCCCGAACCCCCGGAGCAAAGGCCTAAAATTTCCTAAAAATGTCATCCTGAAATTAGCCTTGTGCCGCGGCACAACTTTCTTGTGCCGCGGCACCCAGAAACCAGAGGCTCCCCGCCGCGGCAAGCAAAACCCGTGCCGTGGCACGCCCTCGCAGACCCAGAATTCTGGGTTTTTCCTTCGCGCTTTCCCAAGCTTCAACCTCTCCAAATCACCCTAAACCAATCTCTAAACCCCAAAACTCAATTCCAAGCTTCACATGAACAACTTAACAACCTATAGGCACTAGATACAAGGCCAAAACATCAACACACTCAAGAATCCACCCCTTGATTCCCATTTTCAGCAACTCAAACCAAAAACTCAAACACACTAACTCAAGCTCTAGATTTTACAAATCAAAACAGAAATCAAAACTTAGATGTGTATAAAACCCTTACCTCAAATGGAGAACCCACACAAAGTCCTTGATCTCCTCCTAGACTCCCACTTCTCCTTCTCTTCTTCTTCTTGCCCTAACTTCTTTCTCCTTCTCTTTCTTCTCTTCAATTTCTATCAAGCCTCAAGTGACATAAATGCCCAAACCGTATACCCCTAAATCCCAGCTGCAAAATGTCTATAACCCTTGCCAAAAGACCATTTTACCCTTTCCTACTAATCCTCCTTAGCTAAACCTCAAAGGGCACTTAAGTCTTTACACTTCATTTCAATTCTATCACTTTTTACCTTAAAACTTGTTACCCACAGCAGTAACTAATGGTTACCCAGGTTACTAAATCTCCAATAACCATTACCCGCTAAATCTCAACTTAACCATAAAATTCCCGAGGTACCCCTAGGCTCCTCCCGAGCCGGGTATAGAAATCCCGTTGTGACTCTTAAGTTAACTAGCTCTCTAGGACCGTCTCGGCACGTGCATCACAATAATAAAACCACACCCACGTGGTACAATTCACAGAATACAATTATCACATATCAATACAGTTATGCCCAACATGGCCAAATATACACTTACGCCCTTCTAACACGATCTGGGCCTACATGCATACTAGTAAACATAGCCATGCATCTCAGTTAAAAAAATAGCCAAATAACATGCTTTAACTCATAACCATGCATTTAACTCACAAAATCACACATAAATCCCAACCTGCCCTCCTGGCACACTAATCAAGGCCCTTAAGCCTTATTAGCGAATTTGGGTCGTTACAATTCACCTTGTGTCGTGACTTGTGCAGACAAGATGGATTCCGACCTTGACAACATCATCGAAAGTGGTGGTGCCAAGAGGAGCAAGCGTCCCAAGGCGGGGTCGCGAAAGGTGGATCGACCCACCAAAGTCCCCAGGAGGTTCGAAAAAAACTCCTCCTGCTCCGCCTGTTACGAGCTCCGTCACGGCGACGACTTCCCAGGTTGGTGCTCCCACAGCGGCGCTGACTTCGCAGATCGGTGCCTCTGTAGTGGCGCTGACCTCGCAGGTTGGTGCCTCCACTATGGCCGAGCCCCAACTTCCTGTAGTGGTCCAGCCATCCCTTGGTCCAGCTCCTAGAAAGCCTTCTGCTTCTCGAGCTCAAAAGCTGTCAGTTTCTACTCACGTCGATGAGTATGTGATTGACAACGCAGCTGGATCCCATGGGTCTATGTTGTGCTCAGATGTCATGTCCCAAGTCGGCCAAAGCATCAGCAGTCTTGAAGCTCCTCAATGGCAATACTTGAACAATGCTCGAGACTGCACTGCCCTTTATGAGAAGAGCATCGAGCTCGCTACCGCGGTGAGTTTTCTTCTACTTTTTAGTTTTATTCATACAGTCTTGGTGTTAACGACAATTTTTTCTTTTTAGTCTCTTGCCTTCACTGCCCAGCTCAACTATAGGTTGAATAACGAGATCCACTCGAGCAAGTCTTATGCTCAGGAGGCGAAGGATCTTCAACTCAAGGCGAGTGACGACCTGAAGGCGGCGAATGAAAAGGTTGAGGCAGGGGCTGAGGAGCTTAAGTCCAAAGCATCCGAGCTTGAGAAGCTGAATACTAGGCTCGCGGAGCTCGAGAAAGAGAATGCCAGGCTCGCGGAGCTTGAGAAGGAGAACGCTCGGCTCCAAGAGGCTAACAAAAATCTCAAAGAAGACCAGGCCGCTACCTTTGACATAATTGAAGGCGAGAAGGCTCGTCTCCTTGCTGAATATAAGGAGAAGAAGGACCGCGCGGTTGACTCAGCCATGTACAGAATGTGGGCCAACAACGAAGGCCTGGATACCAGCTTCTTAGGTCCTCTTGAGGCGAAGCTTCTGGATAGGTGGAATGCTCGGCTCGAGGCGAAAGAGGCTGCTCGGGAGGCCACCTCCGAAGGTGCTCAGGAGGATAGTCATGCTATTCGTCCTGAGGGGTCCAGCGCTGCCGATGCTGAGAAGGCCAAGGAGACTCCTCCTTCTTGAATCTGATCTCGGGGAAATCTTGTCTTGGGGCTACGTCCCCTTATTTTTGTAATTGTTTTAATTTATGCCCATAGGGCAGATACAATTTATTTTTATATTAATACACATGCTTTACATTTCTTGGTTCGAAATATTTTGCACATTTTATATTAATGAATCGTTTATGTTTATTTATTCATACAAACATAGTTTGGATTTAGGCTCGAGACTCGATGCATTCATGCATAGTTTGCTCGAATTATCCGCTTCCAATCTCGTTATTTATCAAGGTCGGATATTACTTTAACCATGAACCCGAAAGTACTTGTATGGTATGTAATGTGAATGGTTTAGTTATATCTTATTGCTTAGTTACTTTTTCTTGTCCTCGGTTATTTCTCCGAGGTTATGAGTTCAAAACTATTTTCCTCTAAGATATTCCACCTCGATCTCGACTTATCTCGAAGTAGGTTTAGGTTCCCACTTATCGTCGATTAGTTTTAGCTGGTTTGCTCCAAACCTGTTAAGTTCGCACATTTGGTTATATCCAAACGTTTTTATCTTTTGATAATTTGGTTATGTCCAAACTATCTAAGATCGCGTATCTGGTTACATCCAAATACTTGTATGTTTTTTATAATTCGATTATGTCCAAACTATCTAAGCTCGCGCATCTGGTTATATCCAAACACTTGTATGTATTTCGTGCATGTTATTTTATTTTTTAAGCTGATGGTATATATACCCATGACGCCCCCTTAATATCCTATGAGTGTGACCATAGGTTATTAAATTAAGAGAGATTGCAAAAATAAAAAGAGATAACATATTGAACGAAATAGATCTTTATTTGATGGAATTCAAAAGCAGACAAATTAATACAGATAGAAAATCATGGTTACGGGCAACACTTTTCCTATACTATTGGTAGTAAGGTCTTAGGTGTTCGCCATTCCATGTTCGCGGTACCAGGCTCCCATCCAATCTTGCTAGCTTGTAAACACCGGGCTGGATTACTGACTCTATCTAGTATGGTCCTTCCCAATTCGGCCCGAGCACACCAGCTGCCGGATCTCGTGTTGCCAAAAATACACGTCTCAACACCAGATCTCCCATACCGAACTTTCGATCTCGAACCCTCTTGTTAAAATGCCTGGTAGCTCGTTGCTGGTAGGAAGCGTTCCTCAGCTGAGCCTCGTCTCTCTTTTCTTCAATCAAGTCTAAGGTTTCTTCGAGCTGAGTGTGGTTTGAGTTTTGGTCGTAAATCTGAGTTCGGATTGTTGGGATTTCGACCTCGATAGGCAACATTGCCTCGCAACCGTATGCTAGAGAGAACGGGGTATGCCCCGTTGATGTTCGAGCTGTGGTCCTATATCCCCATAAGACTTGGGGCAATTCTTCGGGCCATCGTCCCTTTGCCTCCTCCAACTTTTTCTTTAGTGAACTCTTGAGAGTTTTGTTTACGGCCTCGACCTGGCCATTCGCTTGAGGATGAGCTACTGATGAGAAACTCTTTATTATTCCGTTCTTTTCACAAAAGTTGGTGAACAAATCGCAATCGAACTGGGTTCCGTTGTCGGATACAATCTTCCTCGGCATCCCATATCGGCATACAATGTTTTTCACCATGAAGTCAAGGATCTTTTTAGAAGTTATTGTTGCCAATGGTTCAGCCTCCGTCCACTTTGTGAAGTAATCCACAGCAACTACAACATATTTTACTCTGCCCTTGCCAGTTGGGAGAGAACCTATGAGGTCGATTCCCCATACCGCGAATGGCCATGGGGAAGTCAACATGGTCAGCTCGGATGGTGGAGCTCGAGGAATCGTGGTGAATCTCTAGCATTTGTCACATTTCTTCACGTACTCGAAAGAATCCATTTTAATGGTAGGCCAAAAATATCCTTGGCATATGATCTTCTTGGATAGGCTATGTCCCCCGGTGTGATCTCCGCAGAACCTTTCATGAATTTCTTCAATGATCTTCTTAGCCTCGGGTGGAGTTACACACCAAAGTAATGGCATGGAATATCCTCTTCTGTATAGCTTTCCATCCAAAATGGCGTAACGGGGAAGTTGATACATCAACTTTCGAGCCTGGTTCTGATCTTTTGGAAGGACTCCGTTCTCAAGATATTCAACTATTGGGGTCATCCATGTTGGCTCTGTTTCAATCATACACACATCTTCCTCCTCTGGCTCGTTAATGCTAGGTGTCGATAAGTGTTCTATCGGAACAACGTTCAGCTCATCATTCTCAGCGGAGGTGGCGAGGCGAGCCAAGGCATCAGCATTTGAGTTCTGTTCTCGGGGAACCTGTTCGATTGCATAAAATTCGAAACTCTCCAATGCGGATTTTGCCTTCTCTAAATAAGCTGCCATTTTCGTGCCACGAGCCTGGTATTCTCCCAGGATTTGATTAAACACGAGCTGGGAGTCGCTGTAGCAATGTATTGCTTTAGCTTTGAGCTCCCCAGCTATACGAAGCCCCGCCAGTAAAGCCTCGTATTCGGCCTCATTGTTCGATGCTTTGAAGTTAAATCTTAAGGCGGAATGAAATCTGCTCCCTGCGGGGGTAATCAAAATGATTCCTACCCCCGATCCATTTTCATTGGATGAGCCATTTTCATTTTCATTGGATGAGCCATTTTCGGGGAACCTGTTCGATTGCATAAAATTCGAAACGCTCCAATGCGGATTTTGCCTTCTCCAAATAAGCTGCCATTTTCGTGCCACGAGCCTGGTATTCTCCCAGGATTTGATTAACCACGAGCTGGGAGTCGCTGTAGCAATGTATTGCTTTAGCTTTGAGCTCCCCGGCTATACGAAGCCCCGCCAGTAAAGCCTCGTATTCGGCCTCATTGTTCGATGCTTTGAAGTTAAATCTTAAGGCGGAATGAAATCTGCTCCCTGCGGGGGTAATCAAAATGATTCCTGCCCCCGATCCATTTTCATTGAATGAGCCATCGATGTATAGTTTCCACAGCTCGTGGGCCGGGGTTATGACTTCGTCGTTGGTCATGCTAGTACATTCTACTATAAAGTCCGCCAATGCCTGTGCCCTAATGGTCGTCCTCGGGTGGTTGGTGATCTCGAACTATCCGAACTCAACCGCCCATTTAAGAAGTCGACCTGAAGCCTCCGGTTTAGACAAGACTTGCCTAAGTGGTTGATCAGTCAACACATGGATGGGATGCGCTTGAAAGTAGGGGCGGAGTTTACGAGATGAATGAATTAGACTAAGCGCCAGCTTCTCCATCAGGGGGTATCTTGACTCTGCCACCAGTAATCTTTTACTGATGTAGTAAACGGGTCTTTGTACCTTCTCTTCTTCTCGAACGAGTACTGCGCTTATTGCGTGTTCGGTGGTGGAAATGTATAGGTATAGTACTTCTCCCGTTTCAGGTTTTGATAAGATGGGGGGTTCGGCGAGGTGCTTTTTAAGCTCCTGGAATGCCAGCTCGCACTCCTCTATCCATTCGAATTTCTTACCTCCCCTCAAAAGGTTGAAAAACGGGAGACAGCGGTCCGTAGATTTTGAAATGAACCTACTTAGGGCCGCCATTCTGCCGGTCAAACTTTGGACATCCTTGTGTCTTTGAGGTGAGGGCATGTCAATCAGGGCCTGGATCTTGTCGAGGTTGGCTTCTATTCCACGAGCGTTCACGATAAACCCCAAGAATTTTCCTGAAGATACTCCGAAAGTGCACTTCTGAGGATTCATTTTCATGTTATACTTGCGGAGCACGCCAAAGCACTCTTCGAGGTCATCAACATGGTTATTTTTAAGTTGAGACTTGACAAGCATGTCATCAACGTAAACTTCCATGTTAATGCCTATCTGTTATGAAAACATCATGTTCACAAGCCGCTGGTATGTGGCCCCAGCATTTTTGAGACCGAATGGCATGACATTATAGCAGTATAGCCCCTTATCTGTTATGAAGCTCGTATGTTCCTGGTCGGGGGCATGCATGGGGATCTGGTTATATCCAGAATAGGCATCCATGAACGACATCAGGCCATGCCCCGCCGTGGCATCCACGAGCTGGTCAATCCTTGGTAATGGGAAACAGTCTTTCAGGCAAGCCTTGTTGAGGTCTGAATAGTCAATACAGGTTCGCCACGTCCCATTGGGTTTTGGGACCAACACCGGATTGGCTACCCAGTCAGGGTAAAAGGCATCCCTAATGAAACGATTTGCCTTTAACCTGTCAACCTCCTCCTTCAGCGCCTTCTTTCTGTCGTCGTCCAGCTGTCTTCGCTTTTGTTGCTTCGGAGGGAAGCTTTTGTCTATATTTAGCGCGTGGCTTGCTATATTCGGACTTATTCCCACCATGTCCGAATGTGACCACGCGAAGACATCCTGGTTCTTCTTTAAAAGCAAATTAGTTGCTATTTTGTTTCATCTTGGAGGTGTTTTCCAACCTTCACTTTTTTCGAAGGATCGGACTCCTCGAGTTGAATCTCTTCGAGCTCTTCTAAGGGTTCGAGGTCAGCTTTCTACTCAACCCTCGGATCGATTTCTTCATCAATTTCTAAGACCGTCCCGTCTTTACTTCGAATAATGACGAGTGTTTGTGCGCTCGTCTGATTCTTTCCTCTCAGGGAAATGTTGTAGCATTCCCTCCCAGCCAATTGATCTCCCTTTAATGTTCCGACACCACTAAGGGTCGAGAACTTAAGGGCCAGATGCCTTACTGATGAGACTGCCCTCAGCCCAACCAGGGCGGGTCTCCCGAGCAACACATTGTAGGCTGAAGGTAGATATACTACCATGAACTCAATCATCTTGGTTGCCGAGACTGGGTAGTCTCCAAAGGTTACGGGGAGCTCGATGGATCCCATACAGGCAGTCCCTTCTCCTGAAAAGCCGTATAAAGTAGTTGCACACGCTTTTAGGTCGCGAAGGGAGAGTCCCATCTTCTCGAGGGTTGCTTTATAGAGTATGTTAACTGAGCTCCCATTGTCTATGAGAACTCGGTGGACCCTTTTATTTGCCAACTGGAGAGTGATGACCAGCGGATCATGGTGAGGAAACTGGACATGGGACGCGTCTTCCTCAGTGAAGGTTAGTGGTTGGGATTCAATCCTCTGACTTTTCGCAGCTCTAGGTTCGGGTTCATAGGGAGACTCGTCCCTAGTCTTCAGCTCGTTAACGTATCTCTTTTGGGCATTTCTGCCCATTCCTGCGGGATGAGGCCCTCCCGAGATGGTTATTACATCCTCTCCATCTATCGGCGGGGGCCTATCCTCTTCCCGAGTTCGGGAATTATTGTTTTGTGTGGGCTGCGATGCGGCTGCTTTCTGGCTCGCGATCACCTAATTAGTACTCTAGTTCTTGACATATTGTCTAAAGTAACCTCTTGAGATCAGTCCTTCGATCTCGTCTTTCAGCTGTTGGCATTCATCGGTAGTATGCTCGGTGTCTCTGTGAAATCGGCAATACTTGCTGGAGTCCCTCTTGGACTTTTGATTTCTCATCAGGTCCGGACGCCTAAAGGGGATCTGGTTTTCATTGGCCAGGTATATGTTCTCCCGAGACTCGTTGAGCTCGGTGTACACTCTGTACACGGAGAAATATCTCTCCCCTTTCTTTTTCTTTCCTCCTTCGGCCTTGGGGTTACTCCCTTCGTTCTTTTTTCTCTTGGAAGGGTTTTCCACAACAGGCTTTGAAGCTACTGGGTCCGCCGAGGTTGAGGCAGAGTTGACGTTTATCATTGTAGTTTCGGGCTGGGAAGTCACATTAAGTGTCGACCTCGCTTCCTCTACATTGACAAACCTCTGCGCTCGTCTGTTAAACTCGGTTATGGACCTCACCGGTTTTCTTTGCATATCGTCCCAGAGGGCACTCCCTGGCATTACTCCAGCTTGGACAGTCATTAGGTGTCCACTGCCATCTACGTTCCGAGCTCGGGCAACTTCCAGATTAAACCTTGTGAGGTAACTTTTTAATGTTTCACCCGGTTGTTGCCGAACGTTAGTTAGAGTTGATGCCTCAGGTCTAACCCCCATCATGGCTCTGAACTGCTTCTTGAAGTCTTTAGACAGCTGCTCCCAAGAAGTTATTGAGTGTCTCTTATATTTTTCGAACCATCTTTTGGCTGGTCCTGTCAATGATGCTGGAAACAACATGCATCTGAGCTTGTAACCCACGTTGCTGGCTCTCATTATGGTGTTGAACGTACTCAGATGACTGTACGGGTCGGTCTTTCCCTCAAACGTTGGGACGTGAGGGATCCAAAACCCTTGGGGAAATGGAGTGTTAGAAATATGGGGAGCAAACGGCTCTAGCTTCTCGTCAGAATCTTCATATCGATTGTGCCCTTGCTCATTTTTCAAAAGCCTAAAGGCCTTTTCAAGCTGATCAATTCTTTCTTGGACTGGGTCCGCGAGAGGTATTGTCTGGAATTGGTTGTCATCGATCACAATTCCAGGCTCGCACCTCCGTAAGGGATCTTTTCGCCTATTCAAGCGATCCCTTAGGTCCGGATTTACCGGGTCAACATTACCCCGACTCTGATTCAAGTGTTCTCGCAGGTCGGAGCGATTCCTGCGGCTTCTAGTATTCTTACAACCTCGATCATGCTTGCTGACCGATCTGGTATCCCCAGAGTCGTCACTAGTAAAACTGGTCGCATAGTTATTTCGAGATGGATCTTTTCCATGCCGCCTCATTTCCACTATGCGGGACCGAGATGTTTGACTTCTCTCTGATAGAGCATCTCTACGCCCCTGGAAAGTTTCCCTGTTTCCTTGTCTCCTCCCCATACGCCTTTCGTCCTGATCTCGAACTAGTTGAGCATTCCTGCGAGGGGGTGAAGGGTATCTTATAGGTGATGGAGGGAACCGTATGGGCGACGGTGGCTGCCATCCATTCCGTGGCCTGGACGGCCCGGAATTTGCCCGAGATGGGTTAGTTGCATTTGGTACGCTCCCAGGGACTTGAGTCCGAGCCTCTGCAGGGGCTCGGTTGTTCTCAGTTCCTGCAGGTACTTCCACGGGTGGATTAACCGGGGCCCTAGCCCGTGTACTTCTCTGAGGACTAGGGGGAGCGGATGACTCTGCTGGTGCCGGAGGTTGTGCCGGCCTTCTTATGGCAGCATCCTTCCGTGGACGCCCACGGGGCCTGCGGGGAGGAACGTGCTCGTCCCTCGGAGGAGGGGCTTGGTTTTCACGCGGAGGCGGGGGGCTGAGCCACCTGCACCTCTGCGGCTATCCTTGCCAACTCCTCATTTCGTTTGTTGGCCTCTGCCAATTGCTGTTTCAGTTGCCGGTTCTCAAGTTCCACAATGGGAACATACCGCTCAGGATTGTAATACATATGCTCATCCCTTGGTGGAGCAGGTGGTCCCCGAGAATCAGAAGATCCACTTCTTTCTTTGACATCTGGATTTTCCATTGGCTGTTTCCCAGGACGTCTTGGGTAATTTTCTTCAGGGGCATTCTGAGTGTTAGTGGCCATGCTTATTCAGGGACTGAATGCTTAAGGCTCTCAATGAAAGCACCAAACTGTTGACGCCGTTTTTCGTGAACAGTGAAAGAAGAGCACGTAAACAATAATCAGTAATGGCCAAAAAATACGATAATACAAACGAGATTTTTTACGTGGTTCAGCAGTTAAATCTGCCTAGTCCACGAGTCTTTGTTATTAAACTTAAGATGACCTCTGAAAATTCTTCAAGGATGAATTTTCCAGAGTTTTCTCTCAAGATCACAATAATTCGGTTCTTTACAATGGTGCATGACCTCTCTATTTATAGAGAAGATTTCATAATACTATCCCACATATTTTGGGAAGTTATTCTGTATATGCAAATAAATTAAATGGCATTAAATGCCTGCAATTCGATATACAAGGAAACGTCCCCTGAAGATCAGGGGGCGTATAACTGAACAAATAATATCCCTTGATTGTAGGGGATTTACAGTAATAAATGTAGACCGCGTCTCTTATAGATGACTCATTAGGATCTTCAAAGTTATTATCCTGCATCACCAAGGCCCTATTCTTCCAGGTTTCCTCTTGACTTTCGAGCTATAGCATCTCCCCGAGGCCACATGACTTCGAGCTCATACGCGCGTCAGGCTCGAAACCCTAATCCGAGGCCATCCCGAGAACAGATACACTTCGGGGTCTATCTTTCAAGCTTGTGAGGATTTCGAGGCCATCATCATCGAAGTCGTCTCTGCTTCGCAGTCTCGATGTTTAGATTTCGAACATATTTCAGACTTTACGAGTTCATTCATTATGAACCCAGCATTCGAGGTCACAATTCTCATGGCTCGAAATCTGGGTGTAATACTTATATACTCCAAAGAAACACTTTGGACCTAAAACGATAATTTATAGAAGCCTATACCAAAAGTCAACTCACACATGTTGACTTTAGTGAAACTGTTATGGTTTTTGCACCTCTTCGTGCTTAATGAATTTAACTATGTATTTAACTAGCCATAACAATCAATTCACTAAAATCACAAATGAATCCCTTAAATAGTGTAGAAACTATCATTAGTGTAAACCAATGGGATTAGAGCATTTTAAAATAAGTATTGGAGCCAAAAACACGAAACTGTACGGGTCCATATGGACGACCCACGCAACACATCACTTGCATGCAGGCCATGCATCACTTGTGAACAGGCAATGCAATGCTTCTTGCACTAACGTTTGACCCCGTAAATCAACCCCCAAACTCTTCCAAATGCCTCCAAAAAAATTTGGGTACTCTTATATACTCCAAAGAAACATTTTGGACCTAAAAAGATAATTTTTAAGTGCCTAAAACAAAAGTCAACCCCGCTCATGTTGACTTTAGTGAAATTGTTACTACCCTCCAAACATACAAAACCAAATCATGCGGAAATTTAAAACTTTTTACTTTTAACTCATTGTACTGAAAATCCATATTAAAAAAACTTTTAAAAGATCGTGTGCGCACACTTTTAGTTTAGTAAACATAAATACAACCACTCTTCGATAGAGTTATAACAAAACAATTATCCCAAAAGAAATAACAGCTTCCAGCTTTTTCTTTTCAAAAGGGTGATCCATCAAAAGCCTTCCCAGGTCAGGCCTCATATACATATCCACAAGCAGACTCCGACTCTCACTGCTCTACTTTTCTTTTGCACTTACCTACAACATGAAACAACTAGGTAAGCGAAAACTTTTAGTAAGAATAACCTTGCACACAAATATGCTAAACCAAGTAACGGGTTGCCCTAAGTTAGTTACCGCTACTGGTCACTAGGGTATTGGATAAATTCCAACCCTATCATACAATTCTCAATAATATTCCTAACAGAAAAAATTAAGCACATTGGTTGTGCCCAACAACCAATGTTCATACATATCAAAACCACATGCATTTAGAAAATCCCAGACATTCAAGATATATAACCATATCTGAAATAAATACACTGGTTGTTTCTAACAACCCAGTTCACACATGTCACAATAACCTGCACTTAGAGAATTCTCCGAACATACAATATATCACTCATATCTTAATATTCTGCACTCAGAAGATTCTCATAATATTCAAGATATATTTAACACACATCATGACTAAGCAATTAAATCATCAGTAAGGGATCCGGGCCTAAACCCGGTTCTAGCATTTATGTCCTGGCTCCAACCCAAACTATATTACCATTGTTCTGGCTCCAACCCAGACTATATTTTTACCATGTCCTGGCTCCAACCCGGACCATATTACCATTGCCCTAGCTCAAACTCGAACTATATTACCATTGTCTTGGCTTCAACCCGGACTATATACTTACCATGTCCTGGCTCCAATCCGGACTATATACTTACCATGTCCTGGCTCCAATCCGGACTATATACTTACCATGTCCTTGCTCCAACCCGAACCTACTTACCATTTAGCCGCAGAATGCCAAAGCATTGCAAGAGTAGGCATTAAGCATAACCTGGTCTTAATGACCCAAACAAAACTAGTGTAATATACTACTACAAGCACACCTAGTATATTCATGTTGTAGTCAAGAAAGAGAAAGGCTAACTTACTTGGAGTCCTTAGCTCCCATCTGAATCTAACACCGCTATTCATTTTCCTTTTCACGGTTACTATAATTAATACAGTGTACTCTGATTAAACTATGGAATATTCTTATAGCTAATATTATATGATTGCTACAAGCAATAAAGTTCTCTTAGAGACTCTATAATATAGCCTCTTATACACCTTACAGTGTATACGATCGGATTTTGTTTCAGTCTTTACAGTAACATGAGAAAATCGACCTCACCGAAACACGCTCTTTGTGCCATGCATCTTAATATTCTTTAACTAAAGAACTCTCTTATCGGATAACTCATATTTTGGTTTTAGGAAAGGGAGTTTTACTCAACTAATAACTTTAGAAAAATACCAATTTGTCGTACATCTTACGAAAGTTTACTGTAATGCCGCGGATTCCCTATTATGGTTAATGGCTGGATTAGTAGGCCGGGAGGGCCATAACTGTTTAATTATGCCATTAAATGTGTTTATGCATGTTTATGAGAATTATATTATCATATGATGTTAAATGCATGCTTGTGAGTCCACATTTGTTTACAGGGGTATTATGGTAATTTGGCCCGTTGAGGGTATAATTGAATATTTGTTGTATGTTAATGATATATTGTGAGACCACATTATAATGTGGATCGGTTCGAGTATTCCGACATGAGACGATCGTTAAACGTGATTATCGGTTTGGTCATAACAGGTTTGAGCTCGGGGCTCGGGGTGATATTAAAGGTTATAGCGTTACCGGGGATTTTAGGGTAACGGGTTATGAAATATTGGTGTTTGAGGATTTTGAGGTTAGCGGGAATTGGGAAGCGTTAATTATGATTAACGGGTTAAGCTAGAAGTACCAATTTTGCCCTTGGGTTGGTTTAAGAGGCTTGAAATGGTATAAGGGCATTTTGGTCTTTTTAAGGAGGATATATATAAGGTTTAGTGGCTGAAGGCTGTGGAATAAAACAGAGAAAAACAGGGATTAGATTCTTCTCTTCCCGTACCTTCCCATAGCTTCATCTTCTTCATTGCTTCTTTGAGAGTTTTGTGTTCTTGGTGATAATTCAAGCTAGAGGAACTCAAGGCTGGGTTGGAGCACTTGTGTTAGCCTGTGTGGGAGGTTTAAAGCTAGTCTCAAGGTGAGTTTTGGCCATTAATTTCAGCTAGTACTCTGTTTTCGTTTTGGTTTTTAACTCATGGATTTTGATGTGGGGAGTGAGGATTAAAGGGAGTTTTTGGTGTTAGTTGATTGGGTTTTGGTGAGGAGGTGTTATAGGTAAGGTTTGGGGGTTTAATTACATGTTTGGAGGAGGTTCTATGATGGTTTGAAGGTCTGGTTTGAGAGGGAAAACGCAGGGTTGAAAACTGGTTCGTGTTGGGCATTCTTGCTTTTCTGGGCTGGGTGCCGCGGCACAGCTTTTGCGTGCCGCGGCCCAGGAGCGTCTGCCAGATAGGCTTGGGGGCGTGCCGCGGCACGGCTTTTTGGGGCCGCGGCCCATAAGGTCAAAATTTGCTAAAAGTGGTTTTTAGCTTAGGGATTCAAACCATAGGCCTCGGGGTTGGACCTAGTACCCGGTTGGGTAGTATTTGAGGTCTCGGGGGCTGGGATTTGGTTTGGGAAACCCCGGTTATCATTTTTATTGATGAATCCTATATTTTGGTTATGACCAGGTGACCGTCAAGGAATTTAAAGATTGATCGTTCTCAGGGGTCGTTCATATCATAATACTCACTCGAACCAGAGGTAAGAAAACAGTGTATGGATACAGTTGCACCCTGTATAGGTATATGACGTGCATGGTTTGATATTAAGGCATGTTGGTTGATATATGTGGACGTGAATTGCATATTAAATGCTATTGAGCGCTGATCATCTGTTTGAGACACTGACTAGTCAGGGACCGACTCTAAAGTCGAGAATTATGCATTGAATGGCTCTATAGCATTAATGCCAGACCGACCCTAGGGTCGAGAAACTTATAAGCGCTTGCCTGGCTTACAACCAGATGAATATAGCCAAGGTATATGACCCCGGTGACTGTTTGTCACATGGCTAAGGGACGTTGTCCATAGCTTCGACTCCAGAGTCGTGAGGAAGGTTATGTTGGTGACTAATCACCATACACCTGTCCTAAACGAACTTATAAATGAATCTCTATTCAGTTAAGCCCTGGTGACCCTATCATCACATGGCAAGAGGGAGCGATGCTCATTACTGTGACTTTTGGCTATTGTCACCTATTTGTTGGACTAATAGTCCTGCATGGTTATTATGATCGTTGTTGATATTATATCATGTTTTATTATGTTTTCTTGCTGGGCCTCGGCTCATGGGTGCTACGTGGTGCAGGTAAAGGGAAGGAAAAGCTTGGCCAGCCTTGAGTGGAGAGCTTGGGCGATGTGATGTACATACAGGGCCGCTTGACCTCCACGGTCAAGGAGTTCTCGGAGGGACTAGGGGTTTACCCTATTTTTGCCGCTTAGGCCGGCGGGGATTGTATATATGGGACTGTAGCAACTCTTTGTAACTTGAACTACTTGTAAACATTTTAAAAGGCTCATGAGCAGTTTATTTACTTAATGAAAAGTACCCTTTCCTTTTTACTGGTTTTACACCTTAACCTGTTAATGACACCTAGATCACGTTTTTAACCAAAGGACTCGGGTAGCGGGTCAAATTTCCGGTTCACCAATCACCATAACTGTTCTGGGGTAGCCAGGGCGTTACATTTACCGTTTTCTATCATTTACCAAAATATCACTTTTTGAATCTTTAAAAATAATATCCAACAATGTTATCTCATTCTCTTAAAGGTTCTACAAAACCCAACTCCCGTTCTTACCATTTTATCCATAACGTAGGATCTTTTCTTATGTAATTTTTGAAAAGAAGGGCAATTGGACCCTTAACTTAAAAATGGTAAAAATCAACTTTTAAATTAACTCAAGCTGATTTGGGATTGGTTAAGTTTCCAAATCCTTGGTTATCTTTGCAAAGGATTACTTCTTCTCATTTCCAAAACTTTACTTCCACTATTTAATTTAAAGGGGTAAAATCTCCTTTTTAAACCTTTGCCCTGAGTTGAGTTTTGGGCAAAAACCCTTAAATTATCGTTCACATATTATGTGCCATAAGGACGGGAACTAGGCGAAAGTATCGTGTCAAAACTTGTTTTAGGTTAAGAGAACTAACCTCCCAAAAAAAAATTTTCGTTAAGGTTCGAAATTACTACCTTTTAGTTTTTAGGGAAAACTTAGAAAACCATTTCTCTTAAACTGTGATAAATTTTTCTATTAAATTTTATAGGAGACTTTAAAAATATCCTAACTAATTCCCTTCAAAATTTCATAATTTTTGGGATGACAAAACCCATTCAAATTTTTAAAGCAATCTGGGTAGTGCTTGTTGCGCATAAGTTTTTTCCAGATTTTAAGGTAACTTTGAAATTTTATTTCTCCTACACCGTAGCCCAGATCTTTCTATAATTTTACAGGGATCTTTATACATGTCTAAATTATCTTCCTTAAACATTTCATAATTTTTTGAATAATAAAACTCATCAAAATATTTAAAGCAATATGGCCAGTGCTTGCTACCTAGAAGTTATGTTTCCAGATTCTAGGGAAAACTTTGAAAAAGCATATCTCTTATTCCTTAACACATTTTCCTATAAACTTTTACAGAGACCCTTATACATGTTTAAACTAACACCCTAACAAATTTCATAGCTTTTTTATTAGTAAAACTTATTCAAAAGTCAAAACAATAGTGCATGCTGCCCAAAAATTTTCCAGATTTTACATCAAAATGTCAAAACGTTCATAACTTAGGTTTAAAAATACCTTTTTATGATTTTCCAAAGTCTATCATCAATTAATCACAAGGAAATATGCAACTACCCAATTTTTTTTCACAAAAAGAGATAGTAGGGTACGATCTAATCCATTGGAATTCAGACCACGAATTATTGGCAGCATGCATTTTCACACAACTTAGCAACACTAAGCACATCTAGCATAACCCTAGCCACATGCATGCATGCAAATCATCAATCAAAAAATCTAACCCTCAAGCATAAAATAAACTCCAAATACCAATAAAATAGTTTATACAACCAGATCTACTAATACAAACCAAAAATACTCAAGAACCAACCAAAAATTCTATCTTTGATGGTTCTAGCTTGGAGATGAGGTTCCCTTAGCTTTTCAAACTTCCTCCTTGTGTTATATACACTAAACCGAGCCCCAATAGTTCCACATGCAGATTTTTAAGAGAGTGTTAGGGTAGAAGATTTTAGATGAGTGGAAAATCATAAACCCTCTAGTTACCTTACCTTTGTTTTCACTAGATCACCAAAAAGCTTCAAACTTTGAGATTCTCCTAGAACCACCTCTCTTGAACCCTAAAATACAAGATCCATGCCATGCATGCCCTCATGCATGCATATTCACCCCTTAGGGTTTCAAATTTGAAGAAGATGGGAAACAAAGTGATAAGGTTTCGAACTTACTTGTACACTAGTCTTCCATGAGCTTCTCTTTCCTTCAATGGAGAGTGAGTGTCTACGCTTGAGGAGAGGAAGGAAATAAATCCATGGAGGCTTGGGGAAGCTCTCAGTTTTGGCAGGGTTGAGGGGAAGAGAGAAGCTTGTTTGAGAGGAAATGGGTTGAGAGAAAGTGAATAGTTTTTCTTTTGTAAAAAAAAAAAGATTAAGGAAAATAATGTGGAAGAGCACTAATCATTAGAGTAGTCTCTTGATCTTCCCAGGTTCCTAGATACTTGAGTAAACTAGGGCATAGCCTAGCCGCCCATCACACCCTCTCTCCTCCCTTG
Source organism: Humulus lupulus (assembly GCF_963169125.1). Taxonomy (NCBI): domain Eukaryota; kingdom Viridiplantae; phylum Streptophyta; class Magnoliopsida; order Rosales; family Cannabaceae; genus Humulus; species Humulus lupulus. The sequence goes on from NC_084793.1 coordinate 248,458,245, forward strand.
GAAAAGACTTTTATGCCCTTGCTTATTTTTACCTCACTTTAAGGTACTTAAGGGCCCTTTTGGTAATTTCACTCTCTAAAATTCCCTAAATTTTTACCCTATAGTTTTTAAATATCTCCAAGCATAATTAATTAAGTTAAATGTGACCAAAAATAAAATTTGTCACATATCACATAATTTTGGTAATTTTATCAAATTGACCAAAATGTCCTTAGAAGCTCGAGCAAGAAATTTTCATTCTTAAGCCTGATCGATTGGAATTAAATCCTCAATCAATTTTTCTTAAATTTATTGGCTCGAGTATACAGTCCCAGTTGCCAAATATTTTTCTTCCATAGTATTCCTCATTTTACCGAATCCGAGATTTTTTTATTATTCGAGTTTGCCCCTTAGTCCAAGACCAATTTTCTTTGCATAGGCCTAAACCCTTTACCAAATTAGCACAACGGATATAAAATTCATGAAATAACATAATTTCATATAATATTATTTATCGAAATAATATTTTACATAATTATTTACCGGCTCCAACCGGCGTTCAAAACACGGGATGTTACAGAAATCATTATGGTTTTGCACCTCTTTGTGCATAAATTTTTTTACTATGTATTTAACCTATCTAAACAATCTCCAACTTGAATAAGTACATCCTCCACCTCTAACCCAAACAATATTAGTACATAGAATAAAGTACCTTTCAGTTTTAACTTTATCTTAGTGACAATACTACGAAGTTGAATCGAAATGCTAAATATTCTTAAAATATTGAACCGAATAGTCCTAGTGATAAAAATCGGTAGTATCTCACACACATCTACCTGATTACTTATGTGTTCCCAGTTCGCGCGCTTAGCACTATTATGACCTTGTGCTCATCCATTCATGAACCATCTAGAGAGAAAACTCTTACTCTCTTGAGAGATAGCTCCACCTCTAGGTTTGTATAGGTGAAATTATTATAGCATCTTTGCTACCTTTAGAAATTTTTGTTGCTCATCAATTGAATTTCATTAAAAGCCTTTGGCTTAACCCTCATGTCTGGTAGCAATAGACATTAACTTATTCTAGATGGGAATCTAATTTTTAATGTTGTTAACTTTCCCTTATCAACAACTTGTTCTGATGCTTTGAACTCTACACTTGATTTTTACAAGTTTTGAGTAGGGTTGCCATCATTGGGGAATCTACTTTTCAAGGGGTTTTAGTTCCATCCCTTTATTTGTAGAACTAACCAAATCTCTCCCTAGAGGTTTGGTAAATGGATTCGCTAAGTTCTCACACGATTTGACATATGATATTGATATGACTCCCTTATCTATCAACTCTCTCACGTAGTCATTGTTAGAGTTTATACCCTTAAAGCATGTTTAAAGACATTTTATTTATATAAATAAAAGTACAATTTTATTATATTTGAATGTTATAATTATTGTTTGAATAATTTATATAAATATTAGAAAATTCCATATTCATTTATGAGAATATGATCTTGTATGCGGAGAGAATTAAGATCATGAACTCATGTTTATGTTTATTGGATCTTTTGATTCATTCTTTAAGGTCTCTTAATATAATGAGGCTAGTGACTTTTGTTTTGGAGATTGAATATCATGAATGGCTGGGAACATGATTTTACAATAATGGAATACATGCTTTTCTACCGGATTGAATGTTGGTTCCCTTAAGGGTTAATTATGAGACTGAATAGTTATTGAGCTCAAATCTATAATTTGATTATAGATTAATTATTCAATAGTAAATTAATGGTACTTAAGGAACAATAGGTAATTAGAATGGTAAAACGATAATTTTGACCAACTCTAATTAGCGAACCAATAAATGAAGGATAGAACTATGTTTATTGATTACATCAATGATCTACAAGAGAAAACTCTGCAAATATAATTCCATAAACACTTAGAGTGCAATTCCATATTTATAGTGGAGTAATAATGGAATTAATAAATAAGATTGTTGAATTAAAGAGTTTAATTAATAATTTGTTTTATTGGAGCTTTGTATTATAGGTCCATGGTTCCGAGTCATCTCTGTCCTACACTGTCAAGGGTAAGGATGTCACAAGAAAGATTGATAGAGAAAATGATTAAATTGCTAAGGAGTTAATTTTCCAGGGCAAAAAGATAACTATGTGATAATTATGAGCAATTGATTAATTGTGAATTAGTTAATTCATTAACTAATTAGTTTTTCTTTGAAAAACTTTATATTAGTTAAAATAAATATTAATTGTGTATAGATTAATATTTTGGAGAGTTAATTATTATAAGATAATTATTGAAAACTGATAGTTTTTAAGATAAGGTTAATTGTGAATTGACTGATATATTTATTTTGGGAATAAATATGTTGTCTTAAAATTAATTAAACAAACAAATGAGATAATCAGGAAGACACAACAGTGGCGCCACATATGTGCCACATCATCCGTGGGATTTGAATTTTGAATTTCAAATTAATTTGATTATTTAATTATTGTTTTTAAATTTTATTTAAAATTAAATAATTAAAAATATGTTACTACTAAACAATTTTAATTTACTAAATAAAGAATATTAAAATAGTTTTAATTATCTTTATAAACCTGAAAGAAGCGATTCTTTAAAGTTGTTGTTTTAGGTTATCAAACTATCTCAAAAGAAAAGAAACGATAGAAATTTCTAAGCTTGAAATTCTAGAAGTTTCCAATAAGCCTTCTCTCTTCTCAAAACTCTCTAGATCTAATGTGTTGAGAATATCTAGAGAGCCTAAAAGTCAACCAGTGAATCCTACGTGCCTACACACGTCCTTGTGTGTTAGAGGAACGACTTGGAAGACTAGGTGTGAGCTTTCACTTGGATAGGAAGATCGTTGATTTTACGAAAAGACTCAAGGAAACTTGATAAGCTCCAAGAGGTAATTTCTATATCTTTGTGCGTGTTAATTTAATGTATATGTATGTGTTGGGGTTTTATGCCCTAATTAAAACCCAAATTCTTTGTAATCTCATTTTATTATCAATAAAAGAATATAAATCATTTTTTCACTTGGTCAATCACTTTGCTCACATGTTTTATTTTCATGATTATTTGTTTAATATAAACTTCTATTAAATCCAGAGCATATAGCTAATCTTATTTATAGTAACGTAATCACAGTGGAATATAAATATGATTATATGTTCAAAATAAGTTAGTCCTAAGATTAGTCAGTGCACAGGATTTACACTGACTTTCCAATCTATGATATGATCTACTTACACATTATAGTGTTATGTTCTTTCCAAAACATTAGCAAAGTAGATAAGATTGGATGTATTTGTTACATCGGACAAGACCGATATTGACAGTTGATAAGATAAGTAAACATACCGTTATTATCTATTCTAGTCATATCATATCATATAGTTGACCATAGGTCAATTCAATCTCAATTTTGAGTGGTTAGTATTCTAACTGATTGTATTATTTGAGTTCTTTGACTTGTTCGTTACTAGCTTACCCTACGGACTAGCCCATACTTACATCTTGGGAACTCGGTAGTTGTTGACCCTGATTTTGGTCAACTGACACGGAGTCAAAATACGCTTGACGTGGATGAATGCGTTGAAAAGAACGTGATGATGAAAATAATAAGAACACGATATTTTATAGTGGTTCGGCCCCAGGATCTGGTAATAACCTTTGAAGAACAAGACAATATCTCAAATAGAATCTCTCCAGTCTCAAATAATTCGAAAGCCAAAAAGTCCCCTCCTTGAGCTATCTTTCTCTATTTATAGGCTCAAAGGGGATTACATGAATCTGTTACAAATATTCTCTCCTAAATAATCGGATACTCAGGAGATTGTGGGAGTCAATTTCGGGATTTACCAAGATCTTTATAGAAACATCATGAAGCATGCGGAACCTGCGACCAAGCTGGTCGCAGGTAAGCTTCGGCTGCCTACTGCTTATAATTTGTCTTCTAGTCGATACCCTAGCAGAGTTCCTCCAAGTGTCAGCCACGTGTCCTGGAATCACTCGCCACGTCATCTACGCCAATTTTTTGGATAACATTTGCCCCCCAAGTTTATTTATTATGAGCAATAAATAAACTTTTGAGGAAACAACCCTTCGGTGACCCCGCCATACGTGTCAGAACCCTTCGTGTGTTCTTGGAAAAAGCAACCTACTCTTGTCTAATCATGACTTTTCACTTCCCCAGTAATAATTCGACGGCTATCTCATTTCCCCATACTTCAAAAAAGGGGAAGCTGATGATTAATCCCTTTTAATGCCACAGACAAAACTTATAAATAGCATCTCCGAAGTTCTCTTTTTCTTTTTACGCATGCCATTACTCTTTCAAGAAACTCTAAAACCAGAGCTTCCATTTTCTTCCAGAGACCGTCCTTCTATGTTTTCAAGACTCAGCCCGAGAGTTCCCTGATCTCCGAAAACTCTTACCAATCTCCACGACCTTCTTTCTAGTAAGTCTTGGAATCTTTATGTTTCATATTTTTGTAATGCATGTTTTTTGTATGTTGACTGTTGAGTTCATCTATTTCTGGGTTGAGATGCTTGTCAGTAGAATGTCTTGTGGGTGAAAAAAGTTATGAGTTAGTTTGATAGTTGAGATCATACTTTTTAGGACGTAAAACCGAAGTAAGAGTTCGATTTTTAGGCCAGCCGAAAAAATAGGTTTTTCCCGCCCTAAGGGGAGTTGAAAAAGCTTTTATGAAAAACTTTTCACTTTCACCCTTTGATCCGTTTCTCAAACTGTTCGTGTGGAAAATTTTAGCTTTTGTTAGAATGCTGCTGTATAAAAGCTTAACTTTTATACTCGACTAGCGTTATTCTAAAAAGTCTAAAAAATTCTCTATCCTCACCTCCCCATTCTTCTGTTTGCAGACTTTAATGCCAGATTTGTGGGGAGTTGAACGGCCCATCGACGACGCTCTTCTTGCCCAGCTGCTCGAAGGCGAGGAACAACCGTCCGACCGAGTTTCCAAAATCCCATTTTCACGATCTTCCTCTAGACCTCGTCCATCACCTCCTCAAATGGCCCATTCTAAATCTTTAGGCAAGAAAAGACCTGACTCCGAAGATAGCCCAAATTCTCCTGCCCAGCCTGATTCACAGGCTAGGGTTCCTTCGACCAGTGGTCGAGAAAATCCCGCTCCTGACCCTAATATCCAAATCAGAGCCCGCCCTCGTCATCAAAATCTTCCTGATGTCGAGTGGTATCTCTCCCCGACCAGCCAAGTGACTCCTTGGATGCTTGCCAACTACCTCAGGAAGTATCCTCTCACAGGGGTCAATCTCAAAATTCCTGCTGCAGACCAAAGGGCTAACCTTCCCGGAGGTGTATACAGTGCTTGGTCTAGGTATCATATAGAGGCGGGGCTACCCTCCCTCTACATCCTTTTTATCAGGGGGTGGCCAACTATTTTGGTGTCGCCCCCTTCCAAATTACTTCGAATGGATATAGAATGCTGGTCGCACTCTATATCCTGTACAAACTTAAAAAAAAATGGCCAAAACCTACCCCCCATGAGGTCAATTATCTCTTCGACCTCAAGTCCAACCCTCAACAGTATGGGATGGGCTTCTTCCATCTTTGTCACCAGGAGACAAACCAGACGTTCCTGAGTGACACTACACACATATCCAACGTGGGGCAGTACAGCAAGGAGTACTTCCTCACTCCGGACATGACCAGCAACAACCTGGCCTTTGCTCGAGGAGGTAAGTGCTGTTTTTACTGGTCGATACTTTTCATCAGCGAATTTCCCTTCATTTTTCTTAAACTACACTTTGTCTTTCAGGCCCATGGTTACGTCCGACCCCAACACCAAACATGGTGTTGAGGTCCACCGCATTGGCCAAGATGACAGACGTAGAAAAAAGCGTCAAATCCCTGGTCACTGATGAAAATCTGAGGCTATCTGGCCTCCTGGCTCCTCGCCATGAAACAAGAGGACATGTGGTAGCAAATGCCACGGCCGAGGGGGATCCCGAGCAGCAACCCCCCGCGTCCCCTCCTCGAAGGAGGCCGACGGGGGTTACAATCAGGGAACCCACGGGTAATCCTTCTGCAGAAAGGCCTTCTGCACCCCAAGGCAAGGGGAAATAAAAGGCAACAAAGTCTGTTGTGGACTTGGGTGAATCCTCCGATGAAAACGGTACAGTTATTTCGCTTTTAAATAGCTTGCCAATTCCCTGTCACTTGTTTGACAGGGAGGGAAACTTTACGTATACTCCAAATCTAGGGCCAGACTTCTTCGTGCCAGATAGTGAGTGTGTGACTAATAGAGTCAATAGTATAGCGACCTAGTTGTAGCTCGGGTATTAAACTTTGTGACCTCTTTCTTGTTTTATCAAGAGTTTTTATCTGCCTTTATCTTATTATTTGCATATCTTTATTTGTACGCAGATATGGCCACTCCCAACGTCTTCAATTTATATCAAACTGAGGAGGAGGTAGAAGTCCCTCTGGTTCAGCGAAAAACATCCAGGAGGCATAACGGCGAATCGAGCCAAGGACCTCCTGCCAAGAAGGGTCAAACAAAAGATCCTTCCAAGGACGTGCCAACTGAGCAAACTTTTGCCCAGCCTTCGGTTCCTGTTGAGAAGGAAACCTTGCCTGCTACGATGAACCCTCCACCTATAGCCGCCAAAGAACAAACCCAGCGGGACGAAGCTCTTGGGGCCAAACTTTCGAACCGCACCTTGCGAGCAGCCAAGGACCGCCTTGCACACATCGTGAGGTACGACCGTTGCAAGGATGCGATGGCTGAGGCAGAGAATATGGGGGTCGACCAAATTCTGAACAGGGCCCTAAACGAAATGGCCAGCGTAAGCATTTCTTATCTCTTTGGCTTCCGTCTTTTATTCTTTGCAACAGACTCTAACTTTATCCTTTGTCCACAGGCTTTGCTGACTGCAACTGCTGCTCGTACCCGTGCCCAAGCTACCATCGACCAGGCTCGGGCAAAGGCCATCGAGAGGTACCAGGCGAAAGCTGCTGAGGAACTTCAGGCTGCAGAAGCCAAGCATGTGGGGGAGTTGGAGGCGGTCACCCAGCAGAAGGATGCTGCGGTGGCAAAGCTAGCGAAGGTCGAAGCTTCGAAGGTAGCTTTGAGGAAGCAGAGGGAGGAGTACCAGGAGTCCAGCCGAGTCCAATACCGCGAATGCAAGAGACTCAAAGAGGAGCTTCTTGCCAAGGACAAGGCCATAGCTGTTCTTAAGTGCCAAATAGAGCAGCTGAAGCTTACCAATGCCAAAGATCTGGAAAGGTACAAGAATGCGACGCTTCGGTGTTTTTATGACTTCTATAAACACAACCAGGGCACCAACTTTGACTACCTTTCAGAAGATGTCAGGAATGCTAAGCTGGCCCACTGCACTGCTCGATTGGCTGAAGAAGAGGAAAGAGCAAGGAACCCTGCCTCCCCAAGCATCGCTGGCGTGGAGGAAGGAGGAGTCATTGAGGATACGACCAATCAGAATGTTGATAAAGACCCTCCTGCTCCTAATGCTTCTTGAACTTTTTATTTTTTTTCTTTCTTTAATTACACGACCTACGGGTCGTGATGTAAAGACTATATATCTTTTTTGAATTTGCTGCATGGGCAGCAAACTTTCCTTTTATTTGAACAGTTACATCCAAGCAGTGATGCTTGCAGTGTAAAAGACTGCATTATGATGTTATAATATTTTCATTTACCATAACATCTGTTTGTATGACCGAACTTAGCATAGTACTTTGGTTTGATTTAACAAAATATAAATTTTGAAAAATACTCTAAGTACCTTAGCATGCTTTCACTTATTTTGTTCATGTGTTTACATACCTTTTGATATGCTTTGCTATCGATGTGCCTTATATGCCCCCAAGTGATCGAGGAGCTTTTAGTTCCTGGGTCACTTGCCTTGACCACAACTTGTTCGAACATTTCTGCTTGGTAGGAAACGTAATACTTATACTACAGCAAAACAACACACGTAATGAACAAATACTTGTAAACATAAATTTACAAAGGTTGGCAAGAATGACTGGCTGCGCACAGTCCCTTATAATCTCGTATTAAAAATGGACTAAACATGTCTTTACGAGTGATCCTAAAAAAGGATCTTACATATACAAGCGATTAGCCATACAACGTGGCTAACCCTTTTTGCAAAACTTGTAAAAAGTAAAATTTAATACAAGCCAGTCCTTTAAAAAGGATTGTTCACTGATAATACTTGCGCAGGTGTTCTCCATTCCAATAACGTGGAACAAGATCTCCGTTTAGGCGTGCAAGTTTGTAGGTGCCCGAGTGAAGGACTTCTTCAATCTGGTAAGGTCTTTCCCAATTAGGTCCGAGTACTCTAGTAGTGGGGTCGCGGGTATTCAAGAAAACTCTTCGTAGCACCAAGTCACCGAAGTTGAATTTTCTTTCTTTTACTTTTGAGTTAAAGTACCGGGCGACCTTTTGCTGGTACGCAGCAAATCGGAGTTGGGCTCTCTCCCATATTTCGTCAATTGAGTCTAGGGACTCCATCATCAGTTGGTTGTTCTGGTCCTGGTCGTATGTTATGCGTCGATGTGAGGGGGGATCTAACTCGACAGGAAACAGGCCTCATATCCGTAGGCTAAGGAAAATGGGGTATGACCTGTCGCTGTTCGGTGAGACGTTCTATACGACCAGAGGACTTCAGGTAGCTGCTCTGGCCATGCTCCTTTAGCGTCTTCAAGCCTCTTCTTCAGGGTGTCCTTAAGAGTTTTATTCACGACCTCTACTTTCTCGTTTGCTTGTGGATGCGCAACTGAAGAAAAGCTTTTGATAATCCCGTGCCTTTCACAGAAGTCGGTGAATAAGTCGCTGTCAAATTGGGTTCAGTTGTCTGAAATAATCTTTCGGGGCAAACCATACCGGCAAACAATGTTCTTGATGACAAAGTCAAGAACTTTCTTGGTCGTTATGGTAGCGAGTGGTTCAGCTTCGGCCCATTTGGTGAAGTAGTCGACTGCCACAACTGCGTACTTCACTCCGCCTTTTCCCGTGGGCAGGGATCCAATCAAATCTATCCCCCATACTGCAAAAGGCCACGGGCTCTGCATCTGTTTCAACTCGTTTAGAGCTGCTCGCGGAATTTTGGAGAACCTTTGACATTTATCGCATTTTCGTACAAACTCCATTGAATCTTCGTTCATTGTCGGCCAGAAGTAGCCTTGTCTTAGAATCTTTTTTGCCAAACTCTGCCCCCCAGCGTGATCTCCGCAGAAGCCTTCATGCACCTCTTTTATTAGTTCCTTAGCTTTTTTTGGTGTAACGCATCTGAGTAGTGGCATTGAATATCCTCTCCTGTACATAACACCATCGACCAGTATGTACCTAGCAGCCTGCCTTTGTAGAGTTCTGGCTTTGTTTCTATCTGTTGGTAGCACACCATTTGTCAGATACTCCAAGTAAGGCGCCATCCACGTATCCTCCATTCGGATTTCCATACTGACTTCAATTGCTTGTATGCTTGGCTCACTCAATCTTTCTACAGGCACAATGTTCAAAGTGTCAGCATCTTTTGCACTCGCGAGTTTGGCTAAGGCATCTGCATTCGAATTCTGATCCCGCAGTATTTGCTGGAGGGTATACTTCGTGAACTGGGCTAGCAGGTCTTTGGTTTTATTTAAGTAGGCCACCATTTTTAGGCCTCGTGCTTGATATTCCCCTAGAACTTGATTCACTACCAGCTATGAATCACTGTAAATATCAAGCCTCTTTATGCTCAAGTCTTTCGTCATTCTCAATCCAGTGAGGAGTGCTTCGTATTCGGCTTCATTATTTAACGCGGTGAAGTCGAACCTGATGGCGCAGTGAAATCGATGCCCTTCCGGCATTATCAATATCACTCCCGCTCCTGTGTGGGATTCGTTGGATGACCCATCCGTGAATAACTTCCACGAAGGAGCTTTCTCTTGAGGCTCAGGCGCACTAGGCTGTTCGCACTGCTCGCTGTCTGGGAGTTCGGTGAACTCTGCAATAAGATCAGCCAAGATTTGTCCTTTTACTGCTGCTCGCGATGAATATGTGATATCGAACTGCCCTAGTTCGACTGCCCATTTTAATAATCACCCAGCCGCCTCTGGTTTTTGGAGGACTTGCCGAAGGGGCTGGTCAGTTAAAACTATGATAGGGTGGGCTTGAAAGTAAGGGCGTAGCTTCCTTGAGGCCAAGATTAAACAGTATGCTAACCTTTCGATGGGTGGATATCTCAGTTCTGCTCCGATCAACCTCTTGCTTACATAGTAAACCGCTTTCTGTAGGCCTTCCTCCTCTCGCACTAATACCGCACTCGCAGCAACTTCCATGATCGCCAGGTAAATGAACAAAGTTTCTCCTTCTATCAGCTTGGATAAAATGGGAGGCTGTGCCATATGTGCTTTCAAGGCCTAAAAAGCTTGCTCACAGTCCCTTGTCCATTCGAACTTCTTATTGCCTTTAAGTAGATTGAAAAAAGGGACGCATTTGTCTGTTGATTTTGAAATAAATCTTCTTAGGGCTGCAATCCCCCCGGTTAAACTTTGTACATCTTTGATCTTTTCTGGCGATTTCATGTCGATCAGGGCTTTTATCTTGTCGGGGTTGGCCTCGATTCCTCTTGAATTTACAATGAACCCCAAAAACTTCCCTGATCCAACTCCGAAGGAACATTTGAGAGGATTTAGTTTCATCTGGTACTTGTTCAATACATCAAAACATTCTTGTAAATCCTTCACGTGTCCTTCTGCCTTCTTAGACTTTACCAGCATGTCGTCCATGTACACCTCCATGTTTATCTCGATCAATTCTTTAAACATGTGGTTAACTAACCGCTGGTAAGTCGCACCTGCGTTTTTCAGTCCGAAAGGCATTACTTTATAACAGTATAAGCCTGTATCGGTCCGAAAGCTGGTATGATCCTCGTTAGTGGGATGCATGCTAATCTGATTGTACCCCGAATATGCATCCATGAAGGAGAGGATCTCGTGTCCTGCAGTGGCATCGACCAACTGGTCGATTCTTGGGAGTGGGAAGCAATCCTTTGGGCAGGCTTTATTGAGGTCTGTAAAATCTACGCAGGTTCGCCATTTGCCGTTAGGCTTGGGAACTAGCACTGGATTGGAGACCCACGATGGATAAAACGCTACCCTGATGAACCCATTCTCCTTCAACCTTTCAACTTCTTCTTTTAAGGCTCTTGATCAATCTTTATCGAGCAGCCTTCTTTTTTGTTGCACGGGTGGAAAAGTCTTGTCTATATTCAAGACATGGCTGATAACTGCAGGGTCTATCCTAGCCATGTCTTTGTGCGACCAGGCAAAGACCTCCTGGTTCTTTCGCAAAAATTCCACTAGTGCATGCTTCGTGGTTGGTTCTAGGTTTTTCCCGACCTTCACGACTCTGGTCGGGTCTTTTTCGTCGAGTTGGACCTCCTCCAGGTCCTCAACGGGTCCAACGTTCTCTTCAAAATCCCCAAAGCGAGGATCTAGATCTCTATCCTCACTTTGGGCAACACTCTATTTGGTGACTTCATCACCGGATTGGGCTTGTGTATCAATTGCCATCTACAACCTATCTGAGGTAGTGCTCTTTGATGTTCCCTTTTTCGCCTTCGTGACTGAGGCATTATAGCACTCTCTGGCCTCCCTCTAGTTTCCCAACACGCGTCCTACCCCTGCGTCTGTCGGGAATTTCATGGCTAAGTGCCACATAGAGGTGACAGCCCGTAGATTAACCAGTATAGGTCTCCCAATGACGGCATTGTACGCCGAAGGACAATTAACTATTATAAAAGTAGCGAGTAATGTCCTGGTAGCAGGCGTTGTACCTGTCGTCACTGGTAGTCTGATTGATCCTGCGGGGGCAAGTCCCTCACCAGAGAAGCCATATATTGTCTGGTTGCAGGGCTCCAGGTCCTTAACGGACAACTTCATGTGTTCCAGCGAAGACTTATATAGGATATTCACCGAACTTCCTATATCGACCAGAACTCTCTTCACCATCATGTTGGCCATTTGGATATCCACGACCAGCGGATCGGAATGTGGGAACCGAACATGTTGGGCATCGTTATCAGAGAAGGTTATTTCGCCCTCTTCTGACCGAGCCTTTTTCGGCGTGCGGTCCTCCACAGTCATTATCTCGATGTCCTGGTCATGGTGCAGAGTCCGAGCGTATCATTCCCTGGCCTTTCCGCTATTTCCCGCGAGGTGCAGGCCTCCACAAATGGTTAACAGTGTGCCAGTCATGGGAGCAGGCTGCAAAGGTGGCGAGCGTTGGCGTGTGGGCACTTGCTCATTGCCACCTGGAGCTTCTCGTTGGGAATTTCCCGAGGCCCGTACGTATCTTCTCAAGTGTCCTTGTCTAATAAGGAGCTCGATTTCATCCTTCAGCTGGTTGCATTCGTTGGTGTCATGTCCGTAGTCATTATGATAACGACAGAACTTGGTAGTGTCTCTTTTCGAAATATCCTTTCGAATGGGGGCAGGCTTCTTATAAGGCAGACTGGAATTCGTGGCCTGATAGACCTCTCCCTGAGACTCAACTAGGGCAGTGTAGTTAGTGAACCGAGGTTCATAACGGTTACCCTTGGCTCGTTTATTGTCAGAGGTGGAAGGCTCATTGTGTGGCCGTTTTCCACCATTCTTGCCATTGTCGTTACCGTTCCTGTTACCCTTGCCGTTGCCGTTAGGTTTAGACCCATTGGCGGCTTTGGCGGGCTCGGCAACCTTCTTATCCTTGCCTGGAGGCTTTCCATCGTCGGCAATGGCATCTTTGAGCTTGATGTAATGATCAGCCCGGTCCAAGAATTCCTGGGTAGTTCTGACTCCATCTTTTCGGAGGCTCTTCCAGAGAGGGGTGCGACGCCTAACCCCTGCGGTTATGGCCATCATTTTTCCTTCGTCCCCCACCATTTTTGCTCCAGCGGCTGCTCGCATAAAGCGCTGGATGTAGTCCTTAAGCGATTCTCCATCCTGCTGGCGTATTTCAACCAGCTGGTTTGCCTCGGTCGGATGCACACGACCTGCGTAAAACTGTCCATAAAACTCCTTTACGAACATCTCCCAGGAAACTATGCTTGCAAGAGGGAACTTAAAAAACCATTCCTGCGCGGCATCAGAAAGTGTTGCAGGGAAGATCCTGCACCGAGCATCTTCAGACACTTTCTGAATGTCCATTTGTATCTCAAACTTATTGACGTGAGATATCGGGTCACCGTATCCATCAAAGTTCGGAAGCATAGGCATTTTAAACTTTCCAGGAGTCTCTGCCATAGCTATCCTCTGGACGAAAGGAGTGCCTTTTCTCCTGTCATGGTCGATGTAAGATGTTCTTCCCCCGACCAGCTGTTGCACCGCCTGGTTGAGGGCATCTATCTGGGCATGTACAGCTATAGGAATCGATGTGGCCTTTGTTGCTGGGGGGATGTTCTCGCCGTGCCGCTCACGGCGATCGTTGAGTACATCTCTCAAGTCCTCGTCTCTTCTCCGCTACTCGCTAGCTCCGAGCCGGTTGAAGACGTTATTTTGTTTGGGCTGCCCCCCAGCATCTCGTCTGTCGGGTTGGTCATCTTGAGGTGGCTGGCTCCTGTTTCCACCTCTTTCGTCATTCCTCCGACCGGCATTTCCTCTGCCGGAATCGGCTTCATCATAACCATTGCCATCTCTGAACCGTGATTGGCTGTGACGGGATCGACTGTTCCCTCGATTCCTTTCCCGGGCTAAAACGTCCCGAGCGTTAGAGGGTGGCCTGCGTTGGTCGTTGGGTCCCCGTGAATTATCATGCCGTGGGGGACCTCGGACCACAAAGCCTAACTCTGAGTTCCTCCTGTTACCAGGAGGATGTTGACCTCTGTTCGGAAGATTCGGCTCGTCGCCCCTATGGCGTCTAGGACTGCGAGGTTGCTGCCCGGTCCTATTCTGCCTCTGCGACGGGGGATTTCCACGACCAGCTTGGGAAGGAGGCTGTGCCTCAGGGTCTCCTAGAGGGACATCATCCTGAGGCGCTGGTGGCTGCTCGGGCCTTTGTGGGCTCGAGGGTTTGATAGGCGGACTAGGATTAGGACCCCTGTGGGGTGGCCCATTCGTAGGTTGATCAGGCTGCGAGGCAGGTGCAGCCTGATTCCTAGCCAATTGCAAGGCTTCCTCGAGGGCTGCCATGGCTTCGCTCTGGCGACGGTCCATCTCCGCCTGCCTCTCACTTAACTCCGCGCGCTGCTGTTCAATCTCTTGCTGCTGTCGCGCCATGATTTCGGCAGCACTTTCCTGACTGGCCCTCAGATTGGCCAGCTCTTCATGCAACGCCCCCAGTGTACTCTTCAGCATCACGTCATCCATTTCTTCCTCCTCAAAGTCCAAATGTGGCTCATCCTCAGCCACGCTTGCAGGAGGAGGAGGAGGCGGGTTTGATGGTGCAACGGTGGCCGCCTGTCCAGTTTTCCTTGCAATTTTCGCCATTGGTTTTCTCAACGGTGATATACCAAGCTCTCAATGAAAGCACCAGAATGTTGACCCTGATTTTGGTCAACTGACACAGAGTCAAAATACGCTTGACGTGGATGAATGCGTTGAAAAGAACATGATGACGAAAATAATAAGAACACGATATTTTATAGTGGTTCGGCCCCAGGATCTGGTAATAACCTCTGAAGAACAAGACTATCTCAAATAGAATCTCTCTAGTCTCAAATAATTCGAAAGCCAAAAAGTCCCCTCCTTGAGCTATCTTTCTCTATTTATAGGCTCAAGGGGGATTACATGAATCTGTTACAGATATTCTCTCCTAAATAATCGGATACTCAGGAGATTGTGGGAGTCAATTTCGGGATTTACCAAGATCTTTATAGAAACATCATGAAGCATGCGGAACCTGCGACCAAGCTAGTCGCAGGTAAGCTTCGGCTGCCTACTGCTTATAATTTGTCTTCTGGTCGATACCCTAGCAGAGTTCCTCCAAGTGTCAGCCACGTGTCCGGGAATCACTCGCCACGTCATCTACGCCAGTTTTTGGATAACAGTAGTATAATTGAGTGGGAGTGCTAATCATAGATATGAACATCTATAGCTTCTGATGAAGAAGTGAAACGATGGTTTCCTTTTAGTTTGGTTCAAGGTGTTAAATGATAGAGAACTCATTTCAGTAATTAAATTAGTTTACTGAAATATCATTTACAAGGAACTAAGTGTTTTAAGGATAAAATACAATGAGGGGTAAAACTGTATTTTAGTCCTATCTCATTGTAGACCGTCTATAGAGGATTGAGTGACAATTATGGTTGTAACAATGGATAATTAATAGCGTATCTATATTTGTTATAGAGTGTTCTATGAATTCAAGAGTGCAATTCCAAGTCTATAGTTGAGTCACGAGGAATTAATAAGTTAGTAAATTTATTTGTTAGATTTATGATAACTTATTGGAGCTTGATTTAATAGGCTCATGGTCCCCATTGTACCTTGGATAAAATCATCTAGATAGTCTCAATTAATTGATTTAATCATCAATTAGAATTATCAAAGTTGACCAGGTCAATTTTGGATAGTTTCACAGAGTTGTGTAATTTTGAGAAGAAAAGAGAAATTATGGCAGATTTATTAATTAAGATAAATTGGTATCTAAATTAATAAATAAATTTAAATCAAGATTCAAATTATAAATAATTAATTTGATAAAGGATTTAAATAATTATTTAATTAATTAAATCAATAGAAAATAATACAGGCCTTGATTTTAAGTCCAATAGGCTTATAATCAAATGGGAAATTTCATGGGCCTATAGCCCATGATAATTTCGATTTAGGGCTTCAAAATGGCTATTATTTTATTGATTTTTTGATTAAATTAAATGGTCTAATTGAGTCTATAAAAGGAGTGCTTAGAGAGAAGTCAAAACATAAGTCACAAGTCAAATTTTCTGATAGTTTTAGATTCTCTCTAAACAGAAGTCCTTTTCTAAGCTTCTTTGTTATTTTCTATTCTTCTCTCTATATCTATCTCATGTGCTGATAATTGCCCACACTAGTCTAGGTGGTTCTAAGGATAGATTGGAAGATTGTGAAGAAAATAGAGAAACTGCGACAGAGAGGATACAAGAGTTAGAGAAACTGAAGGAATGACTCTTTAATTCTGCTGCGTATACTGTAAGTATTCTATTCTTTGTTTCTCTTTGAATTCAATTTTAGAAACATGTTTTAGGCTATCTCGTATTAATTTGTTTAATATTAGATATACATGAAAATAAATAAAGATCATGTATAAGCTAATCTAACAATATGATCCTGGCTGATATTAATAATTTTTTTGAAAATCCCCTCCCCTACATTCCTCTGCGTATTTTGATATTTTTCTATTTAATATCAATAGTCATGTCTTAGACTTCCCATTGTATATTTTATTGTAAGCTCTAATCAACGTGGCTTGATTATCACAATGTATCAAAATCTTTGATACATCAACCGCGGTTTTTGGTATCTCCATCATGAGATATCTAAGCCACTCGACCACTTTGCTGGTTGTCGCTAAAGCTACAAACTCAAATTCTATGGTTGAGTGACATATACATGTTTTTTTCTTAAATCCCCAATAAACCGCACCCCACCAGGGTGAACATCCAATCAGTTGTAGAGAGATTATCTCCTACACCAGATATTCAACTTATGTCGGAATATCCTTCAAGTATCTTATGTACATTTGAATATTAGAGGTACGTTTATTTGGTTCTTTTAAGGTATCCAAAAACTCCTTCTATAGCCTTCCATTGTTTGATATTTGGATTGCTAGTAAACCTACTTAGTTTACTAACAGCAAATACAATATCCGCTCTTGTACAATGTGCGACATAAATTAACTCCCTATTGCACTTGCATACCTTAATTGAGTCATCGCTCTCCCTTCATTCTTTTCAAGATTTTGGCTTGAATCAAAGGGCGTGTTTGCCTCTTTGATATTAAGATGACTAATTTTGTCAAGTATTTTCTCAATATAATGAGCTTGACCTAAGGCATATCCATCTACATTTCTTCTAACTTTGATACCTAGTATGGTATTAACCTCTCAAAGGTCTTTCATCTTGAAAGTAGAAGATAGAAACCTCTTTGTTTCTATTATGTCTTTCATGTCATTACTTAATATTAACAAATAGACACGCTAGAATTGTTAGGAATGAGTTTCCTAATACGCAGCGGAATGGTGGTGTGGTTGGCCCAGTGTACAACAAAAATTTTGTAACATATTTAAACTAACTTTAAATATGCGGATCCATTAATATACATACATTAATCATAAGCAAGATAATAATAGAAATCATACCTCTTGAAGCCTATCAAGTGTCCTTGCTATCTTTTCGTATTTAGAACGATCTTCCTATCCAAGCCGCTACCACATACTCACACCAAGATCTTCCAAAGCGTTCTCTACACCTCAAGAAATGTGTGGGCACTTAGAGAATGAAGGATAGTTTATTTGTGATTTTACTTGATGTACTCAACACATGAGATTAAGAGAATAGGCCTGAGAATTGGTTCTTTATTTTCAGGGAGAGAAAACTATCGTTCTATTTTTCACAGAGCGAATGTTTAGAGTTGTCTCACACCTCTTTCTGAATATTTTTCTGATTAGTCATACTTAAAAGAAAATATTCAAATTTTAAAAAATAAATCTATAACCATTTTACAATTTACTTTTTAATTAATTAATTATTCTATTAATGAAAAAAAAATCCAAAAACTAATTTTTGAATTATCCATTAATTAATTAATTAAATAAATGAAAATCTCATCCCTGAAAATTGCCCTACACACCACACACAGTCCATAGACTATGTATACATGTGTAGCTTCCCTAATTTTAGGGATGTTGGTTTTTCAATTTTTATTTAATTATTTATTCAAACTACTTTGTCAGATATGATCTAACAACCTGATAACTAATTCAAATTTGAATTCAAATTAATTATCTTTTTAATTAATTATCAAATATAATTAATTATTTGAATAAATATTAATCTTTTAAATTCAAATCCAATTTGAACTTATCAGATTATTTTCTCCCATTCAAATAAAGATATTTAATTAATTCTAGCAATTAATTAAATCCAAAATTTTTGAAAATAAATATTTAATTTATTATAATTTCGAAAATTATAATTAATTAATTATTTAATTAAATTTCAAAATTAATTTAATTATTTAATATAATTTCAAAAATTATACAATAAGTAAATATTAATTAATTTTGTTAACTACAACTAATTTGTAATTAATTAATTAATCACTATTATCATATAATTGCATATTTGGCCTGAAGAACAAATTTCTTCTTAAATATGTCTTTAAACTATTTTCCCTTCATATCAACTCTTACCTTGAACAGTGTTGATAGAGCCGCTATGGGGACCTATGAACCTATAATTCCAAGCTCCAATAAATTTGAGATTATTAATTAAACTCTTTAATTAAATAATCTTAATTTATTAATCTCATGATTATTCCACTATAAATATGAGACTGCACTCTTGTAATTATAGACATTTCATTTACTGAGTACTTTATAATCATAAAGCGTCCATTGATATAATCATTTCATAATTATCTCTTGTTTCCTTAAGTACCATTGACTATACTAGTGAAGGTTAATTCATAACTAAATTATGAATTTGAGCTCAATAACCTTTCAGTCCCAAAAGTCAACCCTTAAGAGAATCATCATTCAATCTCTTGCGAGAAGGCATAGATTCCATATCTGTATACTATGTCCCCAGCCATCTACATTAATGAGTTCCCAAAACAAAAGTTTCTAGCTTGATCATTCTGACAGACCCTAACAAGTGAATCAAAGAACTCATATACCATAAACAGGAGTTCATAGTAACTTCAAGATTAAGATCTATTTGTATATGATCATCAGTTGATATATTTAATTAATACTTCGAAACGGTATTTAACTAAGTATTAATAAACATATCTGGTCCAGTTCTATATATTCTTTAATATATAAAGCACCTCCACTAAAGTGTCCTACCACACTAGTGATCCGGATCTAAATCACATGTATTCATAATACTAGTGGACTGTACTTGCAGTAATTAATCTAAAGATTCCATAACTTTATTTTACTGCGAACTATTCAAGTTCATTTATCTTAAACACAATCCTCCCGTACCAATACGTGTTTGAGATCACATATATGAACTTAGGAATTTTTCTGATATTTACTTAATATTATCACAGAATAATATAGTCCATAACATATATGCATAACAAATTCAATTCATTTATTTATTTCATAAAAACAATGTCTACTACATATGCTTTCAGGGCACATTTCCAACAAGAATGACATAATCATCACTAGTCTTAGAATATAAGTACTTGTCTGCGTATTGTGTCTAAACCCATCCAAGACAATAGCTTCATCAAAGTTCTCATGCCATTGTTTATGTGCTTATTTTAAACCATATAATGACTTAACAAGTCTACATTCCTTATGTTCATCTCCCTTTAGAACAAATCCTTCTGATTGCTACCATTTAGGAATGTCGTTTTGACATCCATTTGATGAACATATGGGTTGTGTATTGATGATAAGGCAAACAACAATCTTATTAAAGTTTTCCTTGCCACCGGTACATAGGTATCAAAATATTCTATGCCTTCCTTTTGTCTAAACCCTTTAGGCACCAATCTTGCTTTAAAGGTTTGGATGGTCTCATTGGTCTGATATTTTCTTCGAAATGTCCACTTACTACCTATTGGTTTTGATCCTTGTGGTAGATCAACAATTTCCGAAGAGTAGTTAGAAATAATTGAATCCATCTCATCATTCCAAAATATGGAGTCTCTTGAAGACATAGCTTTTTGGAAGGTTTTAGGATCATCCTCTACATGAAATACCAGTAGATACTTCCAAGTGTCTCCATTGTGATTACCCTCTACTAAGTAAATAATGTCCACTTGTGAGCTCTTATATTGTGATCCTATCTCGTTAAGCCTTTGACTTCTTCTAGGAAATAATAGTTTCTCTACAACCTTTGAAGTTAACTCCTCTTGAGTTCCTTCCAATGAGATAGGTTCTTGAGGTTTGTTGTGATAATACAACAAGTTCTCAAATAACTCAACTTGATTCAATTATGAAATTAGACTCCAAGTCTAATAGTCTATAGGCTTTATGATTTGAGGCGTAGCCTACAAATACACACCTTATCACTCTAGGACCCAACTTGGTCATTTTAGGTTTTGTACTCTTGCAATAGGCAAGGTACCCTTACACTTTGAGATGCCATAGGTTGCACCTATTTCCTTTCCATATCTCATACAATGAAATTTGATTCTTCCTTAAAGGAATTTGATTTAGAATATGATAAGTGAATAGCAAGGCTTCTCCCTATAATGCAAAACTTAAATTTGCATGTAAAAGCATAGTGTTTACCAGTTCTACAAATGTTCTATTCTTTCTCTCTGCTATACCAATTTTTTGGGGTGTATAAGGGGATGTACATTCATGTATTATACCATGTATTTCACAAAACAAATTGAATTCATTAGAAAAGTATTCACTGCCCCTATCACTTCTCATTACTTTGATTTTCTTTTCCAACTCTGGCTTTATAAATTTTAAACATGCTAAAGGTTTCATCCTCATTCTAAAGCAAGTAAACATATGTGAACCTGGAACAATCATCAATAAAGGTAATAAAGTATCTATGTACACCTCTAGTTATCATTCCATTCAATTCATATAAATCACTATGTATCGAATCTAACGAATTAGTATATCTTTCAATACTAGGATAAGTTTTCTTAATCATTTTAAATTTAACACACAGTTCGCATTGATCAAGCTCAACATCATCCCATACAATTAATTTAATTGTACTATAACCTAATGAGCAAGTCTATTATGCCACAGAGTAATAGAAACCAAGCATATAACATGAAGATGTAGATGTATTATTGTCAAAATTGGAGTCTTGAGTACATAATTTAATCATACCATCACTTTCCTACAAAGTGATTTCCCTTGTACAAAATTAGTTTACCGGATTTAAACATCGCTTTGATGCCCCGTTTGCTCAACAAGTTTCCACTTACAAGATTTCTACTCATATCTGGAACATATAATACATTTGTAAGAAGAAATTTCTTTCTGGATGTAAAGAAAAGATCCACTTCCCTTGCCCATCACCTTGGTTCTATGCTCATTCCACATTTGGATTTTATGGGCATCTTTGGTCTCTTCAAATGTCTTGAAGATTTTTCTATCATAATTTACATGAATGGCGGTACAAGTGTCATACCACCATCCCGCGCTTTACCTTATATAGCATTCACCTCACTCAAGGTTGCAACCAACTCCTCTTTAGTTGTGTTGACCTTGGATCCAAAGTTGGTAAATTTTCAGAATTTGCATTCCCTAGCCAAGTGACCACTCTTGCCATAAACAAAACAAGGGTCTTTGACACCCTTGAATTTCCCTTCATTCTTCCTTGGGGCTAGGTAATTTTCCTTCTTTGATTGGGGCTTCTTGTGAGCTTTTCCCTTTGATTGAGAGAATTTCTCTATGGTGTTAGCCTTGGATGTCCCTCCATTGAACTCTTCCATACATTTGACTCTAGATCGAGACTCGTCTTCAATCCTTAGGTGCTTGAGGATTTCCTCCAAAGATATCTCCTCATTCTTATAGAGAATCTTCTTCCTATAGCTCCTCCAAGATGGAGGCAACTTGGGTATTATAGCACCCACGATAAAGGACTCTGACAAGGTTATCTTTAGAGTAGACAACTTATTCATAATGACTTGTAATTCATTCACTTGAGGGAGTAGGGTTTTTCATCAAAAAATTTAAATTCCATGTGTTGAGTTATAAGGAATTTCTTGGTATCTTCTTCTTCGGTTTTGTATTTCTTCTCAAGTACTTTCCAAATTTCCTTTATCAATGTTGTGTTGGTGTAGAGATCATAGAGACGATCTGAGAGAGTGCTGAGGATGTGGCCACGGCATATGAGTTCATCTTCTTCGCGCTTCTCCCTTTCCTTGGTTACTTCTTGAGAATCATTGTATTTTGGTGGACCTAAAATCTTCAAATCTTTGTCTAGGATGTAGTAGACCTTCAAAGTTGTGAGAATGAACTTAATCTTGTCTTTCCAACGAACAAAGTTAGAGTCATCAAATCAATCTAGCCTCACTAGATCATGGGATATGAACTTGAGGGCTGAGAAAGAGGGACTTTCTTCAATGGTATAATTTTTTTACATGTGTTTTTTTACCGATATGGTCGTAATCAGCTAATACGATCAAATTAGTTATTTTTTATACTAATATAGTGGTAATCAATTACCATTATCAAATTATTTGCTAGTGGATGGGTATAGCTATACCTCCCCACTAATAATAGTAGTGGAACAAATAAACTTATTTCATTGTTACAATTAAATTCTATAGTCATCTAGCTGAATTGTTTCAATTTTTGGAAATAAAATTCAAGATAAATAGGTTTCCTCCTGAACAATGACCCTTGTAGAGTCTTGCCTTAATTATTTTGCTTTGCAGAAATGCCCCCCGAACTAAGTTATTGAAAACATGCCCTTATGTTACATCCTGCTAAAAAATTTAATGTTTTTGCTGACGTGTTTGGGAAAAATTTAATGTGCGGACACTTGTCGCACTTTAATTAGTCCAGGTAATTAATTGTTTTAAGAAAAATCTTTTTAATTGATTTTTAAATAGAAAAAATATATTAAATATTTAAAAATAAAAGAAAATTGTTTAAAATAATTTTTTTTAAAAAATCAATTAACTGTACCAACTAAAGTGCGACATGTGTTCGTACTTTGCATCTACCCCAACCATGTTAGAAAAAAAGTTAAATTTTTTGATATAAAGTAAAAGACGGACACATTTTTCAATGCTTTTTTAGTTTGAAAGGCATTTTCGCCAACCAAAATAAATTGATGGACAAGACTCTATAAGGATCATAATTTGGGAAAAAAACTATTTATCCTAAAATTATCTTATTTTTCTCAATTTAGAAGGAAAAAATTATTATTGAAAAGAAACATAACAAATGGTTAAATTGGAAGTGAAGTAAATTTTGATAATATAGTTGAATTGATTCTTCATATAATCAAATATAACATAACAATATCAAGCCATAACCTAACACAAAACATATAATACAACAAAGTTAGTCCCTACATCTAACATAAAACATGTAGCATAATTAGGCCAAATCAAAATCTAACACAATATAATTATATAGATTATTCCTATATCTCAAATAGATATTCTATAAGTATAAGGAAAAGTGTTAAAAAGATAGAGAAAGGGATGAAAAACACAAAGAACTATGTATCCTACATAGGGTGCATATGGCCAATTTGGTAAAGTTGTAGTTTATTCAATAATCAACTTAAAATTATTGTTGTGTATTTGGTAAATTATAATTTAAAAGTATTTTGAGATATAAAAATGATATTATAGTATTTGATAAACTTTATAATTAAAGTGGTTTGTTGATATAAAATTACTAAAATAAAAAATATTTAAAAATATCTAATAAATATAAAATTATAAAAATATTTTTTGTAATTTTATTTTACATTTTTTATTAATTTATTTCAAATATTTTTATTTTGAATGGTATACATAATAAATAAATACATAAAATAATTATAGATATTCCTATAAGATAAAATCTAAAATTAGGTTGTACCAGCTTAAGATTTTAATTTTAGCTTTTTTATAAATTATTTAATAATCTGAATGTTTACCAAACAATTTTATTGCATATTTTAAAAAAAATCTTTTAGATTTATAAAAGTCGTATCAAACTACTAAAAATTAGTAATATAGCTTGGAAAATATTTGGACAATCTTGAAACAAATTAAGGGCATGTTTGGTATTATTTTTAGTTTTTTGTTTTCAAAGTTGTGTTCTCAGAAATGAGAACAGAAAACTGTTTTTGTAGTTTTCAAAAAAACAAGAGGTGTTTGGTTAATGTTTTCTAAAAACAATTTTTTAGTTTTATTTTTTTATAATTTTAAATAAAAAATTAACAAATATATTTACAAAGAGAAAAATATTTTAAAAGTTTGTAATAAATAATGAGATAAAATAATTTGAAAAAAAATGATGAAAAATAAGAAGTGAGAAAGTAAGGAGAGAAAATTTGAAGAAATAGAAATTGAGAAGAGAGAAATTGATCCAAGAAAAAATGAGAGAGAATGTGATGAGAAAGAAAGTGGAGAGAGAGAAGTGAGTAGAGAGAAAGTGATGAGAGAGGAAATGGGGAGAGAGAAAAAATGAGAAGAGAGAAAGTAAAGAGAGAGAAACTAATGACAGAGAAAATGATGTGACAATAAATGATATTAGATAATAATAATTAAAAAAGTAATGTGATAAAAAAAAAAGATAGACCAAAAAAATTTGAGAACAACAGAAAATAACTTTTTGATGTTCTCAAAATTTTATGTTTTTTATAACTTTATTTTTAAAATCTGTTTTTTTTATTGTTTTCAAAAAACACATTTTAACTTTTAAAAACAAAAAACAGTCTTTTAGATAAGGGGCCAACACTCACTAAACCTCCATATTTGGCAAGAAACATCAAGTGTAACTATTGACAACAATAAAATGTTATATTTTATTGCTTCATATTAATGACATGTAATAATATTTAGGAATTATACCTTATTTTAAATTTATAATTACAATTTTAAAAATAATAAAAAATTATCATCACCCCCAAATAATTAAAGAGAAAACAAATTTTCATTCTATTTTTGA
The DNA here is from genome assembly GCF_963169125.1 of Humulus lupulus. Taxonomy (NCBI): domain Eukaryota; kingdom Viridiplantae; phylum Streptophyta; class Magnoliopsida; order Rosales; family Cannabaceae; genus Humulus; species Humulus lupulus. The sequence continues at coordinate 248,483,032 of NC_084793.1, forward strand.
CATTTCCGCACTCTTATTTTATTCCCTTCTATGTTTAATCATTTCTATTAAACATAATGTAAGATTGTAGACGGAAAAAAAAAAAAGAGCTTTTATTGCATGTTGTGGCTAATGGATTTGCAAAAAGAGCGAGGATGTCTAACTTGAGTGCTTCTAGGGAAGTGGCTCCGGGGCCCTCATTTTTTCTGCTTTTTTTTTAAAAAAAAACTATATTGATTTTATATATATATTTTTTCTTAATTTCTTAAAAAAAATGTTTTGGCTAGCCCTCTTTAATTTATTTTTTCACTTTGGCTCCTCTTGACTTGCGAGTGTAATTATATTATAAAGATTAGCTGAGTAGTTGACCTGTTAGTCTGTTTTTGCAAGAGTCAAGAGTAAAGACAGAATATTTTTATTTCCCTCTTTAATGAATAATATTTGCTACCAATGGGGAATTCTTTCTCATCTTAAATGAAAAATGGAAGTGATTAGATTTGTACCAACAACAACCATAAATTAATTTAATACCACAATAAAAGGATATAATCGAGCTTTTTTAGATTTTTGGTTCTGTCCATAAGTACTTCAATGTTCATAAAGATGTAGTTTTGCTGTTTAATACAATATTCCATTCTTAAATAATAATAATAATTTGGTCAATTTTTTTATCATTTTTTCTTGTCACTTTTTTTTAATCATTTTTTACACATCACTTTCTTTTTTCATCATTAATACTCATATTATGTTTTCATTCTTCATTTCGGTACTAACACTTTTTCTCTCTTTATTTTTGTCTTACCATTTTCTCCGTCGTCAGTTTTTCATTTAATTTGTGTTCCTTCCACTGTGTTTAATAAATTGGAGGAAGAGGAGAGATGAAGGGATGAGATTTTCACTAAATCCTAAAAAATGAACCTCTCAAAAAAATAAGAGAATGAGATAACAAAGGAAAAATAATAATTAGTGGATTTGCCCCCAACGTTTGTTAATAATATGATTGTACCCCTTGAATTTTAACATAGTATTATTTTGCCCTCTAAATGGCAAAATAAGTATTCTTTTACTGCTAACTTTTGACACAATATTTCTTTGCCCCCTAAATGACAAAATAAATATTCTTTTACCCCATAAGTTTAACACAATTTACAAATCATTAATTACTTAAGGATATAATGGTCTTTTATATGATTAATTAAACAAGTATTTTTTCATACCAAAATATTTATGAATATACTTTATCAAATATATATATATATATATGCATATACAAGATTTATGATATGACTATTTGCATACAATTGTCAACCTATTACAAAAAAACAATACTTTTAATATATATTTTAAAGAAATTAATATATGAGAAAAAAAAAAAGTTATTATATAATAATAGTTTAATGTCATGAAATATTTTGGTAAAATATATGTAAATTTTATATTGTTTAACTCATGTTATTTTGTTCAAAAAATAAATAAATAACTCTTGTTACCAAAATATAACAATTTAATATTTTGGTAACATGATTTATTTATTTATTTTTAACAAAATAGCATGTGTTAAAATATAACAATTTTACATATATTTTTAAATAATCTGGTAACCTGAGTTTTTTTTTAAATAAATAAAATAACATAATTTTAAATATAAAATTCTTACATATATTTTACCAATATATTTCATGATATTAAAGTATTGTTATATTTTAATTTATTTTTTTCTTCATATATTAATTTTTTTTAAAATATATATATTGATAGTATTGTTTCTTTAGTATTGGGTTGATAATTATATGCAAATAGTCATATGATAAATCTTGTATACATAATTATTTTGGTAAAAAAAATAACTATATAATAAATTTTATAAAATACTATTATATCCTTTAGTAACTAATAGTGTTAAACTTATGGGGTAAAAAAAATATTTATTTTGGCCATTTAGGTGGCAAAATAATACTATATCAAAAGTCAAGGGGTAAAATAAATACTTACTTTTTCATTTAGGGGGCAAAATAATACTATGTCAAAAGTCAGAGGTTAAAATTATACTACTAACAAAAGTTGAGGGGCAAATCCACTAATTGTTCAAGCAAAATTTATAAAGAAAATTACATAAATACCTTCTAATAATTTAAATACTATATTTTACAATAGTTAGTTTAATAATTATGGATTTAAACTTTGTATCAATCATTCATACTCTCCTGTGAATTTCAAGCAACATAAAGGGAAGATATCACCCTCTCCATTAATCAATGTCTCCAACATTCTTAAATTTCTGATCCATTCAAGCCTCCAAGTATCCTACCAAACATAACCAAATTGTTTTCCTCGTCTAAACTTTTTCTCTTCTTAGTTTCTCTTTTATCAATTTCTCTTTTATCACTTTTTTATCACTTTCTCTTTCACGTTAATCATTATTTATTATAAATTTTCACAATATTTCTCTCTCTAAATATATTCATTAATTTTTCTATTCAATTTTTATATATATTTTTTAGGAAACATTAGTTAAACACCTCTTGTTTTTAAAAATAATAAAAATAGTTTTCTACTCTTGTTTTTAAAAAAAAAAAACAAAAATAATGTTCAACAAGACTTAATCTTTTTCGTCCAAAAGGAGAAGGAAAAATTGGCCAAGACCGCTACACTGTATATTTGTAAAGGTGCAGGACTTGCTAATCAAGCCAACCAATTAAAAACGTGATTTTTGGAGTCATTAATGTACTAGGGTTAAAAGGTTTTGGTCTCAAAAGATGCTTTCCATATAATTAAACATTTACACATGGGATCCCAAAAGAAATAGCATTTAAAAGTCTATTTACAAAATTTCCAGAGTTCAAACAACCACCAGCCTTTCTAAAGGCAAAACAGAAGTTTATGGTTTTCCTGTCCCTGTCTCCCCTCAACCGTGGCGGCTGAGCAGCTGATCATGTACATTCTGCTCTCAGAGCTCTCCAAATCAGGGCTGATCAAGCTTGCCCTTGTCTTTACCTGCACCACAAAGCACCCGTGAGCCAAGGCCCAGCAAGAAAACATATCATATTATTTAATAAGCAATAATAACATTTGGTTAACCCTTTAAGCATGTTCATACCCTTAACATACCACAATAATCACAAAGTATGGAGATTCAACCAAAGAGTCAGCTAATCATCACCCAACTATACAGCATAACAATCCACCAATCAATAATATCAAACAAATCACATGATAATCAGGGTCGACACCTTAGGTCATACCCTCTGTTTACCTCACTGACTCCGGCCCGCTTAAACCGAGCTCAGTGCATAATAAGCTGTCCTCAACTACCAGTGGCCGAGCCGCGCCCTATGCGCTAGTGTAAACCTCAGCACTCTTAGGCCGTTGGTTTACTATTTACATGGCATGATACCATCCTTTACAAAGCATACAAAATAGGGAACCCTTAGTCCCATTATAAATCCACAACCGGGAGTAGTTTTCTTACCTTTAACTTCCAAGTTTACAGATTACGAGCAACACCTCTCGAGCACGATCCGCTTCCCGAGCCCTAGCTTAATACCTAGTCATAACCAAGATAGGTAGTAGCATTAATAATCGCGTTAATATATTCGGATGGAGTTCTAGCTTCTGGGACATTGAATTCTACCAAACACGGTTGTGGAATCGATCCCGAGCACACTAGGTTAGGTTCTCGCGCTTAAAACCTCAAAAAGATCAAGAATACCCTTAAGGGCTGCGACCCTTGAAACCTAGCCGCGACCCGCCCCTAAAACAGAGGCTAGGCCTCTCTAAAGATAGACACGCGCCGCAGCCCTGCTGTAACGCCCTAAACCCCAGGGACCGTTATGGTGTGCCTTGTAAACAGTGCTAAACTCACTAATCGAGTCATTTGGCCAAAATCGTGTAACTAGGTATGATTAGCGGTTTAGGGATTAAAATTTTTGGTTAAGATGTAACGTTTCATTAGAACGTTTAATATATATATATATATATGTTGGGATCCCAAAATTATAATTTCAAAGTCTACTACAAGAAAATATTTACAACAAGTCGTTCTATGCGGCAAAACAGGGTTTAACCCTAGTTCCTTCTCAACCTCGACCGTGTGGACGAGCAGCTGCATATGTACACTTCATCACCTAACCTCTCCAACTCAAGGATGGTCCATCTTTCTTTTGCCTTTACTTGCACCACATAGCACCCATGAGCCGAAGCCCAGCAAGAAAACACAATAAAGCAGAGTATAATATCAGCAATGATCGTAATAATCATCCAAGACTCTCAGTCCCAATATAAATAGGTGACAGTCGCAATAGTCACAAAAGTGGGTACAGCCCCCCTCTAGCCATGTGACGTTAGGGTCACTCGGGCTTAACTGATAAGAGAACCTTTCATAAGGTTGAACAGGATAGGTGTATGGTGATTAGTCACCAACATAACCTTCCCCATGACTTACAGTCATAACCCTGGAACAGCGTTCCCTAGCCATGTGACAAATAGTCACCGGGCCATATGCCCTGGCTCTGAATAACTAGTCTCAGACTAGCCAAGCGCTTATAAGTTCATCGACCTTAGGGTCGGTCCAGCGTTAATACCCCATATGAGTCATTCTTTGCTGATATCGATTAGATCTAATCTTCATTTGGCTCGGCGTTCATGACGCTATGCCATTTCTGACTCTTAGGTCAGTAAACACGACCAGTGTTCAACCCATTGTGAACTTGACTAGTAAATCACAGCTTCACACATGGATCTAACACCATTGCCAATTCTGGCTAATAAGTCAGTGCCACACACAAGTAAGCCATGCTACCAAACATATATCACATATCCAATATCCATAAACAAGGTATTCGGCATGCTTACTCAACAAGTACTAACACAATTAGGACTATGCACGAACACAGAGGCTCAAGCTCTGAACAATATCATACTCAACATGTAAAGCATGTCCTAATCACATGTTTCTCGTGCATCATATGCATTATATTTAACAATCCAACATGCACCAATAATAGCCATGCATGGAACAGCGTTCCCTAGCCATGTGACAAATAGTCACCAGGCCATATGCCCTGGCTCTGAATAACTAGTCTCAGACTAGCCAAGCGCTTCTAAGTTCATCGACCTTAGGGTCGGTCCAGCGTTAATACCCCATATGAGTCATTCTTTGCTGATATCGATTAGATCTAATCTTCATTTGGCTCGGCGTTCATGACGCTATGCCATTTCTGACTCTTAGGTCAGTAAAACATGACCAGTGTTCAACCCATTGTGAACTTGACTAGTAAATCACAGCTTCACACATGGATCTAACACCATTGCCAATTCTGGCTAATAAGTCAGTGCCACACACAAGTAAGCCATGCTACCAAACATATATCACATATCCAATATCCATAAACAAGGTATTCGGCATGCTTACTCAACAAGTACTAACACAATTAGGACTATGCACGAACACAGAGGCTCAAGCTCTGAACAATATCATACTCAACATGTAAAGCATGTCCTAATCACATGTTTCTCGTGCATCATATGCATTATATTTAACAATCCAACATGCACCAATAATAGCCATGCATGTCACACATACACAGGGTGCAGTTTTCTTACCTCAGATTCGAGCTAGAACGAATAGAAGAATGACCCTTGAGAACGATCAACTTTTAGTCCTTTAGCGGTCACCTAGTCATAACCAAATATAGGATACCATCAATAAAAATGATCAACATAGGTTCCCAAACCGATATCTAGCCTCCGGGACATCAATCCATACTTAACCGGGTAGTAGGATTGACCCCGAGGCCTAAAGCTAGCATCCCCAAGTCAAAAACCCATTTCTGGCCAAAACTGCCTCTATGGGCTGCGGCCCTCCCTAGCCATGCCGCGGTTCACCTTCAGACAGAGGCAAAAATCTCCCCAGAAACACACACAGGCCGCGGCTCACCATAGCCATGCCGCGGCACATTAAGCAAAACAACAAAAACCAGAATTTCTTCCCCTGCGTTCTCCTTGAAACCAACCCTTGAAACCAATCCCAAACATCAACCTAACACCCAACTCAACCCCTAAACTCCATCTACAACTCACCCTCATCAAAACCCAAGTTAAACACCAAAAAAACTTCCATTAATTCCAACTAACCACCAAGAAATCACAAACTGAAACTTAAAAGAAAACAGGGTATAACAAGACTTTCATGACTGAGTTTCCTTACCTCAAGCTTGGTTTTCAATCCCCTTCAATGGCTGAATCAAGTTCCTAAGCTCAAACCTTGATTTCCTAGCTTATTCCTTCAAATTGGCTTCAAAATTCCAAAGGGAGAAAGAGGGAAAATGGTGCACGGGTGAGGGAGAGAAAGAAGGTTGTTGATGCTCTGTTTTTTAACAATTCCACAACCTTCTAAACTCAAAGGGCTGATATATATCTTAGGGGTGAAAAGACTATTTTGCCCCTAGGTCAAATAAAGGCTTCTAAACACTCCCAAGGGTAAAATCATCCTTTCCTGTCTATCTCGATAATTATAATTAACACCCTCCAATTCTCAATATTCTCAAATACCAATAATTCACATCCCGTTACCCTTTAATTCCCAGCAATGTTCTAATCATCAAATTACCCTGAGACTCACTTCGAGCCCCAAACTTAATCCCGTTATGACTAGACCGAAAACTTGCATTCCATGATTGTCTCATGTCGAATGGCTCGAACCAATCCACATATAATGTGGTATTATTTATAATTCACCCACATGCATGAAAATACACAATCACGCCCCCAACGGCCAAATTACCAAAATGCCCTTGCAATTAAAATATGAACCCATATGCATGCATTCACCATCATATAGTAATATAATTCACATAAACATGCATATAATCATTAAATACCATAATAAATCAATTATGGCCCTCCTGGCCTCCTAATCAAGGTCCTAAACCTTATTAGGAAATTTGGGGCATTACACCTGCCCTGTGGCACCGCGGCGCTTCCCCACTGCAGAGCCTCCTTGGCTCTTCCTTGCTTCGCAGGGCCGCGACACTCTAGAATAGAGCCGCGGCCCAGCCCTTCGTGCCCAGAAAAACCACCATTCCCATCATTCTAACCTTGCTCAAAGCACCCTAATTCCAAAACCCATTGATCACAAGACTTTTAACATGATTCTAACAACATAATCCAACAAAAATCTAGCTTAAAAACTCATTAAAATCCCATTTTGATTTCTAAAACCCAGTAGCTCAAGAACTCTAAAACCAGTCATGCACACTCAGAATTTAAACTCTAAATTACGAATTGAAGCTTACCTTCTTTGATAAACCACTTCCTTAACAATTTCTGAGCTAAAACCCAAGCTTCTCAGCTTCAATTCAGTCCTTAAACATCAAAACCATAAACACTTCTAATACTCAGCCAAAACTCAGAATTCTAATGATCAAGAGTGTAACTCAGCCCTTACCTTAGTCCTGGTTGAGTTTCCTTAGCTGAACACTGGACTAAACCTTCAAGATTCCAACCCAAACCATTGAATTCCCAACTGAATTCCCTTAGGTTTCAGTAATTTTTTCTTTAGAGAGAGAAGAGAAGGGAGAGAGGAACAAAAAGGGTTGGTTTGAGTTTTTGTTCTACTGTCTTCTATTTACTTAGTCTAACCTTAGTTAATTAAGTCAATCTCGAGGCTCGGGGTACCGAAAACGTCCCCGAGGGCAAAATGGTAAAATTCCCCAATATTCCCGCTTAGGCTTCCTAACCTCAAATATATCTCCATATATTTATTTCCATAATCTGATAACCCAAATACTCATCTAATACCTGAAACACCCCTTGACTTGCCCCAAGTCAAATATTAAGCCCCGTTGTGACTTTCCCGCTAACTAGCTCCCTAGGATCGCCTCGAGTCGCACGCTGCAGATTTACCCACATAATAATGTGGTTTTCACAAATACAACATACAATCACATTTACATTCATATAACCATGCAAGCATGTTTATCATGTAATCACACGTTAATTTAATAAATTCACACATAAACCAATTATGCCCTCCCGGCACACTAATCAAGGTCCTTAAGCCATATTAGTGATTTTGGGTCATTACAACTATCCTCTCCTACTGAGAATTTCATCCTCAAAATTTACCTGAATAGCTTGGGATACTGATCCCACATCACCGTCTCTAGCTCCCAGGTCGCTTCCTCGACCCTGTTATTTCTCCGCAACACTTTAACTAACAGAATCATCTTGTTCCGTAGAACTTTATCCTGCTGGTCCAAAACCTGAACCGGTCGGTCCTCATAGGACAAATCTGTTTGTAACTCTAAATCCTCATACTTCAGTACATGTGTCGAATCTGAGACATACTTCCGCAACATAGAGACATGGAAAACATCATGAACTCCCAACAACAACAATGGCAAGGCCAACCTGTAAGCTACCTGTCCAATCCTTTCTAAAATCTCGAAAGGTCCAACAAACCGAGGGCTCAACTTTCCCTTTACTCCAAACCTCTTCACCCCTCGCTGTGGTGAAACTCGTAGAAACACGTGGTCCCCAACTTGAAACTCCATGTCTCTACGCTTAGGATCAACGTAACTTTTTTGTCTACTCTGCGAAGCGAGCATTTTGGCTCGAATCTTCTCAATAGCCTCGTTTGTCTTCTGAACCATATCTGGCCCCAAATATTTTCTCTCACCCATCTCATCCCAATGAATGGACAACTTACACTTCCTTCCATATAGCAACTCATAAGGAGCCATACCAATCATGGACTGATAACTGTTGTTATACAAAAATTCGATCAACGGAAGATACTTACTCCAAGATCCCTAGAAATCAATCACACACGCTCTAAGCATGTCCTCCAGCACCTGAATCATCCTCTCAGACTGTCCATCAGTTTGAGGATAAAAGGCTGTGCTAAACTTCAACTGAGTCTCCATGGCTCCCTGCAGAGCTCCCCAGAACTTAGAGGTAAAGATAGGGTCTCGATCAGATACAATAGACTTGGGAACCCCATGGAGTCGAACTATCTCTCTCACATACAACTCTGCATACTATTCCACTGTATAAGTCGACTTCACTAGCAGAAAATGAGCAGACTTGGTGTATCGGTCCACTATCACCCACACCGAGTCACAAAGTCCCACTGTCCTGGGTAGACCTCCCACAAAATCCATTGTAATGTCTTCCCACTTCCACTTAGGGATACTCAAAGGCTCAAGAAACCCTGCTTGCTGCTGATGCTCAGCCTTCACCTGATGACATGTCAAACATCTGGCCACATACTCTACTACATCCTTCTTCATCCCAGGCCACCAATATAATGTCTGTAGATCCTGATACATCTTTGTGGTACCCGGATGAAGCGAGTATGGCATAGTGTGAGACTCATCTAATATCTCTCGTCTGATCCCCTCATCTACCGGAACACAAATCTTCCCCTGATATCAAAGCATACCAGCTTTAGAAACGGAATAATCCTTAGCTATCCCTGCTAAGACATTCTGTCTAACTTCCTGTAGCTGTGCATCTACCAACTGCCCTTTCTTGATCCGCTCTAACAGGGTCGACTGCAATGTAATATTAGCTAATCGGCCTATCACCAGTTCTATCCTTGAACTGGCCATCTCATCAAGTAATTCTCTCGAGATCTGAACAAAACGAAATAACTGCCCCGAGGCCCTCCAGCTCAATGCATCTGCTACAACATTGGCTTTCCTTGGGTGGTAAAGAATATCACAATCACAGTCTTTAACCAACTCCAACCAACGCCTTTTCCTCATGTTCAGATCCTTATGGGTGAAGAAATACTTCAAACTCTTATGGTCAGTGTATATCTCGCACTTCTCCCCATACAGATAATGCCGCCAAACCTTCAATGCGAATACCACTGCCGCCAGCTCCAGATCATGGGTAGGATACTGCTGTTCATACTCCTTCAGTTGCCGCGATGCATAAGCTATAACCTTCTCATTCTACATCAACACACAGCCTAAACCCATCCTCGATGCATCACAATATACTACAAACTTTCCTTCTTCCGAAGGAAGTCTCAGTACTAGTGCAGTAATAAGCCGTCGCTTCAGCTCTTGGAAACTGTTCTCACACTTCTCTAACCAAACAAACTTCTGGTTCTTTCTTGTCAAATCTGTCGTTGGTGAAGAAATCTTCGAGAATCCTTCCAAAAATCGCCTGTAATCTGCCAACCCAAGAAAACTCCACACCTCTTAGGCGTTCCTTGGCCTCGGCCAATCTCTCATTGCTTCCACCTTAGACGGATCCACCCTAATCCCTTCTGCACCAACTATATGCCCAAGAAAAGTCACCTCAGGTAACCAAAACTCACACTTCTTAAACTTAGCATATAACTGGTGTTCCCTTAATCTCTGTAAAACCTATCGAAGATGTCGCTCGTGCTCCGCCTCTGAACTGGAGTACACTAAGATGTCGTCGATGAAGATAATGATGAACTGATCCAAGAAGTCCTTGAACACCCTGTTCATCAGATCCATGAAAGTTGCTGGGGCGTTGGTCAAACCAAAATACATGACCAAGAACTCGTAGTGCCCATACCGCATTCGAAAGGTCGTCTTCGGTATGTCCTCATCCTTGATCCTCAGCTGGTGATAACCAGATCGAAGATCAATCTTTGAGAACACCGTCTTTCCCTGCAGATGATCGAACAAGTCATCAATCCTTGGTAGAGGGTACTTATTCTTAATAGTTAACTTGTTCAATTCCCTATAATCTATACACATCTTTAAAGTCCCGTCCTTCTTCTTAACAAACAAAACTGGAGCACCCCATGGAGAGTAACTAGGTCTGATGAATCCAAAATCCAAAAGTTCTTGCAGCTGTATCTTCAGTTCCTTCAACTCTGCCGGTGCCATCCTATATGGTGTTCTTGATACTGGTTCTTTCCCCGATGTTAACTCAATAACAAACTAAATCTCCCTGTGTGGCGACAACCCCGGTAGCTCCTCAGGAAATACATCCAAATACTCACAAACCACCCTAGTCTCTCCTGGCCCCACTGGCAACATCTTGGTAGTGTCCACAACACTAGCCAGAAAACCTATACATCCACCCTGTAACAAGTCTCTAGCTCTCAATGCAGAAATCATGGGTACACGGGGTCCACATATTGTACCCACGAAGACAAAAGGGTCCTCGCCCTTAGGCTCAAAAGTCACCATCTTCTTCCTACAATCAATAGTAGCCCCATATCTGACCAGCCAATCCAACCCTAAGATCATATCGAAATCCTCCATATCTAGCTCAATCAAGTCAACAGAAAGCTCCCTACTATCAACCATCACTGGCAGTGCCTTAATCCACCTCCTAGAAACTACCAGTTCCTCAGTAGGCAATAAAGTCCCAAACCCCGCAGTCCGATACTCACTAGGTCTACACAGTCTATCAATCACTTTACTAGAAACAAAGGAATGTGTAGCACCATAATCAATCAATACAGAAAAAGGAGAGTCAGCGCTAGAAAGCTGGCCTGTCACTACCGAGGGACTAGCCTCGGCCTCTGCCTGCGTCAGGGTGAACACTCGAGCTGGCGTTAAGCTGTCCACCTTTCCTGCTTCCCCTTTCTTCCCTGTTGGGAAATATTTCTTGAGGTGCCCCACCGTGCCACACACATAACAAGCCTTGGCCCGACATTCACCCTGATGACGTCTTCTACACCTTGGGCACTCTGGGTAGCTCCTCCATGGTTCACCGCTACCCTGACGGCCGCCCTGACCACCCCGACCCTTCCTATCAGGAGCAGCAGCGGTCGAAGTGTCAGTGGTCTTTCTCTTGAAATCACTGGGGCCTCCACCCCTACCTGACCCAGAATAAGGAGGCACCACCCTGCGACCCTCGCGCCTCACTGCACTTTCCTTCTAAATTTTGTTCTCCGCTTCCTCAGCGGTAAGAGCCTTTTCAACGGCCTGGGCATAAGTTGTTCCTTCAGGTACCGTTGTAATTCTAACATCTTGGGCTATCATAGCATTAAGTCCCCTAATGAACCTGTCTTGCCTGGCTGCATCAGTAGGCACATGGTCTAGTGCGAACTTCGCGCGTCTGTCAAACTTCAGGGCATATTCTGTAACTGTCATGTTTCCCTGAACCAATCCTACGAACTCATTAACCTTTGTTTCCCTGATGGAAACATTATAGTACTTCTGACTGAACAAATCTTTAAATCCTTCCCAACCCAATGCAGTGACATCCCTGGTCTGTGAGGCCACTTCCCACCAGATGCGGGCATCCTCTCTCAACATATATGTGGCATAGGCCACTCTGTCATGTCCCTCTATCCTCATGAAATCCAGGATAGTAGTAATCATAGTCAGCCATTGCTCAAACTTTAGTGGATCAGGTCCTCCCTCAAAGATTGGGGGCTGCTGCTTCCTGAACCGCTCATATAACGGCTCCCACCTGTTCCCAACCTCCCCTGACTGTACAATTGGTACCACTGCAGGTGGTACAATAGGGGCAGCACTCCCTGATGGAGCCTGCTGTTGCAACAAGCGAATCTGCTCATCTTGACTCTGCAATCGTGCTTGCATATCTGCCATAAGTTGCTGCCAGTTCTCAGGGACTGGCGGAGGAATCTGGCCCTGGTCATTACCCCCGGTCCCAGACCTAGTGCCAGCTAGTCGTGTAGATTTTCTTGGACGCATAGCTATCCAAGTCAATCTGCAATCAACGACTCAGCTATCAGACCATGATGACAGGGTAAAAGCTTCTCCAAAATCCACCAAAGGAACAAAGCCAATCACAAACAGTCAAAATATAGGCATTTATCCACATGCACCGGCATGCTAATAAGCATGCCCCAACATTACCACACAATAGCTAAGATGAAAGCATTCACCCATACACAATAAGCAGTTAATCATCCAAATATTCATTTACATGCACAGTGATGCTAATAAGCATGCCTTAATATTTTCATACAGCAGTCAAGGGCCAGGCCCTATCAGTATCTCATGCTTCCTATTAATCCAATAAATAACAACATTCATAATTCATTCCAAACATACAAGCATACATGCACATATACACATTACCAAACCCTGAATCGAGCTTGTCTCTAACAGCGAATGTACATGTCCAGCCGGTCTTCAGGAACCCTTAAACCTAGGACGCTCTGATACCAAGTTGTAATGCCCTGGATAGCCAAGACCGCTACACTGTGTATTTGTAAAGGTGCAGGACTTGCTAATCAAGCCAACCAGTTAAAAACGTGATTTTTGGAATCATTAATGTACTAGGGTTAAAAGGTTTTGGTCTCACAAGATGCTTTCCATATAATTAAACATTTACACATAGGATCCCAAAAGAAATAGCATTTAAAAGTTTGTTTACAAAATTTCCAGAGTTCAGACAACCACCAGCCTTTCTAAAGGCAAAATAGAAGTTTATGGCTTTCCTGTCCCTGTCTCCCCTCAACCATGGCGGCTGAGCAGCTAATCATGTACATTCTGCTCTCAGAGCTCTCTAAATCAGGGCTGATCAAGCTTGCCCTTGCCTTTACCTGCACCACGAAGCACCCGTGAGCCAAGGCCCAGCAAGAAAACATATCATATTATTTAATAAGTAATAATAACATTTGGTTAACCCTTTAAGCATGTTCATACACTTAACATACCACAATAATCACAAAGCATGGAGATTCAACCAAAGAGTCAGCTAATCATCACCTAGCTATACAGCATAACAATCCATCAATCAATAATATCAAACAAATCACATGATAATCAGGGTCGACACCTTAGGTCGCACCCTCTGTTTACCCTACTAACTCCGGCCCGCTTAAACCGAGCTTAGTACGTAATAAGCTGTCCTCAGCTACCAGTGGTCGAGCCGCGCCCTATGCGCTAGTGTAAACCTCGGCACTCTTAGGCCGCTGGTTTACTATTTACATGGAATGATACCATCCTTTAAAAAGCATACAAAATAGGGAACCCTTATTCCCATTATAAATCCACAACCGGGTGCAGTTTTCTTAACTTTAACTTCCAAGTTTACTGACTATGAGCGACGCCTCTCGAGCACGATCCGCTTCCCGAGCCCTAGCTTAATACCTAGTCACAACCAAGATAGGGAGTACCATTAATAATCGCGTTAATATATCCGAATGGAGTTCTAGCTTCCGGGACATCGAATTCCACCAAATACGATGGTGTAATCGATCCCAAGCACCCTAGGTTAGGTTCCCGCGCTTAAAACCTCAAAAAGATCAAGAATACCCTTAAGGGTTGCGACCCTTGAAACCCAGCCGCGACCCGCCCCTGAAACAGAGGCTAGGCCTCTCTAAAGACAGACATGCGCCGCGGCCCTGCCCTGTGGCACCGCGGCGCTTCCCCACTGCAGAGCCTCCTTGGCTCTTCCTTGCTTCGTAGGGCCGCGACACTCTAGAACAGAGTCGCAGCCCAGCCCTTCGTGCCTAGAAAAACCACCATTCCCATCATTCTAACCTTGCTCAAAGCCACCTCAAAGCACCCTAATTCCAAAACCCATTGATCACAAGACTTTTAACATGATTCTAACAACATAATCCAACAAAAACCTAGCTTAAAAACTCATTAAAATCCCATTTTGATTTCTGAAACCCAGTAGCTTAAGAACTCTAAAACCAATCATGCACACTCAGAATTTAAACTCTAAATTACGAATTGAAGCTTACCTTCTTTGATGAACCACTTCCTTAACAATTTTTGAGCTAAAACCCAAGCTTCTCAGCTTCAATTTAGTCCTTAAACATCAAAACCATAAACACTTTTAATACTCAGCCAAAACTCAGAATTCTAATGATCAAGAGTGTAACTCAGCCCTTACCTTAGTCCTGGTTGAGTTTCCTTAGCTAAACACTGGACTAAACCTTCAAGATTCCAGCCCAAACCATTGAATTCCAAGCAGAATTCCCTTAGGTTTCAGTAGTTTTTTCTTGAGAGAGAGAAGAGAAGGGAGAGAGGAACAAAAAGGGTCGGTTTGGGTTTTTGTTTTACTGTCTTCTATTTACTTAGTCTAACCTTATTTAATTAAGTCAATCCTGAGGCTCGAGGTACCGAAAACGTCCTCGAGGGAAAAATGGTAAAATTCCCCAATATTTCCGCCTAGGCTTCCTAACCTCAAATATATCTCCATATATTTATTTCCATAACCCGATAACCCAAATACTCATCTAATACCCAAAATACCCCTTGACTTGCCCTAAGTCAAATATTAAGCCCCGTTGTGACTTTCCCACTAACTAGCTCCCTAGGATCGCCTCGAGTCGCATGCTGCAGATTTAACCACATAATAATGTGGTTCTCACAAATACAACATATAATCACATTTACATTCATATAACCATGCAAGCATGTTTATCATATAATCACACGTTAATTTGATAAATTCACACATAAACCAATTATGCCCTCCCCGCACACTAATCAAGGTCCTTAAGCCATATTAGTGATTTTGGGTCATTACAAAAACATTATGAGAAATTATGAGTAAAACGTGATCCAAACAGATGAGGGAAGGTTCTAGATCTTCTAGATCTATCCTTTAATAAATTTATTCATCTAAAATCATTAATTCCTTAATAAACATACATGCGACAAGTGTCACGTTCTTAATTATTCTATTTAAACCTTAGGTTATAATAAATAATATTTCTAGGACCAACTATATTAATCAAACCTTATGTTAAAATTAATATTTCTAAACCATAGGTTAAACTTATAAAATTCATAACTATTTCTACGAGTTTCTAACTAAATCCTGACTTTGACCAATATCCACGAAAACTAAAATTCTACAGTTGCTACTACTACTACTACTACTACTGCTACTACTACTACTACTACTGTTGCTACTATCTAGCCAAGTAAAATTTCGGGACGCTACAATTCTCCCCTACTTACAAGAATTTCATCCTCAAAATTTACTTACCAAACATCTTGGGATACCGCTCCCTTATATATTCCTCCAATTCCCATGTGGCCTATCTTTTTGTGCTATTGCTCCACAAGATATTAACCGTAGGGACACTTTTGGACCTTAACTCCTTAGTTCCCCATTCTAGAACGCGTACTGGCTGTTTTTCATAACTGAAATCTTGTTTTAACTCTAGATCCTCGTAATCGAGCACATGGGATGGATCTGATATGTATTTACTCAACATCGATACATGAAAAATGTTATGTGTTTCAACTAATGATGGTGGTAAAGCCAACCGATATGCTACATGCCCTACTTTGTCCAATATCTCAAAAGGACCTATAAACCTCGGGCTTAACTTTCCTTTCTTTCTGAAACGCATAATCCCCTCCATCGGAGAAACTTTGAGAAAGACTTGATCGCCTACTGAAAACTGAACATTCCGCCTCTTAACGTCGGCATAGCTCTTCTGGCGACTTTGAGCGGCAATCATTCGTTGTCTTATCTTTTATACTACCTTAGTTGCTTCTCTTACAGCCTCAGGTCCTAAATATCGTCTTTCACGAACCTCATCCCAATGAAGTGGTGACCGACATTTCCATCCATATAGCATCTCATAAGGTGCCATGCCTATCGTTGCCTGATAGCTGTTGTTGTAAGAGAATTCTATCGATGGAAGATACTTGCTCCATGATCTTGAGAAGTCTAAAGCACACACCCTCAGCATATCTTCTAATATTTGTATGGTACGTTCTGACTGACCATCGGTTTGAGGGTGAAATGTTGTACTTAGTGCCCATTACACACTGTAGACCTTCCCAGAGCTTTGATGTGAAAACCGATCCTTTATCAGAGACTATTGTCTTTGGAACTCCATGTAATCTCACTATCTCCGCCACATAAAGCTTTGCGTACTACTCAGCGTTATAAACTGTTCTTATCAGCAAGAAGTGAGCAGATTTTGTGAGTCTATCTACTATCATCCAAACAGAGTCATGCTGATTGGTGGTCCTTGGTAATCCCGTCACGAAGTCCATAGCTATATCTTCCCATTTCCTTTCGGGAATCTCCAATGGTTGCAAAGTTCCAGCGGGTCTCTGATGTTCAGCCTTAACTTGTTGACATGTAAGGTATTTTGCTACAAATTATGCGACGTCTTTCTTTATTCCCGACCACTAGTACATTGCCTTGACTTCGTTATACATCTTGGTCTATCCCGGGTGAAGTGAATATGGAGTAGTGTGCACTTCCTTCATAATACTTTCTCTTAATTCACCACTTTCAGGCACACATACTCGATTTCTATATCGTAGCATGCCTTCTTTTGTTAAGGAGAAATCAACATTCTCTGAGCTTTGTAGTGCTGCCTTCATCTTAAGAAGAAACTCGTCTTCTTGTTGTTTCTCCTTTTATTTCCTCCATTAGTGTTGACTTGATCGTGAGGTCAGCTAGTTGTCCAGTTATTAGCTCAATTCTTGACCTCTTAATATCATCTTGTAAGTGTTGAGCTATCCCCTTAAGTGTTAACAAGCTTCCGTAACTCTGCCTACTAAGTGCGTCTGCCATGACATTAGCCTTTCCCGGATGATACAAGATCTCACAATCATAGTCCTTTACTAATTCCAGCCACCTCCGTTGCCTCATATTGAGCTCCTTCTGCATAAATAAGTACTTTAGACGTTTGTGGTCCATATAGATTTCACACTTTTCTCCGTACAGATAGTGCCTCCAAATCTTTAGAGTGAAAACCACTGTTGTCAATTCTAAGTCATGGGTCAGATACCGCTATTCGTACTCCTTTAGCTATCTCGAGCGACCACTCTTTCATCTTGCATCAAAACGCATCCAAGTCCCTGCTTCAACGTGACACAATATATTATACTTGCCTTTATCATTTGGGACGCATAGAACTGGGGTTGATATGAGCTTGTCTTTTAATGTTTGGAAGCTTTCTTCGTATTTCTCCTTCCATACAAATTTCAGTTGCTTCCGTATCAAATTTGTTAAGGGTGTAGCTATTCTGGAGAACCCTTCAACAAATCATCTATAGTATCTTGCCAATCCCAGAAAACTTCTCACCTCCGTGGCACTCTTGGGTTTGGGCCAGTCCTTCACTGCTTTGATCTTGGTTGGATCTGTTTCCACGCCATTTTTAGACACAATGTGTCCTAGATATGCCACCTTCTCTATCCAGAATTCGCATTTCTTAAACTTAGCGTATAATTGATGACTTTTGAGTCGTCCCAACGTCAGTCACAAGTGCTCTTCATGCCCGACTTTCGTCTTTGAGTAGATCAATATGTCATCTATAAACAGTACAATGAACTTATCCAGGTAGTCCTTAAATACTCAGTTCATAAGATCCATGAACACTGTTGGTGCGTTTGTTAAGCCAAAAGACATTACCAAAAACTTGTAGTGTCCATATCTAGTCCAAAAAGCTGCCTTTGGGATATATTCTTCTCGTACTCTTAGCTAATGATACCCTGACCGCAAATCTATCTTCGAGAATACCGTAGATCCTTGTAGTTGATCAAAAAGATCGTCTATTCGAGGCAAAGGGTATTTGTTCTTGATTGTCACTTTATTTAGTTCTTGATAGTTGATGCACATCCTCATACTCTCGTCTTTCTTTTTTACAAACAACACTGGTGCTCCCCAAGGCGAATAGCTTGGTTGGATGAAACCCTTGTCTAATAGCTCCTGCAATTGGATCTTTAGCTCCTTTACTTCGGTAGGCGCCATTCTATAGGAAGCTTTCAAGATTGGTGCCATCTCAAGTTCCAATTCTATTTCAAACTCGATTTCTCTGCTCAGAAGTAATCCCAGTAGATCTTTTGGAAACACCTCGGGAAATTCGCATACAATATGTACATCCTTTGGTTCGAGTTGCGCCTCTCGTGTTTTGTCCACCACAATGGCTAGAAACGCTTGGCAACCACTATTGATTAACTGTTGAGCTTTGAGAGCTGAGACTATCGGTATACGAGTTCGGGAATCTTCTCCTTTGAAGGTGAACTATTCTCCGCCTTCAGTTTGAAAGTTGATTGTCTTACCCTTACAGTCTATCGTTGCCCCATATTTTGCTAACCAGTCCATGCCTAAAATTACATCATAATCCTTAAGGTCTAACTCGATCAAATCTACTGATAATTCTTTTCCTCCGATTCTAACTACAATGCTATGCACCCCTCTACTAGATAGCATTCTTTCCCCCGAGGGTAACTCCGTGACAAACTTATCTCTAAAATTTTTGCATGGTCTATCTAAGCTATCAATCATTTTCATAGAGCCAAAAGAATGCGTAGCTCCCGAATCGAATAAAATATTGCATAGTTTACCAGAGATAGTGACCTGACCTGTTACCACAGCATTACTAGTTTCTGCTTCACCTCTAGTAAGAGAAAAATCTCTGGCTGGCACAAGCTTGTCATCTTTCATCTTTAGGCAATCATTTTTAATGTGTCTTTCTTCTCCACAATTGAAACAGCCTTTCATCTTATATCGGCATTCTCCTAATGCTTCCTCTTGCAAATAGGGCATTGGGGATATTCCACATAGGGCTTCTTATTCCTGTTACTTTCAGATGCAGTCTTGTTCTTTTTTCTCGACTTTTTGATTTTGACCACCGTCATGTTTTCGTTTGTGGTCATTCTGTTCATTGTTATTCTTTTTAGCATCCCTTCTGGTCGCGCCTTCTTTTCAGATCCTTTCTTCTGCCTACTCAGCTTCCAAGGCTACCTCTAATGTTTCTGCATAAGTGGTTATTCCCCGAATCAACTTCACACCATGGGCTATCATAGGTTTCAATCCCTTTCACGAATCTTTGAATTCTTAGCATCTCTATGGGTACCATGTTCGCCATGAACTTAGCCAGCCTATCAAACTTCTTGGCATACTCTGTCACAGTTGAATTCCCTTGAGTAAGCGCAATGAATTCGTCCACCCTTGTGGCTAGAATTGCAGGACTGTAGTACTTCTTGTTGAACACTTGGATAAACTCATCCCAAGTCATAACGTTCACATCTCTAGTCTGCTTCACTATATCCCACCAGATGCTGGCGTCTTTCTTTAGCAAGCTTGAAGCACATGAGACTCGATCTTCATTTCCCAGCCGCATGTGCTCTAGTATGAACTCCACTAATCGTAGCCATTCTTCTGCTTCTATTGGGTCTGACCCGCCATCGAAGTTTGGTGGTTGCTACTTTCTAAAGCATTCATACACTACCTCATAGCGAGGTTCTGCCAACTGTAGTAATTGTGCTAGAGGAATGACTTACTGCGCCACTTGTTGTTGTTGCCCTGAATTTATTTGGAATTCTTCTTCTCTTCTCCTTAGCTCTGCCCTAAGACGGGCATTTTCTCTTTCCAAATTTATTTGAGTAGCAGCAGCTGCCGGCTCTTCCACTACATTGGGTGCTTCTGGCACTCCTGGGGCTGCTAGAAACTCTTCATATGTGGGGGTGGCAGCTACTCCTCTTCCTCACCCCCTTCCCCTTCCTCGGCTTCTGCCTCGGCCACTTCCTTGGCCATTTAATCTTTCAGATCTTCTTGGTTCCTGCTCCATGTGTCTTTTTTGTTTCCCCAAAAGAGAAAAGTTTGAAAAAACTATGACAAACAAAACAAGTAGAGGTTACAACTTAGCCTATTGTACTACTATTTATTAGGTCCATCTATCTATTAAAACTACCATACTACAATTAATTCCAACTCTGGTAAATGGGCCTTAACAATTGAATCTTTCATGGAGGAAGGCTGGGTTTAGTATATCGTACCCGCTACTAAGGCCCCCTAACTTCCACTTGGACCCAAAAGACAAGAATTTGAACCCTTGCTTTATTAATTGTTATTCACTTAATTAGATCCAATCTAATAATGCAAAGAAAATGGGCATTCACAAATGGGCTAACCCATAAGAGAGGAATTTAAACTTTACACTTTCAATTGAATCTAAAAAAAATTTCTTAACACTTACTACACAATGAAACAATAACAAAAGCAAATAACATGTTTTATAAGAAAATAATTACAAGCTAGTCAAATAATTCTAAAACAGCATAGAATAAAAATTTAACGATGTGTTCTTATATACGTCTAATCCTCCACATCGAATCCATTGTCCTACTCAGGGTCTGGTATTCTTCTTATAGCTTTAACCTTTCTAACCACACTTGAGTCCATTGGGCTAATTTCAGAAAATAACACAAGAAAAACATTACAAACATATTTCGAAAACAATGTGTTTACTTACTTGGTAACAAGTAGGTCCTTTGTAGTTATCGTGTGTATTTCGTGGGAACGTTCAGGACCAATATAGCCATGGGCTCTGATACCACCTGTAACGCCCTAATTTCTCATAAATTACCGAGAACACAACGTTGGATCATAATCATAAATATTGCTCTTTTATTGAATAAAAACTTAAAAATAAATACATGGATCCATGGTTTTACAAAAATAAAACAATTGTCTTTAACATAAAAATGAGCAACATTTAAATGAAACTTTAAAATAACATGCTTTAATAAAAAAAATAGGCCGCTTGATCTTCCTCGACTATATGGTCCCCACGAGTACATCACGAAGCTCCTAGGTCCCCCTCGCCACCGGCCTTTCTATCTCAATTTTCTTCACAACAACATCATAAGGGGTGGGCTTCTAAGCCTAGTAAGGAAAATACAAACAAAAGTTAGTCATACAATCAAACATATCCTAAATTACACAAGAGTCATACCAAAACTTATTAATACTATTCATACAACAATAAACCCTAGGTCATATCATAACCTAAATCATATCATAAATCATAATCTAAGTCATAGATCATAAATCATAGGTCATAAATCATAATCATAACTATAGGTCATATGTCATAATAACAAGTCAGATATAATAAAAAGATAAGTGTTTATACAGGGGTGGCAATTAAGCCTCGGACATAAGTCCGTCATACACCAGACATCACTTAGGTCCGTCCTAAAGTTGTGGCAACCGAGCCTACCGGACATAAGTCTGTCATACATCATTGGACACCTTAGGTCCAGACACACTTACCCCTTTATTGTACCTGAAATGTTAGGTCATACAAACATAAACTATATCATAAACTACATAAACTAGGTCATAATACTAAACTACCTAATTTTCCTTACCAAAAACCGGAATATTGGAGACAGGAGCGGGATTGAAAACTCCTAAAACCAAACATAAGAAACAATAAGTCCTCTAAAGAAAAGAAGATGAAAATAAAATCTAAACCTTCAAGATAGTAACTTATCGAAGACCTTAAGTTTCAAGAAATTTAACACCTAACCAAAATTCATTATAACGAGTTAGGATTTGAAGAAAAATGAAAGAATAATGGAAACTATGATGAACTAAACCTGAAGATTAACGGTACCTTAGATAGCTTAAAGCTTTGATCTATACCTCAAACACCGAAATCACACAAAATCTTACTTCCCAAGTGTTTATAAAAGCTTTAGATTTGAAAGCTTTAACCCCAAAACCCTAGTGTTTCTCTCTAGAATGAACTTAGCAGCTTGGAGGCTCTGAACTGTGCTTGAATGATGAATAGAATGGCCGAGTGAAGGGTCTTATTTATAGAGTTCAAAGAGTGAAACTAACTCCTTTGAAGATGAATAAATAAATGATTAAAAATTGAATAAATTTTAATTATCTATTCAACAGATGCCCAGAACTCGGTCAAAAACGTTCAGGAACGAGTCAAAGTTGTTGAGGGTGGTTTCTAGTTCAGAATTCTACAAAAATTAAAAAATGGCCATTGGAGCCGATATATCGCCTAGGGTAGGAGATATATCGCCCCTACCTATGCCCCGAGGGTCCGTGGTTTTGTTCGTGCGAAGTCGGCGTGTTTTCCGTATCAATCATAGGAGACATATCTGCCCCTATAGCTGCGATATATCGGCATACACTGATATTTTAAACACATTTGTGCACACTTTCAGCATAATTGAATTTTTTTTAAACCACTTTGACTGAGTAAAACGTGATCCTAACAGATGAGGGAAGGTTCTAGAATTTCTAAATCTATTCTTTAATAAATTTATTCATCCAAAATCATTAATTCCTTAATAAACATACATGTGACAAGTGTCATGTTCTTAATTATTCTATATAAACCTTAGGTTATAATAAATAAAATTTCTAGGACCAATTATATTAATCAAACCTTATTTTAAAATTAATATTTCTAAACCATAGGTTAAACTTATAAAAGTCATAACTATTTCTACGAGTTTCTAACTAAATCCCGACTACTACTACTGCTGCTGCTGCTGCTGCTACTATCTAGCTAAGTAAAATTCTGGGATGCTACAAATTAAGGCCTTAGAATGAAGAAGAAGAAGGTGTGGAATAAAATAATTTTAAAAGAATTAGATAAATGTTTTTTTTTTGTGTTATATAATTTAAATATCCATATTCTTATTCTTGATAAGGGCATTTTTATACTTTTAAGTTGGTGAGCAATCACCTCACGTATGGGTGAAATTATAAGGAATCTCAAAATTTGGTATATTTATGTAATTTCAAAAGGATATTGGTAATAATAATACTTAAATATTTTTAATTGTTACACTTTAATGCCCAAGAATAATACATTCCATCAATAAAATGTTGCAGCTGTCAGTTGCCACACTAAACGACTGACAGACGACCACATGGCTTGATTTCATTGGTCCATGTGATTTTAATTATTTAAATATTGTAAAAAATTATTAAAAGCTAATTAAAATTAATTTAATCAAAACAAAAACATAAACATAATTAAAATAATTAAATACGTGTTCTTCAGCCTTGAAACCAAGATTCAAAACTCAAAATTAAAGAAAAATTGATATTAAGTTCATCCTTGAAACTTATATTCAACCATCATCCTTCTTCAAATCAAATTCAAAACAAAAAATTCTGAACATTATAAACCATATTCAAAACCGAAATCATAAATCAATAAACGAAATAAAAATCATTCAATATCATATTACATCATAATAATAACTCAAAAATCCATAAACCAAAACCAATAGCCAAATAACCAAAACTGAGAATTTCAATAACACAGATTGCCATCCATGGTGTTATCATCATCTTCGTCCCCATAGTACTCAGATCTTGTCGACTAGAACACCTAGTTCCTCCTAGTCGTGTAATGCCCAGCCTCGTTAAAAACCTAACACCTTTGTCTTCCTCATCCAATCCATATGTGCGACCTATAGTGGTAGCAAACCCAACAACATCATATCTTTACCTTCCTCAGATGCGTAGCTACAGCAAAACCCTATTATTTCATCGGGCTTTCGTCGTGCCTCTAGCGACTGAGTTTACAATTTCATTGGGTTGCCTCTGGTGACTAGTGTAATGGGAGAAACCAACTTAATGGGATTTCGTCAGACTGGGTGTCATGTGTTTCTAGGTTGGGGTGGTGACTGGTGTAATGGGAGAGACCAACTTAATGAGATATCGTCAGACTGGGTGTCATGTGTTTCTAGGTTAGGGTGGATCTGATTTAAGGATTTGGGTATTTTCTTATTCTTTTGTTTCACATTTTAAAATTAATTAAGATTTTAGTTTGTGAAAAAAAAAACATAATTAAGGTTTCCTAATTTTTATTAAATATAGTGAAAATTCAGTTTTTTCAAACATTATGTGGACAATTTGAATCACGTGGCCTAATAAATGACAACCACGTGTATTCTAATTCAACCCTTAGGGGGCGTTTGGTATGGGGTAATCTTAAGGTGGGAATGGGAAAGTGGAGACAAACCCATGTTTGGTATGTCATTTTTGACATTTTTAGCTGAGGGTTTTACTTTCCCGTGGGATTCATGTGACCTTATTCGGGGGTAATATCTTCACTTAAAAATACCTGAGTTTTATTTTACTGCAATCTCAACCTTTTCTCTTCTTCATTTCATGAAACCCCTTCTTCTTCATTTCGTGAAGCCCTAGAGCTGCCTCTTCTCTTCATCTCCTTCACTGAACCAAGTATGTAATCTCTCTCTCTCTCTCTCTGATTTTTATTTTTTGTCTATGATCTATACTAGCTGAACTTTGTGTTTTCTTGGTTTGTTTCCATGGGAAGTTATTGATGATGGTAGCGTTGAAATCTAGAGATGGGTTTAGGTTTTTAAGGTCAGATGATGAGAATGATATGGAGGCTCTGTTTGGCTTTTTTGTTTATGTGTATTTTGCCTTTGATGACCTTGATTTTTTTTTTCTGTGTAATAAGAAGATCATGAACTATGTTCCTCCATCTACCATGTGATTTTTTTTTCTTCCTTCAAATAACTTTTACTTAAAAATTTCAAACCGTTTTTTGTTAAGCTATAGGATAGGATAGGATATATATATATATATATTGATAACTAGGCAAAATACTCTCTTTCAAAATCCTAAAGAAATCTCCAAAAGCTTAAACTTCAAATCTAAATAAACTTATTCAAACCACTGCTAGCTCCCCCACACGAAGGGATGAAAGCTACAAGAGAGAGAAATGAGGGATGGTGAAGATGTATGGAAGAGATAGAGAGGAGTGAGTACCATTACAAGAAAAGGCCAAGCAAATCCATTCAAACTGACATATCAACAAACTCAAAAAATTTCAAAAGAGATAAAAAAAATAGTTGAAAAGACTTGAGAGAATAATAAAAGTGGGGAAAATACAAATGAACTTAATTATATCATTGTTAAACTATTGCTCTTTTCATATTCAGATCTAACATCATTCCAAGAATATATTGTAGTACACTTGGACATGTGAAGTTTGCCACTTTTTCAACTCAGACTCTCAGAGCACGTAAGACACTTATTATTTAATTAGTTTTTAGCTAGTCTTGGGCAAACTTTTCTTGTGGTTAATTATATGTTACAAAAAAAAAGAAAGAATAGATCCTTGTGAAATAAATGAGCCTGAAGATAGTATTTGAAATAGTGACAATTATGTCTACCAGTCTACTAGAGGACTAGATCATAGATGTCATGAAAATGTAGTTTCTAATATATGCTATGGGGATACTACTACTCATCATTATTAAATCATGCATGTACATAAATTTTCTGATTTGATATAGAAAAAGGAATTAACATATATATACATAATGATAAACTAAAGATTAGTACCTTCTGGTGAACCCCAATATGGCGAGCCTTACAAGAACTTTGCTTGGAGAGACACAAAAGAAAGATGAAAAAACAAGAGATAATCAACATGATAGTGAAGTGTATGTAGATTATAACTTGTTCAAGCTGAGAGTTTATATAACTCTCGCTCTATTTGTAGTAAGTAATAAATATAAGAGCAGGTTAGTAATAAGGAGAAATATATATATGACAGAGCTTCATATATAAAAGAAAAAAGAGGGTGTTCAGAAGAAAATTTAAGGGGAGTGATTGACAAATTAAGAAGGAAAACGGTAAGACAGTGGTAGCCAGTTGCCTCACTTGTCTACTATATATAATTAAGTGAATAAGGTCCATATAGCTAGGAGAAGATATAGTATATTTATATATATGTATAATGCCTTTGTGTGGATTCTGTAGAACACGATTCTAGGCTTTGATTAGTCAAACGTTCTTAAGTCGTTATTAATTAATTAATTAATGAACCTAGAGTTGATCTTATGCAGCTAATTATATATATTAAAAACAGATATGTGATGCATGCTTCCTTTAGTTGCAGAGAAGAGAATGGAATATCAAGTCAACACAAAGAAGTTATACCTAAACCCCACAAAAAGATCAAATAATAAGATATAGCCCCAAATCACAAAAAACAGTGGACATAAAAAAACATATACAATGCGATGAAGAACAAAAACAATGGAGGATCAAATCAACACAAAGAAGCTAATTAATAACAACAAATATTTGTACCACATTTGAGTTCAACTCGTTTTCCAATATTTGTACATTTCTATATATACTAATATTACAAAGGACACTTATTAATTTTGTGAAAGTAGGTTCTCTGTTTCTTATAATTGTTTTAGATTATTACACAATATTATATAGCTCAAATTTGTAGAAGATTGTTTGTTTGTTCTATATGCATTATTTGGGATAGCATTATAAAAAAACATAAGTGAGTTATTATTTCAAACTTCATGCACATATGACTTGTCTTCCATTGGTTGCAAAGAAAAAAAGAATTGTAGCAATTTTGCTTCAGTATATGGAGATATTAAATGATATGATACTTTTGTTCATACTCAAAATAATTTTCGTTATTTGTAAGAGGCATATAAGTACAAATAGGTTTCTTGAAAGTTCCTTTCGTAGACACAAAATACGTCAACTAAATAGTTTTAGAATGATACATGCTAGTGACTTAGCATGTGTAGAAAATACTCGCATGGATAGGAGAACATTTGCCATTTTGTGTCACCACCTTAGAACTATTGGGGGTTTGAAAGGAACCAAAAATATGGATGTTGAAGAAATGGTTGCTATGTTTTTACATATTGTATCTCATGACATTAAGAATAGAATTATGAGACGACAATTTGCACGTTCGGGTGAAATAGTTAGTAGACAATTTAATGCGGTTTTAAATGCTGTGTTGCGCCTTCATGAGTTATTGTTAAAAAAACCTGAACCAATTCTTGGTAGTTCAACTAATGAGAGATGGAAGTGGTTTAAGAATTGTTTTGGAGCACTAGATGGTACAAACATTAAAGTCAATGTGTCCGCCTTAGATAGGCCTAGGTACTGGACTAGAAAGAGCGAAATTGCTACTAATGTATTAGGTGTAGTCTCACAAGATATGCAATTTATTTATGTCTTACCTGGATGGGAAGGATCAGCTGCCGACTCTAGAGTGTTACGAGATGCCATATCTAGGACAAATGGGTTGAAAGTTCCACAAGGTATATATTTCTCTCATATGTAGTATCATACATATACAAGTTAATTCATAATAGGTTCACAATATTGTTAATTAATTTACAGGACATTACTACTTATGTGATGCTGGATATCCCAATGGTGAAGGCTTCTTAGCACCATATAGAGGACAATGATATCACTTGAATGATTGGGATATCCCACCTAATACACCTGCTGAATTTTTCAATATGAAACATTCTTCAGCTCGAAATGTAGAAGAGAGAGCATTTGGACTATTGAAGGGACGATGGGCAATTCTTAGAGGTAGATCATACTATCCTGTCAAAATTCAATGTCAAATTATTTTGGCATGCTGCCTTCTTCACAACTTGATTAGAAGAGAAATGCCTATCGTGTTGGGGTTTTATGCCCTAATTAAAACCCAAATTCTTTGTAATCTCATTTTATTATCAATAAAAGAATAGAAATCATTTTTTGACTTGGTCAATCACTTTGCTCACATGTTTTATTTTCATGATTATTTTTTTAATATAAACTTCTATTAAATCCCGAGCATATAGCTAATCTTATTTATAGTGACGTAATCACAGTGGAATATAAATATGATTATATGTTCAAAATAAGTTAGTCCTAAGATTAGTCAGTGCACCGGATTTACACTGACTTGCCAATCTACGATATGATCTACTTACACATTACAGTGTTATGTTCTTTCCAGAACATTAGCAAAGTAGATAAGATCGGATGTATATGTTACATCGGACAGGACCGATATTGACAGTTGATAAGATAAGTAAACATGCCATCATTATCTATTCTAGTCATATCATATAGTTGACCATAGGTCAATTCAATCTCAATTCTGAGTGGTTAGTATTCTAACTGATTGTATTATTTGAGTTCTTTGACTTGTTCGTTACCAGCTTACCCTACGGACTAGCCCATACTTACATCTTGGGAACTCGATAGTATAATTGAGTGGGAGTGTTAATCATAGATATGAACATCTATAGCTTCTGATGAAGAAGTGAAACAATGGTTTCCTTTTAGTTTGGTTCAAGGTGTTAAATGATAGAGTTCTCATTTCAGTAATTAAATTAGTTTACTGAAATATCATTTACAAGAAACTAAGTGTTTTAAGGATAAAATACAATGAGGGGTAAAACGGTATTTTAGTCCTATCTCATTGTAGACCGTCTATAGAGGAGTGAGTGACAATTATGGTTGTAACAATGAATAATTAATAACGTATCTATATTTGTTATAGAGCGTTCTATGAATTCAAGAGTGCAATTCCAAGTCTATAGTGGAGTCATGAGGAATTAATAAGTTAGTAAATTTATTTGTTAGATTTATGATAACTTATTGGAGCTTGATTTCATAGGCCCATGGTCCCCATTGTACCTTGGATAAAATCATCTAGATAGTCTCAATTAATTGATTTAATTATCAATTAGAAGTATCAAAGTTGACCAGGTCAATTTTGGATAGTTTTACAAAATTGTGTAATTTTGAGAAGAAAAGAGAAATTATGGCAGATTTATTAATCAAGATAAATTGGTATCTAAATTAATAAATAAATTTAAATCAAGGTTCAAATTATAAATAATTAATTTGATAAAGGATTTAAATAATTATTTAATTAATTAAATCAATAGAAAATAATACAGGCCTTGATTTTAAGTCCAATGGGCTTATAATCAAATGGGAAATTTCACGGGCCTATAGCCCATGATAATTTCGACCTAGGGCTTCAAAATGGCTGTTATTTTATTGATTTTTTAATTAAATTAAATGACCTAATTGAGTCTATAAAAGGAGTGCTTAGAGAGAAGATTTTAGAGACGACAGATAAGTCACAAGTCAGATTTTCTGATAGTTTTATATTCTCTCTAAACACAAGTCCTTTTCTAAGCCACTTTGTTATTTTCTCTTCTTCTCTCTATATCTATCTCATGTGTTGAGAATTGCCCACACTAGTCTAGGTGGTTCTAAGGATACATTGGAAGATTGTGAAGAAAATAGAAGATCGGTTCAGTTTCTTGATAATACTCTGCGACTGAAAGGATACAAGAGTTAGAGAAACTGAAGGAAGGACTCTTAATTCCACTGCGTATACTGTAAGTATTATACTATTTGTTTCTCTTTGAATTCAATTTTAGAAACATGTTTTAGGCTATCTTGTATTAATTTGTTTAATATTAGATATACATGAAAATAAATAAAGATCCTGTATAAGCTTTTTCTAACATATCGATCCTCTAGAACAAGCAATAGGGGAAAGTGAGGAGGACAATTGTGATGAAGATGAAAGTGTAGGCAATGATCATTATACACATATTAAAATATCTAACGCTTGGACTTCTTGGAGAGACAACTTAGCTAGAGAGATGTTTGACCAATGGCACAACAGGAGGCATACATAAATTGTATTTCTTTGCATTATTTGTGTTTGATTTTGTTTGAAACAATTTTATCATTATGTGTTGGATGTCTCCAAATACTATGGATTTTATTTGATTTGGTTTGTAAATGCTTGGAATTTTTATGGAAATTTATAATGTTGGCAGTTTATGCTATCAATTTTATATCGATGTTCTTAGTTCAATTTTATATGTTAATATATTATTGCTATACTTTTGTTATAAGTAGATGTGAGATACATGTATGCTTAGAAAAATGGATGCTCTGGAGCAATCAACATCAATTCTTGGAAAAAAGTATCAGTGGACTTCAATTGAGGATTCAAAGTTGGTTGAGTATTTGTTGGAGTTGGTAAATAGTGGAAAATGGAAAGTAGACAATGGGACCTTCAAACCTGGCTATTTACAAAAATTGGAAAAATGGATATGTGAGAAAATTCCTCATTGTGGATTGAAAGCACAACCCCACATTGATTCTCGTATCAAGATGCTAAAGAAATAATTTCATGCAATTTCTAAAATGTTGGGACCTTCAACAAGTGGTTTTGGTTGGAATGAGGAACTAAAGTGTGTTGTTGCTGAAAAAAGTGTGTTTGATGAATGGATTAAAGTAAGTGTCACCTTATTGTTGAATTTAATTTAGAACTTAATCACATATTAATTCTTTCTCTGTTACTTTTAACTATTACAGAGCCATCCGAATGCAAAAGGCTTAAGGAATAGACCATTTCCTCATTATGAAGACTTAGTTACTGTATTTGGGAAGGATTGTGCAAATGGGCAAGGAGCTATGGGATTTTTTGAAACGGTTGATGAAATTGATAAAGAGATAGACAATGTTGCAAATTATGAGTTTGATCATTTATCTCCAATAGATGATCTTATTGGTAATGCAACCAATAGTCATACAAACACGGCGAGAACTTCAGCACATTCAAGTAAGAAAAGTAGAAAGAGATCTAGGAATGAAGATCCATTGGTTGAGTTATTGACTGACACAGTGAAAAAATTTGGTGACATACAAGCTGTTGTTGGTGATAGTATTCGAAGAATTGCTGATTGTTTCCAGTTTGAGACAAAAGGTGCTACCAGAAGGATGAAAGTATTTGATGAACTGAAGCAAATTGATGGGTTGCCAAATGAACAACGAGTCAAAGCTAGAAAACTTCTTGTTCAAAACCAAGCTTACATAGATTTTTTATTCACATTGGATGATGAATTCAAGTTGGGATTCATACTTGGGCTATTTGAATGAGGTGAGATCTAATATTTGATAGTATTTTGGAAAATAGTACTGGTGAGATGGCTTTGGGAAATATATGTTTTTTCACTTTTAGATGAAACTTTTGGCAAAATAGTATGTCACACTTTGGTTGAAACTTTTGGCAAGGTAATATGCCACCTTTTGGATGAAACTTTTTGCAAGATAATATTTTATCTTTTGGATGAAACTTTTGGCAATATAATATGCCATTTTTGGATTATGTTTTGAGAACTTATGTTTGTATTTTACTCATTGGAATAAAACTTTGACAAATATAATTTAAAAATATGCTATTATGTTATATTTTATATTTTATTTTTTATTATTTAATAATATATATTTTTTATTGATTTTATACATACAACATTGATAATAAAAATAGTTACAAAAATATTTTTAATATTTGGAAAAAAAATTAAAGACAAACTGATTCATTTGTATTTTACAAAATAATTTAATTATTCCAAAAAAAAGATGAATAATTTAAAAATATGCTATTATGTTATATTTTATTTTTATTTTTTATTATTTAATAATATATATTTTTATTGTTTTTATACATACAACATTGATAATAAAAATAGTTACAAAAATATTTTTAATATTTGGAATTTTTTTTTAAAGAAAAACGGATTTATTTGTATTTTACAAAAAATTTTAATTATTAAAAAAAATAAATAAATCATATTCCATTCCTATGTGCAACCAAACAATGTAATATTAATATTCTTTGGAATCATAATAATATTCCCAAAGGCAACCAAACATAGCAATGTTGCTTTCCTATGGTTTAACATCCCCTTCTTCAATTTTCAAGGAATCTTGAACCTATTCCCATCAAGTCAAACCCATGTACCAAACGCCCCCTTTAGGTGTTTGGTATGGGATAAAGTAAATGCGGGAATGAGAATCCAAATCTCTTACTATGTTTGTTTCAAATTTTAAAGGGTTAAAATTAATAATTTGTGTAGGCCTCATATATATTTTAAGAGTAAAGTGAATCATTTTGTACACAAAAGTTTAATATTACTTCTATCTTACCTTCTACACTTTCCAAGACAATTCAACTACTCAAAACAAATACCCCTACCGAATACCAACACTTACCATTTTTTTTAACGAATGTATTATTTTCACTAAAAAAAAATTGAGTATTAACATTTGAAAAGATTTTGGAAATATCAAAGTCAATATACCTTCAAAAAATATTTTGGTACAGAAAGTAAAATTGTTTGCTAATTACAAAATTCTCGATGGGGTATTTTTGTTATTTTATTTTGCCCTAAAATAAGTTTTTTTCTAAAATCAGTGAGTTCAAATGTATAATTCGATCTGCATTTCAAAACCCCTATCTATATAAACCCTTTCCCTCTCCCCGCTCCTCGTGTCTCCTCCATTTCCATCTCCGCCGTCTGAGACTCCACCCATCGTTCTTGCCGCTCAGCCTGCTCTTCGTTTATCTCTCCTATCGTATTTTAGGGTTTTCTTTCTTCGTTTTCCTGTTTTCCAAAGGTAACTGCAGCAGATCTTGTACTTAGTTCACTCATTCTTTTTGGCTGAGAATTGTTGGGATTATACTGATTGATTTGTTTATGATTGTTCAGTTCTAGCCCTTGCTTTAAGGATGAAGCTCGTCAGGTAAGTGATTATATATATATATATATATTTCTCCCTGAAATAATACTATTGCCCTTGCTCTGTGCTAATTTGTATTTGAAATTAACTTAAAAAATGAACAGGTTCTTGATGAAGTTGAACAATGAGACTGTGTCTATCGAACTCAAAAATGGCACCGTTGTTCATGGCACCATCACAGGTTTCTTTCTGCTCCACTCAATTTATTATTATTTTTCCATAGTTAGGTTGAACAGCCTTTTCTATGAACATTAATTGACTATTTTTTCTGATACACTGTCATGTGAAACCTATACTGGGAGTACTCATCTTGTCTTCCAAATTGTTGTGTAGAAAAAGGAAGCTAAGCTTTCAAATGGGTATTCACTATATGCATATGTGAGTGTCATTTGTGTATGCTTGTATTTTTGTACTAATATATTCCATAGACAGTGTATGACAAGATTCTTATGTTATAATCGTATGATTTGTAATCTTGGAGAGGGTTTCCCTTCGTTAGGGTTTAGATGTTTTCCTCCCTTTCTGGGAAAGTTTTCAGGGATGTGTGATTTTTATGTTTTTTTTGTCCATGTTATGTTGGACTTTATCTTATTGAGTACATGGTACCCTGCAAAGTGAAGCTGGTGAAACTTGGCAACACTGCAAATTTATTGAATTTGGGTTCTTACTCTTGCTTTAGCTCTTTCTGTCAATTTCAGTTAAAGATTTATAAAGCTCTTTTAATGTTGTCTGAATTAATAACTCTTTTAGCCATGTAGAAGCAATTCAATATTGGTTAAAGCGACATGAAGGGTTAATGTGTCCACCTCCTAGTGTAGCTCCTGTAATGTTATACAACAATCCTCTCCTCGAGGAATAGCTGTCATATTTGTCCTGGAAAAATACATTTCTCTTTGACAGTTTGAAGTACTAGTGTGTATTCTTTAGTTCCCCTGCTCAATATGATTGTTGTTTGATTAAATTATCACATATGCAATTTTGCTAGGTTGAATTTTTCACATGATAGATGTTTATTCTTGTTTCATGTTTTTGTTTTCATGTCATAATTGCCTAGTTTACACACCAAGGGTAAAGTACTGTAGATTTTTACATGGACTCTTAAGTTGGATTCACATACTTTCTTCTTTTCTAATTGTTGGAATTATGGCTGGTCACAGGTGTGGATATTAGTATGAATACACATTTGAAGACTGTGAAACTTACTTTGAAGGGAAAGAACCCAGTTACCCTTGATCATCTTAGCGTGAGGGGCAACAATATTAGATATTATATCCTTCCTGACAGCTTGAATCTTGAGACTCTTCTGGTAGAAGAGACACCAAGGGTCAAGCCCAAGAAGCCAACTGCTGGTATTGGGAACTTCTTTTTAGCATGATTCGTTTTGACCCTTTCACTGTCTGTTTTTCTTTGCTTTACATTATTTATGTACTGTGACTACTATTGCTTATCTTTGAAATGGTTTTCTAAATTTCAGGGAGGGCTGTGGGACGGGGACGTGGTCGTGGCCGTGGAAGGGGTCGTGGACGTGGCCGTTAGATGCATTACACTGATTTCAATTCTCAAGGCACATGGTTATGTAAAAACACCTATGTTGTAATGAAGAACTTATTGGAGATCTTTTAAGGTATCAAAGGAGTGACAGTGTTGGTTACTTCATTTAGTTGTCTATCCTCGGTGATTTTGACACTTAACATTTCTTGCAAGTAGTGTTTAGTTTTGGATGTTGATTCAACGAGAATTAGTACTCCCAATATTTTGGGTGACCAGATGGTTCATGATTCATCAGCATGCCTATTACCAAAATCATCCATTGATGGAATTTATTAGTGATTTATCCCATACAGCCATATCAAAGTTCTCGCAATGACCATCCCAAGACTACTCAGGCTCTGGGTGTTGACTTAATATTTTTTTGAATGAGATATATACTTGAGATGAATTTCTGTTGTTTGTGAGATGTAGATCGTGGTTACTTGTTGGATCATAGTTTTTTATAATTCATTTTTCAACTTCTTACAGCAGTTTACAAGTATGAAGTTGCATTTATAATATAGGTTACCAGTAGCTCTCATATAAGTGAAATGTTATTTCAACCACTATATAATAGAACTCACATTAAATTTGCTTCTTTAACCATAAATCTGGAGATGGTTGCTAAGTTATGGCCCAAGGAATTAGTGATCAGAGAGTATCGAAGGAACTCTGAAGGAAAAGACCTTTTACAGATGTAATAAGAAAAATAATAGATTAGAGTTTGATAGGTACTGCCAAATGAAAACAATTAGAGAAAGAGAGAATTTGAGGATGAAAGCGTTGAGCTAAATTTATTTATATATATAAGATTACAAATGAAACTTGTTGAGATAATGACTTGATTGAACTCTAACCGACCGACTAACAAACTGAGCAATCTGTTACAATAAGCAATAGATTCTAAATGGTTTTTAATTGTGGACAATTTCTACTCTAATAGTTCCCCTCAATTTATATTTACTGAGTGTGTCAAATTAAGCCAGTTACAAAGAAGGCCGGCTTAGTGAACAAGTCTACTTGTTGCTGTGCTGTAGGAATGTTTCTGATCTCAAGCTTATTGAAAAGAACACCATTTTTCGCGATTCAAGTGATGTTTCTGTGCTGTGCTGTAGGAATGTTACAACCATTCAATGAAGCCTATTGAAAACAAAGTGAAATAATTATACAAACCAAATATTACTAGTACATATATATTTATTATATTAGGTAAAAGCAAGTGATATTTAGTTTTATTTAGAAATTGTATTAATTTATATTTAAATTAACAATGTCATATATTGTAAAAGAATGATATAAATATATATTTTTTTTAAATTTAAAACAAAATATTGTTTATAGTTTTTTTAAATTGTAATTTTTAAATCACAAATTGCCCTACTTACCTCTATTCAATGTACAAAATCATTTGATCATGATATTCTTCAAAGCATATCTTGAGAAAAAAACTTGTTTATTCTTGATAGAAAAGGAATGCTATTCTACTTTCTTATGTAGTTATAGTGTATTTATAGTGTTTTTTTTTTATTATTTAATATGAATATATATTGATATAAGTTAGATTAAGTAATAAAAAAAAGTAAGATATTTTAAAAAAATATATATGTAAATGATAAAAAAGTGAAAATTAGGATTATGTATTATATATGTTGACCCAAGATTTGGCCAACTGACACGGAGTCAAAATATGCTTGATATGAATGAAAGAGATGAGAAGAACGTAATGGCAAAAGTAAATAAGACACAATATTTTATAGTGGTTCGGCCCCAGGATCTGGTAATGACCTACGTCCACTTAGAATGATATTGATATAATAACCAGAAGAGTGATCAAAGAACTAGGGTTCAATGAGTTTCACCACTTTCTCAAGAACAATACAGTATTCCTAGGATAATCACTGTAATCTCTCACGTATCAAAAGCCAAAAAAGTCCCCTCCCTTGAGCTATCTCTTGCTATTTATAGGCTCAAGGGGGATTACAAAAGATTGTTACAGATATTCTTTCCTGAATAATCAGATACTCAGGAGATTGTGTGAGATAAATTCGGGATTCATAAAGATCTTCCCATAAATGTCGCCTTGTACACGGAACTATCGACCAGACTGGTCGCGGGTAAGACAGGCTTACACTGCTTCTAATGTGTCCTCTGGTCGATACTCTAGCAGAACGTTTCCAGGTGTCAGCCATGTGTCCAGGGATTACTTGCCACGTCACCAATGCTAATTTTAAGGATAACATTTGCCCCCCAAGTTTATTTATCACGAGCAGTAAATAAACTTTTGGACGAACGAATCTTCGGTAACCCCACCTGGCGTGTCAGAACCCTTCGTGTGTTCTTGAAAAAAGCAACCTACCTCTGTCTAATCACGTCCTTTCGGTTCCCCAGAAAAGATTTCGACGGCCATCCCGCTTCCCCATACTTTGAAAAAGGAAAACTAATGATTATACTTTTTACTATCAGAAACAAACTTATATAAGACCTTCGAAGCCTTTATTTTCTTTTTACGCACGCCATCGTTTCCACAAGAAAACCTAAAATCCAGAGCCCTTAACGTTCCTGAAGACCGCTCCGTCTGCACTTTTAGGACCCCGTCCGAGAGCTCCTTGATCTCCTTGATCTTTCTTCCATCTCCACGATCACTTTTCTTGGTAAGTTTTCGAGTTCTCACGCTTCTAATTTTTTGTGATGCATGCTTTTGATTGTGCACTGTTTGAGTTTATCTGCTTTTGGTTTGAGACGCTTGTAGACAGAATATTTGGTAGGTGAAATAGGGTTACGAGTTAGTTTAAAATCCGGGATCATGCTTTTCAGGACGTAAAATCGAAGTAAAAATTCGATCTTTAGGCTAGTTGAAAAATAAATTTTTCCCGCCCTAAGGGGAGTTGAAAAAGTTTTTTCAGAAAAACTTTTTACTTTCACCCTTTGATCCGTTTTTCAAACTGTTCGTGTAGAAAAATTTAGCCTTTCGTTAGAATGCTGTTGTATAAAAACTTAATTTTTATATTCGACCAGCGTTATTCTAAAAAGCTTTTAAAAGTTTTCTATCCTCACCTCCCCATTCTTCTATATGCAGACTTTAATGCCAGATTTGTGGGGAGGTGAAAGGCCTATTGATGACGACCTTCTCGCCCAGCTGCTCGAGGGAGAAGATCAACCAGCTGACCGTGTCCACGAGATACCTTTTTCGTGATCCTCTTCCAGACCCCATCTTTCTCCTTCAATGTCCCGTTCCAAATCTTCAGGCAAGAAAAGACCCGAGTCTGAAAACAACCCAAATTCTCCTGCCCGTTGATTCGCAGGCAAGGGCTCCCTCGACCAGCGGTCGAGAAAATCTTGTTCCTGACCCTAATATCCAAATTAGGGCCAGCCTTCGCCATCAGAACTTGCTTGATGTCGAGTGGTATACTTCCCCAGCCAGTTTAGTAACTCTTCGAATGGTTGCTAACTGCTTCAGAAGATTCCCCCTCACAGGGGTTTCCATTATACAACCTGCCGCAGACCAGAGGGCTAACCTCCCCGGAGGTGTCAACAGCGCCTGGTCTCGGTATCATATTGAGGCGGGAGCTTATCTCCCTCTTCATCCCTTTTTTGTGGGGGTGGCCAATTATTTTGGTGTCGCCCCCTTCCAAATAACTCCAAACGGATATAGAATGCTGGCCGCACTCTATATCCTATATAAACTTAAGAAATTGCCAGAACCTTCACCCCACGAGGTCAGCTATCTCTTTGACCTCAAGTCCAACCCGCAACAACACGGAACAGGTTTCTTCCATTTTTGTCACCAGGAAACCAATCGAACATTCCTGAGTGACACTACGCATATCTCGAATGTGGGGCAGTATAATAAGGAGTACTTCCTTACCCCGGACATATCTAGCAACAACCTGGCCTTCGCACGAGGAGGTAAGCACCGTTTCTGACTGGTCGATACTTTTACTCAAGGTGTCTCCTTTCTTTTTTCTCAAACTGTAATCTGCTTTTCAGGCCCTTGGTTACGTCCGACCCCAACACCAGCCATGGTGTTGAGGTCTAATACTCTGGCCAGGATGTCTGACGCAGCGAAAAGCGTCAAGATCCTGGTGACCGAAGAAAACTTGAGGCGGTCTGGCCTCCTGTCTCCTCGCCATGAAACTAGAGGGTCCATGGTGGACGAAGCCACTGCCGAGGGGGTTCCCGAGCAGCAACCTCCCGTGTCTCCTCCTCGGAGGAGGCCAACGGGGATTACTATTAGGGAGCCCACGGGCAATCCTTCCGCAGAAAGGTCTTCTGCTCCCCAAGGCAAG
Organism: Humulus lupulus; assembly: GCF_963169125.1. Classification (NCBI taxonomy): domain Eukaryota; kingdom Viridiplantae; phylum Streptophyta; class Magnoliopsida; order Rosales; family Cannabaceae; genus Humulus; species Humulus lupulus. The sequence goes on from NC_084793.1 coordinate 248,521,926, forward strand.
GGGAAACAAAAGGCCAAAGAGCCAGCTGTGGACTTGGGAGAGTCCTCTGATGATAATGGTAACACTATTTTACTTTTAAATGGTTTGCCAATTCCCTGTCATTTGTTCGAATGGGAAGGCAATTTTACGTATACTCCAAAATTAGGGCCAGACTTCTTCATGCCAAATAATGAGTATATGACTAATATAGTCAATAGTGTAGCGACCAGTAGTTGTAGCTCGAGTATTCACTTTGTTGCCTTTCTTCTGTTGCATATAATGTATTTCCATCTGCCTCTCATTCTTATCAGTTTTTTGTGTTTACTTGCATGCAGATATGGCCACTCCCAATATCTTTGACATGTACTAGGCCGAGGAGGAAGAGGAGGTTCCCCAACTCCAGCGGAGATCCAAGAGGAGAACTGTCAAATCCAGCGGAGGCCCTCCAGCCAAGAAGGGTCGAACAGAAGACCTTCCCAAGGACGCGCCAACTGGGCAAACTCCTGGGCCAACGGGGCAAACTCATCCACCAGCTCCTACCGAGAAGCAGACTCCTTCTGCCCCACCAAATCCTCCGGCTGCGCCCGCCAGAGAGGAAATTATTCGTGACGAAGCTCTCGGGGCTAAACTCATGAGCCGTACCCTTTGATCAGCCAGGGATCGCCTTGACCGCATTGGCAAAGGTGACCGTGTCAGGGATGCAATGGTCGAGGCTGAAAACTTGGGGGCCGACCAGGTTCTGAACAGGGCCCTGAATGAAATCTCCAGTGTGAGTACTTCTTTACTTTTTTTTAAGCCTTAGTCTTTTATTCTTCACAGCAGGCTCTAACTTTTTCCTTTGTTCACAGGCCTTGCTATCTGCTATCACCGCTCGTACCCGTATCCAGGCTTCCATCGAGCAGGCCAAGGCAAAGGCCACTGAGAGGCATCAAGTGAAGGCGGCTGAGGAGCTTTCGGCTGCAGAGGCTAGGCACGCCAAGGAGTTGGAGGCAATGGCTCGAGAAAGGGATGCTGCGGTGACCAAATTGTCAGGGGCTGAAGCTGCCAAAGATGCCGCAGTAAAGTTGAGGCAGCAGTATCGAGATTCCAACCAAACCCATCTTCACGAGATCAAGCATCTGGGAGAGACACTCAAGTCCAAGGACGAGGCTATTGTCACTCTTGAAGGCAAGGTGAAGCAGCTGGAGCTTGACAACTCCATAAATCTTGAAAAGTACAAGAGGACGACGCTCCGATGTTTCTACAACTTCTGGAAACATAATTAGGGTGCCGACTTTAGTTATCTTTCGGAGGAAGTCAGGGCTGCTGAGTTGGCTCACTGTACCGCCCAACTGGCTGAGGAGGAGGCAAGATTGAGGATCCCTGCCTCTCCAAGCATCGTTGGTGTGGAAGAAGAAGAAGTTGTCGAGGACGCGACCAACCAGGATGCTGCCCAGGACCCTCTGGCCCCAAATGCCTCTTAAACTTTCTCATTTATTTTTTCTTTCTTTTTGGCTATACAACCCACGGGTCGTGATGTAAAGACAATAATTTCTTTTTAAACTTTGCTGCACGGGCAGCAAATCTTTTTTTCTTTTATTCGAACAGTTACATCCAAGCAGCGATGCTTGCGGTGTAAAAGCTTAAATCTTGATGCTATAATATCTTTATTTATTATAACATTTGTCTATATGACCGAACTTAGCATAGTACTTTGGTATGATTTAACAAAACATAAATTTTGAAAAATATTCTAAGTACTGTAGCATGCTTTCACTCATTTTGTTCATGTGTTTACATACCTTTGAGAGTATGCTTTGCTATCGATGTGCCTTATATGCCCCCCAAGTGATCGAGGAGCTTTAGGTCTTTGGTCACTTGCCCTGACCATGGCCTGTTCGAACATTCCTGTTCGTGCGGAAAAAATGATACTTGTAATACAGCAAAACAACACACGTAATGAACAAATACTTGTAAATGTAAATTCACAAAGGTTGGCAAGAATGACTGGCTGCGCACAGTCCCTTATAATCTCGTATTAAAAATGGACTAAACATGTCTTTATGAGTGATTCTATAATAGAACCTTACATATATGAGCAGTTAGCCATACAACGTGGCTAACCCTCTTTGCAAAACTTATAAAAATTAAATTTTTTTTAATACAAGCCAGTCCTTTAAAAAGGGCTGTTTACTGATAATACTTGCGCAGGTGTTCTCCATTCCAATAGCGGGGAACGAGATCTCCATTTAAGCGTGCAAGTTTGTATGTGCCTGGATGAAGGACTTCTTCAATTTGGTAAGGTCCTTCCCAATTGGGTCCGAGCACTCCAGCAGTAGGGTCGCGGGTATTTAAGAAAACTCGTCGTAATACCAAGTCACTGACGTTGAATTTTCTTTCTTTAACTTTGGAGTTAAAGTACCGGGCGACTTTTTGCTGGTATGCAGCAACTCGGAGTTGAGATTTCTCTCGTATGTCATCGATTGAGTCTAGGGACTCCATCATTAGCTGGCTGTTCTGATCTTGGTCGTAAGTCAAACGCCGATGCGAGGGAGGATCTAACTCGACGGGCAACATGGCTTCATATCCGTAGGCTAGGGAAAATGGAATATGTCCTGTTGCTGTACAGTGAGACGTTCTATACGACCAGAGGACTTCAGGCAATTGCTCTGGCCATGCTCCTTTAGCTTCTTCAAGTCTTTTCTTCAGGGTGTCTTTAAGAGTCTTGTTTACGGCTTCGACCTGCCCGTTTGCTTGGGGGTGTGCAACTGAAGAAAAGCTTTTAATAACTCCATGCCTCTCGCAGAAATCGGTGAATAAGTCGCTGTCAAATTGGGTCCCGTTGTCTGAAACTATCTTCCTGGGCAAACCATATCTGCATACAATGTTCTTGATGACGAAGTCAAGAACTTTCTTGGTCGTGATGGTTGCGAGTGGTTCAGCTTCGGCCCATTTGGTGAAGTAATCAACTGCCACAACTGCGTACTTTACTCCGCCTTTCCCTGTGGGCAGGGATCCAATCAAATCTATCCCCCATACTGCGAAAGGCCACGGGCTCTGCATCTGTTTCAGTTCGTTTGGAGCTGCTCGTGGAATCTTGGAGAACCTTTGACATTTATCACATCTTCGTACATACTCCATCGAATCCTCGTTCATCGTTGGCCAGAAGTAGCCTTGTCTTAGAATCTTTTTTGCCAAACTCTGCCCCCCAGCGTGATCCCCGCAGAAGCCTTCATGCACCTCCTTCATGAGTTCCTTAGCCTTATCTGGTGTAACGCACCTGAGCAGTGGCATTGAGAATCCTCTTCGGTACATAACACCATCGACCAGTATGTACCTAGCAGCTCGTCTTTGCAGAGTTCTGGCTTTGTTCCTATCTGTTGGGAGCGTACCATTTGTCAGATACTCCAAGTAAGGCGCCATCCATGCATCCTCCATTCGAATCTCCATACTGGACTCAGTTGCTTGTATGCTCGGCTTACTCAGTCTTTCAACTGGCACAATGTTCAAAGTGTCAGCATCCTTTACGCTCGCGAGTTTGGCTAAGGCATCCGCGTTTGAATTCTGATCTCGCGGGATCTGCTGGAGGGTGTACTTCGTGAACTGGGATAGCAGGTCCTTTGCTTTATTTAAGTAGGCTACCATTTTCAAACCTCGCGCTTGATATTCTCCTAGGACCTGATTCACCACCAGCTGTGAATCACTGTAGATATCAAGCGTCTTTATGCTCATATCCTTTGCCATTCTCAATCCAGCGAGGAGTGCTTCGTATTCTGCTTCATTGTTTGATGCAGTGAAGTCGAACCTGATGGCGCAGTGAAATCGATGCCCTTCCGGTGTTATCAATATCACTCCCGCTCCAGCGTGGGATTCGTTGGATGAACCATCCGTGAATAGCTTCCACGAAGGAGTTTTGTCTTGAGGCTCGGGCGCTTCAGGCTGTTCGCACTGCTCGCTATCTGGGAGTTCAGTGAACTCTGCAATAAGATTGGCTAAGACTTGTCCTTTTACTGCCGCTCGCGGTGAATAGGTTATGTCGAACTGCCCTAACTCGACTGCCCATTTTAACAATCGCCCAGCCGCCTCGGGTTTCTGGAGGACTTGCCGAAGGGGCTGATAAATTAGAACTGTGATAAGATGGGCTTGGAAGTAGGGGCGCAGCTTTCTAGAGGCAAGGATCAAGCAATATGCTAACCTCTCGATTGACGGATATCTCAATTCTGCCCCGATCAGTCTCTTGCTGACATAGTAGACTACTTTTTGTGCACCTTCTTCCTCTCGCACTAGCACCGCGCTGGCAGCAACTTCAGTAATCGCCAGATAAATAAACAAAGTTTCTCCTTCGATCGGCTTTGATAAGATGGGAGGCTGTGCCATATGAGCTTTCAGCGCCTGGAATGCTTGCTCGCAGTGTTCTGTCCACTCAAACTTTTTATTCCCCCTAAGTAGATTGAAGAATGGGATGCACTTGTCTGTTGATTTTGAAATGAATCTACTTAGGGCTGCGATTCTTCCGGTTAAACTTTGTACATCTTTGATCTTTTCTGGCGACTTCATGTCGATCAGGGCCTTTATCTTGTCGGGGTTGGCCTCGATTCCTCTTGAATTTATGATAAACCCCAAAAACTTCCCTGATCCGACTCCAAAGGAACACTTGAGGGGATTTAATTTCATTTGGTACTTGTTTAACACATTAAAGCACTCTTGTAAATCCCTCACATGCCCTTCTGCTTTCTTAGATTTTACCAGCATGTCGTCCACATATACCTCCATGTTTACACCGATTTGCTCCATGAACATGTGGTTGACTAGCCGTTGGTAAGTCGCACCTGCATTTTTCAGTCCGAAGGGCATTACTCTGTAGCAATACAAGCCCGTATCGGTCCGAAAGCTGGTGTGATCCTCATCAGGGGGATGCATGCTAATCTGGTTATAGCCCAAATATGCATCCATGAATGAGAGGATCTCGTGCCCTGCAGTAGCATCGACCAGCTGGTCGATCCTTGGGAGTGGGAAGCAGTCTTTTGGGCAGGCTTTATTGAGGTCTGTAAAATCCACACAAGTCCGCCACTTGCAGTTAGGCTTGGGGACCAGCACCGGATTGGAGACCCACGACGGATAAAAAGCCACCCTTATGAATCCATTCTCCTTTAGCCTTTCCACTTCTTCTTTTAAGGCTTGTGATCTGTCTTTATCGAGCAACCTTCTTTTTTGTTGCACGGGTGGAAAGGTCTTGTCTATATTCAGGACATGGCTGATTACTGCAGGGTCTATCCCAACCATGTCTTTATGCGACCAGGCGAAAACCTCCTGGTTCTCTCGCAAGAATTCCACCAGTGCGTGCTTCGTGGTAGGCTCTAAGTTTTTCCCAAATTTTATGACTCTGGTTGGGTCTTCTTTGTCGAGTTGGACCTCCTCCAGGTCCTCGACGGGTCCAACATTTTCTTCAAAATCCCCAAAGCGAGGATCCAAATCTCCATCCTCACTTTGGGCAACACCCTATTTGGTGACTTCATCACCTGATTGGGCTTGCGTATCAACTGCCATCTGCAATCTATCTGGGGCAGTGCTCCTCGGCATTCCGCTTTTCGCCTTTGCGATCGAGGCGTTGTAGCACTCCCTGGCTTCTCTTTGGTTTCCCAAAACGCGTCCTACCCCCGCGTCTGTTGGGAACTTCATGGCTAGGTGCCACATAGAGATGACGGCCCGTAGATCAGCTAGTATGGGCCTTCCAATAATGGCGTTGTACGCCGAAGGACAATCGACCACTACAAAAGTGGCGAGTAATGTCCTTGTTGCAGGCGCTGTACCTGTCGTTACTAGGAGTTTGATCATTCCGGCTGGGGCGAGTCCTTCTCCAGAGAAGCCGTATATCGTTTGATTGCAGGGCTCCAAGTCTTTTATGGACAATTTCATGCGTTCCAGTGTTGACTTATACAGGGTGTTCACTGAACTTCCTGTATCGACCAGTACTCTCTTCACCATCATATTGGCCATCTGGATATCCACGACCAGCGGATCGGAATGTGGGAACCGGACGTGTTGAGCATCGCCATCAGAGAAGGTTATGTCACCTTCCTCTGACCGAGCCTTTTTCGGTGCACGGTCCTCCACAGTCATCATCTCGATGTCCTGGTCGTGGCGCAGAGTCCGAGCATATCGTTCTCTGGCCTTTCCGCTATTTCCCGCGAGGTGCGGGCCTCCACAGATGGTTAAGAGTGTTCCAGCCACGGGGGCAGGCTGTAATGGTGGCGAGCGTTGGCGTGTGGACGCTTGCTCGTTGCCACCTGGAGTTTCTCGTTGGGAATTTCCCGAGGCCCGTACGTATCTTCTCAAGTGTCCTTGTCTAATAAGGAACTCGATTTCGTCTTTTAACTGGTTGCATGCATTAGTGTCTTGTCCGTAGTCGTTATGGTAGCGACAGAACTTGGTAGTGTCTCTTTTCGAAATGTCCTTTCGAATGGGTCCAGGTTTCTTGTAAGGCACACGGGAGCTTGTGGCCTGGTAAACCTCTCCCCGAGACTCAACGAGGGCAGTGTAGTTAGTGAACCGAGGCTCATAACGATTACCCTTAGCTCGTTTGTTGTCGGAGGTGGAAGGTTCGTTATACGGCCGTTTTCCACCATTCTTGCCATTACCGTTGCCGTTCCCGTTGCCATTAGGTTTGGAACCGTTGGCGGCTTTGGCGGGTTCGGAAACCTTCTTACCCTTGTTCGAGGGTTTTCCATCATCAGCAATGGCTTCTTCGAGCTTGATGTAGCGGTCAGCTCGGTCTAAGAATTCTTGGGTAGTTCTCACTCCTTCTTTTCAGAGACTTTTCCAGAGGGGAGAGGAACGTTTAACCCCTGCTGTAATGGCCATCATCTTGCCTTCGTCTCCTACTGTTTTTGCTCCAGCCGCCGCTCGCATAAAGTGCTGGACGTAATCCTTCACTGACTCCCCGTCCTGCTGGAGAATTTCGGCTAGCTGGTTTGCTTCGGTTGGGTGCACGCGACCAGCATAGAATTGTCCGTAGAACTCCCGTACGAACATTTCCCAAGAAACAATGCTCGCGGGTGGGAACTTGAAGAACCACTCCTGCGCAGCTTCAGAAAGTGTTGCAGGGAAGATCCTGCACCGAGCGTCTTCAGACACTTTCTGAATGTCCATCTGAATTTCAAACTTATTGACGTGCGAAACTGGGTCTCCATACCCGTCAAAGTTTGGAAGCGTAGGCATCTTGAATTTGCTGGGAGTTTCGGCGTTAGCTATCCTTTGTACGAAAGGAGTGCCTTTCCTCCTATCGTGGTCGATGTATGAAGTCCTTCCCCCAACCAGCTGCTGCACAGCCTGGTTGAGGGCGTCTATCTGGGCCTGCTCTGCGGCAGGAATCGCTGTGGCCTCTGTTGCCGGGGGGAAATTTTCGCCGTGTCTCTCACGGCGATTATTGAGTACATCTCTCAGGTCCTCTTCTCTTCTTCGCTGCTCGCTACCCCCGAGCCGGTTGAAGACATTATTTTGTCTAGGCTGCTCCCCAGCGTCCTGTCTATTTGGTTGGTCATCTTGAGGTACCTGGCTCCTGCCTTTACCTCTTTCTCCATTCCTCCCATCGGCATTTCCTTTGCCTGAGTCGGCCTCATTGTATCCGTGGCCATCTCTGAACCTCGACTGGCTATGGTGAGATCAACTGTTCCCTCGATGTCCGTTCCTGGCTGAACCATCCCGAGCGTTAGAGGGTGGCCTGCGTTGGTCGTGGTGCCCCTGTGCATCATCGTGCTGTGGGGGGCCTCGGACTGCAGAGCCTAACTCTGAGTCTCTCCTGTTGCCAGGAGGGTACTGACCTCTGTTCGGTAGGTTCGGCCCATCATCCCTACGGCGTCTAGGGCTGCGAGGCTGATGCTCGGCCCTATTCTGCCTTTATTGCGGGGGATTACCCCGAGCAGCTTGGGATGGTGGCTGTGGCTCAGGATCCTGTGGGACATTGTCATGGGGCATCTGAGGCTGCTCGGGCCTTTGCGGACTTGAGGGCTGAATTGGTGGGCTCGGATTAGGACCCCTCTGGGGTGGCCCATTCACCGGTTGGTCAGGCTGCGAGGCAGGTGCAGTCTGATTTCTAGCCAATAGCAAGGCTGCCTCAAGGGCTGCCATGGCTTCGTTCTGGCGGCGGTCCACCTCCGCCTGCCTTTCGCTCAATTCCTCGCGCTGCCGTTCAATCTCCTGCTGCTGCCGCATCATAACTTCAGCGGCAGTCTCCTGACTGGCTCTCAGACTAGCCAGCTCTTCCTGCAACGCGCCCAGGGTACTCTTCAGTGTTGCATCATCCATTTCCTCCTCCTCAAAGTCTAGTTGTGGCTCATCCTCCGCCATGCTTGCAGGAGGAGGAGGAGGTGGCGGGTTTGACGGTGCAGCGGCGGCCGCCTGTCCAGTTTTCTTTCCAGCTTTCGCCATTAGTTTTCTTAACAACGATAAATCAAGCTCTCAATGAAAGCACCAGAATGTTGACCCAAGATTTGGCCAACTGACACGGAGTCAAAATATGCTTGATATGAATGAAAGAGATGAGAAGAACGTAATGGCAAAAGTAAATAAGACACAATATTTTATAGTGGTTCGGCCCCAGGATCTGGTAATGACCTACGTCCACTTAGAATGATATTGATATAATAACCAGAAGAGTGATCAAAGAACTAGGGTTCAATGAGTTTCACCACTTTCTCAAGAACAATACAGTATTCCTAGGATAATCACTATAATCTCTCACGTATCAAAAGCCAAAAAAGTCCCCTCCCTTGAGCTATCTCTTGCTATTTATAGGCTCAAGGGGGATTACAAAAGATTGTTACAGATATTCTTTCCTGAATAATCAGATACTCAGGAGATTGTGTGAGATAAATTCGGGATTCATAAAGATCTTCCCATAAAGGTTGCCTTGTACACGGAACTATCGACCAGACTGGTCGCGGGTAAAACAGGCTTACACTGCTTCTAATGTGTCCTCTGGTCGATACTCTAGCAGAACGTTTCCAGGTGTCAGCCACGTGTCCAGGGATTACTTGCCACGTCACCAATGCTAATTTTAAGGATAATAATATATTATTATTATAATATTGATATTTTATAATATTTGAATTTATATTAATATAATTATTAAATATCTAGTGTATTGTATTTTTTAATTAGTTCTAAATGTATATTTCGTTATATATTTGTAAGATTTTGTTAAAGTTGACATAAAAAAGAAGAAAAAAAACCTTAAAGATTTCGTTAGATAGACATTTTTATATATACTAGATACAAATAACGTGCAATATTTGAATTCATATATATAATATGATAACTTTTTTAAACATAAATGATATTTTTTTATTAAAAATTAAGATTATGTATTAAATATTATTATCATAATAATATTTAAATTCATATTAATATAATTAGTAAAAATTTAAGATTATAATAATATTATATAACATTTAAATTTATATTAATATAATTATTAAATATCAAGTTTTGTACTATATATTATTATTATTATAATGATATTTTATAACATTTGAATTTAAATTAAAATTTTTATTATAATATTTGAATTTATATTAATATAATTAATAAGTATCTATTTTTAATTAGTTTTAATGGTATCTTCCGTTAAATATTTAAAATATTCCGTTAAAGTTAACAAAACAAACCGTTAAAACAAAAAATTTCCGTTATCTGCATACTTTTTATATAGAAGATATATATATATATATAAATGAATAAGCTGCTCTCTCATTCTTCCTTCTTTTGTCGTGCATTATATTATTTTGTAATATAAGAAAGAAAATTTCTATAATAGGGGATTCAAAAAGAGCCTTATCGGTTGGGCTCTTTTGTGTTCTAAACTCGTGAGCAATTTTCGGCGTGATTTTTTTTATGACCGTGCATATTGTAGTTATTTAGAGCATCTTGTAAATTTTCAGAAATTTTTGAATAATTTACAGTGCTGAAAACTAGTTTAAAAATAGGTTGTTGCACTCGTGACTAATTTTTTTATGCGCGCGAAAAATAGCATGTTTGAACCTAGTTTTCGGCATTGTAAATTATTTGAAATTTTCTGAAAATTTGCAAGATGTTCTAAATAACTATAATATACACGATCATAAAAAAAATCGCGTCGAAAATTATTCACGGGTCGACAATACAAAAGAGTCCAACCAGTGGGGCTTTTTTTGAAGCCCCTACCATATAATGATAGATGATATTTTTCTCTTTGTGAGTATGATTTGTCTTTTCTTTCTTGGGAAGTTTTTAAAAATATGGGAATTTAATTGAAAATATGTAATAATATGGCTTTTCCATGTATTTAAGTTTTACAAAGTTAAAAAAAAAGCCAAATTTACAATGAGGTTATTTGTGGCAAAAATACTCAATATTTACTGAATGTAACATTTAAATACCAAAATTTTTTTTAACGGAAAAAAATACCCAAAATTGCTAAAATGTAGCATTTAAATATCCAAATTTTTTTTGAGGCAAAAATATCCAAAATTGTTAAAATGTTGCACCTTTACTATCCAAATAGTTAAACAAAATTAATACAATGTATTTAAAGTTATAAAAAATCAGTAAGATTATATAAAAATATAAAAAATAACACAAATTAATTCTAAAATTAAAGAATAATATTATTTAATGAAAATAATAAATAAATATTCTTTTTATAATATTAACGTTTTTTAATAATTTTTTTTCTCTTTTAATAGTTTTTAGTTATTGATTTCCTTTTAACTATTTTCAATCAAAAATATTTTTTTTCATTAAATAAAATATTTTTTAATTTTAAAATTAATTTAGGTTATTGTTGTATATTTTTATATAATTTTAATGATTTTTATAACTTAAATCACATTTATATAAATCTTTTTTAACTATTTGGTAGTAAAGGTACAACACAACGTTTTAGCAATTTGTGTATTTTTGCCGGCAACAAAAGGATTTGAGTATTTAAATGCTACATATTAATAACTTTGGGTACTTTTCCAGTAAAAAAAATTTAGGTAATTAAATATTACATTCGGTAAACATTAGTTATTTTTGCCGCAAATATCCCTTCACAATATATACACTGTAATTCTATTAAAAATTACATAATGGTGATAGGTCAATTATAACATTTATATGGTTTCATGGTGTTGATTACTTTTTTTTAGGACCAAGATTACACTTCAAAGACCAGAGAAACCCGCTTCGTGTTAGTGAGACCACATACAGTTGAACTCAAGTGGTGACCCCCGGTAATCTCGGAGACGGTCCACCATGAAAGTATGGTGATTGTATTAGCACCCGAGAAGGGAACAAATATGGCACTAGAGATTTTTCAAGAGAGGCCTGAGGCTATGAAATGTTAGAATAATTTATATGAACTGATATAATTATATGTTACTCATGCAGTGTCGTGATTAGCATGTAAGGATAACTATATAATCGGTATTGAATGCTATTACCATCGCGCCATAATGGGATGGACATAACGTACTAACACGCTCGAGACCCATATGGACACGCTCTCAATGTCTTTAGGCCAGCCCATTGGGCCAAGGCAACTAATCCTCTCATTGGGTATCTAGGCCCAATAAGCCCATTATGGTTTATAAAAAGGGTTACACCCTTTTATAAATGTGTGTGGACAATAGGTGTTTTAGAGGAAAAATGTGAGAGAGTAGTGTTCACCTAAACCCCAAGCATCCCACTTGATCTTTGATGTGTAGGTGGCTGAATTGTGATGAGCATAATTATAGAGAATGATGGTTCATAGACTTGATCACAAAGGTAAGTAAAGTTGCCTTTTATTCATATTATGTTTGATGCCTTAAATAAGATGATTCATTGTGCAATATTGAACATGAATATGTTTGATAAATTCTTGATTATTGTTTGATGCTCAATTAATTTCAACAATTGGTATCAGAGCCAGGTTATCTGATTTTAAGGCTCATGAATACTTTGTCAAAATTTTGAGTGCATTTTTGGATTTTTGAAAATTTTATGAGTTTTGATTATCCAAAATTTGAAATACATGGTTTTAACCAAAATAAATGATGGACTGAGTCTACATATCAAATATATAACTTGTGGGTGGTGTTTTTTATGATTATTGGACTCATATTTGGCCATTTTGGACTGGTTTTCAAGCCTTTTTTTTAGCTGAAAATGGATTTGAATAAAATTAGTTTTCAAGTAGTTTTTTTCGCAAAATAATTGTTATGGTTCAAAAGACAACGAAATTTGGAGCAAAACCCCTCAAAGGACATAAAAAATGGAGCACTGGAGGTCAAAATCTGACCTGGACGGAATCTGGGTCTGAAATGGGTCAAATTCGACCCATCTGGAGGTTGAAGACGACCAAAAAATGACGTGTCGTTTTTCAGAGCCCATTGTCGTTTTTCGGTTTTCATGTCGTTTTCGAGTGTTGTCGTTTGTTGGATTTCATGTTGTTTTTTTTGAGATTGTTGCCATTTTTAGCATTTTTGTCGTTTTTTGGGCTTCAAAAAAAAAAAAAAAAAAAACAGGCACGTGGGGGTGCATGTAGGGTCCAATTTTTGACTATTTTTCACCATTTAGCTCCAATTTTATCTTCCCACTTAATTGTGTGAATATATTTTGGGTTTGGTCAATGTTAACGACTAATTGACACATAATCATACAATTAAATTAAATTAAAATTATTATTTCACAATTTATCTTATATCATTTATTAATTGTAAACGTTATTATATTTATTTGAAATTTATGCCTTATATTTTGTTTTAAAATACTTGGCATTATGTGCAAATATGATTATGTTGTTGTGACGTTAATTGAGTGCTTATGTACTCACTTATCGTGAGTTTAAGCATGTCAATTTTTCATTCATAATAATTGTGAGATTAATACAATTTGAATGTTTATGTGCTTGCCTATCGTGAGTCTAAACATGTCAAATTATGGAGTTTAAAATTATAATCTCACATAAGACCCAATAATCGAGCAATATGTTATACCAAATTTTTGTACACATGCCTTATAATTTTTTGAGGATTCATGATTATGAATGGATTATTGTTGGCATATATTTGGTTTATTTACAGAATTATTACCTATTTGATTTATGCTCTCAGTAATAGATTCATTGACATTTATGGATGCTTAGTTGGGATTATTTGATGATTATGTGATTATAATCCATGACGGAACATGTAATTGAATGTTCTATGGATATTCATATTGTGATTGTGATTATCGCTAATTAAATTCACATTTGTTCTAATCATAATTAATACTAAGATCCATACATGCAATTTAGTCATCTTGTCGATGATTTTATTATTGGGCAGGATGCTTAGATGGTGAAGGAAACACCTTGGATGTCATGAATCGCGCAATCTTTTCTACCCTATCGGTAGTGGATTCATGAATTTGGTTGTGACATTTGAAGTGGTTGTCCTTACCTGTGTAAAATTCATATGTTTTGTTAGAATGACTATAGCATGACATGATTGTTTCCGTTGATAGATCATTTGGAAAGCTGAGAAAACGAGCAGATAGCGTGATCCTTGTTTTCACATGCATAGTGGCACTTCTCATTGATATTTTCTCTTAGCTTTAAGCAATCCTAAAATCTCTACCGTTTAGTTATCGGATGGCACAATAATATGTTTTGACATAGCGATATCTCATTGTAAAGAAGAACTAGGCCTAAAATTGATAAATCTTGAAGTCACATTGTTTAAATAGATGCCAAGTTACTCCATGATCAGTGGGAGATTGAGAATATTGAGATGGGTGTCAGTTGGTCGTAGTGAGGTATATATGTGTTAATCGATCCTTTTATGACAAATTTATGAGGATGAGATCGCTTAGGAATCTCTTGAGGTATTGAAGTGAAACTCTTACGTTTTTCGATAATGAAGAGTTCAGGAGATTATTGCATTATTTTTATGCCCTAAGATATTTTCAGTGGAACTAGTGAATCATCTATTGTGGTTTTCTTATAATTAAGGTTCAATATATGACATAGATCATAAGTGGAAATTTTTTGGATGAATACGACAATGGATATGTGATCATTATCTATTTCGAGGTGATAATCGTATTACTTGGAGACGTTCGTAAACACGATGAATTCATATTTAATGGAATAATGCCTGTGTACTCAATATCATGTCGTTGTTGCTACTAAATTTGAGGATAGCTAAGTTATATTTAGGCAACAATTTTGGTTTTATTGAAGTCAATGAAACAAAGCTTTCCATATAGTGATATTGATGACTTAGTATTCTTTATTGCATAACCAATGGAAATAATAAGGGGAAGTTAGGTTTTGGCTTATTTACGCATATGACACACGCTGATCATATTAATTCTTTGTCCATGAAGTTTTTATGATCTATAATATCATGTATAAGTTTTGAGAGATATCGAGTATTTATTACTCTTTTGTTAAAATCTCTCTCACATGATCATTATCTTGAGCACAATCTTCTCAAGCTTTGAATCATCAAAGTTTTAAACCTTTTTTTGTGTTTTAGAAAGCTTCAAAGTGGAAAACACCTAAATGATTAATCCAAACATGCATAATGATGTGCAGTCACTTCTTATATGCATTGTTTGACGAAGTGACAAGTACAAAACGGGATGTATATATATAGTCTCAATGGTTGTACTGTATGCATGTTGTTTTAATGGTTGTTATTATATTTGAATATCTTCTGGACCAAATCATGTTTAGTATATGTATCCTATCGGTATGATATTAAACATGATTTATTTGACTGTCTATTAGATAATGAGGTTTAATATGGTGTTTATTTATTATATTTGTCCAAGTGGGAGAGATATTTGAATTTTTGTATGGACTAATATAATCACAAACATAATTCCATATTCACAACCATGTCTGGTGTTTAAATAGACAATATGAGTTAAGTATGTTTCTATGACTCTCAAAAGGATTTAGATTTGATGATTTGTATCGTTTCATTCCGAATAGCCTTATATAGGTTGAGACTGAATAAGGATTTAATTTGCAAACCTTATTTCTGGGCAATCACAATCTCAAAGTTTAATTGTGAAAGAGAAGATGATTATCTCAATGCTTATTTTTCGAGAGTACTAAGCTTCATAAAATTGTCTCTTTTATCCACTATTGATAATAAGTAAATAAAGTTGTCTATGTTGGAGTTTCAAGTTGGGATTAGTCAAGGGTCAAAAGATTTTTTAGGGAATAACTGGACTTATCCCTTGTTTTGCTTCTACTGTTATTATTGTTGACCTTACAATCGACCATAATATGATAAGAAACTCCATATGTGAACAAGCAAAGATATAGGATCGAAATAGTTTTACACACCTACAATTTCAAGCAGGAAATAAGGTTGACGACATATACCTCAAAATTGTTAATCGAGAGCCATTAGTAGTTTTTAATCCTTACTTGGAGAGTTGATATGTTAATATCACAATTTCCAACATATGATCAAGCATGGAAGTTTAGGCTTAATCACTTGATAATTGGGAGATTTTTCTTGATGGAATTTCTTTTTGAGAACAGACTATTTGAGGAACAAATTAAGCTTGATTAAAGCCTATAGCTAGTTACCATTATGATGGAATGAACTGTTCAGAATGCATTATTATTGGATGGTAAAGTGGTGAATATTTGGAAATCAATATATAAGGATGTGAGAACTAAATTCTTATTTTTAGAATTTCATTTGGCTCAATCAAGCCTTGAGAAGGAAATTGACAAGGACACCCAAATTCAATGGATTAAATTCGTTTTGGAAAGGCATATGGACAATGACTATTGTTATTCTCAGAATGGACAATTTGAAACATTATATTTAGTCAATATTATGTGAGAGATCAGTGGGAACAATGATATGTTTGTATTATTACATGATATAGTACATTACTCATATTTTATGATAATGATCTAAAATCGTTATTTGATAGTCTCTGTCAGATGAAGAATTTTAGAGAAGTTTTGCATGGTCTAAGTATTTAGATTCTTCATGATGAGATCAACGGAAAGCTGAATTGTCTCATAGTTTATGTTGACTAACTTTTGTTGTGAGTAATGTTTCAATTTCATTGAGAACTATGAAATAGTCTAAAGTGTGATGTATTGTGAAAGACCTAAAGTCCATGTGTTTTGGTAATGACGAGAGATCAATTTTGAGATTGTTCCATACATGTTTATTGAAGGCAGCCTCGAGTTTACTCAAGTATACACATTCCCTATTGTCATATTTGTCATGGGCATGCTGGATTGGTACTTCAGTAGTCATCCATATGGTATCAAGGATGTGTTTGCAATCGACAAATCAACATTATGACACTCAATAGTTGGTTTTAGTGATATCGATTAGACATGCTGAATGGATGAAAAAAATCCTTTTCTAAGCATTTATAATGGTAGGAAGAGCTATTTTGTGATTAAGTGTCTAATCAAATAAACACCTACAATTTCCTCTCTCATACTGTAACGACCCAGATTTTCAAGACTCGATAATGCGGAAATATAAATGTTTTCATTTAACAAAATGTCTCCAAAAACCCATAGAAATTTTTTTTTTTAAAAAAGTCGTATGGCCATACTTAACATTTAGTTACAAACATGTTTTATAAAGATTAGAGTGAGCCTAGTTTAGGAAAATTACACAACATTTCCAAAAATAAAAAGGCTTCCCAAAAGGTCGGTCCACATGTACATTTGCAAGGAAGACTCCAGCGCTCACTGCTCTGCCTTGCCCTTGTTCTTACCTACAACATGAAACAACTAGGTAAGCGAAAACGCTTAGTAAGATCAACTTCCAAACAAAGCAGATAGAGAAATAGGGATCCGGACCCATCCGGACCCTACACAATCAATTTCAAGAACGCTAAAGCGTCCTGGAAAACTTATGGTCATGCCTGATAACCAAGGATAAATTAATTCACATCTAGATAAAAATCCTGCACTCAGAAAATCCCAGAACAAGCAGATATATTATATCGCAACTAATTCTTACCAACAATTATATCCCTGCACTCAGAAAATCCCAGAGCAACCAGATATATTATATCACAACTATAACTTATCAACAATTATATCCCTGCACTCAGAAAATCCCAGAGCAAGCAGATATATTATACCACCATATAATTCGAGACCAACGCTCGACAATTTCCAACAATTCAGGCGTAACGCGCCCTACAACATAATTGCTAATCTGTAAAAGAGAACCGAGTCTCCACACTAAGATCTAGCCAATAAATATCCTCAACAATGGTAACTATCGTGTTACCTAGGGCATCGCGACTTATCCAAGAGTGTAATCCAATTTACACGGTTTTACGGAGACTTCTATGTTAATCAGTGGTGCTGGTGAGCAGCTGCCCCTAGGGTGTTCAACCTCACTCAATCTTGGCAACCCCTAGTATCTCTAGGCACTCTCACGGAATGGCCAATATTCACGGCTGCTATCCGGGAATAACTTATCAGAGCACTTGCTCGGATTCTAACCGTCCAATGATTAAGTAAGCATGAGGGCCCCTAGGTCCCATTTATCTTGGCGCCCCTAGGTTTAACCAGCTTATCCTCATCTCATGGCCACTCGTCGCGGTAATGAACCGGACATAAATAAAATCAAGCAGTGTGACGGGGATCAACCGTCTAGGATATGACGGACTTCTACCGTTCATATTTTCTAAATCAGCACTCACTAGACTAACGTCTCTAAGCAACTTTCTATGATAGCCTATATATATGCATGTATCCCTATACTAACATACAAGACAATAATCATTTCATGTTGCAGCCATACAATATAAGTTGACTTACTTGGAGTCCTTAGCGCTCAGCAAGTTTTCACCCTCCAACGTTCAGTCCAGTTACGCTTAGCCAATACTGTAGTTATCCATACAGTATATTCAGATTAATTATGGCACTCATAATTCATTATTATTATTTTGGGCAGTTTGGTCATTTTAATAAAAGTTATTTGTAAGGATTTACAATCCTTATTTGGTTTTAAACCTATTAAGGAAAGTTATACAAAATATTCGAGACTAAACCCTAAGTCTCGGGGAGACCTATCCTAAGGTCTCGATACCTAGGCTCGGGTATCACAATGGTATTTCCCCACAACCCGCTAAAAATCTTACTCTTTCAAGGTATCGCTATTAACCCGCACTTTCGACTAGTCGGTTAAAATATGTAAGATTTTAGCCGGTATTATATCCAGAAAATACAAATAAATTCCTTAATTATTTTAAAAGAAAATAAACTCTTTAAATTTTCCTTTTTGTTTTCTTAAGGTTTTTAATATCTAAAAACCGATTTAAGAAAATTGCCTAATTTGTCTTAATTAGGAAAACCGTTATAAATTTCTCATCTTGACTAATTAATTTTCCAAAAGCAATTAATCAATTTTTACTTACTAGAAAAATAATTCATTTAATTATTTTATCAAAATATAAGGTTTTAAACCCTCTTTTAATTTATTAATTATTAATAAATTAAATCTCTTATTTTTAAAAAGAATAAAAACTCTTTAATAAAAATAATTCATTTAAACTCAAAAGGGTAATTTTAGTGAAAATATGATTTCAAGACTTACCAATTTATATCTTGAAATAAACAAAATTTTACTTTTTACCTTATGTTCCAAAATCTCATTTTTACATTAAGTGTGAAAAACCTATTTTTCACATTTTTAACTACATACTTCGTTAGTTCATAACTTGAAATTTACTTACCCAATTGTTACCAAAATTTCCCAATTCCATTTTTGTTATGCCATTTAGGTCTTTGTAAAATCTTAGGTCAAAATGAGCATTTTTGATTGGTGAAATCATTTTCCAACAATGAGGTAAAAATGACCTTATTTTCAAGTCCTTATTTTTTTTCCAAACTTTGACAGTTAATAACTTTCAAACCGTTTAATATTTTCTTACCAAATTTTACAGTGGACTAATAGGTTATGCCAAAAATATGTCCACAAAATTTTAGAAAAAACTGGGTTCATTTGCCCTATACAGTGGCTGTCCAAATTTGGTTCCGAAAATAAGAATACGAAAAAAAACAGTTTTTTACCTAAACTTTGAAATAGCATAACTTACTCATTTCTAAACATTTTTTAGTGTTTCAAAAGCTAAATTTTATGTACTAAATCTCAACAATATCACAGTACAATTTAATTTTACAAAAACAATATACAGTGGCTGCTTGACCCCTTGGAATTCACAGCTTAAAACATGTTTTGTTTTAGGGTATCCTACAAAACCCTTGGGGGTTTTGGTTCCCATTTTCAAAAATCAATACACATGCATCATAAAAATTATTAAACAACTACCATAACCTTATTACATCATCAACAAGAAACTCTAAGCATTAGATATAAAAAATAATGCTTAAAACTAAAAACCCTACAACAAAATCATCAAAAGTAAACTTTTTACCTCTTTGGTGTTCTTGCTTAAGGTTTGGACCTTCCTATAAGCTTTGACTCCTTCAAAACCTTTCAAAAACCCTAACAAACTTCCCCCAACAACATAGTCAATTAGCTATTTGAAACTCTATGCTTAAAACTTTACAAAAGCCTAGATTAGTGAAAGTTTACCTTAGGGAAAATACTTCCTAGACCAAGACTTAGCCTCAAAGTTTCCTTGGTGTTCTTGGGCTTGAAAAATGGAGAGAACACTTTGAGAGGTCTTCAAAAAAGATGATAGTGAATGAGAGATGGAGAGTGATCGGTTCTTAGTGTGGGAATTGCTCACAATACTCTTCAAAATATCACAAGGTACTTGAGTGCTTTTCTACCCACTTGCCCACTTGACCTCTTAATTAAATGGCATTTAAATTTTATAAAATTTGGGTTCACACCACTCTAAAACACCACATGGCCGGCCACTCTTTGCTACATATATGATCATTTCATTTTTTTTTATAAAGGTTATTAATGTTTCATAAGAAGAAAAGTCCAAATTGGCTTTTGACACCTTTTTCACTCTTATTAAGTTTTAATCACCAAACTTAACATTAATTAATTAAATTAAATGTCTCTCACATTTAATTTAATTAATCACATAATAAAATTTAACCTAAGGTCCATTCATGGAATAAAATTCCCCATTTCGGTAAAATTAGGCATTTAACACAAAATGCCCTAAAATTTCCATTTTCTTTTAGGTTTATTGTTTTTGACCAAACTTTAACTTTTATGAATGTATTTTATGCCCAAAATATAATTGCCATGATTTTTCGTTTTATTTTCCGAGATTTTTACCCGATCAGGGTTTTTGTGTCGGTCCAGGACCGAAAGTCTTATCTTGACTTTTAAAATCACAAAATTCATTTTTTTGGCTAGCAATAACTCATGGAATACTTACAAACAAAATATAATATTATTTAAAATAATATTCTTAACCCGGGGGAAAAATCCCGACCCGAGTCGTTTAAAGGTACCCGAAAATGCAGGACGTTACAATACCTACAATTTATAAAGGTTTCGTCCTCGAAACTTAAAACAAATGAGGATACAGCTCCCTCATCTTGTCTTCTATTTCCCAGGTTGCCTCTTCAATGCCATGGTTACACCACTGCACCTTTACCAATGGCACCGTCTTGTTCCTCAACACTTTTTCCTTTCGGTCTAGTATCATAACCGGTTTTTCCTCATAGACGAGTTGAGGATCCACGCTCAGCTGCTCATAGCTGATTACATGCGAGGGATCACACATGTATTTTCTCAATAAGGATACATGAAATACATCATGCACCTTAGACAGGGCGGGCGGAAGAGCTAAACGATAAGCTACTTCCCCGACCCTCTCTATGATTTCGAAAGGTCCAACGAACCTTGGGCTAAGCTTTCCTTTCTTTCCGAATCGCATAGCCCCTCGTAGCGGAGCTACCTTCAGCAACACATTATCGCCAACCTCAAACACCAGGGGTCTCCTGCGTCTATCAGCATATTTGCGTTGTCGATCAACCGAAGTTTGCAAACGTTGCCTTATTCGTCGGATGTCCTCTGTAATCTGATCAACCTCATTCGATCCGAGAAACTTTCTTTCATCGGTCTCGTGCCAATGAATCGGTGATCGACCTTTCCTTCCATACAACGCCTCATACGGAGCCATCTTGATGGAATCATGATAGCTATTATTGTAAGCGAACTCTATTAGTGGAAGCTTCTCATTCCATGACCCTTGAAAGTCGAGCACACAGGCTCTTAGCATATCTTCCAGTGTCTGAATTGTTCGTTCACTTTGACCGTCTGTTTGAGGGTGGAAAGAAGTGCTAAACTTTAGTTTAGTACCCAACCTCGTTTGGATTCTATTCCAGAATGTTGAGGTAAAACGTCCATCGCGATCTGATACGATGGAGTTGGGTACACCATGCAGTCTCATTATTTCTGCAATGTAAATATCTGCTAACTTATGTGCGCCATAAGTTACCTTGATCGGCAAGAAATGAGCGGACTTAGTCAGCCTATCCACGATAACCCAAATGGCATCGTGCCCCTTGGGAGTGGTTGGTAGACTTGTGACAAAGTCCATAGTGACCATCTCCCACTTCCATTCCGGAATTTCTAAGGGTTGTAACAATCCGGCTGGTCGTTGATGCTCGGCCTTTGTCTGCTGACAAGTCAAGCAGTGTGCCACATATTCTGCCGTCTCCTTTTTCATCCCAGGCCACCAAAAGTACTTCTTCAAGTCTTGGTACATTTTTGTGGTACCCGGATGCATGGCATAAGGAGCATTATGTCCTTCGAAAAAGATCTGCTTCTTGATCTCGTCATCATTAAGAACACATATTCTTCCCTTGAACCCCAATACTCCATCCTCGGAGATATGGAATCCTGGTCGCCCCTCGTTCCTCACTTCGTGCATCAATCCTTGAACCCAAGGATCGACTAACTGCCCGCCTCTTATAGCTTCCATAATGGTAGGCTTGATAGCAAGGTCGGCTTGTAACTGCGGCGAAATTTCCTTCACTGTCATCACATAAGCTCCTGGTTGTCGACTCAATGCATCTGCCACCTTGTTTGCTTTTCCTGGGTGGTACAGAATGTCGCAGTCATAGTCGTTAAATAGTTCCAACCATCGACGCTGTCTCATATTCAATTCCTTCTGAGTGAAGAAATACTTCAGGCTTTTGTGATCAGTTTAGATGACGCAGTGTATCCCGTATAGGTAGTGCCTCCATATTTTTAGAGCGAAAACCACTGCTGCAAGCTCCAGGTCATGAGTGGGATAGTTCTTCTCGTAATTCTTTAGCTGTCGAGAAGCATAAGAAATTACTTTTCCGTGCTGCATTAGCACTGCTCCCAACCCTGGGCCTGAGGCGTCGCTATAAATAGTATATCCCTCTATGCCATTGGGGATTGTCAGCACTGGGGCAGTCGTCAATCTTGTTTTCAGCTCCTGAAAACTCTCCTCACACTTGTCAGTCCATTCATATTTGACGTTTTTGCAGGTAAGGGCAGTCATTGGTGCGGCTATTTTGGAAAATCCTTCCACAAATCGCCGGTAGTATCCCGCTAACCCAAGAAAACTTCTAACCTCATGCGCATTTTTCGGAGGTTTCCACTGCTTAACAGCTTCTATCTTGGGGGGATCTACTGAAATTCCATTTCCCGACACTATACTTACTTTCTCTAGCCAGAATTCGCACTTCGAAAACTTAGCATAAAGCTTTCCGTCTCGCAGACACTGGAGGACCAGTTCCAGATGTGTTGCATGCTCTTCCTGGCTTTTCGAGTATATCAGAATATCGTCAATGAACACGGCGAAAAACTTATCCAAATACTCGCGAAATACTCGGTTCATGAGATCCATGAATGCAGCAGGCGCATTGGTTATCACTGAGAACTCGTAGTGACCGTAGCGCGTTCTGAAGGCCGTCTTTGGTATATCCGTCTCCTTAACCTTGAGCTGATGATAGCCTGATCGCAGGTCTATTTTGGAAAATACTGACGCTCCTTGTAGTTGATCGAAAAGATCGTCAATCCTCGGTAATGGATATCGGTTCTTGATCGTCACTTTGTTCAACTCCCGATAGTCAATGCACATTCTCATCGTACCGTCTTTCTTCTTAACGAATAAGATCGGGGCTCCCCATGGAGAATGGCTTGGCCTTATGAACTTCTTGTCCAGTAACTCTTGCAGTTGTGACTGCAACTCCTTGAGTTCAGCTGGTGCCATTCTGTAAGGAGTCTTTGAGATCGGCGCAGTTCCCGGAATCAACTCTATCTCAAACACAATCTCTCGGTCTGGTGGAATCCCTGGGAGATCTTCAGGAAATACATCAGAAAACTTGCACACAACCGGTACATCCGATGGTTGTTGACTCGTTTCTTTATCCTTATCCACTATGTTTGCCAGAAAATCGATGCACCCGTCACTCAAAATTTTTCTCGCCTTTATCGCAGAAATCATGGGACACTTCTTTTCTCTTGACGTACCCTTGAACTCGAATGGTTCTTCTCCTGCTGGGGTGAAGACCACTTTTCTGCGCTTGCAATTGATAACTACTCCATATTTGGTTAACCAATCCATCCCAAATATGACATCATATTCATGTAGGTCCAAGACTAACAGATCCACCATTAGCTCACGATTTTCAACCCAAACTGGTACGGCTCTAACCCATGTCCGCACCAGCATATCCTCACCCGAAGGCAAGGATACCCCACAAATAACAGGCATAGGCTCAGGACTTCTATTTAATTTTTCCACAAAGGATGCAGATACAAAAGAATGTGATGCACCAGTATCCATTAATGCATATGCTGAGGTTTGGGCAATAGAAATCTGACCTGACACCATATCAGATGGGCCAGCTCCTTTGTCACTTTGTGTAAGCGCATAAACTCGAGGTGGAGCTCCAATTTGTTTATGTTGGTCATTTCCATTGCCCTTGGCTGGCATTCGACATCCTTAGCAAAGTGCCCTGGCTTTCCACAGTTTAAACAGACCCCGCACTAGCCCCGATGGCGGCGGTTACACTTGTTGCACAGTGGCCATTGTTCAAATTCACGTCTCGGCTGTTTGTTGTGACTAGCCATTGCCTGATTGGGAGGTCCCCCTTTTCTTTTGTTATTTCCCCCAAAAATCGGTCTTGTGCCTCTTGAATTGTTTGTTCGCTCCAAGTTCTGGCCGAACCTCGGGTTGAACCTTCCCCTTGGGCCATTCTGATTGGCCTGAAACTGTCCGGGGTTGTTGGGAGTGTACCTCCTGTCTTCGTTCTTCTGTGGATCTGGCTTGTCTGACACGGCCCAAGAATCTTGGCGAAGAGCCCGTTCCACTGCTTCAGCATACGTCTCTGGGCCAGTTCTACCAGTGCTACACACCTAGCAATGTCTCTGCGTAGGCCCTTCATAAAACTCCAGGTCTTATTCTCTTCAGTGCTCACCTGGTTCTTCGCAAACCTAGACAGTTAGTCAAATTTTCGAACGTAGTCCTGCACGCTCGATGTTCCCTTCTTCAGATTAGTGAACTCATTCACTTTGTGCTCAATCACCGCCTTACTAAAGTACTTGCCATTGAACAAGGTCAAGAACTCTAGCCATTCCATCTCGGCAACGTTATGCCCTTTCTTGGCTGCGTCCCACCAGATGCGGGCATCTTTTCTTAGCATATAGGTCGCGCAGACTACCTTCTCTCTCTCAATAGTTCCAATGAAGTCAAAGATTCTTTCCAAAATACTAATCCATTCCTCTGCCATTGAAGGGTCACTGCGCCCCTCTAATATAGGTGGATTTTGGTTGCTGAACCTTTCTGATATAGGTTTTGCTCGGGCAACTCATGGTGCTTCTACTGGCTATACAGGTTGCTCAATGATAACTCGCGGGCCAAGGTTTTGTTCTTCATTGTTTCCAGGTGGTACTTCGTAGTTCTGAGAATTGTTGGGTGGCATGGGGAGTCGTCCCAAAAAGGGTGTTAAATCTTTCAGCTTGGAGGGCATCAGCGTCCTCCTGTCTCTTTTGCCCTCTTTCTATTTGAGCTCCCTGCGTCACCACTAGCCTTTGCATTTTGTTCATCTGCTCGGCTATCTCGCGAACACTATCAACTTGGTTTAGAGCTCTAGCGGCAGGCGCGTTCTGAGCTCTATCAGCAGGTGCGGCCTGGCCTCGGCCAGCAACACCCCTTCCTCTTTGAGCTCTTGTCCTTGCCAATTGTTTGATTTCAATCAAAAGCTCTTAAGCGCATAAGGACGAGAAGTTAATATTGACACAGATAGTTAATCAACCTAATTAAGTACACCAAACATATCAAGCACAACAAGCAATCAACACTTTTTAACAAAAGTTAGCAACTTCATTTCATAACCTATACCATATACAACAACGTTTGAAGTTTGGGTTGGCAAGTCTAAGGGATTTACAAAATTAGCCCTAAAAAAAAACAGACTTGTAACCCTTCTAGACCAGTTACTAATTTCCTTAATCATACTCAAGGTAGGCAAATATTTCAAAACTAGGTGGGTTTCTAACACCTATGCAGCGCCTAACACCTAGTCGGTGTCGCTGTCAGTGGCCATATCAGGACCTCCATCTGGATCCTCCTCGAGATCTTCCTCAGTCTGGTCCATCAGCTCCTCATAAGAAATTTCCCTGTCGCTGAGTTCTTCATTAGCCACTTCCTCCACTGGCAGGTTCTCAGCTACAACTACACCAAAGTCCTACAACCTAGTCGGTTTGCAAGGTCTTTACAAAAAGTATCAACAAGACCCTCACAGCATAACCTAATCTAAGCTGTCCATCAACATATCCAGCTCTATGTCGGTATCCTCGTCAGACTGCTCGAGATCCTCATCTGGCTCTACTGAAGACTTCTGTCATGTACTGCGTACATTGCCAAATGGCACGCCAATGTCGTCATTCGTACTCGAAGTGGCAAGGAATTCTCATCGTTAAAGAGTCTATAGAAAATCGATTCTAGGCGAAGGGATCATGAGTAGTTTTCCTATCACAGGGTCACCTATCTCAGGTATATCAACCATAACCTACAATTTATAGAATTGAGGTGAATAAAAAGAAAACAACACACTAAAGGAAGAAACAGTACTTACAGTGAGTGCCGGTCTATCTTTGCGAAATGTACATGTGGGTTGTCTACAGAACCGGCTCAACTCGAGCTCTGATACCAACTGTAACGACCCGGATTTTCAAGACTCGATAATGCGGAAAAATCCCGACCCGAGTCGTTTAAAGGTACCCGAAAACGTAGGACGTTATAGATAGAACCATCAACAAATCCTATCTTGTTTTTAACAGATATAGCAAGCCGCATTGCTCGACTCCATGAAGGGTAATTGTCTTGGTCAGCGAGAAGTTGTGTGACCAAGATATTTCCGGGGTTATCTCCATGATGAAGATAGTAAGGATGTGCTGGATCTTCAAGTGGATTTTTGGAATTGGTCAGCTGAGATGATGGAGTAGTATTTGTGGATGTTGAATGAGGAGTAGGATGAACGACAGAAGAATCAGGTGATGGAGTAGTATTTGGGGAGTCATAAATCGGAGAATCAGAGAAAGGAGGAGTTCCACCAGTAGACATGGTGAAAAAAAAAAAGAAAATTGCAGAAGAAGATTGGAAGAACACAACAATCACTGGGAAAGAAGAAACGCCGATGGTTGCTGGAAATTGAGCAGCAGTCAGAGGTATAAACCAGAGGATGCCAGAGAAGACGCCAGAGAAGGATCGTATGGAAGCTCTAAGCTTCCGGCTGTGATACCATATTGCGGATGAAAGAAAGAAAGAAAAAGAATGAGAATACTATTGATCTTGAATGAAATAAAAACAAGGCTACAGAATGCCTTATATAGGCAAATACAACCAGAAGATAACAAACTCTCCTAACTAATAAAGAAACAAAATAACAGACTAATACAACCGAAATACACTAAATAAAATGATAGGAAAACCATAACAGAGTAAACCCAATAATGCCCAATATGTGCTGGACAGACGACCATGGTCTGTTACTGGATCTTTACTTGCCATAGAACCATGGCCCATAGAGTTACGATATTCAGAGGTGGAATTAACCCTGTTTGGATTTATGTTCATGAGATCCTAGTGGGATTTTGGAAAGCCTCAAACCTCCACAAAATAGCAGCTCAGGCGACAGTCATATACAATTCCCGAGAGAGCCTTGGCCTATGGTTCTAGTACCTTTCGGTTCCGAGCGGTAGTAGACATTGATAAGCCCCTGGTTGCTGGAATAACTATGAGGAGGGACAATATGGATCCTTTCCGGCTCTAGTTTAAGTATGCAGGATTGCCTAATATCTGCTTTAAATGTGGTACCATGGGCCATGAAATGAAATACTGTTTTAGACCCCCGACTTTGATCAAGAATTTTGAAGGACAATCTTCCCCCTTGTATGGAGAATGGATCAAAGCAGAAAGCTGGGAAAGGTCCCCCTTTCATTTTGCTAGACCCCGATAGTTCCTGGAGTGGGCAGCAAAAAAAAGAGGATCAAATGTCGAAAGGATCCCTTGTGACAAAAATAACAACTGTTTCACCTCCTCCTAAGAAGAGACAGACCGAGAAAAGTAATCCGACTCCAGTGCATGGAACTCTGAAGACTAAAAATCATTACCAAGGAAGAACTCCAGAGGTTCAAAGCGACAAGCAACCGCTAGGTATTCACAAATTGAGCTATCTCACTCTGGTCGATGGAATAGCCAGCGAGGAGGCGGTATCTGAAAGTGTTCCTGCACATTATACATATTTACACTAGACTGAAAAGAGTGGTGTCAATGATAACGGGTCACACAATACTCCTCTCAGTAATCCAATCCAAAATTTATCCATTTCAAGGGTAACTCAAACAGGAACAAGGAAAGAAGGGTCGTCGCTTTCCTTGCATGTGAAGTGCATGTCCACCAATATTCAAGAATCGAGTGACCCTTCATTGAGGATTGGGTCGAACAAAGAATAATGGGATAACTTCATATTTACCCATTTTTAGATATCATTAACTAAATATACCCAGCATCAATATTTAGTTAATTTATACCTGGTTTTATAGTTATATTTCCTATACTACCCTTACTCAAATACACATAATTAGCTCTTCCTCCCTTCTCAACTCCACCACCATCGATTTTCCACCGATTTATCCCTCTCCCATCGATTTCTCCACCACCATAAATTTCTCTTTCTCCCATCGATTTTCCACCACCATCTCCACTGCACTGCTGTTCATCGATTTTCCACTTCTGTTCCTCTGCCACAGCCACCCCTATTATCTGTTTGGTGAGTTCTTCTTTCTATTGAGACTAAATTTCTCTCTTCCTCCCTCCTCAATTTTTATTTTTAATTTTTTTTTTGAAGTGTATGTGTTTGTTGCAATCATACATATAAATGAACATTCATGTGTGTATACAAATTTACTGAAGTTATATGAAATTGAATATTCCATATTATACATAATTTAAAATGCCTTCTAAGTGTTTGTTAAAATTACTCAAAAAAACTGTGAATATGTTATTGCAAAAAAACTGCCACTGGGATCATTATCATTATCATGGAGAGTTTTTCTTCATTTTCATAAATTTATAGTACTAGGAGTTTGATAAAATGCCTCTATGTAAACTATAAATTTATGGTATATCTAAGTGTTGGCCACTAT
This sequence comes from Humulus lupulus, assembly GCF_963169125.1. Lineage (NCBI taxonomy): Eukaryota > Viridiplantae > Streptophyta > Magnoliopsida > Rosales > Cannabaceae > Humulus > Humulus lupulus. The sequence goes on from NC_084793.1 coordinate 248,550,512, forward strand.
GTTTGTTGATCTTTGTTTATATGATTTTTGGATTTATATGTTTTTATTTTAATGCTACATTTGACTCTTTGATTTGGAATTAAATATACTGGAATAAATTCTTAAACCTCTCTGATGTTTGACATGTGTGTTGGCCATTTCTGGGATCATTATTCTTGTACCTTTTTGTCCAAAATTGTTGGTTTTATTGATTTTATATTTTCTGTAGGTTTGTACTTGACAGACCAGGTCTTGATCTAAGTAAACAACCACCTGCCGTTCGCTTGAACAAGGAATTAGATTTGATCCTGACATTAAAGTTGAAGGTCTGTAGCTTGAACTCAATGAAAGCTTTCGTTGTTTGGCATGATTGTGTTAGATATTATACTAAGGTTCTGTTAAATTAATTTAAAGTTTGTTTTTATGTAACTATTTACCTAAATGAACAACTGGGTTTGGATACAGCTGTTAAAATATTGTTTTGGTGTATTAATGAAACACTATAAATACAAAGCTCAGTAGCTCAATCCATTTATTGATCCGAGCTTTTATCAAACACTTTCTATTTTTTAAATGCTATCAGTAAAAAACATCGATCCTCTTCTTCAACTTTCCCTTGTTTCTTTTACTTTCTTGATTCTTCAATGCCTTCCGACTCTTCTCACAGTAATGCTCCAGTGGTAGAATCTTCCGTTCCTCCAATGAAAACTCCTTTGTCTGGCTTCTCTGCCCTCACTGCTCAGCTATTGTAGAATACAGAAGGTTTTGCTTCTCTTGTCTAGCTTTGGCATATGTGATTGCACATTGTAGCTAAAGATCAGACTCTCTTAACTGCCTCTCAAGGGAATCAACCTTGTCAGAGGCACCAACACCACTCTTAAGAAGGCCCAGCTCTTCATTAATCTCCATATTGGACACTTGGTTTCAGCATTTTCATCCCTACTTTTTGCTTTACATATCCTTACTTCAGAATCTGCAATAACATTTTCCATTTCATTGATTATGCAACATAGAGCATTAAGCTCTTCCTGACTACCATCTGCATAATACTTTGCATTCAGCAGCAGAAACTCAGATTCTTTCAGCTCTTTATCAAGCAATCTGACATTTTCACCCAAAGTAAAGGCTTTTGAATTGGCAAGAATTATTTTATCTTCAGCATCTCTCAATTTGGATTTTAGTTCGTTTGCCTTGTAATGACCCACTACTCTAGACTTTTGGACCATTAATGAAACTATACATACCATAACTTAATTGGAAAATACATTTGCGAAAATACCACAACTTTATTGGAAACTTGTAGAAATAAGAGTTACTTTCATAAAATAAGTAGGATATGGGATCCCATTGTCTTAAAAACAAAACATAATTTAAAGTGAAAAGGAGTTACATAGAAAGTGCGGAAAAATACATGTAAAACCATAAAAAAAAAAGTAAAACAAGACTACATCCTCGAAAATCGAACTCTCGACTCCTTGACTCCATTCAACACCGATACACATTCTCCCAAGCATCCATGAATCTTACCGCCGCTAAAGCTATTTTCCTGCACATATAAACAAAAAGGAATGAGCCTAATGCCCAGCAAGGAAATGAATCTTACCGCTGCTAAAGCTATTTTCCTGCACATATAAACAAAAAGGAATGAGCCTAATGCCCAGCAAGGAAAAATCTAACACACAGTTCATATACATAATTTCATAAGAAACATAAAAAAAACTTAACATAACACTTATATCATGCACATACTATAATGGCCATTATTACTTAGGGTCCCATAGACTAATCAAGTCATATGCCCATTAGATTAGTGGGGTCCTACTAGCTAAGTAGGTCATATGCCCATAATCTATTTGGGGCTTGATAGTCAAATGGGTCATATGCCCAAGCCTACAAACATACATATCATAACATAAGAAACATAAGATAACATATAAGACATATAACATATGCATTTCTATCCTATTTTCCTTACCAAAGTACCAGGATAAGAGGACAATGCTGGAACTTTGGAACACCCCTAAAACCATTATGAAAGAGTGAGTTTAAAGAAGAAAAGGAAATGAAAGGAATGGAAGGACTAAACCATTGAGAAACATACTTACCAAAACTTATGTGTAAGTTCTTAGATTTCCTAACCAAAATAAAGATTAAGGTTAGAGGCTGAGTAGAAGGTTATGAGAACTTAAAAGAACAAGTACAGAAATGAACTAGAGTTTTGGGTTACCTTGAAGACTTGTAAGACCAATCTATACCTCAAATTGAAATACTATAAAACCTTACTTCCCAAAGTGTTTGATAAGCTTATGATGATCAAGCTTATGATTCCCCAACCCAGGTGTTTACACTCTCACACTCACTTAGCACTTGCAGCCTCTGAACTTAGAGCAAAAGATGAATAATGGCTGGGTACTAGGTCCTATTTATAGAGTTTAGTAATGAAAGGATCTTAATTTTACTTGAATAAAAATAATAGCTTTTTAGGTGAAAATAATTTGAATAATCGTTCAGCAGAGGCTGAAGACTCGTTCAAAAAGGTGCTGGACTTATCAAGAGGTTGAATGGCTGAATGGGAAACAAATTCAAAATGTTTCAAAATATGCTGAAGGAGGCGATATATCGCCCCCTGTAGGCGATATATCGCCTGGGCCAGTATGCCCGAGGCTGTCGTGCATCGTCTCGTGTTTTCCGTATCTACGTGCTGCGATATATCGGCACACGCTGATTAATTAAACACGAAATTACACATTTTTAGCTAAGTTTGAATGGAGTAAATAACCTTGACTAAGCCCTCAACGTATTCAAAGCTGCTGAATGACCTTATAGCATTCAAACTTTTACCCTTATTAAATTTAATCCTCAAAATACTTAATCCTTAATCATCCATACATAACATGTGCTTAAAATCCTATTGGTCCTTATCTAAACCTTATAGTATAATAAATATTATCCTTAATATCAGTCATATAATCAAACCTTAGGTTAACATTAATATTCTTAAACTATAGGTTAAACTTAGAAAATCTACAAGTACTACTATGAGTGTCCAAATAATTCCCGGTCTGAACAAAAAATCCACAGTTACAAAGATAATGCTATAAATACTATAATACTACTATCTAACTAGCTAAGTAAAGTTCTTGGACTCTACATGTCTATGCAACAAGCAAGTCATTAAATTTTGCATTGCTACTTTCCAGCTTGCTCAAAGAATTTTCTTTAGCCTTCAGTTCTTCCTTGGAACCTTCAAGCTTTGATCTTAGCCGAGTAGCTGAACTTTTTCAAACTTAGCTGGAGTGTCTGCAATTGACCCAACAACTCTTTTGAAATTCCCACTGAAACCACAGCCATATTATCCGCCTCAAACAATCTTTCCCAAACCTCCTCTGTTTCATCTCCTATGCAGTATACTTCTTGTTCTGAGGAGACCAGCCTTTGATTTAGCACTTCTTCAACATGTCTTAATTCTGTTATTTTCTTTTCGAGATCCATTTCTCTTGCCAAATATTTCTCCAGCATCCTCAAATTATGTCTTTGTTGTTCAGCAGATTGCATCCTAATTTTAAGACCAATGTTGTAAATTATGAAAGTATTAGTTTAAATTTTTAGCCACTGAATGTTTGAGGTTTAAATTTTGTTGTAAAATAACATTATTATCTTCATCTTCACGATAAACATCTTTTGCATTACTTTGATTCTTCTTATTGAGTCACAAATATTATTGACACTTATTTTTGCAAAAAATGTGTTTGCCTTAAGTTGAGTGGAGTTAATGCAAAAAGTATATTGAATTGATTTTTTTTTTAATTTCTATCCAAGATAAAGGAATAAGCTCTCATGGTTTTGTTATTTTTTATTGCAGGAAATGGACAAGATAATATTATTTGTAGTTATTAACGGAAGATGGAATGCAAACAACAAATATGTTGATCATGAAGTGAAAATATTGATGGTGGAAAAGGATATTAAGTACGTGGAATTGGTAAACAAGATATACAAAGAGCTCAGATTGAATGAAAGTTTGATTTCAACAAACTTGATTTTTGATGCAAATATGGATACAAGCAAAGGAATGAAGATAGAAAGTGATGAGAATTTACAAGTTTATCTAAACTTGAACAAGACTATGGAAGAGTTGAAAAAATGTCTTCTCATTGTTGAAGTAGAACAGAGAAACCAAACCCTTTCTTTGCTAAGAGAAGCTAGCATTCCATCTGCTTTAGCAAGCAATGCAACAAATCACAGTTTGACTCTCACAGACCCAAATACGATTATTGCAAGCACTAGCAAGATGAAGAGCGCCTCAGCACAAGAATCCAACAAAATTATAGAACACGTGCAAGAAGCTCAATCACCTCTGCATGTATTGCCGAATATGGAGATTGAAGACATAAGAGTCAATTATGTTTTCAAGAATAAGATTGATCTAAAATATACACTTGCGAAAACGCCATCAAGAAACACTTTCAGTATAGAATTGAAAAATCATGTTCAGAAGCATTTTGGGCAAAATGCATAGATGACAATTGTGGCTAGTATATACGTGCAAGAAGCTCAAAAGTATCAGACTACTTTAGAGTTATAAAGTACCATAAACACCACACATGCTCCTTAAATCACAGAAATTTTGAAAATAGACAAGCAAGTGCAAAAGTCATCAGTAGTTACTTCAAAGAGAAGTTTCGTGACCCAGGATCAACCTATCGACCAAGGAAAATAATACGAGACATGAGAGATGAACATGGGGTAGGTGTAACGTACAATAAAGCATGGAGAGCAAAAGAACTTGCAGTTGATGATGTTAGAGGGTCAAATGAGGAAAGTTATGCATTGTTACCTTCATATTTGTATATGCTAAAGTTGTCCAACCCAGGAACTATCACAAGAGTATGTAAAGATGAAGAAAATAGGTATGAATAATATTTATGATTTGCATTCCTATATTCAGGGCTTTACTGTTCACAATCCATACCTTACATTTCTAGGAATTTGTTGTTTTTTTCTTTAAATTTTATAGGTTTAAATACATGTTTATTGCTTTTGGTGCTTCATTGGATGGATGGAAACACTGTAGACCAGTTATAGTGGTAGATGGAACATTTTTAAAGACAAAATATGGAGGTACACTATATGCAGCTTGTGTTAAAGATGGAGACAATCAAATTTTTCCGCTCGCCTTTGGAATTGGGGATTCAGAAAATGACAATGCATGGATATGGTTCTTTATAAGACTAAAAGAAGCAATAGGAGATCGAGAAAACTTGTGCATAGTATCTGACAGGCATAAAAGCATCAAAAATGCAGTTGAACAAGTGTATCCTGGTGTATATCATGGAGTTTTTCTTTATCATTTGAAACAAAATCTAAGGACTAAGTTTAGGGGATTACATGTGCATGCCATATTTGAAACTGCTTCAAGAGCGTACTCAGTTCAAGAATATTATTCTGCCATGGCTGAATTACAGAAAATTAGCCCTGAAATGACCAGTTATCTTTTGGAAGAAAAAACCAGAAAAATGGGCTCGACCATTCTTTCCAACGAAAAGGTATAACATTCTTACAAGTAACATTGCCGAATCTATAAATGCAGCAATTGTGCATGTGAGAGAATTTCCTATAACATTGTTAATAGAAGCTATAAGAGAGATGCTTCAAAGATGGTTTTCAACAAGAAAAGAAGCAGCAATCACCCAATTTATTGAAGTGACAAAATGGGAAAATGATGAAATGGAGATCAAACTTGATGTGGCATTTCGAATGAAGGTATGTTATTAAAGTTACGTTTATTTTCTTTTTGTTCGGCTTTTAAATTTATTTCTTAATAATTGTATTGTTTCACAGGTAGATGTAATTGATGCAATGAAATCTAGTGTCACATATGGTGATCGAGTATTTGTTGTCGACTTGGAACAACATATGTGCACATGTAATGAATTTCAACTAGAGGGAATTCCATGTGCACATGCTATTGCAACAATTGAAAGCAAGTACTTGGACAAGTACAAATTTTGCTCAAATTGGTATAAAAATTCTATTTTGAAAGAGACTTATGCAGGATCAATTAATCCTCTTCCAGATAAAGTTGATTGGAGTGTCCCAGATGAAATTAAAGAAGATAGCATGAAAGCTCCAAAATTCAAAGTAAAACAAGGACGTCCTAAGAAAAAAAGAATTCCATCAACAGGAGAATTTTCCAAGCATGTTCGAACAGTCAAGTGTGGAAATTGTGGAATATTGGGACATAATAGAAAGAATTGTAAAATCCAACCAATTCTAAAAGAAGGATAACATTGAGTTGTGAATTGCATATATATATATCATGATCATTGAGATTGATTATTGTCCTTGAGTACAATGCATTATGCATGAAAGCATGAACTGTTGTTATCTGTTGTAGTCTAAAGACTATAAAGATGCAATGTTATACATATTTGTTGCGTTGTGGACTTGTGGATAAGAATGTTTATACATTTATTAAAGTACATCTTGTTTTTTATTATATTATTATCTATTTAATTTATGAAAAATAAGAATTGATATTAGTGAGAGGTGAAATTGACAGAAAAATGTTATAAAAGATTATAGATTATCATCTAGAAATTATGACAAATTTATCGATTAATCTTATTTATTTAAGGCTTGCAGTTTAAATTTTTAGGCAAGGTGTTTAAATTTAAAGCTTAGGGGTTTAAAATTAAAGTTTAGTGGTTTAAATTTAAAACATAGTTGGTTAAATAGAGTTGGATTATAAATAAAGCTTAATGGATAAAAATTTGATACCATTTAGCCTTGTGGTTCAAAATTTGATTCTATTTAGCCATGTGGTTCAAAATTTTATACCATTTGCATTGTGGTTTAAAGTTTTAGGAAAATGGTTTACATTTAAACCTTAGTGGTTTAAATTTAAAGCTTAATGGTTTAAATTCTTAGGCTAGTGGTTTAAATTTAAAACTTAGTTATTTAAAGAGACTTGGATTATAAAAATAGCTTAATGGATAAAAAATTTAAATTTTGAGTTCAAAATTATATGTTATTTATCTCCCCGTGGCGCATGGCACCTTTAGACAATAGAGCCGCGTCGCTCAGAATGAAAGAAAAAAATGGCAATTTAAATCACTGTGCGCCTGATAAGGTCATTTTTGGATTAATATTTGTTAAGTTTTTCTATGCTTGGATGGTGTTATGATAGCATTTTTAATAGTTTTCACTAAGTTTCGTGATTCTACAACATATTTTCTATGTTGCGTTTTATGATGATTAATCTGACATTTTGATGGCAAGTGTAGTTAAAATAAAGTTTTAGGAGTATTCAAAGCTTTCAGGATTGAAATGTGGAAGTGGTGGCAACGTGGAAGCTATCTAAGATCAAGAATTGAATAAATTGGAGGTAGGCCGCGGCTCATAAAACTCAGGCCGCGACACTTTAAATGGAAATTGCACTTTCAGAATTTTTTCTTCCAGACAGGCCACTGTGCATAAAACTCAGCCCGCTGCCTATGGTGCCAGGCCGCTGCGCGTAATTTCCAAGCCGCTGCCTGAGGGACAGATTTAGGCACAGATTTTGTTCTAGGCCACGACTCACATTTTTTAGGCCGCGGCTTGCGACATCGTTTTCAGATTTTTTATTACTTTTTAATTAGAATTTAATTGAGACTATAAAGGATGATTAGGGTTAATTTGAGAGGGATCTTTATTACGGTTTTAAGAGAGAAAAAGACTGAGAGAGGGCTGAAGAGATGACTACAAGACTACACTACTTTTGTTCATCAATCTAGTTTCTTTTCTTCCCTTAATCTCTTTAATTTTAATTATAAATATGTTTGTGATTATGATTACTATTATGGAGTAGGTTCTTTTTAGGTTAAGGGTTAATTCAAAACCCAAGACATGAATTCTTGATTATTGATAATGAATATTGTTCTTTAATTTCTCTCAATATTAGATTGTTTCTATTTTTCCAATTGAATGTTATGAATCTTGTAATTTCTTGTTAGGTGGCCAACTAATTAAGGTTTTACATTGTTCAATTGTCATCTTAGAATTACTACTCATCTAATAGTTTAGGATTCTAAGTGTATGTGATAAATTACAATTGATAGTTATGTCAAAAGAATTGTTGATTGTGATGAAAAATAAAACCTAGGTTAAATGAATTATATGCTTCATTAATTTATTGCCTAGATTAACTTGTTTCCATAGGACTTAATGCTTTATCTAAGTTAAATAGATTGTATGCTTCATAGATTTATTGCTTAGATAAAAGAGTTAATTATTGAAGGCTTCGCCTTGATGACTTATAATAGGGAGACTGGGATAATTGACTGCTTCAGCGTTATCTGCGGGGTTAATAGTTTAATTGAGAAATTGGAATAATATTTATTATTAGTGATTAGGAATGATTGTTGAGGGTGGAGATTAACCTTTAACTTCTTCTTAATATCGTAATATCAATCTTTAATTGCTTTCTAGTTTATGCTATTTAATTTTGAGTTAAAAATTAAAATCCCCTTTTAAGTTTTAGTGTTAATTATTGAATAATAAAGTGAACGATAGTCCTCGTGGGTTCGACCTATGCTTGCTATTATACTGAAATAATTGGAAGTATTGAAAGAAAAATCATTGTTAAATTTGTGTGGTATACGACAGCCATCAGCGCCGCAACTCTAATTTATTTGGGCCGCGGCGCACAGTTCGTACCTTTAATAATATATATAATATATTTTTTTTGCCAATCACAACTTCTTGTCTAATTTTTTTACCAATAAAGAAATTAGGTTTAAATTTAATAATAATAAATTTAAATTTAAAGAATAGGGGTTTAAATTTAAAATGTAATGATTAAAGAGAGTATGTTTATGATTTAAGCCTAACGGATTAAACCTTAAACCTTGTGGATTAAATTTTAATGTCATTTAAGTTTAGTGGTTCATAGCTTAAGCCATTTGAGGCTTGCGGTTTAAATTTCTAGGCAAGGGGTTTTAATTTAAAGCTTAGGGGTTTAAAATTAAAGTTCAGTGGTTTAAATTTAAAGCTTAGGGGTTTAAAATTAAAGTTCAGTGGTTTAAATTTAAAACATAGTTGGTTAAAGATAGTTGGATTATAAATAGAGCTTAATAGATAAAAATTTGATACCATTTAGCCTTGTGGTTCAAAATTTGATTCCATTTAGCCATGTGGTTCAAAATTTGATGCCATTTGCATTGTGGTTTAAAGTTTTAGGAAAGTTGTTTACATTTAAACCTTAGTGGTTTAAATTTAAAAAATTGTGGTTTAAAGAAACTTGGATTATAAGTAGATCTTAATGTATAAAGATTTGATTCAATTTAGCCTTGTGGTTCAAAATTTGATGCCATTTAGCATTGGGGATCAAAATCTGATGCTATTTGGATTGTGGTTTAAAGGTTTAGGCAAGTGGTTTAAATTTAAACCTCAGTGGTTTACATTTAAACTTAGGGGTTTAAATTTAAAACATTGAGGGTAAAAGAGACTTGGATAATAGTTAGAGCTGAATGTTTAAAAATTCATAAATTGTGGTTCAAAATTTGATGTTATTTAGCCTTGTGGTTCAAAATTTGATACCATTTAGCCTAGTGGTTCAAAATTTGATGCCATTTGGTTTGTGGTTTAAATTCTTAGGCAAGTGGTTTAAATTTAAAGCAAAACAGTTTAAAATTAAAGCTTAGTGGTTTAAATAGACTTGGATCATAAATAGAGCTTAATGGATAATTTTTCTAAAATCGGGATTAAAATTTGATGCCATTTACCCCGCCGCGGCGCACAGAACCTTTAGACATTAGAGCCATGACGCTCAAAATGTAACAAAAAATGGCAATTGATGTCACTGTGCGCCGCCACTCTAATTTATTTGGGCCGCGGCGCACAGTTCATACCTTAAATAATATATAATTTTTTTTTTGCCACTAACAACTTCTGGTTTAAAATTTTTGACCAATAAAGAAATTAGGTTTAAATTTAAAGCTTAGGGTTTTAAAATTAAAGTTTAGTGGTTTAAATTTAAAAATAATTGGTTAAATAGAGTTTGATTATAAGTAGAGCTTAATGGATAAAAATTTGATACCATTTACCCTTGTGGTTCAAAATTTGATTCCATTTAGCCATTTGGTTCAAAATTTTAGGGAAGTGGTTTAAATTTAGAGCTTAGAGGTTTAAAAATAAAACATTGTGGTTTAAAGAGACTTGGATTATAAATATAGCTTAATGGATAAAAATTTATAAAATATGGATAAAAATTTGAAGCCATTTAGCCTTGGGGTTCAAAATTTAAGACATTGTTGTTTAAGGAGACTTGGATTATAAATAGAGCTTAACAGAAAAATTTATAAATTATGGTTTAAAATTTGATTCCATTTAGAGTTGTGGTTCAAAATTTGATGCAATTTAGCATTGTGGATCAAAAATTTGATGCATTTTGGATTGTGGTTTAAAGTTTTAGGCAAGTGGTTTAAATGTAAAGCTTAATGGTTTAAAATTCATAACATTGAGGGTAATAGTAATAGACTTTGATTATGAATAGAGCTGAATGGATAAAAATTCATAAATTGTGGATCAAAATTTGATGATATTTAGCCTTGTGGTTCAAAATTTGATGCCATTTGGCTTGTGGTTTAAATTCTTAGGCAAGTGGTTTAAATTTAAAGCTTAACTGTTTAAATTTAATGCTTAGTGGTTTAAAGAGACTTGGATTATAAATAGAGCTTAGTGGATAAATTTTTTTAAACTGAATTCAATATTTAATGCCATTTCACTCGCCGTGGCCCATAGAATCTTTGAAAATTAGAGCCGTGGCGCGCAGAATGTAAGAAAAAATGGCAATTTGAATTCACTGTGCGCCGCGGTGCAAAGTTCATACAATTAATAATTTATAATTTATTTATTTTTTTCCAATCACAACTTCTGGTCTAAATTTTGGACCAATAAAGAAATTGGGTCTAAATTTAATGATAATATATTTAAATTTAAAGGATAGGGGTTTAAATTTTAAACGTAATGATTAAACAGAGAATGTTTATGTTTTTAGCCTAAAGAATTAAAACTTAAACCTTGTGGATTAAATTTTGATGTCATTTAAGTTTAGTTGTTCATAGCTTAAGCCATTTAAGGCTTGTAGTTTAAATTTCTAGGCAATGGGTTTAAATTTTAAGCTTAGGGGTTTAAAATAAAAGTTTAGTGGTTTAAATTTAAAACATAGTTGGTTAAAAGAGTCTTGGATTATAAATAGAGCTTAATGGATAAAAATTTGATACATTTAGCCTTGTGGTTTAAAGTTCAAGGCAAGTGGTTTAAATTTAAACCTTAGTGGTTTACATTTAAAGCTTAGTAGTTTAAATTTAAAACATTGAGGGTAAAAGAGACTTGGATTATAAATAGAGATGAATGGATAAAAATTCATAAATTGTGGATCAAAATTTGATGATATTTAGCCTTGTGGTTCAAAATTTGATGCCATTTAGCTTAGGGGTTCAAAATTTGATGCCATTTGGTTTGTGGTTTAAACTCTTAGGGAAGTGGTTTAAATTTAAAGCTTAGCGGTTTAAATTTAAAACATTGTGGTTTAAAGAGACCTGGATTATAAATATAGCTTAATGATTAAAAATTTATAAATTATGGTTCAAAATTTGAAGCCATTTAGCCTTGGGGTTCAAAATTTAAGTCATTGTTGTTTAAAGAGACTTGGATTATAAATAGAGCTTAACAGAAAAAATTATAAATTATGGTTTAAAATTTGATTCCATTTAGAGTTGTGGTTAAAAATTTGATTCCATTTAGCCATGTGGTTAAAAATTTGATGCCTTTTGGATTGTGGTTTAAAGTTTTAGGCAAGTGGTTTAAATTTAAACCTTAGTGGTTTAAATTTAAAGCTTAATGGTTTAAAATTCATAACATTGAGGGTAAAAGAGACTTTGATTATGAATAGAGCTGAATGGATAAAAATTCATAAATTGTGGATCAAAATTTGATGATATTTAGCCTTGTGGTTCAAAATTTGATGCCATTTAGCTCAGGGGTTCAAAATTTGATGCCATTTGGTTTGTGGTTTAAATTCTTAGGCAAGTGGTTTAAATTTAAAGCTTAACATTTTAAATTTAATGCTTAGTGGTTTAAAGAGACCTGGATTATAAATAGAGCTTAGTGGATAATTTTTTTTAAACTGAATTCAATATTTAATGCCATTTCACTCGCCACGGCCCACAGAATCTTTGAAAATTAGAGCCGCGGCGCGCAGAATGTAAGAAAAAATGGCAATTCGAATTCACTGAGCGCCGTGGCTCTATTTGTTTTGGGCCACGGCGCACAGGTCATACAATTAATAGTTTATAATTTTTTTTTCCAATCACAACTTCTGGTCTAAATTTTTGACCAATAAAGAAATTACGTTTAAATTTAATAATAATATATTTAAATTTAAAGGATTGGGGTTTAAATTATAAATGTAATGATTAAACAGAGAATGTTTATGTTTTAAGCCTAAAGAATTAAAACATAAACCTTGTGGATTAAATTTTGATGTCATTTAAGTTTAGTTGTTCATAGCTTAAGCCATTTAAGGCTTGCGGTTTAAATTTATAGGAAATGTGTTTAAATTTTAAGCTTAGGGGTTTAAAATAAAAGTTTAGGGGTTTAAATTTAAAACATAGTTGGTTAAAAGAGTCTTGGATTATAAATAGAGCTTAATGGATAAAAATTTGATACCATTTAGCCTTGTGGTTTAAATTTTAAGGCAAGTGGTTTAAATTTAAAGCTTAGTGGTTTAAATCTAAAGCTTAGTGGTTTAAATTTAAAACATTGAGGGTAAAAGAGACTTGGATTATAAATAGAGCTGAATGGATAAAAATTTATAAATTGTGGATCAAAATTTGATGATATTTAGCCTTGTGGTTCAAAATTTGATGCCATTTAGCCTAGGGTTTCCAAATTTGATACCATTTGGTGTGTGGTTTAAATTCTTAGGCAAGTGGTTTAAATTTAAAGCTTAACGGTTTAAATTTAATGCTTAGTGGTTTAAAGCGACTTGGATTATAAATAGAGCTTAATTGATATATTTTGATGCCATTTGGATTGTGGTTTAAATTTTCATGAAAGAAGTTTAATTTTAAAGTTTAGGGGTTTAAATTTAAAGCTTAGTGGTTTAAATTTAAGACATTGTGGTTTAAAGAGACTTGGATTATAAATATAGCTTAATGGATAAAAATTTATAAATTATGGTTCAAAATTTGATTCCATTTAGCCATGTGGTTCAAAATTTGATGCCATATGGTCTGTGGTTTAAATTTTTTTGAAAGAGGTTTAATTTTAAAGCTTAGGGGTTTTAATTTAAAGCTTAGTGGTTTAAATTTAAAACATTGTGGTTTAAAGATACTTGTATTATAAATATAGCTTAATGGATAAAAATGTATAAACTATGGTTCAAAATTTGATTCAATTTAGCCATGTGGTTAAAAATTTGATGCCATTTGGTTTGTGGTTTAAATTTTTAAGGAATTGTTTAAATTTAAAGATTATCGGTTTAAATTTAAAACATTGTGGTTTAAAGAGACTTGGATTATAAATAGAACTTAATTGATATAAATTTATAAATTATGGATCAAAATTTGAATCTATTTAGCCTTGTGGTTCAAAATTTTAAACATTGTGGTTTAAAGAGACTTGATTTATAAGTAGAGCTTAACGGATAAAAAATTATAAATTATTTTTCAAAACTTGATGCCATTTAGCATTGTGGTTCAAAATTTGATGCCATTTAGCCTTGTGGTTCAAAATTTGATGCCATTTGGATTGTGGTTTAAATTTCTTGGAAAGTGGTTTAAATTTAAAGCTTAGGAGTTTACAATGTTACTTGTTCAAGAAAAATAATGGCTATTTAAATTTTTAGACAAACAATTTACATTTAAAGGTTAGGGGTTTAAATATAAAGCTTAGTAATTTAAATTTAAAACATTGTGGTTTAAAGAGACTTGAATTATAACTAGTGCTAACCCTAGCATTATGCAATGTTTCTTGTTTAGGAGAACAAAAAAGACAAAATTTTAAAGAAGGAATTGTTGTTTAACCATGCTCCAATACAAGTGTTGAAGGAATTGTTGTTTAGTCTATATATGCTTCATCCTGTCAAATTTGAGATTCTGGTATGAGAAGAAATTTACATCATTGATAATCATATCGTAATATAGTTTGCACTAGAAACATTCTCTGCTCCACTTAGCATAAACATCTCATTATTATCTGTCAATACATATAAACTACCTCATTCATTAAAGACAAGTTGCTTACAAAAGCACTTGAAGACTTGGCGGTAATAGTACCACTTGGGAAGTAATTCTCATTGGTAAACTCATATGGTAAGTGTGACAGTTAGAATCCCGTGATCCGTAAGGGGAAAGACTGGGTAAGCTGTGCAATCCCACACCACCTGGGGAAGGTCAAGTGTGATGATTCTAAGACTGTGTAGGTATGGGACTACACAGTTGAAGAGGGCTTAAATGGATTGATGGGTACTACCTATATCAACAAGATGCATTTTCTTTTCGGTAGCCCATCACTTGAGAACTCCAAAGTTAAGCGTGCTTGACCTGGGGTAATCTAGGGATGGGTGACCTCTTAGGAAGTTTTCCTAGGAAGCGTGCGAGTGAGGACAAAGCACGCTGGAAACACTTGTGTTGGTTTGTAGGGCCAGTCGTCATTCCAGAAAGCAGCCATAGTGACGTGGGGCGTCACAAATGGTACTGCCGAACCTAACTAATGAGTCAGGATGGCCTTAGCATGTTCAACGCAAGCCAATAAAGATTAGATCTAATCGACTTTCTGCATTGAATGACTCAAAGAGCATTAATGCCGGACCGACCTCAAGGTCGATGAATATTATAAGCGCTTGAAGGCTAGTGGCTTACCTAGCAGCCACTCTTCCATTTGAATTAGTGACTTGCTTGTCAGTCACTCAGTATGGTTTACCAGAACCTGTTGAAGGCTAGTGGCTTATCTAGCAGCCACTCTTCCATTTGAGTTAGTGACTTGCTCGTCAGTCACTCAGTATGGTTTGCCAGAACCTCAAGTGATATTCACTCATTTTTTTGAAAGCTATGAGATCTGTGTGATTATAATGATAATCATTTGATGATGTTTACATATAATGCAATGTTTTCTTGCTGGGCTTTGGCTCATGGGTGCTATGTGGTGCAGGTAAAGGAAAAGAAAAGCTCACCCAGCCTTGAGTGGAGAGCTTAGGTGGTGATGTGTACATATGCGGCCGCTTGACCACCACGGCCAGGGAGTTCTCAGAGGAACTAGGGGGTTTACCCTATTTTTGCCGCTTAGGTCGGCGGGGTTTATAATTTTGGAACAGTAGTGACCTTTTTGAGTTGTAAATAACTTGTAAATGTTCTTGTGGGCCCATGAACAGTTTTATGTATCAAATAAAACTTATCCTTTCCTTTTTATTGGTTTTCACCTTAACCTGTTAATAACACTTAGAACATGTTTTAACCAAAGGACTCAGGCAATGAGTCAAATTTCCGGTTCACCGTAACTGTTCTGGGGTAACCAGGGCGTTACAACTTGGTATCAGAGCTGTAATGACCCAACTACTCTAGACTTTGGACCATTAACGAAAACTATACATAGACCCTAATCTTTAATAGAACTTACAAGTGAAAAAGATCATACTTTATTAAAAACTTGTAAAAACCAATGTTAAAACTTACATAACTCAAAGCAGGATATGGGATCCCATTGTTTTAAAAAGAAAACATATCTTAATTGAAATGAAAAGAAATTACATAAATAGGTGCGGAAAAATTACACATAAACCATAAATAAAAGACTACATCCTCGAAATCGAACTCTCGACTCCTTGAATCCATTCATCACCGATACACATTACCCAAGCGTCCACGAATCTTACCCGCCACTATAGCTATTTTCCTGCACATATAAACAAAAAGGAATGAGCCTAATGCCCAGCAAGGAAAATCTACCACATAGTTCATATACATAAAATTTCATAAGAAACATAAAAAAACATAACATAACACTTATATCATACACATACTATAATGGCCATTATTACTTGGGGTCCCATAGACTAAACAAGTCATATGCCCATTAGATTAGTGGGGTCCTACTAGCTAAGTAGGTCATATGACCATAATCTGTTTGAGGCTTGTTAGTCATATGGGTCATATGCCCAAGCCTACATACATACATATCATAACACATTTCATAACATAAAAACATAAGAGAACACATATAAAACATATAACATATAGATTCTATCCTATTTTCCTTACCAAAATACCGGGATAAGAGGACAGAGGTGGGACTTTGGAACACTCCTAAGAACCATTTGAAAAAGAGTGAGTATAGAGAAGAAGAGAAATGAAAGGAATGGAAGGACTAAACCATTGAGAAAAATACTTACCAAAAACTTATGTGCGAGATCTTAGATTTCCTAACCAAAATAAGAATAAGGTTAGAATAAGTAGAAGATTATGAGAACTTTTAAAGAAAAGGTACAAAAACGAACTAGAGTTTGGGTTACCTTGAAGACTTGTAAGATCAATCTAAACCTCGAACTGAAATACTATAAAACCTTACTTCCCTCAGTGTTTGATAAGCTTGTGATGATCAAGCTTATGATTCCCAACCCAAGTGTTTACACTCTCACACTCACCTAGCAACTTGCAGCCTCTGAACTTAGAGCAAAAGATGAATAATGGCTGGGTACTAGGTCCTATTTATAGAGTTTAGGAATGAAAGGATCTTAATTTTACTTGAATAAAAATAATGGCTTTTTAGGTGAAAATAATTTGAATAATCGTTCAGCAGAGGCTGAAGACTCGTTCAAAAAGGTGCTGGACTTATCAAGAGGTTGAATGGAAAACGAATTCATAAGCATTCAAAATATGCTGAAGGAGGCGATATATCGCCTCGACCATTATGCCCGAGGCAAACGTGCATCGTTTCGTGTTTTCCGTATTTACATGCTGCGATATATCGCCCCCTATAGCTGCGATATATCGGCATTCACTGATTATTTAAACACGAAATTACACATTTTTAGCTTAATTCAAATTGAGTAAACAACCTTGACTAAGCCCTTAAACGTATTCAAAGCTGCTGACTGACCTTAGAGCATTTAAACTTTACCCTTATTAAATTAAATCCTCAAAATACTTAATCCTTAATCACCCATACATAACATGTGCTTAAAATCCTATTGGTTCTTATCCAAACCTTATAGTATAATAAATATTATCCTTAATATCAGTCATATTAATCAAACCTTAGGTTAAAATTAATATTCTTAAACTATAGGTTAAACTTAGAAAATCTACAAGTACTACTATGAGTGTCCAAATAAGTCCCGGTCTGAACCAAAAATCCACAGTCATAAAGATAATACTATAATTACTATAATACTACTATCTAATTAGCTAAGTAAATTTCTTGGACTCTACAAGAGCCTTGACCCAGCCGGAAGTGTGGCCGACGGGGACGTCGGGCTCGTAAGGGGGGGGGGTGATTGTGACAGTCAGAATCCCGTGATCCGTAAGGGGAAAGACCGGGTATGCTGTGCAATCCCACACCACCTGGGGAAGGTCAAGTGTGATGATTCTAAGACTGTGTAGGTATGGGACTACATAGTTGAAGAGGGCTTAAATGGATTGATGGGTACTACCTATATCAACAAGATGCATATTCTTTTCGGTAACCCATCACTTGAGAACTCCAAAGTTAAGCGTGCTTGACCTGGGGTAATCTAGGGATGAGTGACCTCCTGGGAAGTTTTCCCAGGAAGTGTGCGAGTGAGGACAAAGCACGCTGGAAACACTCGTGTTGGTTTGTAGGGCCAGTCGTCATTCCAGAAAGCAGCCATAGTGACGTGGGGCATCACAGTAAGTTTATTATATCAAGCATAAAAATTCCCATCTTTCAATAAAAAAAGCTGAATCCTTCCTCTAAAAAAGTTGGTACTTGAGTCCCTTGAAGAGACCACATCTCCCTTTTCCAATACTTATGTTGGTAGCAAAGGGTCAGTGGGGCGTGACTAAAACTTTCCCATATCTTCTTTAACTTTCTATTGACAAGAACAAAGTTACCAGTATCATTGAAAAATAACTATATCTACCTAACATATAAGGGGGTCAGAGTTCCACAACTCTTGATTTCGAGGGTTAGTGAGCAATAAAAACATTCTTAAAACAAAAAGTATTGAGAACCATATTTTGTTCTTGTGATCACACATGACACAAGTTTTCTGCTGGAGTTTCATGACCGTGCTTCCTCTTGCACCCATGATCCCAAAATTCTATGGCCATCTTCCTTCTCATATCAACAACATTGTTTGGACCAATTTTGAATGGAGACATCCCCATCATTAACAACTCATCCATTTTTATCACGTAAATACCACAATCAAACCTGCAAATTGGTAAAAACAAAATTCAACAGAAAAAATTGAGGCGAAAAGAAAAACGCAGCATACAAAGTAATTGAGTCTTAACAAACTCACGTGTTATTCTGAAAAGGAGTTTCAACCCATGAGACCGTAAAATCCTCGCACCTAGGTGCATAATGTTTACGTTTTTCATGGAAGCCCAAATAATCCAAAATGAAAAGAAGAATTCTGCAATATTTCTTCACGTGTCTTTCAACATCTTCATTATTGGGACTATTAAATGAGTCATAGATATAGATAATCTTTTTATCTATATGTAAAACTCCTAAGCTCCAATGATCTAAATAAATCCCCCTTCCTTGTGGAATAAGAAATGGCATGAAAACAAAGTCAACTTCAAACCATGACTTTCCAAATTTCAATATTTTTCCCAGAATGAAATCAATAATAGCCTTCATTTTGGGACATGGATGCTTTATCCTTTTATGTTGATCATTCTTTTTTACATTTGAAATCATCTTCCTTAAATGAGCTTCATCACAACTAATTAGGGTCATGTAGTGATCAAAAACACAACTTGTTGTAGTACACTTTCGAAATGAAGGATAACAAGTATGAGACAATGCCTTCTTTCGCAAATAGTAAAAAGATATATCAATATGCTGCAAAAATAATATGGAAAAAAGCATAAAATATATAATACAAATATAACATAACAAAATTGAAAATGAAAACAATCTTAAGTATGCACAATATAATAATAAATGCTAGATAGTATAAAATCTTACATCGTTATTGATGAGACCTTCTGCATCACACAAATCAAAGAACCACTTTTTATTGTCAATTTCTATTCCTCCCAATGATAAAGGTGATTTTAATTTGGCATGAAATGCAGCATATGGAGATGCTTTATTTCTACAAAATCAACAAACATTTATAAAAAGATTTAAATAAAATAATAAAAAAATTGAAAAAAAAACAAACGCAATTCATTTACCTTTTCTTATTCATATCATGAGTGTACCACTCCAAGAAGAATGAAGTTGCTTCTGAATAAGGCATAACTTCATATTCACTCTCAAATGGAAATTTGCCTAAGAAATGACAAGTATTCTTTGCCTTTGTAGAGTTCATAGAAGAACAAAGCAATTCACTTGGTTCCACAATAGTTGTCATAGATGGTGGGGAAGCCATGATTGCACTTGAATTGCCATGATCACTTTTCATTTGCTTAACTTCTTTTTATTTTTTTTGTTCTTCTGTTCCTCTCAAGTTCTTTGCAATATTTTCTTCCTTTTGATATAATTTTTTATTGACAACCTACATATGAAAAAAATCAGCAACTACAATTAAAAATAAAAAATAAATTAACACATGTTTATGCAAGTATAATCAAATTCAAAGTTTATACTTGTGGGGCACTTTTTAGAATTGACAGAGAAGGAGGAATGCATTTTGGATTGCTAGGAATGATCTCGCCAGTTGATAAATCACTTATGAATACTTTCAAAGCCTTTTGTGTAGAAGGTTTTTTTATTTTCTCTAAAATTTTAGAAATATTTGGTGGTTGCTTGCCATGTATTCTCCTCTTATTATAATTTTCTCTTTGTTCAATAGGGGCATTGCTTGCAAAATATATGCATTCATACAAATAATAAAAGATGAAAATTAAAAACATGATAATTAAATGAAATTTAACACAAAACTTTATTGAAAAATAGATAATATTTTAAATTTGTACCTTTGGTTGAGGAACACATTCAGGACTACTTAGAAGGATTTCACCACTTAACAAATCATTTATGCATGCTTGCAAATCCTCTTGCGCAGATAACTTTCTTGTTTTCTCTGAAACTTTGGAATCTTGCACATATTGCAATCGTTTTTTGCTTATCTCTTTCACTTGTTCTCCTTCTTCACGTATACATTTCTTTAAATCATCTTGTTTCGCAAATTTCTTAATTACTTGTTCATAATCTTCTATTTGTTTCTTCATGGCATTTGTATCTTTCGTTCTCTCATCAATTTGTGCCATGCATATGTTAATTTGACCAATTCCACTTTTAATTTCAACAATATCTTTTTTGATTTCAACGTTCTCCTCTTTGAGTTCCTAGGAAAAAAACATAGGTGATAGAACAAATTAGAAAAAAAAGTAAACAAAATATACTAAAATATAAACCGTAACTCCTAAACAAAAATGAAAAAAAAAAACAACATACATCATTAAATTAGGAAAAAATAGTAGATAATATAAAAATACCTTCAATATTGAAATAATTTCTTCATCAATTGAGCTACTTTTTGTCTTCTTACTCATCATTGAGGGGGGATTGTTTGCATCCATGTATACTCCTCTTTCAAGAATTACTGTGTTAGAAAACATACCATT
Organism: Humulus lupulus; assembly: GCF_963169125.1. Taxonomy (NCBI): domain Eukaryota; kingdom Viridiplantae; phylum Streptophyta; class Magnoliopsida; order Rosales; family Cannabaceae; genus Humulus; species Humulus lupulus. The sequence continues at coordinate 248,571,298 of NC_084793.1, forward strand.
AAGGTGTAATGACTCTTTTTCCGCACTAGATGGAGACAAACAAACATAATCAACCTATATACATAAAAATAAGAAAATCAATAAACAAAAAAAATTGTTAACAGGACAACAATTGAAATTAATTGAAGAAAAATATTAAATATATATATATATATGAATACGTACTTTTGATTTTTGGAAAACTTTAGATCAAATTGATCGGAGATTATTCACCTTAGTTGACTTCCAATTTAAGATTCTAGGGATTTTTGTACTTACACGAGCGCTAAACAAAGATCCCAATGATGGAATAACCTCATAACCCCACACTTGGAAAGCCACAGGGAAGCCGCACAACTCATAGTTGTTTTTTTGCAAATCCAAAACACTTGAAATACTCCCAATAGTTTCATTAAATGAACGACGACCCCATGGATAATTCTCAAACTTTTGTTCATCATCAACCAATTTCAGAACAAAATCATCAACAAACCTGTCACCTCTTTTACTTTCTAAAATGTTTTGCACAATATGTACTTTAGCTATCTTAATGGCATCTTCGTCATCTATTTTTGAAGACATGAGAAGGTTTTTCAAGTCATTTCTTGAGATTGATGATTTCCCGGAGAAGTACTTTTCCATTAACCTATTGGGTTGAACACTATCATCAACATCAGTAGGAAGCTGGGAACAATTTAGACCAGTTATTAGAGCAAATTCTTCAATTCCAAACTTTGCTCTTTTCCCTCCAAAGTTCATTTGGATGTCTTGTCTACTAGAGCTACCCTCCTCATGAAGAATTAGAGAATGAACAATCATGGAACAAACTTTTAGGTTACTATCAATATCTAAGAGAAATCCCAAGCATGAGTCCTTTAACTTTTCAAATTGAGCATCAGTTAGAGAATTCTCAATACAACGGAAATTGAGTTGATGATCTTGAAAATTAACTTTCATTTGATTCTTAGCAAAAATCAGCTTATTTGGACTTAAATTCTGCACATAAAAAAAAAATAGAAAACAAATAATTAAATCCAAAACATTATCTTCCTTTTTTTTTTAAGCAAAAAAAGAAACATAAATAAACAATGTAAAATTACCTTGAAAACATTCAATTTTTTTATGATAATAACCTGATTTCCTATTCTTCTTCATGATACGAGCTTTCTTTGCCATATCTTACATAAAAAACAAGCAAAAGGTACAAACAACATAATTTTAAAATAACACTTCAGGCTTTAAGTATATATAAAAAAAAGAATAAACAAAACACATAATATTAAAGACATTTTCATACATTTAATCATGGAATTTAATGCCCTATTAATATAATAATATTGAATCAAAATCACAAATTCTCAGGATTATACAAACTGCAATTTAGTTAAGACATTTTGTCAAACACTTACAAGGCATGAAAATCAATTCAACCAAAGAATAAAAAAAATCCTTATTCTTAATACTATACAATTGAATTTTAGTTGAAGCATTTTGTCAAACAGATACAATGCATGATAATGAACTAAATCAAAGCATTAAAATAATCATTATTGGATGCATGGATAAGTTAACTGAAACAATGAATACATATCTATATATATATACAACGAAAATAATACCTAATATATTTTACAGTTAGTTGCATCTGTTAACATTGTTAAATTTTAATTTTCAGTTAAGCTGGCAAAAAAAACACAAAATAAATTTACAAGGAAACATTGAAAATACCTTGTTAGAAGCTCAACTTCAGCATAAATTCCTCTAGTTAAGACTAATAACTACGAATATGGATGATAAAAAAAAGAATGGTTATCCTCATAAAGGGAGGGTCAAACCAATGCTATAAATGAAATGTTGAAAATGGAGAAGAAGATAATGAGTTTAGAGCTAAGAATGATTTGTGAAAACAATGAAGTTGGGATAGGAAAACATACAGGTTGAAATAGCACTTGAAAATATAAAAATAATACAAATACGTAAGTGGTTATAATATAGCACACTTTGGGCATGTGAAGAATGTGCCGTGGGTATTTGATCTAATCATCACGCCGCGGTGCGCAGTAAAAAGAAAGGCTAGAGCCGCAACGCGCAGGTGGCTTAAAAATAAAGCAATTTTATGTAGCTGTGCGCCGTGACTCATAAATATATGGGCCGCGGCGCACAGTGAACACATATTACAGAATATATAATTTTTTTTTTTGCCAATCACAACTTGGGGTCTAAATTTTTAACCAATAAAAAAATATGTTTTAAATTTTAAGTCTAGTATTTTAAATTTAAAGGGTGTTGGTTTAAATTTTAAACATAATGGTTAAAAACACAAAGTTTATGATATAAGCCTAAACGATTATAACTTAAAATTTGAGGATTAAATTTGGATGCCATTTAGGTTTAGGGGTTTAAATTTTAAGGCAAGTGGTTCAAATTTCAAGCCTCGTGGTTTAAATTTCAAACCTAGGGGTTTAAAGATACAAGGTTTATAATTTAAGCTTAAAAGGATAAAAAAAATTGTAAATTGTGGTTTAAATTTGATGCCATTTAAGCCTTGACATTTAAATTTATAAGTTGTTGTTTAAATTTTAAACCATTAGGCTCATATTTTAAGCCATTGAAGGCTTGTGGTTTAAATTTTCAGGCAAGTGGTTTAAATTTTAAGCTTTGTGGTATGCATTTAAATCTTAGTGGTTTAAATTTAAAATATTGTGGTTTAAGTGGTCTTAATTTATAATTAAGGCTTAATGGATAAAAAATTATAAAATTGTGGTTTAAATTTGATGCCATTTAGCCTTGGGGTTCAAAATTTGATGCCATTTGGTTTGGGGTTTAAATTTTTAGGCAAGTGGTTTAAATTTAAAGCTTAGGGGTTTAAATTTAAAACATTTTGGTTTAAAGAGAGACTTGGATTATAAATAAAGCTTAATGGATAAAAATTTATAAATTATGGTTCAAAATTTGATTCCATTTAGCCTTGTAATTCAAAATTTAATACATTTAGCCTTGTGGTTCAAATTTTTTAAGCAATTGGTTTAAATCTAAAGCTTAGGGGTTTAAATTTAAAGTTTAGTGGTTTAAATTTAAAAGGTTGTGGTTTAAAGAGACTTGGATTATAAATAGAGCTTAATGGATAAAAATTTGTAAATTGTGATTTAAATTTGATGCTATTTAGCCTTGCGGTTCAAAATTTGATGCCATTTGGTTTATGGTTTAAATTTTTAGGCAAGTGGTTTAAATTTAAAGCTTAGGGGTTTAAATTTAAAGCTCACTGGTTTAAATTTAAATCATTGTGGTTTAAAGAAACTTGGATTATTATAAGAGCTTAATGAATAAAAATTATATACCATTTAGCCTTGTGGTTCAAAATTTGATGCCATTTGGTTTGTGGTTTCGGGGTTTAACTGTTTTTTTACCTTTTCCAATCTAAAATCGAAGCACTCCATGAGTTTTAATGTGTCGTTCTTCCTATGATATGAAGTTGAATAGGCTCAATTATCTAGAATTCAAGTATGGTATTGTATGCTGGTAAATAACAAAACAGTTCAAATTCACTTCAGATTAAGTTAGAGAAGTTTACCATGTATTGGCTGCAACCCTGAATCGTATTCTTCCAAATCAAAGCTAGCCATCTGCAACCTGAAATCTAAGCTTTTTGGTGAAAACTGAGTATTATCATGACAATAAGATGAAATAGTCAGGGAATGTAGACATTATCATGACATCAGCTTTGTATTTTTAGTAGTAAGTTTCAAGATTTTAGTTAGACCAAACTAATACAAAGAAAGTATACGAAAAGGGTTTGAGACAAAGGCACCAATTAGAGAGAAAAAGCATAGAATAGAGCTAACATCAATTCAGAACCTAAAACTTTTTAAGCTCAATGCCTACTTAAAAACAAAGGAAAGGAATAATAATAATAATAATAATAATAATAATAATAATAATAATAATAATAATAATAATAGCACCAAACAAGACTCATCCAATTGTTTAATTCGAAGTTGCATTGCAAGTTTACAATCAATTTTATCTCCTGCCATACTAACTATACCTGAATTCGTCTTGTTTGAGCTAAAATTATTTTTCTTTCTTTCTTTCATTTTTCAGTAATTATCAAGCTTCAAGAAATTTTCTGTTCTGAAATTGATTTGAAATCTTTTATCTGAATTGATATAAAGCTGAAGTGAAAGCGGATTCAAGAGGATGAATAACATCTACATAACATAAATATATAACTCAGTTTCTGGCATAACCACTTGAGATTTTGGGATGCTGACAGCTAACTTGTATAAGGAAATTTGAAATCTGGGGTTGCAGGCATTGCATTTTTCAACAACTCCACCATATCAGACCTAACTTGGAGCAGAATTTAGCTGTTTTGTCATGAGAGAACACCATACATATTGGACAAATGAGCTTCTCTGGCTATTCCAGTTCATATCATAAATAATAAATTCAGGTCATTACATTAGCTTCTGCCCTCCTAGGCATCTAAAGTGAGAGACCTAGTTTAGTTATAAAAAGTAAAGAAAACAAAACATGTAAAAATGACCACAATTGCAGACATACAATTAACTAATGCTTGTCGTTTTCAAATGAATCTTCTTGTGAAGAAGTTGAGCTCATCATCTTCATGTGAAGAACTTCCTTTAGCCAAATGACTTCAGCAATAAGGGGAGATTCAACTCCTTTGAACACTTCTTTAGCACCCTCAATCAGCTCACCATCTTCATTCCTTGCTATCCAACCTATACCGAAACAGCCAACAAAATCAAACAAAGCAGCATCAACATTGATTTTGATTCTTCCTTGTCCTGCTTTAGTTGATTGCACCAATTTCTGAGATTCACTGACACTACCAAACAGATCCATCTCAATCTTGTCTTGGGCAGTCTTCCAATGATCAAAATAAGCTCTAGCCGAAGCCATTATCTCCTCTGCTGTCATCCTTCTCTCCGTGCACACCACTTCATTTCTAGCTTTCCAAAACATCCAACAAACCATGCCAATCAAGCAAGAGTTATCCAACCTTTTATTGCTTGACACAGAAACAAACCAGCTAAGAAAATCAGGCCAAGTTGGCCCAAAAAATATCTGATAAAGCAACAATAGATTGAAAAGATTAGCTTTCCAACTTATAGTGTAGCCATTTAATGAAATACAAAACCAGATTGAATTCTTCTTGAGTCTAAATCTGCTGCATAGTCAGATTCAACAAAGCCAATCACACTTGATGCATCAGTTTGGGAACCATTTACTAAACTTGTAGTAGAAGAACCCTTTAAATATCTCATTAGCCACTTGACAGCTTTAAAAATGCTCAATTCCTAGATTACTCATAAATCTTCTAAGAATACTAACCCCATGACATAGGTCTGGCCGAGTGCATACCATGAGGTACATGATACTTCCAACCATGCTGGTATAAGGAATCCTTTTCATATAGACTATATCAGCTTTAGGGATAGGAACTTGAGAAACAGAAAGTTTGAATTGTTGCCCAATAGGTGTACTTACAGCCTTAACATCAGAAAAAGCAAACCTCTTCAGTACCTTTGACATATACCCTTCTTGAGATAGCTTAAGTTTTATGTGATGCCTATTTCTAATTATTTCTATTCCTAAATTTTCTTAGCTGAACTGAGGTCTTTCATTTCAAAATCTCTATTCAACAACTTCTTTACTTTGTCTATTTCCCCAAGATTCTTGCTGGCAATTAACATATCATCTACATACAAGAGTAGATAAACAACAACCTTTGAATTTCTTCTTCCACTTGTTTTGAAAATGGCCTTTTAAATTTAAAGGTAAATGATATATATTTTAACCCTTGTTGTTTAAAGACACTTGATTCAAATAATAGATTTAAAATTTTTGATTGGCAAGATTTCTTTAATAAATAAAATTTGTCTTGTGAAAAAAAAAAACCTAAAAACCTCGCCCTACACTTAACATTTCACTTGTGCTTGTTCTTTTGCCAATTAATACAAACAAAGCATGAGACAAACTAAAAAAACACAAAAATAAAAAAACTAAATGAACAAAAAGGTCCTGTAAAATAAGTTTTGACCATATGATGTGGCATAATTAATGAGTTAAACAATGAACTAGTATGGGGGCTGCGGTGGATGTTGAGGATATGGTGGCTGGGAATTAAATGGTGGGCAAGTGGTGGCTGCTGAAAGAATATAGGGTCTTGTTGATTTTGGTCCCAGCGCCTAAGCAAAGAGTTGACATGTCTAGTGTGATCCGCATCATATTGACTAAGTGGGCATAGTACTACATCAAATGAAAATTTTGCCGATATATATAATCATTTTGTTGAATGATATGAGAGTTTTGTTGAGCTAAGAACTGCATATATGGATTTATAGGGGGAGTGATACGAACATGTGCATCCTCTGCCATAGGTTCAACCTCTTCTTCTTCATTCTCCTCTAGTATGGCACCTGCTAAATTAGCTCTTGCTAACCATTTACCAGTTTGTTCACCATATGCATTCACCATAGCAGCAGTAATAGTAGGAAGAGGCTTAACATAGAGGTCATCTGTCCATGTTGGAGTGCCAACTTTTTCACACAACAATGTAATAGTGGTTGCATGTCCCAAACCTCCTATTGTGCCTCCCCGTCCAAAATGTTTGAGGCTACTATTAATCAATTTGCCGATGTCAATTGTGTACCCCTCCATAATGGCATAAACAAGTAGTACACGCTCAAGAGTAATAGAGGATACATGAGAAACTGGAAGAATATTTGCACAAACAAAATAAGTCCAAGTAGTGGCTTCTTTTGTCATATCTGCTTTCATCAAATGTCGAGGTTGGCCATTAGACTTAACCCATTGAGAGCCTGGTTTACACACACGATTTATCACTGCACCAAAATCAATTTGTCCTTCTATAAATTTTACATACTGGTCCTCTTCAGGATCTAAGGTAACCAACTTGAAAATACCATTTATAGTATTAATATCTAAAGGCACCCATGTTCCACGAACAAAACATTTATGTTTGCGGTGCTCCGGAAGATTAGCATAAAATTATGTTACCAATTGTCGTCTTCCTCCATAAGGTACATGAACTAAAGTCTTCCACCCCCTCTGCTCAATATTAACAAGAATATTATTGTAAATTGGATCATCTTTTAGCCTAGAATCGAATTCCATGCCTCGTTCACCCAATACTTTCTTTGCTCGCATACTATCAAATCTCTTGTCAGCTTCTTCACTAACAAACTTATCTGAGTTAAACTTTGGATTTTTATCCCTAGAAGTAGAAGCTTCAGTGGATCCCTTTGATTTCTTTTTAGGAGCCATTTGCACAAGATATGACACAAAAATATTTCTTCAAAATCGCCTAAAAAATACAATACCAAAACAATGATGTCAAAACATTGTATAATCATCAACTAGGCATATTTTTATATTTATAATAACTCATATATTTAATATTGAATTGCCTAAAACAAAATTAGGGGTAATCAAAAAAGCAAGCAATAAGCTCACAACATATAATTCTCCAAGACATAAAAAGCAAGCAATGTGCTTTAATGTGTAATTATAAGGTGGAGACAGATCGTATGCTCACAACATATAATTCTTCAAGACATATAATTCTACAAGCAATCAATGAGCTCACAACATATAATTCTCCTAGACATAATTATGTTTCATATAATTTACAATTATCATCTTCTGCTTAGAAAATATCATAAAATGTAATTTGGAAGTAAAGAAAGTAGATTACTAGTATGATTCTTGAAAATTTGACATTATATTATGAATGCTTATGTATCATGATTGATCTTTGAGATACTAACGTTTTTAATTTCTCTATTGCAGCTTATATAGGAAATGGGTTCTTAGGTTCTGCTCTAAAAGACTGTTTATTATTATTCATTCGAATATATGAACATTTGTTTTGTTTTTTTATTAGTTTCAATGCTTTGAATCTTAGAAATCAAAGAAGCAATGCTTTCTTTGGTTTAAAGAATATATTCATGTAAAATATTTTTAATTTATCAGTGAAAGAGATTCTATAGCAACCTCAAATAATAACATACACAACGTGGATAGGAAAGTATTATTATTATTATTATTATCAAATAATTTGTTGTGGTGTGATAATAAAATATTGCAAAGATTTGGAGTTGTTCAGGGTAACAATAATAAAAACAATGAAGACGAAGTAAAAGCAATCATTACTCATAGTCTCATATCATATATATTGTTTTATACGATTCAATCAAACAATTTAAATTTTTTTTTTCTTCTTTGGTTTAAATAATCTAGAAAACTCAAATGTATTTTTCTCATTCAATACATGTTTGTCTCTTTTCGTTTCCTTATGCCACAACGTTGCATTTTAAACCTTTTCTATCTAGGCCAAAAATAATTAGGAGACCAAAAATAATGAAATCATGACATTGAACCTCATTGAGTCAATTTCACAAACACTTGGTGAGCACACTAATAAAACAACCTTCAATACATGATTTTAAAAAATGTAATGCCCAAAAACTTAGACATAAAATACAGTAAAAAACAAAAACTAAGAAACAAACAACAATTTAAACAAATATAAAAGTTCATCTACTAACAAAAAAACACCCCTAAAATTACTAACATCATAACATAAATTTTTTTTCTAAACAAAGAATATTCTTCAAACAAGATTTAATATAAGAATTATAATACATATACTTACTTGAAAATCTTCTTCAAAGATGACACACAAAAGTTGTAAACTTGGAAAAGATGATTGATCCCTAAAACTTTTTTTGGGTTGCTAGGGCTTTCAATAGATAAAGAAACGAAGACTTAAAATTATGAGGGAAAGATGGTAGGAAAGAAAAAAAAAACAATGTAGATGAGTTGTGTATGGATGAAAGATCAAAAGTACAGAAGAAAAGTAGATAATTTGAAAATAAGATGTTGGAATATGATGTTTTGAAATAATGAAGAAATGAGATTTAGAAATGTATATAAAAAGTAGATGGCTCGGGGTCGCGCCGTGGTACTCTATTATTGAGCTGCGGCGCGCAGACAAGGTAAGTTACTACAATTTTAGTGCCGCGGCGCCCAGCGAAGCTAAACTTTTTTTGCAATTTAGCGCTGCGGCGCTCAGCGACAACAAACTTATTGCAATTTTAGCGCCCTGTGGCTCTCTTTTCTTTACAGAGAATAAGTTGTAATGTTTATGAAATCTAGCTCCAAACTCCTTTTTATAAGTATGCCTGATTGAAATGGCGCACTATCTATAACAACGAGAAGTATCAAGCTTAGCCATCCTCCTGAGGCTAGTGCATATGGGATTGAAAGTAATCTAGGTCCTGTAGTCGACAACACCAATTACGTTATGATCAATCAATATAAACATTTTATGACCATATCTATTAATCATTTTGACATTGTTATTATTATTAGATATTTCTAGATTTTCTGATTCATTCGTTCGATTTGAGTATGGTTTAAATTTGATGCCATTTGGTTTGTGGGTTAAATTTTTTAGCAAGTGGTTTAAATTTAAAGCTCGAGGTTTAACTTTAATGCTTAGTGGTTTAAATTTAAAGCTTAGTAATTTAAAGAGACTTGGACTATAAATAGAGCTTAATGGATAAAAATTTGACAACATTTAGCCTTGTGGTTCAAAAATTGATTGAATTTTAGCCTTGAGGTTTAAATTTTAATGCCATTTGGTTTGTGGTTTAAATTTTTAGGTAAGTGGTGTAAATTTAAAGTTTAAGGGTTTAAATTTAAAGCTTAGTGGTTTAAATTTAAAATATTGTGGGTTAAAGAGACTTGGATTATAAATAGAGTTGAATGGATAAAAATTCATAAATTGTGGATCAAAATTTGATGATATTTAGCCTTGTGGTTCAAAATTTGATGCCATTTAGCCTAGAGGTTCAAAATTTGATGATTTTTGGTTTGTAGTTTAAATTTTTTGTCAAGTGGTTTAAATTTAAATCTTGGGGGTTTAAATTTAATGCTTAGTGATTTAAATTTAAAAGATTGTGGTTTAAAGAGACTTGGATTATAAATAGAGCTTAATGGATAATAATTTATAAATTGTGGTTTAAATTTGATGCCATTTAACCTTGTGGTTCAAAATTTGATGCCATTAGGTTTGTGGTTTAAATTTTTTGGCAAGTGGTTTAAATTTAAAGCTTGGGGGTTTAAATTTAATGGTTAGTGGTTTAAATTTGAAAGATTGTGGTTTAAAGAGACTTCGATTATAAATAGAGCTTAATGGATAATAATTTATAAATTGTGGTTTAAATTTGATGCCATTTAACCTTGTGTTTCAAAATTTGATGCCCTTAGGTTTGTGGTTTAAATTTTTTGGCAAGTGGTTTAAATTTAAATCTAGTTGGTTTAAATTTAATGCTTAGTGGTTTAAATTTAAAACATTGTGGTTTAAAGAGACTTGGAATATAAATAGAGCTTAATGGATAATAATTTATAAATTGTGGTTCAAAATTTGATTATATTTAGCCAAGTGGTTCAAAATTTGATTCCATTTGGTTTGTGGTTTAAATTTTTAGGCAAGTGGTTCAAATTTAAAGCTTAGGGGTTTAAATTTAATGCTTAGTGGTTTAAATTTAAAACATTGTTGTTTAAAGAGACTTGGATTATAAATAGAACTTAGTGGATAAAAATTTGATACCATTTAGCCTTGTGGTTAAAAAATATATGCCATTTTTCCTTGGGGTTAAAATTTTGATGCCATTTGGTTTGGGATTTAAATTTTTAGGTAAGTGGTTTAAATTTAAAGCTTAGGGGTTTAAATTTAAATCTTAGTGGTTTTAATTTAAAATATTCTGGTTTAAAGAGATTTGGATTATAAATAGAGCTGAATGGATAAAAATTCATAAATTTTGGTTCAAAATTTTATGTCATTTAGCTATGTGGTTGAAAATTTGATGTCATTTAGCCTAGGGGTTCAAAATTTGATTCCATTTGGTTTGTGGTTTAAATTCTTAGGCAAGTGGCTTCAATTTAAAGCTTAACGGTTTAAATTTAATATTTAGTGGTTTAAAGAGACTTGGATTATAAATAGAGCTTAATGGATAAATTTTTTAAAATTGGGTAATAAAAATTTGATGCCATTTATCCCGCCGCGATGCCCAGTAATTTTGTGAGTTAGAGCCGCAACGCTCAGAATGTAACAAAAAAATTGGCAATTGAAGTCACTGCGCGCCGCGGCTCTAATTTATTAGGGCCGCGGAGCACACTTTATACATTTAATAATAATATGTATAAGTTTTTTTTTTGGCCAATCACAACTTGTGGCCTAAAATTTTGACCAATAAAGTAATTTGGTTTAAATTTTAAGCCGAGTCAATTAAATTTAAAGGTTAGGGGTTTAAACTTTAAACGTAATTATTAAGCAAAGTATGATTATGTTTTAAGCCTAAAAGATTAAAACTTAAACCTTGTGGCTTAAATTTTGATGTCATTTAAGTTTAGTGGTTCAATGTTTAAGCCAATTAAGGCTTGCGGTTTAAATTTTTAGGCAAGTGGTTTAAATTTAAAGCTTAGGGGTTTAAAATTAAAGCTCAGGGGTTTAAAATTAAAACATTGTGGGTCAAAGAGACTTGGATTATAAATAGAACTTAATGGATAAAAATTTGATACCATTTAGCCTTGGGGTTCAAAATTTGATTCCATTTAGCCAAGTGGTTCAAAATTTGATGCCATTTGGTTTGTGGTTTAAATTTTTAGGCAAATGGTTTAAATTTAAAGTTTAGCCTTTTAAATTTAAAATATTGAAGTTTAAAGAGACTTGGATTATTAATAGAACTTAATGGATAAAAATTTATAAATTATGGTTCAAAATTTGATGCCATGTAGCCTTGTGGTTTAAATTTTTAGGCAAGTGGTTTAAATTTAAAGCTTAGTGGTTTAAATTTAAAACATTGTGGTTTAAAGAGTCTTGGATTATAAATAGAGCTTAATGAATAAAAAGTTATAAATTGTGGTTTAAATTTGATGCCATTTAGCCTTGTGGTTTAAATTTTTTTGCAAGGGGATAAAATTTAAAGCTTATTGGGTTAAATTTAAAACATTGTACTTTAAAAGGACTTGGATTATAAATATTACTTAATGGATAAATTTTTTTAAATTCGGTTCAAAATTTGTATGGATGAAAGATCAAAAGTATAGAAGAAAAGAAGAGAAATAAGATGTTTTGAAATAATAGAGAAATGAGATATTCAAATGTGTATAAAAAGATGGCTCGGGGTGGCACCGCGGCACTCTATTATTGAGCCGCGACGCTCAGTGAAGCCAAGCTATTTTCCAGTTTTAAGCGCCGCGGCGCACAGACACTATGAAACAAAAGAGCCGCGGCGCGCAGGGTAAAAGGAAAAATGGAATTTTGAATTCTCTGCGCACCGCGGCTCTATTTTATTTGGGCCGCGGCGCACAGATCATACATTTAATATTAATATAAATATTTTTTTTTCTTGCCAATCACAACATGAGCTCTAAATTTTTGACAAATAAAGAAACTTGGTTTAAAATTTAAGCCTATTTACTTAAATTTAAGGGCTAGGGATTTAAACTTTAAATGAAATTGTTAATTAGATTATGATTATGATTTAAGCCTAAAGGATTAAAACTTAAATCTTGTGGATTAAATTTTGATGCTATTTAAGTTTAATGGTTCATAGTTTAAGTCATTTAAGGCTTGCGGTTTAAATTTTTAGGCAAGTGGTTTAAATTTAAAGCTTAGCGATTTAAATTTAAAGCTTAGTGGTTTAAATTTAAGATATTGTGGTTTAAATAGACTTGGATTATAAATAGAGCTTAATGGAATTTTTTTTTATAAATTATGGTTCAAAATTTGAAGCCATTTAGCCTTGTGTTTCAACATTTTTAGGCAAGTGGTTTAAATTTAAAGCTTAGGGGTTTAAATGAAAAACATTGGGGTTTAAAGATACTTGGATTACAAAAGGAGCTTAATTGATAAAAAATTATAAATCGTGGTTTAAATTTGATGTCATTTAGCCTTGGGGTTCAATATTTGATTCGCTTTGGATTGTAGTTTAAATTTTTAGACAAGTTGTTCAAATTTAAAGCTGAGGGGTTTAAATTTAATGCTTAGGGGTGTAAATTAAAAACATTGTTGGATAAATAGACTTGGATTATAAATAGAACTTAATGGATAAAAATTTATAAATTTTGGTTTAAATTTGATGTCAATTAGCCTTGTGGATCAAAATTTGTGATGCCATTTAGCATTGGGGATCAAAATTTGATGCCATTTATATTGTGGTTTAAAATTTTAAGCAAGTAGTTTAAATTTAAATCTTAGTGGTTAAAATTTAAAGCTTAGTGGTTTAAATTTAAAACATTATACTTTAATTATAATGGATAATTGTCTTTTTTCAGAAACAATTATTATACAACAAGTATACTTCTCAATGAAATATAAATAGGCAAAAATTTCCATTGAATTACTATAACGATTTTTTGATTTGTTTGTTTACATTTTGTAATTACAAAACTCTACGTTATAGCAAAATGAAAGACTCTAAAATCTATAATCTTTGAAATTAAAACCAACAGTGCATTTCTATAATTAACCTAGGCATACATCTTCAGTCGGAGTTTCATATCGTTCATTCATGTGCTTGAAGTTTCCATGAACCCACAATTCTATTGCCATTTTCTTCTGCATAGAAAAAGCTTTATCTGGTCCAATTTCAAAAACTGATTTCCCCGCCATCAGTAATTCAACAAACTTTATGAGATAAATTCCACAATCAGTCCGGCAAACATAAAAAAAAATTATATCATAAGATTTTGAACAATAAAAAAAAACCACAATTAATAAAACTAATTTATATTTTAAAAACTTACATATTATCTTGAAATGGAGTTGGTTCCCATGAATACTCAAACTCCTGACAACCTGAAGTATATCCTTCTCTTTTTTCATGGAAACGAAAGAAGTAAAAAATATAAGGAAGAACTTGGCAATATTTCTGTAAAGTCCTTTTTTGGCTAACTTTATTTTAGACAAAATATTTTAAAGTTATTAAGGAAAATCAGTAGTATCTCCATATTGATTTTCGGTTTTATTTGGCAATATTTTCAGCTGGTTTTGTAATGTGAAAAGATCTTTAAGTGTGAATATATTTGTTGCCTTATTTATCTCAAAAAATCATTTTTGGTAAAAATATATTGTGCAAATATCTTGAGATTATTTTCAGGGATTATATGGGATTATGTCTATTATGGAAATAAAGAAGGTGTCGAAAATGAACATGGTCAAAAGAAATGACCATGTTCGTTCTGCCAGATAAAACTGATTACGTTGCTGACTCATCAGTTTCCTTTTCTGTCGACACAGAATCCATCTAGCTGGCTGTTTTCCTAAATCAAAGGAATTCGCAAATTGATTTCAAAGATACCAGAATATGATGGCCTTGGACGATTTCCCTGCCTATAAATACCTTGCCAAGGCCTTTGGAATTTTCACCTCTTCCATTCTCAATATTTGTAAACATTATGTTATTTTGAAGAGTGTCTTTATTTGTAGAGATTAAGTTTGTTCACCTTAATCTTTGTGAGAGTGCTGAGTGTACTTGTGGATATCTATCTAGTCCATTGTAAACAGATAGTGTCTATTGTGAACGTGTTCATAAGGATCTTCGGGAGAGGATTCTATCTAAGTCTCACTTCGGGAGGAAGTGTGCACTCGCTATTCTTTGAAGGGAGTTCAAGAGAATCAGCGTTTCATCAAACCAGATTCGTAGAGAAGAGTACAACAAGATTGCGCCAATAATTTAAGAGGGAGTCTTACATTGTTTAAGTCAATGCTTTTGTACACTTTGTTTCTTTACTAATTGGTTTATTCTCTGGGTGTGGCCCCAAGGAGTAGGATATCCGAAAGGGTTTCTGAACCTTGTAAAAATTCGCTGTGTTCTTTAATTTTTACACTATTTATTTTTTGTGTTCAGTTCTGTCGTGACAGGTTTGGATTCTGTCCCGACAGAACCGTTTTCTGTGTAAACAACTAATTACCATTCCGCATTTTAATTAATTCATTGTTTAATTAATCTGGTAATTACTAAAAACGGAATTTCAATTTCTTTACACGATTTCTTACATTTCCATCACCATCTTCGTAGTAAGAATCATAAATAGAGGTTTTTCGTTTATCAATCTCGAGAACTCCTAAGCACCAATGATTTAGGTGATTTCCACCTAAAATAAAAAATGGTAGATATACAAAATTGACATCTAACCATGACTTCCCATATAAGATTGATTTGCCAAGAATCCTATCAATTATAGTCACTTCCTTACTCCAATTAAAATCTTTTATTTGAGATTCACTAACTGCTACTTGCCTAAGAAATGCATCAAAAATGTAGTCCGGTGTAGTACAATTTTGAAATGAAGGCAAGCAACTATGACAAATAGCCTTCCTTCTCAAATAATAAAGTGCTACAGAAATATGCTACAATATGAAAAATGAGGGACAAGAAAAATCATAAAAGGTATAAAAAGAATAAAAATTTTCATAAAGTATAAAACAGGATAAAAAAGAAATTTAATCTTACAATGTCATCAAGGAGGTCATTCTTGTCATATAGATCATGGAACCACTTCTTATAATTAATGCATTGATCACCATATACAAACCCAGGCATTGTTGCATAAAATGAATAGAATGGTTCTTTTTTAGACCTAAAAAAAACAAAACAAAAACAAATGGTATTAATATATAAAACAATATAGTTAACATAAATACTCAATAAGCAAACCAATTTACCTATGCTTCTTAAGACCAAGCTTATACCATGACATAAATCTTTCTTCCAACTCCATTGAAGGCATATCATCAAAATTGCTCTCAAAAGGAAATCGTCCAATGAAATGTGCTTTCTTTTTTCTTCGTTCATTGGACAAAGCAAAAACGATTGCTGAAAAATCATGGGTGTATGGAGAACAAATAAATTTGCTTGGTTTCCTTTCCCTTTTCTTTCTTGAGTATAATTTCTTAACCTCATGATTGTCATTTGATGATTGGGATAAAATATTGAAAGTTGGAGTAGTCTCAAAATCTTTGTCATGGTCAATATCAATTTTATTTGTTGTAAATTCTTCAAGATCATTTTGAATTGGTTCCACATTGGAAACCTAAAAATCAGAATTAGATAGACAAATTAAGAAAAATAAACAAACATTTTGTAAAAAGATAAAACACAAAATAATAAAAGGTTTTTCAATTCAAAGATAGATTAAAAATCATACCGAAATAATTGCTAAAGGACCAACACATTCTACAGTGTTGAAGTCATTCATACTTTGATGCAAATCATCTTCAGATAAGGATTTCCCATCTTGAGAAGAAGACTTCCGATATTTGCTCTTCACCTTCTCCTCTTCTCCTTCTCCTTGCCCTTCACCAGGAACTTCCTTGTTTGCATCATGTTTCTTCATAAAAACCTCCATAAAATCAAAGAAACGTTTCATTCCCTCCTCAATATCATTCACCTTTGTTTTAATATCAGCAATATCTTTTTTCATTACAATATTATCTTCTTTGATTTCTTGAAAAAATTAGAAGGGCAAAAATATATAATGAACAACACAGAAAAAACTAAAATATATAATAAATTGTAAACAACATATTTTCAAAATGCAAACTAGACAAAAAATAAAAACAAGGACATAAGTTGGAAACAATAAAAAACAGACCTTCAACAAAGAAATAACTTCTTCATTAGAACTACTTGAAGTAGAACTTTTTCTCTTTTTGGTTTTTGAATTATGATCATCTTCTTCTCTCCCTCTTTTAGAAGTTGAAGAGACACAAAGCATATCATGATGAAATGAATTTCTTTTATCATTAGAAAAGTTTAAAGGAGCATAAACCTATACATAAAACAAAATAAAAAAATTAATACAACAATTCTAAAATAAGAGAGAAAGTTAAAAAAAATAAGAAATAAAAACAAATTTTTTACCTTTGATCTTTTAAAAACTTTTTTCCAAATTGTCTTTAAGTGACAATTCTTCTTCTCTGTCTTCCAATTCAAAATTCTGGGGAACTTTGAACCAACATGAATGGCAAATGATGAGGCCAACAAAGGAATAACCTCAAAACTCCAAACTTGGAAGGCTATAGGGAAGCCACATAGCTCATATCTTGTCTTCGATGAATCTAGGGCGCTTGTGAGGTATTTTATAGTTTCGTTAAAAGATCGGCGACCCCAAGGATATGCCTCAAACTTTTCTTCTTCATCAACTAAACTCATAACAAAATTGTCTACCAACCTATCACCTCTTTTACTACCTAATATATTTTCAACAATATCTACTTTCACTAACTTAACGGCATCCTCAGCATCAATATCAATTTTTCTAGATTTAACGAAATCTTTTAACTCATTTCTTGATATTGATGATTTTCCACAGAAATATTTAACAAGTAATCTATTATTATCATTGCTAACACCCATATCAGCATGAATTTCATTACAATTTAAACTTATAATGCCGAACTCTTCAATGCCAAACTTGGTTTTGTTACCTCAAAAATTTAGATGCAGCTCATTCCCATTAGAGCTACCATCCTCATGAAGAAGAAGAGAATGCATGATCATATGGGATGGTTCAAGCAATGCATCCAAATCCAAAATGAACCCAAGGCAAGATTGTTTCAACAGCTGTACTTCTTCATTACTAAGAAAACTTTGAATGCACCCAATATCACTACAATAACATTGAGCTAGAATATTAGAATGCACAAAAAATAATTTATCTTCACTTAAATACTGCATAAACAAATAAAAATGAAAAAACATATAAGTTAATTATATAAATAAGTATTAATATCAACAAAAGATTAAAAAAAAAATTGAATTTACAGATGATAAAACTTTTAAATACGTAAAAAACCATAAAAAAAAAATACTTACTTGAAACATATCATTTGATTTTGGATGAACAATTGATAATGATTTCTTATCTTTGTTAATAGATGATTTGGAAGACATTTATGAAATATGCATAAACAAAAATAAACAATTAATAAAAAAAATATAATAACAATAATAATAAAAATATATCTAACATTACTGATTAAATAATGCTCAATTAAAACAACAGCCATGAAACATAAACAATAATAAAAATTTGTTAATAGAAAAATATCAAAATTAAATCACATGCACAAGTATTCATAGAAGGACATACAATGATTTGAGCTACTCAATTATTCTTTATTTTGCATAATAAAGCTACTTGAACAAATGAACAGTAAGAAACAAGTATTCATAGACAAGATGTTCATATTTTTTAAGACCTTAGCTTGACCATTCAATCCGGAAAGGTAATAAAAAAATAACACTTATGGTCAAAGACTTAAAATTAATTTTAGTGTGTATCCAATGGCAAATTTTAGAGTCCAAAAGAAAGTGTGTATCCAATACAAATAATGGAATAACAAAACATCCAAAATGATGAGAATTTTTTACTTGCATCAAATTTTGTGTTTGATCAAAACTCAAGTGTTCATGGAAATTTTTTTGTCCCAGCTTAGAAGCAATTATGATTTTTTATTATCTTATGCCCCTATAAATTTCCCCATATAGATAAAGCAAAGCAACACATAAGAAAGAAGAACAAAAATAATAATATATATATATATGCAATCTCTATCTTGTTGTGGAGATTAACCACCAAATCATGAGCATGAACACTAACAACTGTACAATCAATTTAAGTACAGTATTAATATATGTTCTAGTAACTTAATATATGCCTCTCCCTTTTCATTTTCTTCTTCTTATTTTGTTGGTTTCATTCAAGAACGGATCTATCTATTAGACAGTATTGAGGGAAGGGTTTTTAGTGGTTTTATTTTATTTTTCTTGGGATTGGGAGAGGTTTTTTTTGACACTGGCAAAGCAAAGAAGCGGCAAGAGGTTGGGTGTGTGGCTAGGTCTAGATTCCATTCCATAGAGGCATTAACAGTCAAACATGGATGACAATAAAGGTCCATTTTTGACATGAGCAAGACAAGGAGTGACGAAGATGAGGAGTTGAAAGTCACAGCAGGCATTTTATTATGCTTGTTTCCCACCTAAAGTTGAAAATAGAAGTTTGAAAATGAATTGTGTAATCTCCACCTCCATATGTTCAATACCTACTAATCTAGTCTAAAAAGCCTCACCCCAAACCCCTCCACCACTACCAAAAAAAATTACTAATCTACTAATCTTTGGAAAGTTTTAAGGAACCAACAGACACATTGTTGGTGGGGCAAACTCTGAGTCAAAATCTTATACTAGAGAGTTGAAAGTATCATTTGAGGTTGTTAAGGAAGTTAAAAGGCTCAAAAAGAAGCTCGGGTAGTATATGAAGAACTGTAGTTCATGTTCTCTGGTAAACTGCAGCTGCAAGAGTTATAGGGCAAGCAGTGGAAGCAGTGCAAGCAACAGAAATGGATATGTGCACTCAACAGCTTATGGCAGGAAGCATAATGATAAACCTGTCCTATGTGTATACCAAAGGAGACAACAGAAAATAGAAGGAAAGAATTAAGAACTAGTGACTTTAGTTTAATATGATAATTTTTGTATTTTAATCCTTGTATCTAGTTGGCTTTATTCTTTATTTTGATTGGCTAAGCTATCTTATTCTTTATTTTGTCACTTATGAAGAAGAAAAGATGATCATTCCTTGCTTTTGACCTCACATCTTCCTCTTTAGAACTAGTTTGTTGAACGCATCATCTCTTGAGACTTGCATTGGTTAAGCAAGCACCTGTAATCACTTAACCATGTACTTGGTACCTATTGGCCACTTTTGGCACCATATAGCCTTAAATGATAATTTGAAATGTAAATCGTTACTAATAAAGGCTTGAGGTTTATACATACGTGTGATTTACAATTTAATGATTGTGGTTTACATTTTGATTCATGCATTGCCTATATTAATTAAACTATAATGGGGTTCTTTGGTACTTATGCATGAACCTGGTGCCTATTTTTCCACTTATGACACCATTATGATGATTTGAAGAAAAAATAATAAGGCTTAAGGGCTTGTGATTTGCATTTTAAGGCTAAGACTTTATACTTTAAGGGTTATGGTTTATTACATATCAAGGCATGGGGATTACATTTAGATAGATGCATTGTTTGTATTAATCAAGCTATAAGGGCGCTTATGCATGAAATTGATGCCAATTTTGTAACTTTTGGTGCCTTTATAGTGATTTGAAGAGAAAATCATAAATCTTAATGGGTTGTGGTTTACATTTTAAGGCTGGTGGTGTACACTTTAAGACTAGTGGTTTATATTTTAACGTTAGGGTTTACATTTTAAGGCTTATGGTTTACATTTTAAAATGTTGTGGTTTACATTTTAAGGATTGTGATTTACATTTTAAAGAGAAGTGTTTTACATTTTATGCTTTGTAGTTTACATTTTAAGCATTCTGGTTTATATTTTAAATGATTGTGGCTTAAATTTTAAAGGGTTGTGGTTTATATTTTAAGTCTAGTGGTTTATATTTTAAAGGGTAGTGGTTAAAATTTTAAAGGGTTGTGGTTAAAATTTTAAAGTTTAGTGGTTTAAATTTAAAACATTATGGTTTAAATGGTCTTGATTTATAATTAAAGCTTGATGGATAATTTTTTTTATAAATTATGGTTTAAATTTGATGCTATTGAGCCTTGTGGTTCAAAATTTGATGCCATTTGGTTTGAAATTATAAAGATTTTGGATTAGACTCACACATTACATTATATAGATTAAAGAGAGTATGTTTATGATTTAAGCCTAAATGATTAAAACTTAAACCTTGTGGATTAAATTTTGATGCCATTTAAGTTTAGTGGTTCATATTTTAAGCCATTTAAGGCCTGCGGTTTAAATTTTAAGGCAAGTGGTTTAAATTTTAAGCCTTCTGGTATAAATTTAAAGCTTAGTGGTTTAAATTTCAAAACTAGGGGTTTAAAGATACTTGATTTATAAATTAAGCTTAAATGGATAAAAATTTATACATTGTGGTTTAAATATGATTTCATTTAAGCCTTGTGGTTCAAATTTATAAATAGTGGTTTAAATTTTAAGACATTTGGTTTAAATTTTAAGCCATTTGGTTTAAAATTATAAAGATTTTGTATTAGATTTACACATCACATTATATAAATTAAAAGAGGGTATGTTTATAATTTAAGCCTAAAGGATTAAAACTTAAACCTTGTGGATTAATTTTTGATGCCATTTAAGTTTAGTGGTTCATATTTTAAGCCATTTAAGGCTTGCGATTTAAATTTTAAGGCAAGTGGTTTAAATTTTAAGCCTTGTGGTTTAAATTTAAATCTTAGGGGTTTAAATTTCAAAACTAAGGGTTTAAATTTAAATGCTCTAACATTTGTCTCTATTATCCAAGGAACTCAGATAATTTAGCTAGCCTCGCAACTGATTTGAGACAATCTACCCAGAATTCCATTTCAAATTGGGGCAAAGTTAGATCCTAACTCTTCCTATGTGGTTGGTTCCCAATACATATATATTAAAATAAATCGTTGATAAGTAAAGAAAAATAAACTTCCTTGAAGAAAATATAGGAAGAAAAACAACAAAACAGCCACCATCCTATAAATTAAAATAAAAAACAACAACATGAAAAAGATACAAAAAAATGCACAACTATACCAAAGAAAAAAGATAGGAAAAATGAACTTATTAGGAAGATAAGTATAAAAGGGTAGACATAATACTACTATTATTCTCTAATACTAAGCTGCACTTTCATGGTATTTTCTTCAATTAGAATGCTCAACAGGTTTCTATTTCTTCCCAGGAGAAACTTCTTAGACTTGTTTTTCTTCTAATGGCACTTCTATTTTTCAAAAAATAAAAATAAAAAACTCTACATATGTCTGACTTTGAAAAATAATTATTTTCTTTCTAAAAGACCAAGTTGCTAAAAATGCTCACAACTCAAGGCTAAAAACTATTTTTATTATATGTAATAATAATGGTAACTAACAGCCCATGTGAAAAGAATTAAGTGTGAATTTTTTTTTTCTGAATATCATTATGTTTTTTGGTTATTTAATTGAATGAAATTCCTTTGTTTGGAGTAGCACATAGAATATAGGAATAGTACAACTTAATTTAAAAATTAAAACATAAAGAAAAGTAACATAAAGATTAAAACCATTACAACAAGAGATAAAGCAACCAAATAAAGACTACCACTCAAGTAGTCACAAGTTTTTGAGGAGCTACTCATTAAAGCAACCAAAAACATTTTATAAGTTGTTTTTACATTTTATTTGTTTTTTATTTCAAACAAAAAAAGTTTGCCATAAGGGATTCTTCTCTAAAGCAGTCAAAAATATTTATAAGTTTCCAATAAAGGTAGTCACACCTTATTGTGACATTCAAGCAAGTGTATAAGGTTAATAAGAAGTGCCCATAGAGTGCTCGACAATTATAAGGAGAAGCCTATGCCACAAATACCGGTTACTCATAAGAAAAGACAAGCACCCAGAAGCATATTCTAGATATTGAACACACGTGATAGTGCTCGAGATTCACAAGGTGCACCCACCGAGTGCTTGTACATTATAAAATAAGAGTTGCGTACAAGTCATTTATATGAGAAATGTAGAGTCCCAGAATTTACTTAGCTAGTTAGATAGTAGTAGTAGTAGTAGCAATAGCTAGTATTAGTTATAGTATGTTCATTACTGTGGATTTTGGTTCAAGCCGGAACTTAGTTGGAAACTCCTAGCAATAGTTTCGGATTTTATAAGTTTAACATATAGTTTAAGAATATTAATTATAACATAAGGTTTGATTAATATTGCTGGTTATTAATATGATAATTATTATAACCTAAGGTTTAGATAGAGCTAATAAGAATATGACATTTGTCATGAGCATGGATTATTCCTAAGGTTTAGATAGAGCCAATAGGAATATGATACTTGTCATATGTATGATTATTAAAGGGAAATATAAGACTTAGTCTTCACCAGAATTTGTTAGGAGCTTGATATTTGTCATAATTTTATTTGTGATTTAGATTTTTATTTATTTGTGATTTAGATATTTAAATAGATTTTTCGTAACTTTAGAGTACTGTAAATTCCGACCTATTTTTGACCCAGTTATATTATGAATTTCGAAAAATAGTATTTCTAAAAAGTTGTAGATAATTTAATTAGATTTCTAACTGTATAAAGATATTCTAAATCGGAGTCATACAACTCCAGATATGTTGATTTTACTGTAGGTTAGTTTAGAGTTACGGGATTTAGAAAGTTAGAAGTTAGGATTCTATTTTAAATTTAAATTTAAATTTAAATTTGGATTATAATTAGAAGATTTTTATTCCTTAGGATTCTATTTTAAATTTAAATTTAAATTTGGATTATAATTAGAAGATTTTTATTCCTAGAACTTTATAAATAGGACCTAACACCAAGCCTTTTCATTCATTCTTCAAGCATTGATCAGAGCCTTCTAGGTGCTAGTGAGACTATAGAGTGATAAACACTTGGGTTGGGGTTATAAGCTTTGTCATTCTAAGCTTATTAGACACTTGGGAAGTAAGTTTCATAGAGTGTATTTCGGTTTCGAGGTGTAGTTCGGTCATAGCAATTTCAAAGGTATTCCTATTCTTAGTTCCTTTTCTGTATTGTTTCATTAGTTCTTATAGTTTTTCTCTACTCAATTCCTAACCCAATCTTCTCTATTCTTGGTTAGGCATCTAAGTTCTTCGAACTTGAGATTTCTTGTTGGTAAGTATCTTCTCGATGGTTTAGTTCATTCCTCTCATCTCTTTCTTTTAGAAAACTCATCTCTCTATTAATGGTTTTTAGGAGTGTTCCAAAATCCCGACGTTGTTCTCATCATCCCAGTATTTTGGTAAGGAAAATAGGATAGATCTTGTATATTTGTATGATATGTTATGCTATGTTTATGTTATGATAAGGTTATTGTAATATCCGTTTTCCCGGAAGGGCAATTTCGTAATTTTCCCATTGTGTGCATCCTTGTCATTTTTTTTCTTTTCCTTTGATGGATTATGGGATATGTATGACTTCCAATGGAAATAAAATTCATGGTTTTTCATGTTTGAGTTTTTGTGGAATCACAACATGAGAATAATGTCAAGTGAATAAATAATGGCTCGGGTTAAGTTATTTATTTATTTAAAAATTATAATAGTAATTATTATTATTATTATGAGCATAATAGTAATAATAATATGCTTGAAATTATTTTATCTTATTATGTGTAATTTTTGGTTTGCCATAATATTAAATATTAGAATTTGCGAAAAGACCATAATACCTTCAAGTTTGGGATTGGTTCAAGGGGCATTTTAGAGACTTTATTTCTTCTGTTTTAACATGATTAAATATTCATAAAATTGGTTAAATTTTCGAAATTTAACTGATAATATCACTTGTGGA
Organism: Humulus lupulus; assembly: GCF_963169125.1. Taxonomy (NCBI): domain Eukaryota; kingdom Viridiplantae; phylum Streptophyta; class Magnoliopsida; order Rosales; family Cannabaceae; genus Humulus; species Humulus lupulus. Next base: position 248,595,744 of record NC_084793.1, read on the forward strand.
ACTTAGTCAATTTATTTTATTTTTTTAAAGAAAAAAATATAATAAAATTCCTTGAAAAGAGGATTTTACCACTTCAAACACTAACTTATTTTTTTAAACCTATTCTAAAACGTGTTACCATGATAATCTGATGGAGAAATCGTGGGAATATTGAGGGAATCAAAGGATTGAAGAGAGAGATTGTAATTATCGTTTTTTTTTAAAGAGAAGAAATTTTTGAGTTCTTGCACTTGGGAAAAATCTGGGCAGTAATGAACATTGTAGAATCATTCTAGGGGAGGAAATAAACATTTTGAGTGTGAGAAATACATTTATAAAGCCTCGGATTGAGATTCACCATTTTTATCCAAGAAAATGCATATTCTTGGATAATTTTGAATTTAAGTGTGTTCAAGAGTGTATGGTGTGCGTGGTTGGTGATAAACAAGCTTAGGGGACTCCAATAATCGGTTTTGACGTGAAGAAACGGGCTGAAATTGTCTAGAGCAAGAAAAACTAATTTTGAGCTCCATTTTTGGCGGTACACTGGACTTGGAGAAGAAGACTTCGGAACAAGGGGTTATGGACATATTTTTGGGCTGGGGTCTATTGTTTTGAAGTTCTGGACATAAGGGGTTCATTTTCCAAGCAAGAGAAGGGTTGGAAAGCAGTAAAACTCAGCCATAGAGTCGCCGTCGCCGGAGAAGAAGACAAAACCGGCGATATTCCCGGCGAACCCGATCTGGGTGTTTACTGAGGTGTTGTTTTTGGTTTTTCAATTTTCAAAATTAGTACATTAATTTTAGAGCATTTTCCAACTGGTTTCATATTTTTCTGATTTTTCTTTGAATTATTATGATTTATTGAAGATTAAATAAAGATTAATTATGAAAAATATTTTATTTGTTCATAAAAATATGATTTAATGTTTCAATTATATCTGTATTATTTAGAATGGCTTTGTATGTTTAGATTTAATTTTTGATCGTATTTTATAATTTTCTTCAATTATTTGCTTTTAAATATGTGATTTAAGAAAATAAATGTGAAAAATTATTTAAAGTATTATAAAAATTCTGAGAATTTTTTTATATGTTTAAAATGAGATTCTAAGGCTCTCTGTAATTTTATTTCGAATTTGTATCATTTATGTAATTTTCATGATTTATTTGGCTTATGTTATATTTTAAATATAAAAAAATATTAATGCTACTGTTATGAACCCTAAGTAAAATTTTTGTGTTACTGTAAGGTGTAGAAACTGATCTATATAGTTAGATTCTATTTGTAATCAGTTATAAATTTGTCTTTAATTAATTAGTTTTTCTATAAAATTAATTAAGAAAAATAGTTATTTTGCCCAGAAAATTCTAAAATAATTTTTATAAGTTTATTTTGGATTTTTAAACAGTGCTGTATGTTAGTTTGAATTTTGGGCTGGTTGTGTATTTATTTCTATTATTTGGGTTTTATTTGAGAAATTGAGAAAAAATAATTTATAAATGTTAAAAATTATTTGTCTAGTCGTATATGAGAATTTGCTGATTATTTAGGGTTTCGAAATAAAACCTCAACGCCTATTTGATTTTTCTTGAATTTTCGCTGTGTAATTGGACGTCTAGGAGCTAGCGGCCATCGAGGTGACGCAGCGAGTGGTTCGAGACACGTCAGCGGAAAACGCACTGTTTAAGGTAAGAAGAGTGGACATCTGCGCACAGGGTGTATGTTATGCGTGCGACCTTGTTTTCTTATTTGTTTAATTATGTAATTATTTTGTGACTTGAATTGTTGCATTAGGTTGACTAGCATGAGGATAGTGCTAGGGAATTTAGTTAGTAGACATGCTAAGAGGATAGAGTAGGCGTGCTACTAGATTTTAGCTGCTTGTGTGAGTATAGCACTTGCAGGAATTATCTTGGGTGTGTATAACTCAGGATAATAGGATGCCACCACGGAACTGCCGAGTGTGAGTACAGCGCAGGCAAAGCAGATTACATTTCATGTCCGATCAACATGACTTGTTAGTATTTATGTGTGTGAGTGTAACTCACATTATGTTAGTGTGATATGGTGTTTATATATCACACGATGATTATTGTGCTTATGATGTTTATTTATGTTTAGTTGAAAGTTTATGTTTCTTGGTTTGGGGAGTTATGTCCTACATAGCTCTTCTTACTGGGCGTTAGCTCACGGGTACTATGTGTGCAGGTAAAGGCAAAGCAAAGCAGTGAGTGGTGCGGGCTCGAGGCATGGACGAAACATGTTAGAGGCTGGGCTCCAGTTATTTTATGTTTTTAGAAATAAATGTTGTGTTTTAAAATTTTCAGACTTGAATGGTTATTTTCTTTATGTTTTGTTATTAAACCTAGCGTCCAACATTTTTATTTTTAAATAATAAGATCTCATTGTCTGCTTAAATTTTAAATAAATATGTTCTCTTAGTGTCTTAAAGTATTTATTGTTTATTATTTTTAAATGGACTCCCTAAGCAACGTCTCGGGAAATCGGGGCGTTACATTATGGTATCAGAGCAAAACGGTCCTAAAGCATCTGTGGTAAGCCCTAACATGTAAAGTTCATCGCCAAGAGACAAGCTCGACTCACTGTACTGTAAGTGTTAAATTCTTACTTATGTGAATTTTGTCTTTTAAGTTTATGCACATAGTAGTACTAGGTTGAGAAGCTTGATAGACAGCTAAGTGTGAGCCTCTAGTTAGAAACTTGATAAGGTTAATTCGAAGATGATTTGAATATTTGGAAAATTTGCGATTAAATTGTTCCTTCGGTTTATCAAGTGTATTGATGGAATGCGTAGTTTCATTATTTAAGGTCAAAGCATTCTTTATTAGTGCTTAATTGGTATGAGTTTCGTGGTTGAGGTTGAGGGGGAAACAACGGTTTACCACCAGAACCATGGGGATGGTAGGAGCATTTTACTATGAATGGAAGAGACCATCTAAAGGAGAAATGAAGTAAATGAGGTGTCAAGCAGTGCCGCCGGTGCCAACTAGATTGGTGGGGCCAGAGAAAAGAAAAGACTATCACTAGCTTTAGTGGTATAACCTACTATAGAGGATAGAAATGAGCCACTGTTTAAAAGGTTCTGGAAAAAAAAAAACATCCACAGTGTTTTTGAGGGAAGCATTGATCCGGTCGAGGTAGAATAGTGGGACAGCTATAGGGAGGACAGCCTGAACATGATGAGAGTTCACATAAATGACGGGTGGTCTGTACGTCCTATATATGCTAAGGAATGATGCTTGCACATGGTAAGAAGTGATCAACAAGCATAGGATGTGAATATTATGGACTTGGACAGGTTCAGACAAGTATTATAACTCTGTCATCCTAGCTATAAATATGGATGAATTCACCAGACTGGAATCGGGGAGTCTCACTGTTACTAAATACACATAAAAGTTTGATCAGGAAGAAACTCCAAACTTTTATTATTTCAACGATGATGGCTTGAGTGTTATTGCAACATGGGTGTCTAAGGTACCTAGTGAACATGGTCGATGACGCTAAAGAAGCAGATAGGAGGTCTGAAGAAACTAGAGTAGTTGCTGAATTTCTCGACGTCTTCTCATAAGAGTTGCTAAGGTTACCACCGCATAAGAAGATTGAGTTCACGATTGACCTTATGCCAGTATCAACACTAGTATCTCGAGCACCATAAAGAATGGCACCAACAGAATTGAAAGAGCTAAAGACACAGTTGGAAGAATTACTCAAGCTAGGGTTTATCAGGCCGAGATACTCTCCTTAGGGCGCACCATTTTTATTTGCCAAGAAGAAGGATGGGTCCATGTGGATGTGCATTGATTACTGAGAGCTAAATAAGGTGACGATAAAGAAAAAGTATCCATTGCCGAGGATTGATGATCTATTTGATCAGCTTCAGGGGACAAAGGTGTTTTCTAAAATCGATCTTCGATCGGGATACCATCAGGTTAGAACAAGAATGAAGACATACCGAAGACAACATTCAGAACCAGATATAGGCATTACGAGTCTCTAGTAATGTCGTTTAGACTCACGAATGCCCCAACATTGTTTATGGACCTCATGAATTGATTTCCAAGGAGTTTCTAGATTTTTTTTGCCATCATGTTCAAACATGATATATAGGTGTATTCTAAGAAACATGAAGAACATGAGGAACACCTACACTTGACTTTGCAACGATTGAGAGAACATCAGTTGTATGCGAAGTACAAGAAGTGTGAGTTTTGGTTGTCTGAGGTTGCATTTTTGGGACACATCGTCAGTAACAAGGGAGTCAAGATTGATCCTACTAAGGTCGCCGTAGTGAAGGAGTGGCCAAGAACAAAGAATTCCTCTAAGGTCAAAAGTTTACTACGTTTCACCAGGCTATTACAAGAGATTTGTGGAAGGGTTCTCGAAAATAGCTAGACCGTTGACGGAACTCACGAGAAAAAAAAATAAACTCATTTCGTCAGGCAAGTGTGAGCAAAGCTTCCAGGAACTGAAAAGTCAACTCATATTGGCATCGGTACTCAACTTACCAACGGATGGAGGATAGTTTGTGGTCTATTGTGATGCATCAAAGCAAGGACTAGGTTGTGTATTAATGTAGTATGGTAAAGTAATTGCCTATGCTTCAAGGCAATTGAAAGATTATGAATAGAGGTATCCAACACACGACCTAGAGTTAGCTACAGTGGTGTTTGCATTAAAGAGTTGGCGTCATTACCTCTATGGGGTGAAATGTGAAATCTACACCGATCACAAGTACCTAAAGTGTTTCTTCACGTAGGCAGAATTGAACATGAGACACAGTTAGAGTTAGTCAAAGATTATGACTTGGAGATAATGTATCACCTTAATGAGGCCAACGTAGTAGCTGATGCTCTTAGTCGCAGAGGTCTGGTATTGGTTTATTCTTTACAAGGAGTATCAAGGAAGATCCTGGAAGACATGTGTTATACCCAGATTTCGAGCCATAGTAAATATGACCTCGAAATATGAGTTCGCATTAAATGGTCTCGTGAGGGTTAGGGTATGCTCTAGGATGGTAAATCGAGCCTGCAAAGTATGATATATGATCTCGAATGTGGTGACCTCGAAATGATCTCGATCTCGAAAGGTAGCTCCGAGAACACTCATCTTCAGGAACTTCGGAGCATGGGTCTTGAGCTCGATGTACTATCTCGAAAGCAATGTTAGCTCGGGAGATGTCAGTGGCTCGCACAATGACATGAAACCTGAGATGCTGAAGCCTTGGAGATACGCTATAACCACCTTGAATATCTACAAGTATTGTAAACATGAGATGTAATCCTCATTTATTGATGTAAATCCCCAAGAATGGTGGGATATTATTTAGTTAGTTATGCGTTCCCTGGTCTTCAGGGACGTTTCCTTTTTTATCTGATTAAATGCATTTAAAGCCATTTATTTTATTCACAAAAGAGTAACTACCCAAAATATGTGGGATAGTATTCTGCATCCTTCTCTATAAATAGAGAAGCCATGCCCCATTGTAGAGGACCGAAATTCTGATCCTTGAGAGAAAACTTTGGAGAATTCATGCTAAAGAATTGTTCAGAGATAATCTTAAGATTAATAACAGAGACTCGTGGACTAGGCAGATTTAACTGCTGAACCACGTAAAAAACCGTGTGTTTGATTTGTTTGTTCCGTTTGGCTATCGTTATTCATTGTTTTTGTGCTCTTCTTTTATCTGTTGACGAAAAACGGCGTCAACAGTTTGGTGCTTTCATTGAGAGCCTTAAGCATTCATCCCTGAAAGGTTCATGGCCGCAAACAATCAGAACACCCCTGAAGAAAATTATCCAAGGCGTCCTGGAAAACAGCCAATTGAGAACCCGGATGCTGATGGAAGGAGTGGGTCCTCTGATTCCCGGGGACCACCTCCACAACCAAGGGATGAGGACATGTACTACAATCCTGAACGTTATGTTCCTATTGTAGAACTAGAAAATCGGCAACTGAAACAGCTGCTGGCAGAAGCCAACAAACGGAATGAGGAGTTGACTAGGATGGCCGCAGAGGCGCAGGTGGCTCAGCCCCCGCCTCCGCGCGAAAACCAAGTCCCTCCTCCGAGGGATGTGCATGTTCCTCCCCGGAGGCCCCGTGGACGTCCACGGAAAGATGCTGCCACAAGGAGGCCGACTCAACCTCCGGCACCAGCAGAGCCATCTGCTCCTTCTAGGCCCCAGAGGAGTACCCGAGCTCGGGTCCCGCCTAATCCACCTGTGGAAGTGCCTGCAGGAACTGAGAATAACCGAGCTCCTGCCGAGGCTCGAACTCAGGTTCCTGGTAGTGCACCGAATGCGACTGACCCATCTCGGGCAAATTCTGGAGCCTCTAGGCCGAGGCAAGGGCGGCCACCACCGTCGCCTATACGGTTCCCTCCGTCTCCCGTAAGATATCCTTCACCTCCCCGTAGAAATGCTCAACCTGATCGAAATCAGGATCAAGGGCGTATAGGAGAAAGGCAAGAAAACAGGGAGACATTCCGGGAGCGGAGAGGCGCACCATCTGAGAGAAGTCAGACATCTCGGTCTCGCACTGCGGAGACGAGGCGACGTGGGAAGAATCCACCACGAAATGACCGGTCAATGAGTTTCACCAGTGACGAGTCCGGAGAGACCAGATCCGTCAGTAAACACGACCGAGGTCGCAAAAATACTGGAAGTCGCAAGAATCATCCTGACTTGCGGAATCATCTAAATCAAAGCAGGGGGAAGGGAGATCGGACAAATCCGGACCTAAGGAATCACCTAAATGGGCGTAGAGATCCCTCACGGAGACGCGAGCCTGGGATCATAATCAATGACTGTCAGTTCCAGACACCACCTAAGGACCCAGTCCAAGAAAGGATCGATCAGCTCGAAAAAGCCTTTAGGCTTTTAAAGAATGAACGAGGGAATGGTCGATACAAGGACTCTGATGAGGAGCTCGAGCCGTTTGCTCCTAATATTTCCAACACTCAGTTTCCTCAAGGGTTCCGGATTCCTCACGTCCCAGCGTTTGAAGGAAAAACCGACCCATGCAGCCACCTAAGTACATTCAACACTATTATGAGAGCTAGTAACGTGGGTTACGAGCTCAGGTGCATGTTGTTTCCGACATCATTGGTCGGACCTGCCAAGAGTTGGTTCGAGAAGTACAAGAGACACTCGATAACTTCATGGGATCAGTTGTCTAGAGACTTCAAGAAGCAGTTCCGGGCTATGATGGGAGTCAGACCAGAGGCATCCACTTTGACTAACGTCCGACAACAGCCGGGTGAAACGCTGAAAAGCTACCTGACAAGATTTAATCTAGAGGTCGCCCGAGCTCGAGATGTGGATGACAGTGGGCACCTGATGGCTATCCGAGCTGGTGTGTTACCCGGAAGCGCCCTTTGGGATGACATGTAAGGGAAACCGGTGAGGTCAATAACCGAGTTTAACAGACGGGCGCAGAGATTTGTCAATGTAGAGGAGGCGAGGTCAACGCTCAAGGCGACCTCGCAGACCGAGACTACAACGATAAACATTAACTCCGCCTCAACCTCGACTGACCCAGCAGCTCCACAGCCTATCTCGGAGAATCCCTCCAAGAGGAAAAAGAGCGAGGGAAATAACCCCGAGGCTGAAGGAGGAAAGAAGAAGAAAGGAGAAAGGTATTTCTCCGTATATAAAGTGCACACCGAGCTCAACGAGTCTCGGGAAAACATATACCTGGCTAATGAAAACCAGGTCCCCTTCAGGCGTCCGAACCCAATGAGGAATCAAAAGTCCAAAAGGGATTCCAGCAAATATTGCCGGTTCCATAGAGATACCGGACACACAACTGATGAGTGCCGACAGCTGAAGGACGAGATCGAAGGGTTGATCTCGAGAGGTTATTTCAGGCAGTATGTCAAAAACCAGAGTACTGGACAGAATACTGCAGGCCAGAGAATAGCCACGCCTTCGGCGGCACAGAATAATAACTCCCGATCTCGGGAAGAAGACAGGCCCCCGCCAATAGATGGAGAGGACGTAATAACCATCTCGGGAGGTCCTCATCTCGCAGGAGGGGGTAGAGATGCTCAAAAGAGATACGTGAATGAGCTGAAGACAGGGGACGGGTCTCCTTATGAACCCGAACCAAGGGCACCAAAAAGCCAAAGAGTTGAAACCCAACCTATAACCTTCACCGAGGAAGATGCCTCTCATGTCCAGTTCCCTCATCATGATCCATTAGTCATCACCCTGCAGTTTGCCAACAAAAGAGTGCGCTGAGTTCTCATAGACAATGGGAGCTCAGTTAACATTCTTTATAAAGCAACACTAGAGAAAATGGGACTCTCCCTTCGCGACCTGAAGGCTTGTGCAACCACTTTGTACGGCTTTTCTGGAGAAGGAACCGCCTGTATGGGGTCCATTGAACTCCCTGTGACCTTGGGAGACTATCCAGTCTCGGTGACCAAGATGATGGAGTTCGTGGTAGTAGAGTTACCATCTGCCTACAATGTACTGCTCGGGAGACCCGCCCTGGTCGGGCTGGGGGTAGTTTCATCTGTAAGGCATCTAGCCCTTAAGTTCCCAACTCCGAGCGGGGTCGGAACATTGAAAGGAGATCAATTGGCAGGGAGAGAGTGCTACAGCATCTCTTTGAGGGGAAAGAAACAAACGAGCGCTCAAGCACTCGTTATCGCACAAAATAAAGATGGGACGGTTTTAGAAATTGACGAGGAAATCGATCCAAGGATCGAGGAGAAAGTTGACCTCGAACCATTGGAAGAGCTCGAAGAAGTTCAGCTCGACGATGCTGAACCCTCAAAGAAGGTAAAGGTCGGAAAACACCTCCAAGACGAGGCAAAATAGCAATTAATTTGCTTCCTCAAGAAAAACCAGGATGTCTTCGCATGGTCACACTCAGACATGGTGGGGATAAGCCCAAATGTTGCGAGCCACGCATTGAATATAGAAAAAAGCTTTCCCCCGAAGCAACAAAAGCGAAGACAGCTGGACGAGGATAGAAAGAAAGCACTAAAGGAGGAAGTTGACAGGCTAAAAGCAAACAATTTCATCAGGGACGCTTTTTACCCTGACTGGGTAGCCAATCCAATGTTGGTCCCGAAGCCCAATGGGACGTGGAGAACCTGCATTGACTACTTGGACCTCAACAAGGCCTGCCCGAAAGACTGTTTTCCGCTGCCAAGAATTGACCAGCTCGTGGATGCCACAGCGGGGCATGGCCTGATGTCGTTCATGGATGCCTATTCTGGATATAACCAGATTCCCATGCATGCCCCCGACCAAGAGCATACGAACTTCATCACAGATAAAGGGCTCTACTGTTACAATGTCATGCCATTCGGACTCAAGAATGCCGGAGCCACGTACCAGCGGCTCGTAAACATGATGTTCTCAGAGCAAATAGGGAACAACATGGAAGTTTATGTTGATGACATGCTTGTAAAGTCTCAACTTAACAAGAACCATGTTGATGACCTCGAAGAGTGCTTTGGCGTGCTCAGAAAGTACAACATGAAGTTGAATCCTCAGAAGTGCACTTTTGGGGTGTCTTCAGGAAAATTTCTGGGTTTCATTGTCAACTCTCGTGGGATCGAGGCTAATCCCGACAAAATAAAGGCCCTGATCGATATGCCTTCGCCTCAGAAGCATAAAGATGTTCAAAGCTTGACTGGCAGGATGGCAGCTCTGAGCAGGTTCATCTCGAAGTCAACGGACCGCGGTCTCCCATTCTTCAACTTATTGAAAGGAAGTAAGAAGTTTGAATGGATAGATGAGTGCGAGCTAGCCTTTCAGGAGCTCAAAAAGCACTTAGCCGAACCGCCCATCCTATCGAAGCCTGAGACGGGAGAAGTACTGTTCCTATACCTCTCAACTACCGAACACGCGATAAGCGCGGTGCTTGTTCAAGAAGAAGAGAGAATACAGAAACCCGTCTACTATATCAGTAAAAGATTACTGGGGGTAGAGTCAAGATATCCACTGATGGAGAAGCTCGCCCTCAGTCTAATCCACTCATCTCGCAAGCTCCGCCCTTACTTTCAGGCACATCCTATCCATGTACTAACAGATCAACCACTAAGGCAAGTCTTGTCTAAACCAGAGGCGTCTGGTCAACTCCTTAAATGGGCTGTTGAGCTCGGACAGTTTGAGATCACCTACCATCCGAAAATGACCATTAAGGCACAAGCGTTGGCGGATTTTATAGTGGAGTGCACCGGTATAGCCGACGACGAGGTAACAACCACGGCCCACGAGCTGTGGAAACTTTACGTCGACGGGTCGTCAAATGAAAATGGAGTGGGGGCAGGAGTTATTCTGATCACTCCTGCAAGGAGAAAATTTCACTCTGCTTTAAGGTTCGGCTTTAAAGCATCTAATAATGAAGCTGAGTACGAGGCTTTACTTGCGGGACTACGAATAGCAAAAGAGCTCAAGGCCAAAGCTATACATTGCTACAGCGACTCCCAGCTCGTGGTTAATCAAATCTTGGGGGAATACCAGGCTCGTGGCACAAAAATGGCAGCTTATCTGGAAAAGGAAAAATCCGCATTAGAGTATTTCGAGTTTTATGCAATCGAACAGGTTCCCCGAGAGCAAAACTCAAATGCAGATGCCTTAGCTCGGCTCGCCACTTTCGCCGAAAATGAAGAGCTGAATGTTGTACCCGTAGAACACCTGTCAGCACCCAGCATTACTGAGCCAGACGAGGAAGATGTGTGTATGATCGAGACAGAGCCGACCTGGATGAGCCCGATAGTTGATTATCTCGAAAATGGAATTCTTCCAAAAGATCGAAATCAGGCTCGGAAACTAATGTATCAACTTCCTCGTTACACCATCCTGGACGGAAGGCTATACAGAAGAGGGTATTCCATGCCGTTGCTCAGATGTGTGACTCCTCCCGAGGCAAAGAAGAATATTGAAGAAATTCATGAAGGGTTCTGCGGAGACCAACCGGGGGGCATAGCCTGTCCAAGAAGATTATACGCCAAGGATATTTCTGGCCAACCATTAAAACGGACTCTTTCGAGTACGTGAAAAAGTGCGACAAATGCCAAAGATTCGCCACGATACCCAGAGCTCCACCTTCCAAACTGACCATGTTGACATCCCCATGGCCTTTCGCGGTATGGGGCATCGACCTCATAGGCTCACTCCCAACTGGCAAAGGAGGAGTAAAATATGCTGTGGTCGCGGTTGATTACTTCACAAAATGGACGGAGGCTGAACCATTGGCGACCATAACTTCGAAAAAGATCCTAGATTTCATGGTAAAGAACATCGTATGCCGATATGGAGTACCAAGAAAGATTGTATCTGATAACGGAACCCAGTTTGATTGCGACTTATTCACCAACTTTTGTAACAAGAACGGCATAATAAAGAGTTTTTCGTCAGTGGCTCACCCTCAAGCGAATGGTCAGGTCGAAGCCGTTAACAAAACTCTCAAGAGTTCTCTAAAGAAAAAGTTGGAGGAGGCAAAGGGACGATGGCCCGAGGAATTACCCTAAGTCCTTTGGGGATATAGAACTACAGCTCGGACATCGACGGGACATACCCCGTTCTCTCTAGCGTACAGCTGCGAGGCAATGTTGCCCATCGAGGTCGAAATCCCAACAATTTGAACTCAAATTTACAATCAGGATTCAAACCACACTCAGCTCGAAGAAACCCTAGATTTGATCGAAGAAAAAAGGGAAGAGGCTCAGCTAAGAAATGCTGCTTACCAGCAACGAACCACAAGATATTTCAATAAAAGGGTTCGAGATCGAAAGTTCGGAGTGGGAGATCTGATATTGAGACGCGTATTCTTAGCAACCCGAGATCCAGCGGCTGGGGTGCTCGGGCCAAACTGGGAAGGACCGTACCAGATAGAATCAGTCATCCGACCTGGCGTATACAAACTGGCGAGATTAGATGGGAGCCTGATACCACGAGCATGGAATGGCGAACACCTTAGACCTTATTATCAATAGTATAGGAAAAGTGTTGCCTGTAACCATGATTTTCTATCTATATTGGTTTGTTTTTGAATTTCATCAAATAAAAGGTCTACTTTGTTTCACATGTAATTTATTTTTATTTTTGCAATCTCTCTTAATTTAATAACCTATGGTCACACTCATAGGATATTAAGGGAGCATCATTGGTATACATACCACCAGCTTAAAAAATAAAAAATATATAAAGTATTTGGATATAACCAAGTACGCGATCTTAGATAATTCGGACATAACCGAATTATCAAAAATATAAAATATTTGGATATGACCAAATACGCGAGCTTAGATAGTTCGGATATAACCGAACCATCAAAAAACCTAAATATTTGGAGTTAACCAGATGTGCAAACACAACAGGTTTGGAACAAACCAGCCAAATTATCGATCGATGATAAATGGGAGCCTAAACCTATTGCGAGATAAGTCAAAGTCGAGGCTGGAATATCTTAGAGAAATAGTTTCGAACTCTTAACCTCGGAGCCAAAATACTGAGGATGAGGAAAAGTGACTAAAAAAAAGATATAACCAAATCATTCATATTACATGCCATATAAGTATTTTTCAGTTCATGGTTAAAGTAATGTCCGACCTTGATAAATAACGAGGTTGGAAGCGGATAATTCGAATAAACTATGCATGAATGCATCGAATTTCGAGCCTAAATCCAAACTATGTTTGTATGAATTAAATAAACATAACTAGCTCATCAATATAAGAATATGCAAAATATTTCGAGCCAAGAAATGTAAAGCATATAAAAGGAATAGTTAAAGAAATTGTGTCAGCCCCGTGGGCACAAATTTAAATAGTTACAGAAATAAGGGGACGCAGCCCCGATAACTGATTTCTCCGAGATCGGATTTAAGGAAGAGGAGTATCCTTGGCCTTCTCAGCATCAGTATCACCAGACCCTCCAGGACGAATAGCATGGCTATCCTGCTGGGCCGCCTCTCGAGCAGCTGCACTTGCCAAAAGACGGGCATTCCACCGCTCAACATATGTGGCTTCTAGAGGACCCAGGAAGCTGGTGTCGAGGTCGGCATTGTCGGCCCAAAGCTTGTACATGGCCTGGTCGACCGCTTTCTCCCTCTGCTCCTTAGACTCATTCAGGAGGCGGATCTTCTCGCTCTCCATGAGGTCGAGAGTGGCAGATTTCTCCTCTTCGAGCTTGGCATTGGCCTGCTCGAGCTTAGCATTTGACTTTTCCAGCTCCTCGAGATGGGTCTTCAGTTTTTCAAGTTCAGACTTCGAGTCTTTGAGCTCGTCAACCATCTTAAGCTCGAGATCCTTCGACTTCTGAGCCAGAGACAAGCTCGTTTCCACCTCGTTGGTCAGTTTATAGTTGAGCTGTGCTGAAACAAAAAGGGCCTGAAACACAAAGAACGAATAAGAATTGCGAATTGAGGCATAAATACTTAAAATAGAGTTGAGAAGGCTACCGCGGCGGTGAGTTCGATACTCTTCTCATAAAGAGTGTTGCAGTCCGAGGCCTTGCGCACGAGATCCCAGTGGTCAGCGGCAAAGCCAGAAAAGCTCTGACACACCCGAGAAAGGACGTCCGAGCTGAGTACAGCCCCTTCTGTCCCAGCGGCACCATCAAGTACATACTCCTCAGTGTGGGTTCGGGCCGTTGGCAGCTGAACTGTTGAGGTAGAAGGTATCTTCGGGGGCCGAACAACTGTTAACCGGCTTTCGGTGGGAGGCAGTGAGATGGGTGCAATCGAGCCTGACCCATCAATCTGGGCAGTCGGTTCCTTGGAGGTGTTTGCAGTGGTCTAGGCCGTGGGAGTCGTCTCACGATGTTTAGGTACCTTGGACGGTCGGTCGGATCTCTTTGGTATCCTCGGGCGTTTACTCTTCTGGGCGCCAGCTCCCCCATCGCTAAAAAGCACGGCGTCAAGGTCGGGATTCATGGCACCTGCACAATGACAGTGAGTTAAACAATAATAATAACTTTGAAAAGAGATGGAAACCAGTTGAAGAAAAAACCTAACTGAGACTCTCCCCCGAGCTCGAGCTTGGGGACCATGAAATTCCCCCGTCTTCAGAAGAGGCGGGGGGAGTGCCTTCCCTATAAGTTGGTGATAACCTCGAGAGGTCCCTATAATCATTGGTCCCATACTGCACAGCTATCCCATTCCACACCTCGTCCGTGGTGTACATAGTGTCGTATTTCCCGAGCCCACTATCAAACCTATGGACACAGTCGTCTACCCAACTCCATATGTAGAAGTGGTATCTATCCTGTGGGCACGAGACTAGTCTATTGGGCCTGTGATTTAATAAAGTGGGGACCACATTCGCGAAGTAGGAAGGGTTTTACCTCCATCTGAGTCCGAACTCAAGGCTTCGTCATTGGCCTCGTTCCCCGACCGCAGACTTCTCGAGCGAATTGGGAGAGATGCCCTCCTTTCTCTCCTCGGAGGAAGGATGCCTGTGGGCAATGGCACTTCCTCCCAGCGTTCATATTTTTTACTGGACCAGTCAGAGGTTGACTGGCCCTGTCCCAACAACCCGCAAGCTCGTAGCTTGTCCTCATGTAATAGAAATGAGAGAGATCTCCTGCCGTAGGGGAGTCGAAGCAAGGTCTCTCTGTGCCCCTTCATTGTCTCGTCAGGGGTGGGACGCTGAAAGTTAGCTGAAAGGCGAGATACACTTCAACTAAATATGGATTTAAGGGCTAAAGTTCCGAGCTCAAAAATAAAAAGTAACGAGAATACTTACGAATCCGCCTGAACGAACGATGTCGAGACGGGGACAGACCGTCTGTCCAGAAAAAAGCCTTCTTGAAGTCAGGAGGGTGGTTCGGAAGATCTCCAAAGATCTTCGTCTCTTTGGGGTAGCTCGAAAGATAGTAAAAACCATCTCCTGCCCGAGCTCGGGAGGGATTACTCTTCAAACAAAAGAGATATAAAATCTCTTGGGGTGAAGGCCCTGTCCACCCCAGCTCGTGGAACAAGGACCTCAGGGCAGACAGCACCCTGTATGAATTGGTGTTGAGTTGGAATGGAGCCAACCCAACGAAATCAATGAAGTCTCTGAAAAAGGACTTCAGGGGCAGCAAAGCTCCTGCCCTTATATGTTCCTGGCTCCAGGCCGCGTATTTTACACTGGAATCGCGGCCCCCAGGGGCGAAACAGCTCCGTTCATGCCTAGTCGGAGCTCGACACTTCAGTGTGTCCAACGAACTAAGGCCATGGAGGGCCAAGATATCAGTTATTTGGTCGGTGGTGGTAACCGAGCTCTGGTAGAACTCGGCTTCAAACATCTCCCTCCTAGGCTGCGAAG
This sequence comes from Humulus lupulus, assembly GCF_963169125.1. Taxonomy (NCBI): domain Eukaryota; kingdom Viridiplantae; phylum Streptophyta; class Magnoliopsida; order Rosales; family Cannabaceae; genus Humulus; species Humulus lupulus. Next base: position 248,611,018 of record NC_084793.1, read on the forward strand.
ACGAAGGCTCCGCCATTAAGGAAAACTGGAGTTCCCCTGGGTGGTATGCAACTGTGACTTTTAACGCAGGGTCGAGGGGAACTGGCCTAGGTCCTGGGTTGGGCTCCGGATAGATGGCTTCTCGAAGAACTCTTCTCTTCTTTTCAATAACCTCGTCTATCTGGCGACGATAGTGGGCTCGAATGTCTTCTTGCTCGTGTGCGATCTCGTATTCTTTAATCCGACGTTGGTTCCGGGCAAAGACCGATTCCGGGCTCGGAGATTTGGGCTCGTAAGGGATTTCTCGTAGTGACCCCCACCGTCTTTCCAGATTCTGTGACATCTAACGAGAAAGAAAAAATGGTGAGGGCCATGCATGCAAGAATCACGAGCTCGATGGGATGAACTCGGAGATTTAAGGACAAGAAACTAAGTATTAAGACCCTTACTAAAGAGTCAGAGCGTGTGTTCCACAGGAAAGAAAAGGAGCGTGGATGATTTTTTGAAAATCCCAAAATTCAAGGGGAAGAAAGGTGGCGGTTAGCCAGGAAGGGCATTTTTGGGTTTCGTGCAATTGTCAAGGACAAGGGTTTTTACCCGAAAACTTAGTATACAAGAAACATGGCCTAAAATTTTCAAAACCCAGAAAGTTGAAACTTCGTTCAAACGACAAAGTTGGGTATAAACCAGAGATGAACAACCAGAATGAAAATCTAGAAGGCCTAAAAGCCCGTCGGTTCAAAACTTCCTATCGTATCATTCTAAGAACGTATACTAGCATACACAACAAGAACAGTATGGGTAAAAAGCTGAAAACAAAAATGGCATACTTACACAGTGATGGTGATTGCAGCAAAATCGTCGTTTGGAGAAGAGGTTGCAAGAAAGAACTCACTGACTCGAACAGACCAGGGTTCCTTTGTTTCTTGGGTCGAGAGAACATGCACGGGACAGAAGCTTCTTAAGAAAGTCTCTGGTTTTCTTGTTTTTTCCTTCCTGGCTTACGATGAACAAACGTGAAGAAGAAGACGAAGAGGGGGTCTTGTATATATAGGTGGGAAAATTAAATTAATCAGGAGCGTTGATTAAAATCCTCACAAGATCGAACGGATGGGGATCAATGACAAGATGGCGCCGAAAAGTTGTCAGACGGACGATCGTGGGCGTGTTCCCAAGGTACTCAAGTACCTAAAGTGAGCAATACCCGGCTAACGCGTGTCCATTTTCAAGAGTGTGACGGTACGGTTCCCAGAAAAAGTAGTTCAAAAGTTTCCTTCTCTTAGGATTCGAACAAATACTTTTGAGGGGGCATGATGTTATACCCAGATTTCGAGCCATAGTAAATATGACCTCGAAATATGAGTTCGCATTAAATGGTCTCGTGAGGGTTAGGGTATGCTCTAGGATGGTAAATCGAGCCTGCAAAGTATGATATATGATCTCGAATGTGGTGACCTCGAAATGATCTCGATCTCGAAAGGTAGCTCCGAGAACACCTTCATCTTCAGGAACTTCGGAGCATGGGTTTTGAGCTCGATGTACTATCTCGAAAGCAATGTTAGCTCGGGAGATGTCAGTGGCTCGCACAATGACATGAAACCTGAGATGCTGAAGCCTTGGAGATACACTATAACCACCTTGAATATCTACAAGTATTGTAAACATGAGATGTAATCCTCATTTATTGATGTAAATCCCCAAGAATGGTGGGATATTATTTAGTTAGTTATGCGTTCCCTGGTCTTCAGGGACGTTTCCTTTTTTATCTGATTAAAGGCATTTAAAGCCATTTATTTTATTCACAAAAGAGTAACTACCCAAAATATGTGGGATAGTATTCTGCATCCTTCTCTATAAATAGAGAAGCCATGCCCCATTGTAGAGGATCGAAATTCTGATCCTTGAGAGAAAACTCTGGAGAATTCATGCTAAATAATTGTTCAGAGATAATCTTAAGATTAATAACAGAGACTCGTGGACTAGGCAGATTTAACTGCTGAACCACGTAAAAAACCGTGTGTTTGATTTGTTTGTTCCGTTTGGCTATTGTTATTCATTGTTTTTGTGCTCTTCTTTTATCTGTTGACGAAAAACGGCGTCAACAACATGGAACAAGTTGGTATAGAGTTGATCACAGGACAACTTGCAAAGGTTACACTTCAGTCCACCTTGTTAGAAAGGATTAGGGAAGGGCAGAATGCAGACAAGAAGTTGAGTGACCTAAAGTAATAGATGCAGGATAGGAATGTCAAGGATTTCACTATGTCAGATACAAAATTGATCAAATTCGAGGGGTGTATTTGTGTGCCAAACAATGATGAGCTGAGGAAAGAGATTCTTGCGGAAACTCATACTACCTAGTATTCAGTTCACCCCGGGACAACTAAGATGTACCACGCCCTTAAGGTATTGTATTGGTGACCGGGACTGAAAAAGGATGTAACGCAATATGTGGCAAATACTTAACTTGCCGCAGGTTAAGACAGAACATAAAAGACCAGCAAGGCTACTACAACCGTTGAATATTCCTGAGTGGAAATGGGAGGAGATATATGGATTTTGTGACGGGGTTACCTAGGACTACAAAACAACACGATGCAATTTGGGTAATCGTGGATAGGTATACCAAGTCGGCTCACTTCCTATTGGTGCGCATGACTCATTCTATGGATCAGTTCACTGAGTTGTACATGAATGAGATAGTATGGCTACATGGGACACCGTACTCTATTGTGTGTGATCGGGATGCTCGGTTTACATCATCATTCTAGGAGAGTCTGCAAAGAGTAATGGGAACTCAGCAGAAGTTCAGTACAACTTATCTCCCAAAAAAACGGATGGTCAGACCGAGAGAACAAATCAAATCTTAGAAGATATGCTCGAAGCATGTGTCATTGACTTTCATGGATCTTGGAGTAGATATTTGCCACTGATGAAGTTTTCGTACAACAACAGCTACCAATCTACCATCGGAGTAGCACCATATGAAATGTTGTATGGAAGAAAGTGTAGGTCCCCACTTCACTAGGATGAACTGGGAGAGAGAAAACTACTTGGACCCGATGCAGTGCAACACACCAATGAGGCTATTCAGAAAATCAGGGCTAGAATGGTCACAACTCAGAGCAGACAGAAGTCTTATGCAGACCTAAAGCGCAAGCATGTTGAGTTTGAAGTTGGTGATCATGTATTTCTGCGTGTGATTCCAAGGAAAGGAATCTCGGTGACAAAAGTTTGGCAAGAGGGGAAAGCTAAGTCCCAGATATGTCGGACCTTTTGAGATTTTGGATAGAGTGGGCAATGTGGCTTACAGGGTAGCTTTACCACCATCATTGTCCGGGGTGCACAATGTATTTCATGTGTCACAACTTCAAAAATATGTATCCGACCCATCGCATGTGCTAAGCTACGAGACCTTGGGTTTGCAGGAGGATTTGTCATTCGATGAGCGTCCAGTGAAAATACTCGATCGAAAGGACAAAGTTCTAAGGAATAAAACCATTTCCTTTGTAAAGGTATTGTGGAGGAACAGTGTTGTTCAGGAGGCAACCTGGGAATTAGAGTCTGATATGCTGCAGCAGTATCCCGAGTTGTTTGAATAAAATTTCGGGACGAAATTTCTTTTCACGGGGGGATAATTGTAATATCCGTTTTCCCGGAAGGGCAATTTCGTAATTTTCCCATTGTGTGCATCCTTGTCATTTTTTTTTCTTTTCCTTTGATGGATTATGGGATATGTATGACTTCCAATGGAAATAAAATTCATGGTTTTTCATGTTTGAGTTTTTGTGGAATCACAACATGAGAATAATGTCAAATGAATAAATAATGGCTCGGATTAAGTTATCTATTTATTTAAAAATTATAATAGTAATTATTATTATTATTATTATGAGCATAATAGTAATAATAATATGCTTGAAATTATTTTATCTTATTATGTGTAATTTTTGGTTTGCCATAATATTAAATATTAGAATTTGCGAAAAGACCATAATACCCTCAAGTTTGGGATTGGTTCAAGGGGCATTTTAGAGACTTTATTTCTTCTGTTTTAATATGATTAAATATTCATAAAATTGGTTAAATTTTCGAAATTTAACTGATAATATCACTTGTGGAACTTAGTCAATTTATTTTATTTTTTTAAAGAAAAAAATATAATAAAATTCCTTGAAAAGAGGATTTTACCACTTCAAACACTAACTTATTTTTTTAAACCTATTCTAAAACGTGTTACCATGATAATTTGATGGAGAAATCGTGGGAATATTGAGGGAATCAAAGGATTGAAGAGAGAGAGAGTGTTATTATCGTTTTTTTTTAAAAGAGAAGAAATTTTTGAGTTCTTGCACTTGGGAAAAATCTGGGCAGTAATGAACATTGTAGAATCATTCTAGGGGAGGAAATAAACATTTTGAGTGTGAGAAATACATTTATAAAGCCTCAGATTGAGATTCACCATTTTTATCCAAGAAAATGCATATTCTTGGATAATTTTGGATTTAAGTGTGTTCAAAAGTGTATGGTGTGCATGGTCGGTGATAAAAAAGCTTAGGGGACTCCAATAATCGATTTTGACGTGAAGAAACAGGTTGAAATTGTCTAGAGCAAGAAAAACTAATTTTGAGCTCCATTTTTGGCGGTACACCGGACTTGGAGAAGAAGACTTCGGAACAAGGGGTTACGGACATCTTTTTGGGCTGGGGTCTATTGTTTTGAAGTTCTGGACATAAGGGGATCATTTTCCAAGCAAGAGAAGGGTTGGAAAGCAGCAAAACTCAGCCATAGAGTCGCCGTCGCTGGAGAAGAAGACAAAACCGGCGATATTCCCGGCGAACTCGATCTGGGTGTTTACTGAGGTGTTGTTTTTGGTTTTTCAATCTTCAAAATTAGTACATTAATTTTAGAGCATTTTCCAACTGGTTTCATATTTTTCTGATTTTTCTTTGAATTATTATGATTTATTGAAGATTAAATAAAGATTAATTATGAAAAATATTTTTATTGTTCAGAAAAATATGATTTTATGTTTCAATGATATCTGTATTATTTAGAATGGCTTTGTATGTTTAGATTTAATTTTTGATCGTATTTTATAATTTTCTTCAATTATTTGCTTTTAAATATGTGATTTAAGAAAATAAATGTGAAAAATTATTTAAAGTATTATAAAAATTCTGAGAATTTTTTTATATGTTTAAAATGAGATTCTAAGGCTCTCTGTAATTTTATTTCAAATTTGTATCATTTATGTAATTTTCATGATTTATTTGGCTTATGTTATATTTTAAATATAAAAAAATATTAATGCTACTGTTCTGAACCCTAGGTAAAATTTTTGTGTTACTGTAAGGTGTAGAAACTGATCTGTATAGTTAGATTCTATTTGTAATCAGTTATAAATTTTTCTTTAATTAATTAGTTTTTCTATAAAATTAATTAAGGAAAATAGTTATTTTGCCCAGAAAATTCTAAAATAATTTTTATAAGTTTATTTTGGATTTTTAAAAAGTTTTGTATGTTAGTTTGAATTTTGGGCTGGTTGTGTATTTATTTCTATTATTTGGGTTTTATTTGAGAAATTGAGAAAAAATAATTTATAAATGTTAAAAATTATTTTTCTGGTCGTATATGAGAATTTGCTGATTATTTAGGGTTTCGAAATAAAACCTTAACGCCTATTTTATTTTTCTTGAATTTTCGCTGTGTAATTGGACGTCTAGGAGCTAGCGGCCATCGAGGTGACGCAGCAGTGGTTCGAGACACGTCAGCGGAAAACGCACTGTTTAAGGTAAGAAGAGTGGACATCTGCGCACAGGGTGTACGTTATGCGTGCGACCTTGTTTTCTTATTTGTTTAATTATGTAATTATTTTGTGACTTGAATTGTTGCATTAGGTTGACTAGCATGAGGATAGTGCTAGGGATTTTAGTTAGTAGACATGCTAAGAGGATAGAGTAGGCGTGCTACTAGATTTTAGCTGCTTGTGTGAGTATAGCACTTGCAGGAATTATCTTGGGTGTGTATAACTCAGGATAATGGGATGCCACCACGGAACTGCCGAGTGTGAGTACAGCGCAGGCAGGGCAACGATGTCTCGAGGGAACGACCGAGTGTGAGTACAGCGCAGGCTAGACTGGGTGCCACCGTGGGAATGCCGAGTGTGAGTACAGCGCAGGCAAGGCAGATTACATTTCATGTCCGATCAAGATGACTTGTTAGTATTTATGTGTGTGAGTGTAACTCACATTATGTTAGTGTGATATGGTGTTTATATATCACACGATGATTATTGTGCTTATGATGTTTATTTATGTTTAGTTGAAAGTTTATGTTTCTTGGTTTGGGGAGTTATGTCCTACATAGCTCTTCTTACTGGGCGTTAGCTCACGGGTACTATGTGTGCAGGTAAAGGCAAAGCAAAGCAGTGAGTGGTGCGAGCTCAAGGTATGGACGAAACATGTTAGAGGTTGGGCTCCAGTTATTTTATGTTTTTAGAAATAAATGTTGTGTTTTTAAATTTTCAGACTTGAATGGTTATTTTCTTTATGTTTTGTTATTAAACCTAGCGTCCAACATTTTTATTTTTAAATAATGAGATCTCATTGTCTGCTTAAATTTTAAATAAATATGTTCTCTTAGTGTCTTAAAGTATTTATTGTTTATTATTTTTAAATGGACTCCCTAAGCAACGTCTCGGGAAATCGGGGCGTTACAGTTATGTTATGAAATGTTTATGCTATAATATGTATATGTATAATATGTTTTGTAGTCCTTGGGCATATGACTTGTTTAGATAACAAGCCACAAGATTATGTTTTTAGTTGCTTGGGCATATGACTTGCTTAGATAGCAAGCCCCAAGATTAGTTTATCATTTTCATGGTTTAGAGTTATGGTTTACCCTACCTCAGATATTAGACAGGGGACCTAGATGAGTTATCATATACTACCATGTGATCTAACCTACCTCAGATATTAGACATGGGACCTAGATGGTTTATCGCATGCCATGTTAATGAGTTAATGACAATTATTAGTATAGTCTTATATAGTATATGTTATGATATGTTTTTAGCATATGTTATGATATGATTTTATGTGTATGTTTATGTGGTTAGTAGTTTTTCCTTGCTGGGCATTAGGCTCATTCCTTTATGTTTATATGTGCAGGAAAATAGTTATGGCGGTGGAAAGATTCTTGGTAGCTTGAGGATGTGTATTGAGGCAGGATGGAATCGGTGGATTGCGCGTTCGATTCGAGGATGAAGTTTTTAAGTCTTTTAGTTATGATTTCTATGTATTATTTTTCCGCACTTAATTTTTTAACCAATTTATTTAAGTTATGTTTTGTTTTCAAAACAATGGGATCCCATATCCTAAATGAATTTTTATGTATTTAACCTTTACTTTACAGTTTTTAAATAAAGTTATGGTTATTTCATATGTACGTTTTCTTAAGATTAGTATAGTAGTCATTAATGGTCTAAAGTCTAGAATAGTTGGGTCGTTACATTTGGTATCAGAGCAACGGTCCATTAGCATGAAGTTCTCCTTGATACACACGCTCAAGCTCCGAATCTAACCACCAATGTAAGTTGTTTATGTTGTAGTTGTTTATGTGCTTAGTTAACGTTTTAGCCCTTATGTTTTCACTTAAGAATATTGGTAAATTAGTTTATTTTTTTTCGTTATTTATTTTATTTATTATCTTTGCATTTATGATTGTATATAGTGAAAACCTTTTTCCAAATTAATATCATGGTTATTTTGTCATCATGTATGAGTTTGATTTTTCTTTTGCAATCATAATAAATAATAAATAAAATAAATAATGACTAAGTTCGGTGAGGGTGGATACAAATCAATGAACCAAGTTTCTATATTGAGAGTTAGGGGGCCATAGTAGTGGGAACGATTTTACTGATCCTAGCCCTCCCTCAGTATGGTTAACTTTGGAACAACGATGAGTTTCGAGCCTGAGAATTAAGTCATATAGGATAATTAGAAACACACTTGGAAAATAATAAAGATGGCTTATTTTTTTAAAAGTTTAGAAACACACCCTAATTATAAAGAAGGCTCACATTTTTTTTTCATAAGAAATCATAAAGAAGGCTCACATGTTTGCTTAGATTAAGTTTTGCCTTAGAGCCTAATAGGGTAAGTTCTAACATGTTCTCGACTGTTAGAACTTTTGCTGAAGATGTCGTTCAGAAGATCTGCTCGCAACAACGCCAATGCCTCAAGCGTTGCTCTTGAAACTTATGAAGCCCCTCCAGTTTGCAGAAGGGGGAGGCATGCAACCAATGCTGCTGCTAAAGAAAGAGTGCCGCCGCTGCCGGTTAACAACATTGCAGAAATTGAAAGACTACGACAACAAGTGGAGGAATTACTACAGCAACAGCGACAGCAGACTCAGTCTCCACCTCAGTCGCAATCACAGCCTCAGCAGATGGCTCAAGTACCCCATCAAGTAGGTCCTTATGGGGTATGGCCAATGGTGAACTATGTGCCATACCCAGCTCAACACATGGAGCCAATCTATGAGCGGTTTCGTAAGCAACACGCTCCAAACTTCGAAGGGACAACAGAACCCTTTAAGGCAGAAGAATGGCTCAGAAATGTAGAGCCGATCCTAGCGCATATGAATCTCGGAAATGCGGACCGTATATCCTGCATTTTGTCTCTGCTTAAGAAGGATGCTAGAATATGGTGGGACTTAGTCCAGCAGACTAACGATGTCGCCACCATGACATGGACAAGATTTGTGGAGCTGTTCCATAAGAAGTATTACAACTCGGCAGTCATCGCTACAAGGGTCGAGGAGTTCACTAGTTTGAACCAAGGAAACTTAACGGTAGTAGAATATGCTCGACAGTTCGACAGATTAGCCAAGTTTGCACCAGAGTTGGTTCCAACTGACTTTATGAGGGTGACCAAGTTCGTTAGAGGACTTAGACCAAAGATTGAATTAGGGGTTAAGCTAGAAAACCTGGGAAATACTACCTATGCCGATGTTCTAGAAACGACAATAGAAGTAGAAAGGCTTCAGGTGAATGTTAGTAAGGAGAAGGCTAGTAGGCCTGAGCCTAAACAGCAGGGTCAACCTCAGAATGGTCGAAACTACCACAACAACAGCCGTCAGCATAGCAATAGGAATAGTAATGGTCAGAAGAGAAGGCATCCTAATGATAAGTAGGCCAATGGTGATAAAATAGCACGAACAAACAATGGAGGCAATAAGTCAGGTTATGTAGAATACCCGCAATGCTCTAAGGGCCAAAAGAAACATCAAGGGATGTTTCAACTGTGGTTAGGAATGTCATCGAAAGAAGGAATGTCCATAGCTCAAGCAGAAGGAGAAGAGGGATTAAACGATGGTTCCAGACCAAAGTCTTTGCCTTAACCCAGGGAGGAGCCCATGCTAGTAACAAGCAGTTACATGTCAGATTCCTATCCTCGATAGTATATGTTCTAGTATCGCTTGATTTGGGAGCAATATACTCGTATATCTCGTTAGGAATGATAGAGAAATTAGACAAACCTTGTAGAACTAGGTTTGTGACATAGTTGCCTTCAGGTGAAGTAGTCCTATCATCACGGATAGTACGAGGCGTACCAATCAAAATCGAGGACGTAGAACTAGAAGGGGACCTGATAGAGCTGGAAATCAAAGACTTCGACATGATATTAGGCATGGACGGGCTAGCAAGGCATGACATAACCATTGATAGCAGACGTAAGCAAGTGATGTTCGAGACTCCTGACAGTCAGAAACGATGCTATATGGGAAAAGTTTTAGGACTACGTACACCGCTAATATCAACTCTTAAAGCCCAAAGAATGATAGAAAAAGGGTGTCAAGCATTCTTAGCTAGCGTTACGTATGTGGTAAAGGAAACACCAAAAAAAGTTGGAGACTTCCTCAATGTAAAGGAATTTCTAGAGGTATTTCCTGGCAACTAGCAGGATTGCCGCCGACTCGGAAGATAAACTTCACAATCGAACTAGTACCGGGCACCGAGCCATTCGCTATGGGGAGCACCGGTTCTATTTGTGAAGAAGAAGGACAAAAGTATGCATATGTGTATAGATTATCACGAGCTGAATAAGGTGACAATTAACAATAAGTACCCGCTAACCCGACTTGACGACTTGCTTGATCAACTCCGAGGGGCAACCGTGTTTTCAAAGATTGATCTACGGACTGGGTATCACAGCTCAAAGTATGGGAAGAGGATAATCCCAAGATGACTTTTAAAACTCGTTATGGGCATACGAGTTCTTAGTTATGTCTTTTGGTCTTACCAATGCTCCAGCCGCGTTTATGGACTTGATGAATATGGTCTTCAAGGACTACTTAGATAAATTCGTCGTAGTGTTCATCGACGACATCTTAGTATACTCCAAGGATGAAGAAGAGCACGATGAACATTTGAGATTGATTTTGTCACGACTAAAGGAGCATCAACTCTACGCCAAGTTCAAGAAATGCGAGTTTTGGCTTTCGCAAGTGGCGTTCCTCGGGCACATTATATCCAAGGACGGAGTTGCAGTAGACCCATCAAAGGTAGAGGCTCTGAAGGATTAGCCAAGACCAAAGAACTCATTCGAAGTAAGGAGTTTTCTGGGATTAGCAGGTTATTATAGGAGGTTCGTAGAAAGCTTTTCTAAGATAGCCACTCCATTTACCAACCTGACCCAGAAGCAGCAAAGGTTCAACTGGATGGATAAGTGTGAAGAGAGTTTCCAGTTGCTTAAGGATATGCTCATCACTAGTACTTTGTGTACCAACACCCAATGATAAGTTTGTAGTCTATTGTGATGCGTCGAAGTAAGGATTGGGTTGTGTGCTGATGTAGAATGATAAGGCGATAGCCTACGTCTCAAGGCAAATGTAGTTGCTGATGTGCTAAGTAGGAAGAATTATGGAAGTCTAGCAGCGTTAGCTGGAATAGAAAAGCCGCTACAGTAGGAGCTGATCAATGCTGGAATAGAAGTAGTCATTGGTAAACTGGCTAACTTGTCCATTTCGTCAAGTCTGTTAGAAGATATACGGAATGGGCAAGTGCATGATAACACGTTAGTAACACATATAGATGCAGCTAGAGAAGGGAAGGCCACAGATTTCTCAATATCAAGTCAAGGGTTATTAAGATATAAGGATCGGGTATGTGTGCCAAGCGATCAAGGGATTAAGGTGAAGATTCTAGAAGAATTGCACAATACCCCGTACTCAGTTCACCCAGGGTCGACCAAGATGACTCACGACATCAAGGCAATGTATTGGTGGCTAGGAATGAAGAAAGATATAGCGTAGTGTGTGTCTAAATGCTTGGTATGCCAACAAGTGAAAGCAAAACATCAGCGACCTGCAGGCTTATTGCAACCACTTAGCATTCCAAAATGGAAATGGGATGATATAGCCATAGATTTCGTGACGGGTTTACCATGAACAAGTAAGCAGCATGATTCGGCTTGGATAGTAATAGATAGATTAACCAAGTCAGTTCATTTCCTGTCTGTTAAGACTTCGTACACAGTAGATCTTTACGGAGACATTTAAGTCCAAGAAATAGTATGACTGCATAGAATCTCTAAGACAATAGTATTCGATAGAGGATCGGTGTTTACATCGAGATCTGGGAGTGAGTATTTGCTGCTGATAGAATTCTCCTACAACAATAGCTACTAGTCAACGATCGGGATGGCACCTTATGAGTTTCTTTATGGAAGAAGGTGTCGATCGCCATTGCATTATGACGAGGTAGGAGAAAGGCAACTACTTGGAACTGAAGCTGTTAGAGGAGCTCAGGATGTAGTAGCCCTGATTAGAAAGTGTATGCTCGCTGCTCAAAGCCGTTAGAAAAGTTATGCGGATGCCAAGCGGCATGATGTGGAATTCAAAGTCGGAGATCAAGTTTTCTTAAGAATATCTCCTATGAAAGGTGTGCAGTGGTTTGGGAAGAAAGGCAAACTTAGTCCCTAATTTATAGGTCCTTTTGAGATATTGGACAAAGTGGGAACAGTTGCGTATAGATTAGCCTTACCGCCAGCTCTAGCAGATAGTCACAATGTGTTCCACATCTCGATGTTGCATAGATATTTGTCAGACCCATCTCACGTCCTCAAGTACGATACGATAGCACTCCAGAAAGACTTGAGTTATGAGGAGCGACCGGTTAGCATCCTAGATAGAGGGGTGAAAGAGTTACGGTCTAAGAGTTTTCCGATAGTCAAGGTCTTATGGAGTAATAGTTCTGAATGAGAGGCAACGTGGGAGTTGGAGGAGGACATGTTAGTCCGGTATCCAGAATTGTTTGATAAGTAAATTTCGGGGACGAAATTCTTTGTAGTAGGGGAGAATTATAGAGTCCCAGAATTTACTTAGCTAGTTAGATAGTAGTAGTAGTAGTAATAGCTAGTATTAGTTATAGTATGTTCATTACTGTGGATTTTGGTTCAAGCCGGGACTTAGTTGGAAACTCCTAGCAATAGTTATGGATTTTATAAATTTAACCTATAGTTTAAGAATATTAATTATAACATAAAGTTTGATTAATATTGTTGGTTATTAATATGATAATTATTATAACCTAAGGTTTAGATAGAGCTAATAAGAATATGACATTTGTCATGAGCATGGATTATTCCTAAGGTTTAGATAGAGCCAATAGGAATATGACACTTGTCATATGTATGATTATTAAGGAATTATTATTTTAATGATATAATAAGGGAAATATAAGACTTAGTCTTCACCAGAATTTGTTAGGAGCTTGATATTTGTCACAATTTTATTTGTGATTTAGATATTTTATTTATTTGTGATTTAGATATTTAGATAGATTTTTCGTAACTTTAGAGTACTGTAACTTCCGACCTATTTTGACCCAGTTATGTTATGAATTTCGAAAAATAGTATTTCCAAAAAGTTGTAGATAATTTAATTTGCTTTCTAACGGTATAAATATATTCTAAATCGGAGTCGTACAGCTCCAGATATGTTGATTTTACTGTAGGTTAGTTTAGAGTTACGGGATTTAGAAAGTTAAAAGTTAGGATTCTATTTTAAATTTAAATTTAAATTTGGATTATAATTAGAAGATTTTTATTCCTAGAACTCTATAAATAGGACCTAGCACCAAGCTTTTTCATTCATTCTTCAAGCATTGATCAGAGCCTTCTAGGTGCTAGTGAGACTATAGAGTGATAAACACTTGGGTTGGGGTTATAAGCTTTGTCATTCTAAGCTTATTAGACACTTGGGAAGTAAGGTTCATAGAGTGTATTTCGGTTTCGAGGTGTAGTTCGGTCATAGCAATTTCAAAGGTATTCCTATTCTTAGTTCCTTTTCTGTATTGTTTCATTAGTTCTTATAGTTTTTCTCTACTCAATTCCTAACCCAATCTTCTCTATTCTTGGTTAGGCATCTAAGTTCTTCGAACTTGAGATTTCTTGTTGGTAAGTATCTTCTCGATGGTTTAGTTCATTCCTCTTCATCTCTTTCTTTTAGAAAACTCACCTCTCTATTAATGGTTTTTAGGAGTGTTCCAAAATCCCAACTTTGTTCTCATCATCCCGGTATTTTGGTAAGGAAAATAGGATATATCTTGTATATTTGTATGATATGTTATGCTATGTTTATGTTATGATAAGTTTATGTTATGATATGTTTATGCTATAATATGTATATGTATAATATGTTTTGTAGTCCTTGGGCATATGACTTGTCTAGATAACAAGCCCCAAGATTATGATTTTAGTCGCTTGGGCATATGACTTGCTTAGATAGCAAGCCCCAAGATTAATTTATCATTTTCATGGTTTAGAGTTATGGTTTACCCTACCTCAGATATTAGACAGGGGATCTAGATGGGTTATGATATACTACCATGTGATCTAACCTACCTCAGATATTAGACAGGGGACCTAGATGGTTTATCGCATGCCATGTTAATGAGTTAATGGCCATTATTAGTATAGTCTTATATAATATATGTTATGATATGTTTTTAGCATATGTTATGATATGATTTTATGGGTATGTTTATGTGGTTAGTAGTTTCTCCTTGCTGAGCATTAGGCTCATTCCTTTATGTTTATATGTGCAGGAAAATAGTTATGGTGGCGGAAAGATTCTTGGCAGCTTGAGGATGTGTATTGAGGCAGGATGGAATCGGTGGATTGCGCGTTCGATTCGAGGATGAAGTTTTTAAGTCTTTTAGTTATGATTTCTATGTATTATTTTTCTGTACTTAATTTTGTAACCAATTTATTTAAGTTATGTTTTGTTTTCAAAACAATGGGATCCCATATCCTAAATGAATTTTTATGTATTTAACCTTTACTTTACAGTTTTTAAATAAAGTTATGGTTATTTCATATGTACGTTTTCTTAAGATTAGTATAGTAGTCATTAACGATCCAAAGTCTAGAATAGTTGAGTCGTTACAAGAAAACATGTTCGTTTTGAACAGGAACATAAGTTTATTTATAACGATCACGTTATAAGACAGAAGTAGCAGACAATTCACAAGGGAAAGCGAACAAAGGAGGAGATATAGAACTCCTCACTGTATATATTTGAGCAAAGATTTGGGGGACAAATGTTGCAACTGCTTTTTAGCGCACATAAAAACAAAGAAAATGACAATGAGTTGGGTTCATGAGCAGAATGGAAAGAATTAAATTCGACCAAGAAATTATGTCTGCTCACATATAAGACAACTGGTTCATATGTATGCTTGCACATCTGTCTAATTGAGCAAGTCAATGAAATAATTATAAGGAATCTGAATCAAAGAGAATAAATATATTATCAAATATAAAATATTTTTCAATTAATCAAGACCACTTACTTAGGAAACAAATTAGATATTTCTTTTGAATATTTAGTTTTTTTTATTTGAATTTATTATGGCTGTAACAAGATAGAAAATATCCATTTATGATAGGTATCTGAAATTCAGATAAAGCAAAAGGCTTCCCTATGAATAAGAGTCAATACTTTCAACATACAAAAGCTATGCTGAAAAGTTAGATAGATTAATAAAAAGACGCTAGTAGATGTTGATAATTCTTTGTTGATGAAAAATCGGCTCTCGAATTCCACCCGGATTCATTGATTCTTCTCGGCTATTTAATTTCAGATTTCTAAAAACATTGCTTCTCAAATTTCTAATAAGGGAAAATATTCATTTGATATATAATGAGGACTTTCATCAAACAAATGGAGGGCAAAATATTAAACAAAACTCTTTTATATACCTTACTAGAAGATAAACTAGGTGATTGTAGAGTTGGCATGTTTTGTTTATGGATCAATGCCTCAACATCTTAAGGACTCAAGATTCATCTCATCAATGATAAGTTGATCATTGTTGCAAACAAAATTCAGCTATGAAAATGACAGAACTAAATCATATAATGGTGATCCAAAGAATGTGATATCTAACTCAAATGAAAGACACAATGAGTAGAACTACTCCTATACATTTCCATACACATAAATGTGTATACATAATACAAAACCAAGAGACAAATTTAAAGAAAAAAAATGAACATCAATGAGTACTTTCATCAAAACAAACACAAGCAACATCTTGAGGACTCAAGATTCATCTCATCAATGATAACTTGATCATTGTTGCAAACAAAATTCAGCTATGAAAATGACAGGACTAAATCATGTACTGGTGATCCAAAGAATGTGATATCTAGCTGAAATGAAAGACACAATGAGTAGAACTACTCCTATACATTCCCATACACATAAATATGTATACATAATACAAAACCAAGAGAAAAATTTAAAGAAAAAAAATGAACAGCAATGAGTACTTTCATCAAAACAAACACAAGTAACATCTTAAGGACTCAAGATTCATCTCATCAATGATAACTTGATCATTGTTGCAAACAAAATTCAGCTATGAAAATGACAGGACTAAATCATATAATGTTGATCCAAAGAATGTGATATCTAGCTCAAATGAAAGACACAATGAGTAGAACTAATCCTATACATTCCCATACACATAAATGTGTATACATAATACAAAACCAAGAGACAAATTTAAAGAAAAAATGAACATCAATGAGTACTTTCATCAAAACAAACACAAGCAATAATAAAAAAAACTAGATAAGAAATGGAAAATTTTCATTTGATGTTTAATGAGGAATTTCATCAAATAGATGGAATGTAATATATTAAACAAACTAAATTAACATACCTCACTAAATAGGTGGTTCGAAGAGGCACTAGAACAGTGAAGCACCACCGAAATCTTTGCGAGGATGTCGAAGAATCGCCTGGGCTAGAGAGTAGGGAAGCTTGAAGGAACTTATGGTCGGAATGCAAAAGGAGGGGGGACGATGAAATTTAGAGGTCTGATTTAGAGGAGGAAGAAGATGAAATTTAAGGAGTAAAGTTAGGAATTCCATCTGAAATGGATGTAGCGACGGAAGAGCTTGATCGGAGAGGAAGAGGGTGGTCGGAGCTTGAATGGTCGGACGGGTGAGAGTTTAAGCTAAGAATTATGAAGGAGAGTAAAAGGGAGGAGGATTAAACCATATGAGTAGAGGGGTATAATAGGTATATTGATTGAAATAGTGGGTATTTTACTAAAACTTGAAAATTGTAGACAAAAAAGAAAGGAGTTACCTAAAAGTGGCTATTGGATCTAATTTCTACAAGAATAATTGACATTAAGGACTACCAACCTGCAAGGGCCGATTACCGCAGGTCCTGGGCCCAATATAGCCTCTCCTTTAAATAAGACCTTGGAAGACAACGAGATCCACACAAACAATCTGAGAAACTTTTTTGGGCCTCAAGCCGAAGGAATAGTAAAAATCACATCTAGTACCCAATTTAAGTTAAACTCTTTACTTTTTACCCACCTTTTAAAAGTCTTAGATTATTACCCAAAATTTTAATGAATCTACCCATTATACCCAAACTATTTCACGACTTCTTTTCTCCTCACACACATATCATCTTCTCCCCTACTACAACTTCGCGACCACTGATCATCTTCCACCCCACTACCTATCCGATTTTCACTAAAGACCCACTGAAGTGAGCAAGAGGATCCATGAAAGGAGGAATTGATTGAGGTTTGCGATATTGCCAAAGTGAATCTGTTAATTTTCTTGCTCTTCCATGTTAGACTTTTAAAAATTAAAGGTATTGTAATTTTCATCTCAATCTTCATTCCTTTTTGTTATCTAGTTTGAGTTTATATGCTCTTATATCACTATTTCATGATTTTGAATGATTGCTTAATGGAGGATGGGATGCTTAAGAATTTGTCCTATTTTTATATTTTGAATTAATTATATGCATTCCATGTATTTGATGAAATTCCTTCAAAACTTCAATTTTTTTATAATTAACTTTATTCTTACTATGGTGTTTTGCTGACATATGTTTAATTATAAAAATATATTTATAGATAGAAATATATAATCATAATGTTTTAATGGAATTTGATATTGGGGTGAAAGTACACCAAAGTAGTTTGGTAAGAAGAATTGAAAGAGGACTGCTAAGCACAAACTTAGATAATTAATAGTATTGATCCATCATCAATTCATCGACATGTTTTAAGATCATGATTTTGGCCATACCATTTTACAGGTCTACAAATCTTTTTGTGTAGGCAATTTTGATTTAAACAATAATATCCTCTAATTTTCTTCTTTTTTATACGTTTTATATTTGTTTAAATTATAGTAGCGGGAATGTATCCTTATCTTACTTGTGTCCATAATATATGGCATGTATTATACATGTAAATAATAGAAATCTTTGATATTCTGCCATATAATATCATCAAGGCATGCTATACAATATTTATAGGTCTTCACATCTTGAACCTATGTTTATGTAATCTGTGTCAATTATACTAATATGTGTTTGAGTGTCATTATTACTTAGTTATATAAATAAAATCATAGTATGTTGAAAGTTTGAACAAGAAAATCATATGTTCTCATTACTTGATCTGTTATTTAGTTTATTCAAACAAAATTTACATCTTATTCACAATTAATATTTTATGTAAGTATAGACATATAAATTATAACTATGTTATATATGAAGAGGAAGAATCTATATACCTTGACATTTTTAAAATAGTTGGCTCAATGTAGAATCCATTCTCTTCATTGGCTTACCACCAGTTAATAAAGTGGCCTCTTCTCCCTTGCCAAGCTCAATATAGCTCAGGATTTCATCAAATTGTACCTTGTCAACCTGAAATGCTTCGAGTGACTTATTAGTATTTTGTGATACATTATGGTTTAGACTTTAAGTTTAGTATTGTAGTTTAGATTTTAAAGGATTATGGTTTATATTTTATATGGTCATGGTTTAGATTTTAAGACTAGTAGTTTAACTTTTAAGCCTTGTGGTTAAATTTTAAAGAGTCGTGGTTTAAATTTTAAGTCTTGTGGTTTAAATTTTAAATAGTTGTGGTTTAAATTTTAAGCCTTGTGGTTTGAATTTTAACGACTAGTGGTTTAAATTTTAAAGAGTTGTGGTTTAGATTTTAAGGATTTGTTTATATTTTATATGGTCGTAGTTTAGATTTTAAGTCTAGTTGTTTAACTTTTAAGCCTTGAGGTTTAAATTTTAAAGATTCGTGATTTAAATTATAAGCATTGCAGTTTAAATTTTAAGCCTTGTTGTTTAAATTTTAAAGAGTCGTGGTTTAAATTTTAAAGAGTCGTGGTTTAAATTTTAAAGAGCCGTGGTTTAAATTTTAAAAACTAGTGGTTTAAATTTTAAAGAGTTATGGTTTAGATTTTAAAGGATCATGATTTATATTTTATATGGTCGTGGTTTAGATTTTTAGCCCAATGATTTAACTTTTAAGACTTGTGGTTTAAATTTTAAAAAGTCGTGGTTTAAATTTGAAGTCTTGTGGTTTAAAGTTTAAGTCATATGGTTTAAATTTTAAGTCTTGTGGTTTAAATTTTAAAGAGTCGTGGTTTAAATTTTAAGCTGTGGTTTAAATTTTAAAGACTAATGATTTAAATATTAAAGAGTCGTAGTTTAGATTTTAAAGGATCATGGTTTATATTTTATATGGTCATGGTTTAGATTTTAAGCCCAGTAGTTTAACTTTTAAGCCTTGTGGTTTAAATTTTAAAAAGTAGTGGTTTAAATTTTAAGGCTTGTGGTTTAAATTTTCAAAGAGACGTGGTTTAAATTTCAAGTCTTGTGGTTTAAATTTTTAAATCTAGTAGTTTAAATTTTAAAGATTCATTTTTAGATTTTAAATGATCATGGTTTATATTTTATATGGTCATGGTTTAGATTTTAAGCCTAACGGTTTAACTTTTAAGCCTTGTGGTTTAAATTTTAAAAAATTGTGGTTTAAATTTTAAGTCTTGTGGTTTAAATTGTAAAGAGTCATGGTTTAAATTTTAAAGAGACGTAGTTTAAATTTTAAAGAGTCGTGGTTTAAATTTTAAGTCTTGTGATTTAAATGTTAAAGAGTAGTGATTTGAATTATAAGCCTTGTACTTTAAATTTTAAAGACTAGTGGTTTTAATTTTAAGCTTTATGGTTTACATTTTGAAGAGTTGTGGTTTATATTTTAAGTCTTGAGGTTAAACTTTTAAAGGGTCGTAGTTTAAATTTTAAGGAGTTCTGGTTTAGATTTTAAGCCTCGATGTTTACACTTTAAAGAATAATTTTCCATAGATTGAATACAATCCTATAAATATAGTTGCCACACATGTATATGACAACATAAAAGTTTCAGTTTTGCAATAGCAACTTTAGTTTTTATGAGTTATTTTTACAAACACTTAGAAGGTATTTCAAAACTATTACTATTTGAGCCTAGTATGAGTTGTTATGAGCCTAGAATTCTTCTTTAGACATTTCAACAAACAATTAGAATGCATTTCCAATTTAACTATAATATGACGCATATAATACACACTACAACAAAACTTAGAACCATGTGCTCAAATAAGAGTAATTTGGAAAGTTTCATGATAATAATGGGTAAAGTTTAACTAAATATATTTAGTGTCTAATTTTAGTTATTTGTTAGGCCATGGTTATTTGCTAGGCTATGTGTCATTGGAAGTTCTAACTTTTTGTTTGATTGTTATAGAAAAACAAAGTGATTTTATGTGGTGGATGAGCTCTTGAAAGAAGAAGTGTTGGAACTACTGCGAGCATGCGCAAAGAAAGGAAGACGAGTAGCAAAGGTTTTGATGGTGCTGTTGGTTCAAGATCTCACCCAGTGTCGTTCTCATTATGAGCATTGGTTTCATAGTCTTTCTTGCGATTCTTCATATTATAGGCAAACTCTACTTTGTTTGCATAGGAGCCTAGAAGAAAATTGTTATACTAGAAACAGAGATTCAAGGTTTTATGCTCCTCATTCCATTTGAGTTAAAGATGGGCAAGTAACGAATTTCATCCTCGTTATAATTTTTCTTTTGTAATTTGTTCGTTTAGAATGTGAAAGGTTGAAACAATAGTTGGATTTTGTTTTTAATTAATGAAAGGTATATTTTCATCTTAATATGGCTTAGTTTTTAAGCAAATTTTGTTTGTTCCAACATTTGAGAAGCACAAGAGATGAGAGTTTGCCTCACTCTTTTACTTCACAATCTAAATTGTAAACCACCCATCCTTATATATGGACTACAACTCTAAAAGTTTAACCTATGAGTTACACAATGAAACCTATAGTTTAAAGAGACGTGGTTTAGATTTTAAGCCTAGTGATTTAAATTTTAAGCCTTATGATTTAAATTTTAAAGAGTTTTGGTTTATATTTTAAACATTATGCTTTATAGTTTAAAGAGACGTAGTTTAGATTTTTAGCCCAGTGATTTAGATTTTAAGCCTTGTGGTTTAGATTTTAAAGGTCATGTTTAATAGTTTAAAGAGACGTGGTTTAGATTTTAAACGTTATATTTTATAGTTTAAAAAAACGTGGTTTAGATTTTTAGCCTACTGGTTTAAATTTTAAGTCTTATGGTTTAAATTTTAAAGAGTTGTGGTTTAGATTTTAAATGTTATGTTTTATAGTTTAAAGAGACGTGATTTAAATTTTAAAGAGTTTTGGTTTAGATTTTAAACATTATGTTTTATAATTTAAAGAGACGTGATTTAGATTTTTAGCCTAATGACATAACTTTTAAGCCTTGTGGTTTAAATTCTAAGCCTTGTGTGGTTTAAATTTTAAAGAGTCATGGTTTAAATTATAAGCCTTTTCGTTTAAATTTTAAAAACTAGTGGTTTAAATTTTAAAGAGTCGTTGTTTAGATTTTAAATAATTATGGTTTATATTTTATATGGTCATGCTTTAGATTTTAAGTCTAGTGCTTTAGATTTTAAGCATTTTGGTTTAATTTTTAAAAAGTCGTGATTAGAATTTTAAGCATTATAGTTTAAAAATTCAAGAGTCGTTGTTTAAATTTTAAGCTTTGTGGTTTGAATTTTAAAGAGTAATTGTTTAAATTTTAAAGAATCTTGGTTTAGATTTTAAAGGGTCATGTTTTATATTTTTTATGATCGTGGTTTAGATTTTAAGTCTAGTGGTTTAACTTTTAAGCCTTGTGGTTTAGATTTTAAGTCTTGTTGTTTAAATTTTAAAGAGTTATACTTTAAATTTTAAGCCTTGTAGTTTGAATTTAAAAGAATAGTGGTTTAAATTTTAAGAAGTCGTGGTTTAGATTTTAAAGGATCATGGTTGATATTTTATATTGTCGTGGTTTAGATTTTAAGCCTAGTAATATAATTTTTAAGCATTGTGGTTTAAATTTAAAAAAGTCGTGGTTTAAATTTTAAGCCTTGAGGTTTAAATTTTAAAAAGTCGTGGTTTAAATTTTAAGGATTTGTGGTTTAATTTTTAAAGAGTCGTGATTTAGATTTTATAAGACCCTGGTTTATATTTTATATGTACCTGGTTTACATTTTAAGCCTAGTGGTTTAACTTTTAAGCCTTGCGGTTTAAATTTTAAGAAGTCATGGATTAAATTTTAAGCCTTGTTGTTTAAACTTTAAAGAGACGTAGTTTAAATTTTAAGCATTGTAGTTTAAATTTGTAAAGACTAATTGTTTAAATTTTAAAAAGTCGTGGTTTAGATTTTAAAGGATCAGGATTTATATTTTATATGGTCGTAGTTTATATTTTAGGCCTAGTAGTTTAACTTTTAAGTCTTGTGGTTTAAATATTAACGAGACGTGATTTAGATTTTAAGGCTTATGGTTTAAATTTTAAAGAGTCATGGTTTAGTCGTGGTTTATATTTTAGGCCTAGTAGTTTAACTTTTAAGCCTTGTGGTTTAAATTTTAAGCCTTGTGGTTTAAATTTTAAAAAGTTGTGGTTTAGCTTTTAAAAGATCATGATTTAGATTTTAAGCCTAGTGGTTTAACTTTTAAGCCTTGTGGTTTAAATTTTAAGAAGTCATGGATTAAAATTCAAGCCTTGTGGTTTAATTTCAAAGAGTTGTGGTTTAAATTTTAAACTTTATAGTTTAAATTTTATAGAGTCGTGGTTTAAATTTTAAGTCTTGTGGTTTATATTTAAGCTTTGTGATTTACATTTTCAAGAGTTTTGGTTTTGATTTTAAGTCTTGAAATTGAACTTTTAAAGGGTCGTGATTCAGATTTTATGTCTTGAGATTTATATTTTAAAGGATTGTTGTTTACATTTTAAACTTTGTGGTTTAAAATTTACAAAGTTCTAATTTAGATTTTAAGCCTTGATGTTTACATTTTAAAGAATAATTTTTTCATAGATTTAATACAATCCTATAAATATAGTTGTGACACATATATATGACACACTATAATTAGAATGTATTTCCAATTTAATTATAATATGACACATATAATACATACTACAACAACACTTAGAACCATGTGCTCAAATAAGGGTAATTTGGGATGTCTCATGATAATAAGGGGTAAAGTTTAACTATATATATTTAGTGTCTAGTTTTAGTTAACTACTCTTGAAAATGGGTAGTTATCAAATTTTCCCGAAGGAATAGCATGGCCTACTCCCGAATGCTGGGCCCAAGCCTTCCAACTGTACTTTGGGCAATAGACTCTACCTAAATTCAGGCCCATTCCATCATTGTTTGACCCACCCTTTGTTTTTGATGACTTACTAGATAGATCGTCGACTTAGCCCAAGAAAAGGAAGTTTTCAAGAGTAGTCTTCCCAGCACTACCAGAAGCACCACCTATTAGCTTTTTGCCCTTTGAAAACATCATTGTGGCCGTTGAGCACAAATGATTTGTGTAATGCCCTACTACCCAGGGGCCGTTACACTGTGTATTTTAAATAGTGCTTAACTCACTAAATGAGTCATTATGCCATAAATATGATTGATGGTCCAAGGTTAAAAATTTCGGTCAAAATGAAGGAACATTTCATTAAAACGTTTACTTCATACATGAGATCCCAAAATACATTTTAAAAAAAAGTTAACCACAATATAAAAGTTACAACCAGTCGACCTAAGCGACAAAATAGGGTTTAACCCTAGTTCCTCTTTAAACCCTCGGCCGTGGTGGTCGAGCAACCGCATATGTACACAACGTCACCTAACCTCTCCAACTCATGGATGGCCCCTCTTTCTTTTTCCCTTACCTGCACCATATAACACCCGTGAGCCAAGGCTCAGCAAGAAAACTTACACATGCTCATAAGCAGTTAATAACATGTTACCAAATCATAATAGGCATGCCTACCAGTAATAACCCTACTCATGCATGCATACCATTCATATAAATGACTACAATGTCATATGGGACCAATTTCCCTAGATAAATGATCAATGTATCATATCGGGGCTCGTTGCCCAAAATACATGATTAATGAATCATACTGGGGCTCAGCGCCCTAATTCATGGGTAATAAGTCATACTAGGGTTCAACATTCTAGGATATGGGACTAATGAGTCACCCCCGGGCCCTTTGCTCTATCCTTTGTATAACTAGCCTTGGAACTAGCCCAGCATACCTGATGCTCTAGTTTTCTCATGACCAATAGGTTGGTCAAGCGTATGATGCACTCATGGTTAGGCATAACCATAACGACCAGCACTCAACGCGCTAATGCCATCCTTGACTCATAAGTCAATTCTTTTCGACCAGCGCTCAACGTGCTAAGGCCGTCCTTGACTCATAAGTCAATGATTTTGACCAACACTCAACGTGCTAATATCGTTCTTGACTCATAAGTCAAGTCTAGGGCCCAACCCTAGGATATGGTACTAATAAGTCACCTCGGGGCCCGCTGCCCTATCCTCTATAGAACCAGCCTTGGAGCTGGCCCAACGTAACTGGCGCTGAGTTTTCCCACGACCAATAGGTCAGTTGAACGTATGATGCGCTCCTAGTTAAGCATAACCATATCGACCAGCGCTCAGCGAGCTATTGCTGCCCTTGACTGATAAGTCAATGCTTCACAACCAGCGCTCAACGCTATTTTTGTCCTTGACTAATAAGCCAATGCTTTACAACCAGCACTCAGCGCTATTGCCGTCCTTGACTAATAAGTCAAGCCTTTCTCAATAAGATAATGCAGACCAACATATAACATAGACCAAATATCCAAAAACAAAGCATTCAACATGCTTAATCAACAATCACAAGCATAATTATAATCATGCACATTCTCAGGCGTCCATGCCCTATTCATATTCTTGTTTAACAATATGGCTCAAGCCATAATCACATGTATCACATACTGTGTGCAGTTTTCTTACATTTAGTCCAAGCACATGTTACCAATGAATGGCCCTCCAGCACGGTCCCGGTTCTGAGCCCCTAGCGATAACCTAGACACAACCATAATATAAAATTTCTATCAATAACGAGTAAATAAAGGCTTCTGGACTGAATCCTAGCCTCCGAGATGTTGAATCCTACTAAACCGAATAGTAGGATCGATCCGAGCCCTTAGGTTTGAGTTCCCATCACTAAAAAACTGTTTTGGCCACTTTTTCTATTTTGAGCCGCGGCGCGCATAATAGGCACCGTGTCCCAAATAGCCCAGCAACCAGCTTCTTCTCCTTCGTCAACCTTGAGTCACGGCGCCCAAGAACAGGGTCGCAGCTTGACCTGAAACTCAGCCTTTTTCCTCCATTTTTCCCATATCAAATCATTCCATAAACCTATCCAAACATATCCAAATCCCCAAAACACAATTCCCAATCAACTCAATGGCCCAAAACTATCAAAACCCAAGTTTCAAACAATTCAGAAACTCATCAAAACCATAAAATCCAATTCAAAACTTAAGAAACTTAAGGAAATGGAAACTCAGAAATTTAAAGCTTAAATTACCTCTGATTATGTCATTTTCCGCTAAATCATCCGACTATCAAGCTTCTAATCTTCTCTAGAATTGTTATGACTCTAACCTTGTTTGAATCCGAGTCCTAAAACTAGAGTTTCCTTCGAAAATACTAAGGAACGTCAAAAAGAGAACGGGAGAGACAGAAAAAGTATTTTGAACGTACTTTTCTTCTGTCAAGTTACTCCGAGCTTAAGTAGCCTTAAGCAAATCCCAATGCTCGGGGTACCCCAAAAACATCCATGAGGGTAAAATAGTCAAAATCCCTAGAATTCCCTCACGATCTCACTAACTCCAAATATATTCTCAAATATTTATTCCCATTACCCAATATCCCAGTAATGCACTAAATACCCCTTGACTCACTCCGAGTCAAGTATTGGTCCCGTTGTGACTTTCCCACTAGCTTGCACCCTAGGATTGCCTCGTTCCGATTAACCCAAATATATCCACATAATAATATGGTCTCACACATATATGCCAAATATACCCATAACGGGCCAAATTAAAAAAATTTATCTTTTAATCAGAAATAGGCTCACATGCATATTTAATATACTTAACACATGCATATCAAGTCATATTATAATATAACTCACATAATCATATAATGATACACACATATATATATATATCAAATAACCACATAGTTTCTATAATTTTCCATCCTGGCCCCCTGATCAAGGCCCTAAGCCTTATTAGGTAATTTGGGACGTTACAACTATCCCTTCACAGGAATTTCGTCCTCGAAATTTTATTTGAACAGCTCGGGATACTAATCACGCATATCTGATTCCCGTTCCCAGGTTGCTCCCTCAACCTTGTTGTTCCTACATAATACCTTTACCAAAGGTATAGTTTTGTTCCTCAGAACCTTATCCTTTCTGTCTCATATTTGAACTGGTTGTTCCTCATAGGAGAGATTTTCCTGAAGTTCCAGATCCTCATAACTCAACACATGAGTCTCATCTAATACATGTTTCCTCAACATATGAAATACATTGTGTAAGGCTGACAGTGTCGATGGTAAGGTCAATCTACAAGCCACCTGATCGATCCTCTCCAGGATCTCAAACGATCCTACAAATCTAGGGCTCAACTTGCCCTTTCCCCCTAAATCTCCTCACCCCTTTCCATGGTGAGACTCTAAGGAAGACATAGTCTTCCATTTGGAACTCCACCTTCCTGCATTTCAGATCAACATAACTTTTCTATCTATTTTGAGAAGCGAGCATCCAAGCTCTAATCTTTTCAATGGCCTTAGTAGTTCTCTGAACTACCTCAGGACCCAAATATTTCTTCTCACCTATCTCATCCCAGTGAATGGACGATCTACACTTCCTATCATACATCATCTCATAAGGTGCCACTCTAATAGTCAACTGGTAGCTATCATCTTTGAAAATTCTATTAGAGGAAAATATTCATTCCAGGTCCCTTCAAAGTCCAATAAACATGCTCTCAGCATGTCCTCCAATATCTGTGTAACGCCCCAAATTCCCTAACATGGATTAGTGCTTGGATTAGGGGGTCGGAAGGCAATAATTGAATTAATTGAGTGCTTATGTGTTATGAGCATGTTATTATGTGAATTGTATTATGATATGAATATGCTTGCATGTTTAGGTGTATTAAATATGCATTTGGGCCCGTTTCTTATTAGAGGGGCTTTTTTGTAATTTTGACCCATTAATGGTATAATTGTAAAAATGTGTGATATATGATTGCGACCACATTATTATGTGGATATATTTGAGTTACTCGGCATGAGACAATCCTAGGGAGCTAGTTAGCGAAAAAGTCACAACGGGGTAAAATACTCGGCTCTGGGTGAGCTTAGGGGTATTTTGGTAATTTGGTAAATTACTGGGAATTATAGAGTAACGGGAATTAATTGATGAACATTGTTTTGATAGGTTATTTGGGATTGTATGAGATAATTTGAGGTTAATGGGAATTATGCCAAATGACTAAATTTCACTTGAGGGTAAGGGCGAGGGGAATAATGGTCATTTGACCACTTGGGTCAATTGTCTAAGCCAGTAGCTGGGTACCTAGCTCACTCACGTATTGTAGAGTCCAAGAACTTTACTTAGATAGTTAGATAGTAGTATAATAGTAATAGTAGTAGTATTTTTATGACTGTGGATTTTGGTTCAGACCGGGATTTAATTGGACACTCATAGTAGCATTTGTAGATTTTCTAAGTTTAACCTATAGTTTAAGAATATTAATTTTAACCTAAGGTTTGATTAATATGACTGATATTGATGACAATGTTTATTATATTATAAGGTTTAGATAAGACCCAATAAGATAGTAGCACTTGTCATGTATATGTTTAATGATAATTAAGTATTTTTGAGGAATAAGTTTATTAAGATTAATATTTGAATATCCTAGGGTCTGTAAGCAGCTTGGAAAATGTTAGAGGACTTAGTCAAGGATGTTTACTAAATTCAAATTAGGCTAAAAATGTGTAATTTCCTGATTAAATATTCAGCGTATGCCGATATATCGCAGCTATAGGGGGCGATGTGTCGTAGTACGGGGATACAAAAAACACAAAACTTCGCACGATCACCTCGGGCATGCTGGCCCAGGCGATATATCGCTTACAAGGGGCGATATATCGGCTCCTTAGTATATTTTTGAAAGTTTTTGAAAATGTTCCCATTCTTAATCTTTAACCTCTTGATAAGTCCAGCTTCTTTCTGACCGAGTCTTCAGCCTCTGCTGAACGATAATTCAAATATTTTTCACTTAAAAAGCCATTATTTTTATTCAAGTTAAATGAAGATATGTTCATCCTTAAACTCTATAAATAGGACCTAGTACCCAGCCATTTATTCATTCTTCAAGCTAAGTTCATAGGCTGCAAGTTGCTAGGTTATTATTGAGAGTGTAAACACTTGGGTTGGGAATTATAAGCTCAATCATTATAAGCTTACCAAACACTTGGGAAGTAAGGTTTATAGCACATTTTGGTTCAAGGTTTAGATTGGTCATAGAAGTCTTCAAGGTATTCCAAAACTCTAGTCCATTTCTGTATTGCTTTCCTTAAAATTCTTATAGTTTTCTACTCAGCATCCTAACCTTATTCTTTATTCTTGGATAGGAAATCCAAGTTCTTGAACATAAGGTTTCTGGTAAGTATATTCTTGATGGTATAGTTCTTTCATCACTTTCATCTCATTCTCTTTAGTATACACACCCTTCCATTTCTGGTTTTTAGGAGTGTTCCGAAGTCCCAAATCTGTTCTCATATCCCGGTATTTTTGGTAAGGAAAATAGGATAGGATTCTATATGTTATGTTATGTGTTATCTTATAATATATGTGTTATGATTAACCTATGATTTATGTGATGTTATGTTTGTTTGTAGACTTGGGCATATGACCTGTATAACTAACAAACCCCAATAAATTTATGGGCATATGACTTGCTTAGCTAGCAAGCCCCACAAATCTAATGGGCATATGACTTGTTTGTTTATGAGACCCCAAGTAATAATGGCCATTATAGTATGTATGTGACATATGTTTATGATATGTTTTATGTTACATTATGAATTTTATGTATATGGTTTATGTGTTAGATTTTCCTTGCTGGGCATTAGGCTCACTCCTTTTATGTTTATATGTGCAGGAAAATAACTTTGGTGGTGGGAAAGGTTCTTGGTAGTTTGGGCATGTGTATTGAGGTGGAATGTAATCGAAGGGCCAAGAGTTTGATTCGAGGATGAAGTTTCTTTACTTATGGTTTATATGTATTTTTCCGCATTTTACTATGTAATCAATTATGTTATGTTTTTATTTTAAAACAATGGGATCCCATATCCTACTTAAAGTTTTATATAGTATAACATTTGTTTTTACAAGTTTTTAATGAAGTAATATTTATTTCCCTTGTAAGTTTTATTAAAGATTAGTGTCTACGTATAGTTATCGTTAATGGTCCAAAGTCTAGAGTAGTTGGGTCATTACACGTACAACACTCTTCTCTTTGGTTTGGGAGCACTTTCCTTTGAAGAGCACATAAGGCAATCTCAGACTTAATCAAGCTTTGGATTTTTGGTGAAAGTGGAGCCAATTCTTGTGGAGTAGCAGCTGAGGATCGGGTCTAGGGACTACTAGGGCTATCATCTACCTCAAGGAATTCGAAATCAAAGGTGAGGCTTCCCCTGTTTTTGAATTCAATGGTCTTCTTTAGTTTTTTTTTTTTTTATGATTTTGATTCCTAGTTTAGTGCCTAGGGGTGTTTTGGGTGGTTTGATTAGTGGGTTTTATTGCCTAGACTTTATAAATAGTTTCTATGGATGTAATTCTGTTAAAACCATATGGATTGGTTAAAATTAGGGTTTGAATTTGTTGAAAATTGTTGGGTTTGCGATTTGGGGAAGAACATCATGTTTTGGGCATATTTTCAGGTTCTAGGGACTTAGCGCGACTGCGCTAGGTCGGGTGCGACCACGCTAGTGTCTCGGAAAATGGGAAATTGGAATTCAATTTAGGGGCTCAAGTTGAGGGGCGCAACCGGGCCAATGGTCCAGAAGCCCCAAACTTTCTGTGGGTGTGGCCACGCCATGGGCCCCAAAATGCTTGTTTGTTGATTTTTAGGGCTAGGCCCGGGGGGCTCGGGAATATGATTTAGGAGCTTACTTGGGGGCTCGAGGGACATTTTTAGTGCCCTATTAACTGAGAACCATGGTTTTAAGATTTAGAGTTTGGTTTGGAACTCAGGTTCTAGGGTTAAGTCCTGATTAGCGTATACTTATGTTGTGACTAGGGTTTCTGCTAGGCTCGGGTCAGGATCAGCGCTCGGGGTCGTTCCACTATTTGTACGAGGATCGAGGTAAGAAAATTGCATTTGATGCGTGAGATGCATGATTGGGGCTTGGCCCATTTGTTAAATGTAAATGTGATTAGGGCTTGGGCCCAGATAATGAGCATGATTATAATTATGCATGCGTATATTTGCTTTAGTGTATTGTAATGCATTGTATCTGCATGTATAATGAATGTATTATGTGGATGTTTGTTCTGGCTAGGAAGCTCAGTTTATGAACCGAGAATCTGCCTGTTGCATCTGATTAAAGCTTGACCTGTTAGTCAAGGGTATATTTGGTTAAAAAGGGGATCGACTTATATGTTGAGGGTTTCCAAGGCTCGACTTATAAGTTAAGGGTCTGTAAAGTTTATCTTATAAGCCGTGATCGGTGTTACGCGCATTGAGCGCAAGTCGTTATGGCTAGGCCACCCCGGGAGTGCCTTATGCACTTAACTGACTTGGATGCCATATGAATAAATGAGAGTGCAACATGCACTTGTGTGACCCTATGGTCACTTATCTGTATAGTGTGTATGCTTGGTTCCAGTTATTACTGTTTAGCATGTTGTTATATTCTGTGAATTGTATTAATATGTTTTCTTGTTGAGTCTTTTGGCTCACGGGTGCCTTGTGGTGAATGTAAGGGTAAGGAGAAGCTTGGATAGCCATGAGTTGGAGAGTGATAGCGGTGATGTGTACATATGTAGTTTGCTCGACCGCCATGGTTGAGATATCACAGGGGAGCTAGGGTTGGATCCTGTTTCGCCACTTAGGTAGGCTTATTTTGTAATCTCTGGATTGTAACCAACTTTTAAGCTTGTATTTTGGGACTCCATGTAAAGACTAAAGTTTTTGTTTAGTGGAAATGTTTATTTCTTGATCAAAATTTTTAATACCCGAACCCTTAGTGGCTTAATCACATGTTTTAGTCCAAATGACTCGTTTAGCAAGTCCAACACTAATTTTAAACACACATGGTAACAAACCCTAATTAGCAGGGTGTTACAACTTGGTATCAGAGCTGCCAAGGTTAAAGGGTTCCTGATGATGGACTGGGCATGTACACTCGCCGCTAAAGAAAAGCTTGACTCAGGGTTTGGTAACTATTAATATAGTTATGTGTGTAATTTCTTAAATTAAATAAATATGACTTACCTTCTTGTTTAAATAGAAAGCATGAGCTATTCTGATAGGGCTTGGCCCTTGACTACTGTATGCATGTTAAACATGTGCTTATTAGCACAATAGTGGTTTGTAAATGTTATAGGATTGCTTTAAAGCATCGTTGTTGCTTTTGAATGGCAGAAACACTTATTAGCACTGCTATATGTGCTTGTATGCTAGAAAATGCTTATTAGCACCGTTAAATGTTAAAAGGAATGCTTATTAGCATCCTTCTTGCCTTGAGTGTTAGAAATGCTTAATAGCATTATGTTATGTGTATGTATGCCAGGAACATGCTTATTAGCGCTGTTAATGTTTGTGAATGTTAAGAACGTGCTTATTAGCATCTTGGTTAAGCATGAATATGAATCACCATGCTTATTAGCATGATTGATATGTGTGAATTACTGGGATGCTTATTAGCATTGTCAATGCATGTGAATGCTTATTTGATTGGTTTTGAACCGTGGGTTGACATGGGATATTGTTATTACTGCTTGATAAGCCAAGTCATTGATTGTAAATAGACTTGGAAGTATGCTTCCACGACAATCTAATGAGCCAGACGACGCTGAGAATCAGAACAGAAGTAATGACCAGGGTTAGAACTCTCTGCCAGCTCCTGAAAACTGACAATAGATGCTTACTGATATGGAAGCTAGGCTGTAGAGACAGGATGAAGAGATTCGCCAGTTGAGGCAACAACAGGTTCTGGTAGGGAATGCTGCATCAGAGGCCCCATCTGTTATTTCAATACCGGTCGTACATCAGCAGACAAAGTTAGAGAACTGTTGGGAGTTAGCATATGAACGGTTCAGGAAACAACACCCTCCAGTTTTTTAGGGTAGCACGGATTCACTCAAGGCAGAGCAATGGATGACTATGATTACATCCATCCTAGAATTTATGAGGGTGGTGGGCAATGAGAGAGTGGCCTGTGCCACGTACATGTTTTGGGAGGATGCCTGAATCTAGTGGGAGGTGGTGTCCCAGACTAGGGACGTAACCACAATGAACTAGGAAGAGTTTAGAACTCTTTTCAATGAGAAGTGCTACAACAAGGCAATTAAAGCTGCAAATGCTGAGGAATTCAGTAGATTGTTATAAGGGAGTATGTCAGTGACAGAATATGCCATGAAGTTTGAAAGATTGACCAAGTTTGCTGCAGACTTGGTGCCCACTGATGGGGCAAGGAAGGAAAGATTCCTTCATGGGCTACAACCCATGATAGCCCGGGATGTCAGAATTACAACAATACCTAGAGTGACGACATACGCTTAGGTAGTAGAGAGAGTCCTTACTACAGAGAGCGCTGAGAACAAGATCTTGCATGAGAACATGGCCAGAAAGGATATGAGGAGGATGGGACCTCCCTTCACAGGATCAAGCAGTGATGGAGGCCCTAGTGACCATAAAAGGAAGACCCTGGATACTGTTTTGGCTTCCGATCTTGATAGAAGGCCTTGGGGGTGTATAGATTGGCCGCCAGGGAGGCAATGAGAACTGGAGGACATATCCAGAGTGCGCCATATGTAGAAGGCATCATTTGGGGGAGTGTCAGGTGAAGGCATGATTTTTATGTGGGATTGTGGGGCATCTCAAGAAAGACTGCCCAAGAATGAAGAAAGAGGAATCGAAAAAGGCAAACAGCTCGACTTCACCTTGAGTGTTTGCATTGACCAAGGCTGAGGCTGAGGCTAGGCCCTTAGTTGTCACAGGTCAGCTTTCCAGTGCTGGCATTTCTTAACCTAAGATGATTGACTCTAGTGCTACACATTCTTATGTTTCTAGTAGGATTATTGATCGACTGTGTAGGCCATGTGATTACTATGTTGTGGGGTTTGGGATGTTATTACCCACTGGGGAGTTAGTGGTTTCTAGGAGATGGGTCAGATCACTACCAGGGACTATGAACGAAAGGGAGTTCTCAGTTGACTTGATAGAGTTTGTTATGATCGACTTTTATATGATTTTGGGGATGGACTGGTTAACTAGATACATGGCAACCATTGACTGTAAGAAGAAGATGGTAATCTTTGAGTCTAAGGGTGAGGACCCCTTCATATTTGTTGGCACTATGCATGGACCCCGGGTACCTATGATTTTAGCATTGAGGGCTAGAGACTTATTGTGAGGAGGTTGCATAGGATTCTTGGCCAGCGTGGTGGATACCACTCAGATCATGCCAGTGGGACCATAAGAGACTAGGTTAGTCTATGAATTCCAAGATGTCTTCCCAGAAGAATTACTAGGGTTGCCGCCACACAGAGAAATAAAATTTGTTATTGAGTTGGCGCTAGGGATGAAGCTAGTGTCTAGGGCACCTTACAGGATGGCCCCAGCAAAGTTCAGAGAACTCAAGGTACAATTACAGGAGTTGTTGGACTTGGGTTTTATCAGACCCTGTTTTTCGCCATGGGGTGCGCCAGTCCTATTTGTGAAGAAAAATGAGGGTTCTCTGACGATGTGCATAGACTACAGGGAACTGAATAAGCTGACCATTAAGAACAGGTATCCTCTACCAAGGATATATGACCTATTCGATCAGTTGCAGGGTAAAATGGTGTTCTCGAAGATAGATCTTCAATCTGGTTGTAATGACCCAAATTTGCTAATAAGGCTTAGGGCCTTGATTAGCGTGCCTGGAGGGCAATAAGTGATTTATTGTTATAATATGTGAATTTGTGTGAATATGTGATTAGTGATGCATGTTTAGGTGAATTAAATATGCATGTGGGCCCCGCTTGGTTATCGAGGGCATGTTTGTAATTTTAGCCCGTTGAGGGCATAAATGTGATAATTTTAATATTATGATATACTTGTGATATATCTGTGTTGCATGATCCAAGACAGTCCTAGGGAGCTGTTAGCCAGAGAGTCACAACGGGGTCGAAAATCCGACTCGGGGCGATTCGAGGGGTATTTCGGGTATTAGATGTTTTATGGGGTTATCGGGTTATGGAAATAAATATTTGGAGATATATTCGAGGTTAGAATGTTTAGGAGGGAATATTGGGGAAATTTACCATTTTGCCCTCGGGGACGTTTTTGGCACCCCGATCATTGAGGTAACCTTAAAGACCTAAGTTAATAAAACAGAATTCAAGAAACACTTAGAAACTTGGAGAAACTGACCCAAGCTTCTTCTTCTTTTTCTCTAAACCATACTAAGGGAAAATTTGAGGAGATTAAGCTAGGAAACTCAGAATTCAAGGTTGGAGCTTTGGGGGATTGAAGCTTGGAACTAAGAAGATTAGCTCAGAGATTTAATTAAACAAAAGTAAGCCTCTAACTTGATGAATTATATTGGTTTCTGCTAATATTTTAGAGTATTGCATGTGTGTTGGGTGAATAATCATCTTTGAGGTTAATGAGGTTTTGAGCTAGAATTCTTGTTAGGTTTTGTTGATGAGTTCATGGTATAACTTCTGTGATGGTTAACTTGAGTTGTTGGGATGATTTTGGGATAAATTGGATGGGTTTTTGTGGCAAAAATGGAGGATTTTTCTGGGTTCGAAGGGTCGGGCCGCGACATTGTTCTTGCTGAGCCGCGACCCTCCGAAGCATTTTGGTGGTCAGGAAGAAGGGCGGGCCGCGACATGCTGTTGCTTGAGTCGCGGTGCACCTGCCCTGTTTTGGGGTTGCTTTCTGGTTGGGGGCGGGCCGCGGCATGGCCTGATGAGGCCGCGGCTCTTAGTGCATTTTTGGGCTTTTAAGAGGTTTTAGGCTTGGGAATTCAAAGGTTAAGGCTCAGGATGGATTTTATCACCCGGATTGATAGAATTCAAGGTCCCGGAGATTAGAATTATGACCCAAAGTTATTTGGGGGATTAGAACATGATGGATGGATATTGTTGGTGCGTTTTGACTAGGGTTTCAGCGAGGCTCAGACTAGGGGACTGTGCTCGGGACATCGATGCTTGGAAAGCTCGGGACACAGGTAAAAAAACTGTTGTACCCGTAGAGCTTGTGTTGCAGGGCATGACACTATATGTGATTGTGTTGCAGGGCGTTGTCCTTCGATTGAGTTTATTCGTGTTTAAGTATATGTCTAATCATGGTATGTGTGCATATATGTGAATGAACGGTGAGGGCCGGGAACAGCGAGGGCCGGGAACAGCTAAGGCTGAGAGC
Source organism: Humulus lupulus (assembly GCF_963169125.1). Lineage (NCBI taxonomy): Eukaryota > Viridiplantae > Streptophyta > Magnoliopsida > Rosales > Cannabaceae > Humulus > Humulus lupulus. Next base: position 248,646,486 of record NC_084793.1, read on the forward strand.
GGCAAGGCCGAGAATGGCAAGGGGCTGGGAGCAGCGTTTAGCACTTGGAGTGTGAGTTGCTAGGGCGAGATCCTAAAGGATACCTGGGATATCCTCACGGTGTGGACTGCGAACCCAGGGCCTGGTAAAGCGCCTGGGACAACATGGTCGTATGTGGTTAGCCTGGTGATGGCTTGTTTATATGTTAAGTGTGTAATATGCGTATGTTATCTTCTTGTGAGGGTTTTCTTGCTGGGCTTCGGCTCACGAGTGCTTTATGGTGTAGGTAAGGGCAAGGGGAAGGTCGACCAACCATGAGTACGAAGAGCGTGAAGCGACGCGTACATGTTTGGCCTGCCTGGCTACGACGACCAGAGGTATTTTTGAGAGATGGTTGTACTAAAGTTAGATTTTGTCGTTTAGCCGACTTTAGTTATATTTTTGAGTTGTAAATATTTCTAAACAGTATTTTGGGATCCCAAATGTTAAATGCTTTATGATTTTCAGTAAATGGAATTATTTTCAAAGTTTATGATTCTGTTATGGTTTATTTACACTCTTGTCTTAAAACCTTGATTAGCGAGTTAAATGCACGTTTTTAAACTCACTTGGTAACGACTCTAAGGAAGTAGGGCGTTACACTGGTTATCGCCAGTTGAGGATCAAGGAGGAAGACATACCAAAGACAACCTTCCGTACTAGATATGGGCACTATGAGTTCTTTGTTATGTCATTTGGTTTGACTAACGCCCTGGAAGCCTTCATGGATTTGACGAATAGGGTGTTCAAGGACTATTTGGATCAATTTGAAATTGTCTTTATCGATGGTATCTTAGTATATTCACAGTCAGAGGAAGAGCATGAGCAACACCTCGGGTTGGTCTTACAGAGGCTGAGAGAACACATGTTATTTGTGAAATTCAAGAAGTGTGAGTTCTGGTTACCTCAGGTGACTTTCTTGTGTCACATTACTAGTAGAGATGGGATTAAGGTAGACCCAACGAAGATTGAGGATGTCATGAATTAGCCGAGGCCAAGGAATGCCTCTGAGATTAGAAGCTTCCTTGGATTGGCATGTTATTATTGAAGTTTTGTGGATGGGTTCACAAGGATAGCTACCCCACTGACAAAATTGATACGCAAGAGCCAGAAGTTTGCGTGGTCAGACAGATGCAAGAACAGCTTCCAAGAGTTGAAGTGGCGTTTGATTACCGCCCAGTCTTAAGTCTTCTGATAGATCAGGAGAAGTTCATGGTTTATTGTGATGCTTCAAGGCAAGGATTAAGCTGTGTCCTTATGCAGGCAGAGAAGGTGATTGCTTATGCATCATACCAGTTGAAGGATTATGAGCAGAGGTATCCTACTCATGATCTGGAGTTAGCTGCAGTGGTGTTTGCATTAAAGGTATGGAGGCCTTACCTTTATGGAGAGAAGTGTGAGATATGTACGAACCACAAGAGTCTCAAGTACTTCTTTACACAGAAGGATTTGAATATGAGGTAGAGGCGTTGGTTGGAACTGGTGAAGGACTATGATTGTGACATCACTGGCGAAGGACTATGACTGTGACATCCTTTATCATCCAGGGAAATCCAACGTTGTGGTAGATGCCCTAAGTCAGAGAGGTCTGGGGCAATTGTACGGTTTGAGGAAGATTACCAAGGAATTGGCAGAGGATATGACTAGAGCAGGGATTAAGTTAATAGTGGGAAAGTTAGCCAACATTACCCTGTAGTCTACTCTTCTGGAAAAGATAAAGGAGAGTCAGTTGCAAGAGCCACAATTGATGAAAATTAGAGAGGACATCCTAGCTAGAGTAGCTAGGGACTATACAGTATCAGATATGGGTTTACTAAGATTGTTGCGATAATTTTGCTATGCAAGTGCACACAGTCGCGAACTTGTAATAAAATGGTAAAACCAAGTATCGTCCTCAAGGACTGAGTTATCAATTACCAGTCAATTAATCTCTTGTTCTATTTGATGAATTAAAACTTCTTGATTTTTGTAAAATACAGGAAAAGAACCGATAAAGTGCAGAAATAATAATCGACAATTAAATAGAATAATAACTAATAGTAAAAACTCTTAATTCAATCACTGAGAAACAATTAGGATATTCAATCTCATCAACTATCCTTCCTATTATTCCCTAATGCAAAGTATGAATTCTTCTTATTTTTACCTAATTCAATTAACAAGTTGAAACAACAGTCTATAATCATACTATGAATTATAAACTCAACCTAGGTGACAATTTCCTATATTTCTATGGTAAATTGAACCACAAAGGTAGCATTAAATTCCACAACTTAATAACAGCTACACAATTAATTCAGATACTTTCGTTCTAAATTAGAATTATGTCCAATATAACCAAGGCATAATTAAATCTCACTTCTCAGATTTTGACTTAAAAACATATGAATATGACTAAAGATGGCCAATCAATAATCACTCTATAAGAACAGATTATATGGAATTGAAGAAGATTGAAGAAGAGGAAATTAAAATTGCATTAGGTCATAACATAAATTCAAGAGATTCAATTGAACATCCTAAACAGAAAATTAGTTCATAGTCATAGTGCTAATCACAACAGAAATTAAAAATAACATCAGGAAGAAAAACATGTAAAAATACTCTAAGCTTGAGCCTTCAACACCAGAACTCCTCCCTTCGTCCGTACGTCCTTCTCTCTTCTTTTTCGTCCTTTAAAACCTAGGATTTTTAGATTTTAGAGAGGCGGGCCGCGGCTCTACATACACTATGCCGCGGCCCGTGTCAAAATTTCTGGGTAGACTATCCTTTCAATGCCGCGGCTCTCTGAAACCATGCCGCGGCCCGCATCGTTGTTTTCTGGGCAGAGTGCCCATCCATGCTGCGGCCCTATCTAGCCATGCCGCGGCCCGAAGATGTCCTCAAAAAAACATGCTTCTGTTTCTCCCCCTAGCCGCGGCCCTACTTTGATCATGCCGTGGCTCTTAAGGAATTCTTCAATTCTTCAAGTTTTCATCCCAAAATTTCACCAACACTTCCAAATGGTATTGAGAACCATTCTTGATCAAAATATGATGAAAAACTCGATTATTTCTTCCCTTTCTTTGGCATTTCCTTCCACATGCTCAATTCTTCCTGATATTCACAAAAACAACCAAACAAAGCGTAAACCCGCGCTAAAACAAGGAAAAACAAAATAAAAGACTACTAAAAACATCACCAAAACATCATAAAAACTAGACTCATCAAACTCCCCCAAACTTAACCTTTACTCCCCCTCGAGTAAAGACCAAGTTACACTAACAAAAAGAAACAAACACAAAAACGAACAAGCTAAACCATCATTACCATCTACACTGCTTTGCCAACACTCATGAAACCTCAATTGCAATATTTATAACCAGAATTTCAGCTCAATTGCCTTAAAGTCCAACTTATACAGTTCAATTAGGGAAATCAATAATATATCATGAAAATGACTACAACACTTGCATTCTATCATATATGCTCAACTCATTCCAGAAAATTCCACAAACCAAATCTACAATATGCTTGCATTACTCGACCTTCTCCACTAATGTCAACAACACATGTTTTGAAATCAACAGGACTTTCACAGGTTATAGTGTTAGGCTTAGGTAAGGGTAGATGAAATTCTCATTTAAGCTCAATCGTTACCATAAGCATTAAACCTTAAAACCAACCAAATTTTTCTTTACCACACCAAAAATCACCCTTTTATACAATTAGAGAGAGAGATGACAACACTTTTCATTATTTTCTTCTTTTCTTTTTCTAGACTTATCACTTTTTTTTTTTTTTTTTCTTTTCAAATCACACTCCCCCAAACTTATTATTTTCTATATATATATATGATCAAGGAGTGTGACAAAGTGATATTATTATTATTATTATTTTTTTCTCAAAGACTTCTCTCTCTCTTCTTTTTGTACAATCATACTGTATTCCAATCATAACAACCTCTTACTATTTTTCCTTCTTCTTTCCCACAGATTATATGCTTATGATAACAAAAGGAAAGGAAAACAAAAATAAAGAAGTTAAGAAATTTAGGCTCGAATAGTATGATCAAGAACAAAAACCAAATTCAAGGCTCAAAAGGGTAACTAAGGATAATTAACTCAAGGTCGGCTTGAAAGGCACAATCGATCCAAAAAAAAAATTGCCTAAATCACTTTTCTAAACACATGTCATCAAGAATTTCGCCTCAAAAGCCAAATAATGCAAGTTCTATTAGATTCAAATTGTCATTCCACCAACCCTAGTCAAACACATATAATACAATCCAAAATGTTGTCTTTTCAAAACATATTAAAAATTTCCCACAGAACTTTTTAAATTCAACTCTAAAACAATTGAACCAAGCACACAGTTGAATTCAATTTCCTTTTCACGAGCAAAGACAAAGCAAGCACAGACAAGAATGATGGTTTAACTTTTACACTACAGAAAACTAAACTAAACTAAACAACGCAGAAAACAAAAATAAAAAAAAATAAGCTCCCCCCCAAACTTAAGACGCACATTGTCCCCAATGTGATAAAGAAAAGAACAAGGGAAGAGAACTTACCTGACGCCACATCAGTATGGCGGTGGAGGTGGTGGAGGTGGCCACTGATATGGAGTGTACTGTGGCGGTGGAGTGAAATAATTCTCATCGGCTGAACTCATAGTCCACCTCGTGACCAAAGTATTCAACTCCTCAATATGAGCCCGGCCATATTCATTTTGTTGCACCATAAAGTCATTATAGTGCTGATTTTGCGCCTGCTGCGATTGGATTAAATATTGATTTTGTTGAATAATGTAATCCAATCGAGCATGCGTACTCTGCGTGTGCTCGTCAATCGGTCCTCCAATTGCCAAATTTTCATGTGGGTTGCTGGGACCCGCTTCTTCTACTTCCTCCTCCTCAGCGTGATCAGGGCCCCCTGTTTCATCAGCCCGGCTGCGCTTATTTGGCTGAGTAGAGTCAGGCTGCGTAAGACAGGCTGGAGGGAAGGTCGTAAACAAGGTCTGATTGATGGCCCCCATTGGCCTCCGGACTAGATCGCTGGAAAAGGTTGGTACCTCATAAGTGCTACATAAAGTCGAAAGGAAGGTACCATGGGCGACACCAGCGGTAGTGTTGAATCGACTGATGTTGCGTATGCTATATCGAATAATGCGGCCCACATCGACCTTCTTTTGAGTCATGATAGCGTACACTAACAAACAACGCTCTCGATCAACAGAAGACAGGTGAGACGTCGGCAGTAAACGTGCACACACAAAATAAAACCACGCCTTCGCCACTGGGTTTAGCTGCCACCTGAACAACTCTTTGGGCCTCCCATTATGATAACTGAAACGTGCCCCTTCCATACTCAAGACCGCAGCCACCGCATCATAGTCTGGCTCCTCGAAATGGGCTAACTGCCAGTATTCATCCTCTTGTGCAGAAAAAGAGGGAAGACCCAGTAATTGGTTGAATGCATAGGCTGATGTAGGCACCAATTTGCCTCTGACAAAATTATTCTGCTCTGCATCTTGATAGGAGAAATTGGCGAAAAATTCATATATAATAGAGCAGTTGGCTGAATCCACATGGTTCGAGTCACAAAACAAATTCCATCTTCGACGCACTATTTCAGCTTTTATAAGTTCATAACCAGGGTGCTGTACAGCAGGGGCCTCATCAAAGTCAAACCCCCTTTCCCTTACCACCGATCTTTTATAAATCTTTTTAAACAACTCGGCAGCATCCTTACTAACAAAAATATTAGTGTCATACTCAGCTGGGGCAGGTGGTGTTGGTGGTGGTTGAGTGCGTGATGAGGATGCTTTCTTGGAGGAGGTACCTCTAAGGGGATTTCGCTTAGGACCCATAATATCTTTCAAAAAGAACCGACTAAACCCCCAAATATGCTCTCAAGAACTTGAGTATAATTTCCTTTTTGGTGTCACTCCCCCAAATTTACTAATTACCACAATCAACAACCCCAAACAATAATTCCCACAATCAATAGTCTCAAACAATAATTCCCACAATCAATAGTTGGCAAAACCCTAAATCTTCTCACAAGAACAACAAAGAACAATCCACAACACCACAATGCAATCTAATCTCCAATCAAAAGCATAAGACTAGAGAAGATACACTTACTTGAATGGCTCAACAATCCTTCTTGTGGTCTCCTTGACTGATGGAAGTCTCAAAAAAAAAATTAGAGAGAAAGATGTTTGGAATGTGATTTGTATTGTGAGAATGAATGAATGAGACAATGGCTGATTTAGGGCTTTTTATCCCAATTTTCGGACTAGGGCCGCGGCATTACCTTGACTATGCCGCGGCCCGCATCAAATTTCCAGGTTGGAATGCCGCGGCCCTCTAAAACATATGCCGCGGCCCGCCTTGTGATTCTGGGAAATCTTGGGTTCAATGCCGCGGCCCTCCTCATCTATGCCGCGGCCCGCCCCTTTTCTGCCAAATCCGTGAGCCTCTGGAACCCCCCAATGCTGCGGCATCATAGGGCTATGCCGCGGCCCTTAAGGAATTTTTATTTTTTTGATTTTTTTGATTTTTTTAAATTTTTTTCATTTTTCACGTTTTTCACGATTCTAAAAGTACAAAAAATAAACCAAATATCCATTGTTTACAAATACAAAAGTAAAAAAAATAACAAGTAAAATATAGGGTGCCTCCTACAAGCGCTGTCGTTAACGTCATTTAGCCGGACGCGGAACCCTCTTCAGAGAGGCTTCAGAAGGAGGATAGACTTCGCTTGATCAAAACTACCACCCAAGTAGGGCTTCAATCTCTGACCATTGACTTTAAATGAATCACCTGAGTTGCCCCGAACTTCTATAGAACCATAAGGAAAAACTTGAACTACAGTGAATGGTCCTGACCATCTTGACTTCAATTTGCCAGGAAACAGTCGAAGTCTTGAATTGAACAGAAGTACCTGCTGCCCTGGTTGGAACTCCCTTCTGATTAAGTTCTTGTCATGCCAAGCCTTTGTTCTTTCTTTATAAATCTTGGCATTCTCATAAGCCTCATTCCTGAACTCGTCAAGTTCATTCAGTTGCAACAGTCTTCTTTCACTAGCGGCACTCCAATCATAATTTAACTTTTTCATAGCCCAAAATGCCCTATGCTCCAATTCGACTGGTAGATGACACGCTTTACCAAACACCAACCTATAAGGAGACATGCCTATTGGTGTTTTGAATGCAGTTCTGTATGCCCAAATCGCATCATCTAACTTTTTCGACCAATTTTTCCGCGAACTGTCAACAGTCTTCTCAAGGATGCTCTTGATTTCTCTGTTTGAAACTTCAGCTTGCCCATTTGATTGAGGATGATAAGGCAAAGCTTTTCGGTGATAAACTCCATAACGAGCCAGCAGTGCATCCAATTGCTTATTCACAAAGTGTTCCCTTCATCGCTAATCAGAGCTCGGGGAGTGCCAAATCTAGTAAAAATATGTTTATGCAGAAAATTGAGCATAGTTTTACCATCATTGGCTCTAGTTGCTGCAGCCTCCACCCATTTGGATACATAATCCACTGCCAATAGAATATATTCATTGTTGTAAGATGGTGGAAAAGGCCCCATGAAATCGATGCCCCATACGTCAAACAGTTCCACCTCAAGAATCCCTTGTAGAGGCATTTCGTTTCTCCTCGAGATATTGCCAGTTCTCTGACATCTATCACAAGCCTTGACAAACTCATTGGCATCCTTGAATAATGAAGGCCAATAGAAACCGCTTTGTAATACCTTAGCCGCCGTTCTTGATGCACCAAAATGCCCTCCGCATTGTTGAGTATGACAGTGATTAAGAATGGACTGCGTCTCTTCTTCAGGAACGCACCTTCTGATAATCTGATCAACACAGTGCCTATAGAGAATAGGTTCCTCCCAATAGTAGTGTTTCACCTCAGAAAAGAATTTCTTTAATTACTGCTTTGACATTTCAGAAGGCACAATTTTTGCAACCAAAAAGTTCACTATGTCTGCAAACCACGGGACAGCTAAAGTCTCACTTACCCCAAACAACTGCTCATCAGGAAAATGATCATTGATTTGCACTGCTTTCTTATTTTCAGTCTCCTCCACCTCAAGTCTAGAGAGATGATCAGCTACCACATTCTCGCTGCCCTTCTTGTCACGAATCTCCATGTCAAATTCTTGAAGCAACAGAATCCATCTAATCAAGCGGGGCTTGGCATCTTTCTTTGACATCAAGTATTTAATGGCAGAGTGATCAGTGTAGACAATCACCTTGTTACCAATCAGATATGGTCTGAATTTATCGCAAGCAAACACAATAGCTAGCAACTCTTTTTCTGTAGTGGCATAATTAAGCTGAGCATCATTTAGAGTCCGACTAGCATAGTAAATAGACCTGAATACCTTATCAATCCGCTGTCCCAGAACTGCCCCCACTGCGTAATCACTGGCATCACACATCAACTCAAAAGGCAATTCCCATCTCGGAGCTATCACAATTGGAGCAGAAATAAGCTTTTCTTTCAAGAAATTGAACGCCCTCAAACATTCGTCATTAAAATCAAAGACAACTCCATTCATAAGCAGATTGGAAAGAGGCTTAGACACCTTTGAGAAATCTTTGATGAATCTTCGATAGAACCCAGCGTGACCAAGAAAACTTCTAACTCCTTTGACTGAAACTGGTGGAGGCAGCCTTTCAATGGTAGAAATTTTCGCTCTATCTACCTCAATTCCCTCACTTGAAATTTTATGGCCAAGAACAATCCCCTCTTTCACCATAAAATGGCATTTCTCCCAATTCAACACCAGATTAGCCATCTCACAACGACGCAGCACGTTCTTCAAATTACCCAAACAGAGGTCGAATGATGAGCCAAAAACAGAGAAATCATCCATGAAAATCTCAATACATCGGTCTACCATGTCTGAAAATATGGCCATCATGCACCGTTGAAATGTTGCAGGGGCATTGCATAGTCCAAATGGCATTCTCCTGAAAGAAAATGTGCCATAAGGACATGTGAAGGTTGTTTTCTCTTGATCCTCTGGTGCAATAGCGATTTGATGATACCCAGAATACCCATCTAAGAAACAGTAGTAGCTGTGGCCTGCCAATCTGTCAAGCATCTGATCAAGGAAAGGCAAAGGGAAATGATCCTTCCTTGTTGCCTTATTGAGCTTGCGGTAATCTATACAAATCCGCCACCCCGTTACAGTTCTTGTTGGAATGAGTTCATTGTTCTCATTTTTCACTACAGTCATTCCACCCTTCTTAGGTACCACTTGCACAGGACTCACCCATGCACTGTCAGAAATTGGGTAGATCACCCCAACATCCAACCATTTAAGAATCTGGTCCAATACTACATCCTTCATGGCTGGATTGAGTCTTCTCTGGGCCTCTATGGATGGCTTGCTATTCTCCTCCAATAAGATTTTATGCATCACTGTCGCTGGGCTTATTCCTCTAATATCTGCCAAGGTCCACCCAATGGCCAATTTATGCTCCCTTAGAACCCTCAAAAGTTTCTCCAATTCTACCTTTGACAGGTCAGCTGACACAATGACCAGTAAAGTTTCATTCTCTCCCAAATAAGCATATTGCAAGTGATCTGGGAGAACCTTTAATTCCAACGGTGGTGGCTGCTGAATGGAGGTTAGCGGTTTTTCAGTCGCATCCGCTAATTCTTGGAACTTTTTCCAATATGGTAAGAAAGAATTGATCCAGTTGACACATTCTCTAATCTCAGCGTCCTCATCATCATCGCCCTCATCACCCAATAATACTGCCTCTAAGGCATCACTGCTCATCCTTCTCTTGGAGACTGCCTTTTCTATCACATCCACACTAAAGCAACTGTCACTAGCCACTGGATACTTCATAGACTTGAAGACATTAAAGACCACCTCATCTCCTTGAACTCTAAGCTTAAGCTCTCCTTTTTGAACATCAATAAGAGCTTGGCCTGTGGCTAGAAATGGCCTACCAAGAATAATAGGGACATCTGTGTCCTCCTCCATGTCCAGAACAATAAAGTCAGCGGGAAATATGAACTTATCCACTTTCACAAGAACATCCTCAATAATTCCTCGCGGATGTGTTAACGATTGGTCTGCGAGCTGTAAAGTGACAGTTGTTGGTTTTGCCTCCCCCAAACCAAGTCTTTTAAACACAGATAAGGGCATCAGATTGATACTTGCCCCCAGATCACATAAGGCGTGCTTGCATTCAAACTTGCCAATGGTGCAAGGTATGGTGAAACTCCCCGGATCTCTCAGCTTTTGGGGTAACTTCCTTTGTAAAATAGCGCTGCACTCTTCAGTGAGTGCTACAGTCTCATAGTCCTCCATTCTCCTTTTCTTTGACAGAATCTCCTTCATGAACTTAACATAACTGGGCATCTGCTCCAAGGCCTCCGCAAAAGGAATGTTTATGTGCAGCTTTTTAAACACCTCAAGAAACTTAGAAAACTGTTTATCAAGGGTAGTCTTTCTAAGCCTCTGAGGGTATGGAACTCTAACTGGCTGCTCAATGACAACTGGGGGACTCTGATCTGACTTCTGATGGTTTTCAGTAACCCTTTCTGAATTAGACTGTGCACCCATCTCTTTTTTCTGAACTACTGCCTGTGGAGGTCTAGGCTGCTCTGTTTGCTTCCCACTCCTCAGAGTAATTGCCTGAACTTTCTCCTTGGGGTTGACTTCAGTATTACTAGGCAAGTTTCCCTGGGGTCTGTTATTGAGCATATTGGCCAACTGCCCAACCTGTGTCTCAAGGTTTCGAATGGAGGATCTTGTCTCAGTCATAAATTGAGTCTGAGTGTTAGTAAGAGTCAACAGGGCAGCTTGCAGTTCATTAGGTCTCTCAGGTTGAGGCATTGATTGTGGAGGCCTAGGCTGCATTGATGACGAAGCTTGATTCATAGATGGCTGAGGCATGTTATTCTGAAATTTTCCCTGAAACTGAGGTTGTTGGCCTTGATTATTCTTCCACGAAAAATTTGGATGATTTCGCCACCCAGGATTGTAGTTGTTGGAGAATGGATTATTGAGCGGCCTTTGAAAGTTTCCCACCGCTTGAACTTGAGCATGATCCATTGGGGTGTTATTATTACAGATAGGGCACTGATCGAAAGAATGAGCACCACCACACATTTCACACCTCACTGCCATCTGAACCGCATTAGCAGACACACTACTCTGTTGCAACTGCTTGGTCAAAGAGGCTACTTGCGCTGTTAAAGCAGTAATTGCATCTAGCTCATGCACCCCAGCTACCTTTCTAACTCCTGATGATCTTTCCTCTGACCACTGATGGTTCTTTGTAGCCATGTCCTCCAGCAGCTCATAAGCGCCAGTTGCGCTCTTGCTTATAAAAGTGCCACCCGCTGCAGCATCTATAATGGTTCTGGTTGTCGGACATAAACCATTGTAGAAGTTCTGTACTAGCATCCACTGTTCAATGCCATGATGAGGACATATTCTAAGGAGTTCCTTAAACCGTTCCCACGCCTCATATAATGACTCTCCGTCATTCTGGAAAAAGTTATTTATCTCTCCCCTTAATTTAGCAGCTTTGGACAGAGGGAAGAATTTGGACAAAAACTTATGAGCTAGATCTTCCCAAGTGACAATGGAGTTTGGCTGCAGAGAATTCAGCCAACTTTTAGCTCTGTCCCTTAGAGAAAATGGGAAGAGCCTAAGCTTGATTGCGTCATCACTCACCCCATTATATTTGAAGGTTCCACACAACTCCAGAAAGTTGGACAAATGGGTGTAAGGATCTTCAGAGGGCAACCCATTGAATTGCACAGAGGACTGCACCATTTGTAAAATAGCAGGCTTTATTTCGAAGTTTTTGGCCTCTACAGTTGGTGGGCATATACTATTTTGTACTCCCGTAAGAGTGGGTAGCACATAATCTCTCAGACTCCTCTCAGCGTTGGTCTGAGCCTGAACCCCTTGGACAACTCCTGGATTTAGACCATTCCTGCCATCCCCATCATTCTGTGCCATCTTCACAGAATTCTGGGTCTCTCTCTTATTCTTTCTGATTTGATTGCAAGACTTTTCGATCTCGGGATTCAGAGGAACAAGTGTGGCTTTTCCTTTTCTGCCACGCATATACCAAAATTCACCTGAGATAGACAAATTAAGCAACTAAACAGATTAGAAACGAGAGAAATTAAAATCAAATTAGAATAAAAATTAATTAGACTGATATTGATAATTTTCAGTCCCCGGCAACGGCGCCAAAAACTTGTTGCGATAATTTTGCTATGCAAGTGCACACAGTCGCAAACTTGTAATAAAATGGTAAAACCAAGTATCGTCCTCAAGGACTGAGTTATCAATTACCAGTCAATTAATCTCTTGTTCTATTTGATGAATTAAAACTTCTTGATTTTTGTAAAATACAGGAAAAGAACCGATAAAGTGCAGAAATAATAATCGACAATTAAATAGAATAATAACTAATAGTAAAAACTCTTAATTCAATCACTGAGAAACAATTAGGATATTCAATCTCATCAACTATCCTTCCTATTATTCCCTAATGCAAAGTATGAATTCTTCTTATTTTTACCTAATTCAATTAACAAGTTGAAACAACAGTCTATAATCATACTATGAATTATAAACTCAACCTAGGTGACAATTTCCTATATTTCTATGGTAAATTGAACCACAAAGGTAGCATTAAATTCCACAACTTAATAACAGCTACACAATTAATTCAGATACTTTCGTTCTAAATTAGAATTATGTCCAATATAACCAAGGCATAATTAAATCTCACTTCTCAGATTTTGACTTAAAAACATATGAATATGACTAAAGATGGCCAATCAATAATCACTCTATAAGAACAGATTATATGGAATTGAAGAAGATTGAAGAAGAGGAAATTAAAATTGCATTAGGTCATAACATAAATTCAAGAGATTCAATTGAACATCCTAAACAGAAAATTAGTTCATAGTCATAGTGCTAATCACAACAGAAATTAAAAATAACATCAGGAAGAAAAACATGTAAAAATACTCTAAGCTTGAGCCTTCAACACCAGAACTCCTCCCTTCGTCCGTACGTCCTTCTCTCTTCTTTTTCGTCCTTTAAAACCTAGGATTTTTAGATTTTAGAGAGGCGGGCCGCGGCTCTACATACACTATGCCGCGGCCCGTGTCAAAATTTCTGGGCAGACTATCCTTTCAATGCCGCGGCTCTCTGAAACCATGCCGCGGCCCGCATCGTTGTTTTCTGGGCAGAGTGCCCATCCATGCTGCGGCCCTATCTAGCCATGCCGCGGCCCGAAGATGTCCTCAAAAAAACATGCTTCTGTTTCTCCCCCTAGCCGCGGCCCTACTTTGATCATGCCGTGGCTCTTAAGGAATTCTTCAATTCTTCAAGTTTTCATCCCAAAATTTCACCAACACTTCCAAATGGTATTGAGAACCATTCTTGATCAAAATATGATGAAAAACTCGATTATTTCTTCCCTTTCTTTGGCATTTCCTTCCACATGCTCAATTCTTCCTGATATTCACAAAAACAACCAAACAAAGCGTAAACCCGCGCTAAAACAAGGAAAAACAAAATAAAAGACTACTAAAAACATCACCAAAACATCATAAAAACTAGACTCATCAAAGATATAAAGGGCAGATTTGTGTTCCGATGGATACTGTTATCAGACGGGAGATTCTGGATGAATCTCATACAACCCCGTACTCTTTGCATCCCGACACCACAAAGATGTACCAGGACCTGAGAACTTTATATTGGTGGTCGGGGATGAAGAGGGACATAACCGAGTATGTGGCCAAGTGTCTGACGTGTCAGTAGATCAAGGCTGAACATGAGAGACTAGCAAGGCTACTACAACCCTTGGATATCCCATAATGGAAGTGAGAAGACATCACAATGGATTTTGTGGTGGGATTGCCCAGGATGGTGGGTCAACACGATTCGATGTGGGTTATTGTAGATAGACACACCAAATCAAATCACTTTCTACCAATGAGGACAATGTATACAGTTGACTAGTACATAGATCTCTATGTGAGAGAGATAATACGTCTTGATGGAGCTCCGAGATCGATCGTGTCAGATCAGGGCCCCACATTTACTTCCATGTTTTGGGGAAGTTTGTAGATGCGATAGGCAGGCAACTGAAGTTTAGTACAACTTATAGTCCTCAGTCCGATGGTCATTCTGAGAGGACTATCCAGATATTGGAGTACATGCTGAGAGCATGTGTAGTGGACTTTGAGGGGTCCTGGAGTAAATATTTGTCTATGATAGAGTTTTCCTACAACAACAGCTACCAGGTGACCATGGGAGTGGCTCCTTATGAGATGTTGTATGGTAGGAAGTGTAGATCACCTATTCACTGGGATGAGATGGGTGAACACAGATACTTGGGTCCTGAGGCAATTCAGAGGACCAATGAGGCTATCGAGAAGGTCAGAGCTCGGATGCTCACATCACAGAATAGACAGAAAATTTATGCAGATCCAAAGCGCAGGAACGTTGAGTTCCAGATGGGAGACTATGTTTTCCTTAGAGTCTCACCACTGAAGAGGGTGAGGAGGTTTAGGAAGAAGGGCAAGCTGAGCCCTAGCTTTGTAGGACCTTTTGAGATCCTGGAGAGGATCGATCAGGTGGCCTACACTACAAGAAATCTGATCTTTACCTACCAATATTTTACCTACCAATATATATTGGTAGGGAAAGTAATGTTTTGCCTACCAATATTTATTGGTAGATAATATTAGTAGGTAAATGCTAGTCCATTATATTATATTTCTAAACAGAGCTTTACCTACCAATAATATCAGTAGGTAATGATCTTTACCTACGTATATTATGGAGGGAAATTTTTTAACCATTCCCGCTCAATTTTCCCCCCGTTTTTTATTTACATTATATTATTTTATTATTATAAATGCTTATTTGGAAGCTTATGTGGAGTAAAGAAGTTGACATTTACCTACCAATTTCTTACCTACATATATATATATTGGTAGGTAAAAATATCTTTTTCCCACTAATATTTATTGGTAGCGAATATTGGTAAGTAATTATTTGTCATTAGTATATTAATTCAGAAATGTTATTTCCTACCAATATTACCTACTAATATGGAGACTTTGCCTACATTTATTTTTGAGGGAAAAATTTTACAATTCCCACTCAATTTTTCCTCCCATTTTTGCTTACTTTTTATTTTATATTTTTATAAATGCTTATGTGTAAGCTGATGTGTTATAATATTGATGATGTGTTAAATTTGTTGTAATATGTGTCTGCCATCTGGCCTATTTTTTTTTGTATCAAATTAACAAATATATTATATGTTATATATTATGTTATATATTATATTTTATAACCCTTTCACGCACCCTTTCATGTTTCCATTCCCTGTTCTCTCACAACACTGTTCTATCACTGCCGTTCCATTCCGTTCTCACAGCCGTTCCGTTGGAGCCCCTGATGTTTTGATCTTCAACAACAATTGCCTCTTCCAGTTCTTCCTCAAGACCGATTCATCTGCAACTTAATTTTTTTTAAAATATAATAATAAATATAGTGACCGACCACATATTGTGAAATACTGAAGCTCTCACTAGATCAGATCGAAGTGACCAAGCACCGTCTCTCTCTCCGGCGCGGGACGACTCTCATCTCGACCACACACGGACACGGTAACTGAAATGTCCTGATTTGTTTTTTTTAGTATATTTAGAAATAACTTTTCTGTATTTGATTTCTTGAAGCTTAATACACTCACTCACTCACTCCACTGGGCTATGAAAAATTATATATTTGAAGTAATATGTTCTGCTATCTGTTTTATGTTTGCTAAAGAATAGTTCTTGTGTGGTTTGTTTTGTTTCTTTGTATATGGACTTTCACATTATGCTATGTTTTGGAAAAGCAGTAGTTCATAATAGCAACTTCAATTTCTTTTAGGTTTTTTGGTCAAAATATGTAAGAGATGTTTGATAATGATGATGATAATGGATTATGTAGAAGAGGAAAGAGAGATGATTTACTTTACATTCAAGCATAACCAAGATTCTTAGCTTAAGACCCTCACACGAAAAGTCCTCTTCTTTTGGACTATGAAACAGATTTGCTTGATGGGATTCGATTTGGTTTTTTTTCCTTTTTATTTTTGTTACTACCCTTTGAATACATGTATTCACTGGTGCTATTTCTTGTAATTGCCAAGATTTTTCCTCTGTTTATTATAAATAAAATGGAAAGAAAAAATCTCAACTTTTTTATTTTTATTTCTAGACTCTCCAGTCAAAATGAATTTCTAAAAAATCCCCATTGATTTGATTTCATTGAGTGTGAACCCAATCCCAACGACCAACTTTTAAGTAACTTAATATTCTGACCCAATGTATGTTCATTTCAACAACATTTTAAAAGAAAAAGCTCTTCTTTTTTCTTTTCTACTTGCATTGCCATTCAAAGTTAAAAAATTGAGACAAATGCAAATATTGGGTATGAACCTGTATATGTAATTGAGGTTGTTGGATTCTTGAATACTTGAATTGGATCAAATAGAGGAGTACTATACTAGTATACATATGTATGCAGCAAAAATAATGTATGTTGTGGAATATCAAACTTGGATTTTTCTTTCACGGTTTCTTGTTTGCCTTCTTTGTACCTTAGTAGTTAGAAGTATAAAGCTTGCAGCTATGGAAAAGATTGTAAACAGAAGCTTGTTACTCATAATCCCATTCTTTTTCTTGAGATTTCTTTAAGATATATCCATTTTCTCTGCAGTTCTAATTGAATTCAAGAAAAACCTAGAAATGGTTATGGAAAATATACACATATATTTCCAATTTGGCTTATTGTTTTGGCATGTTCAAGTAACTATAGTTTATTCAAATTCTGGGGTTTTGTTTAATCGCTTATTTGAATATTTTGGTATAATTTTGTATTCTGACTGTGGTGCTCTTGGTGATTTGCCCTTGCACTTTCTTGAGCTCTCGTTTTGTTTATTTATAGTGAGTTTGTTTTTCATTGTGGTTGGGTATGGCTGTTTAAGATATGTTTGGCCGTAGTATTTTTTGTGACTCTGTACCACTAGTAATTAGCTGTTTAAGGTGTGCTTTTGTAGTTTAGTGCTCTCTGATTTTGGGGCACTTTCCATAAGATAATAATGGAAGGTCATCTTGCCACCAACTTTTTTTAATCTGATACATAACTATTTAATTGACCAGGAACCTCCATGAACACATCCAACCTCCATGAACCCCTATATAAGAACACATCCAACCATAAATGTAATGGAAATTTTTTCCAATTAACTAACCAAACATGCAGCCTCACCATTAAACTTTACCATTAAACTACATACACTCAGTTTGTTGCTTCTTCTATTTGCAGGTTCAACAAGCTTTTTCAGACCTGGAGAGGTAATTTCAGTGCTTTTTTGGGTACAGGAATCTTGTAAACATGCTAGTGTTATTCTTTAATGGGTGTTTAAGTTAGTTGAAACCTTCGTAGTGGAAATTACCAACATATGTAATATCTAACTAAGTTCTATATTGTATTAGTTTATAATAAAAATGGCTGCTTTAAGAAGTCATTGGAAGCCAACATATTTGATTATGCATGTATTTGTTTGCTCTTAAATTGTAACAGTAGCATCCTTTGGCTAAAAAGCTGTTTTCTCAAACTCTTGATTCTTTGCTGCTGTTGTTGTTTACAGGGAGCATGGTTATCTTGTTACTGATGAAGTGTTTGAGGTAATTTTTAACTTAGTTGCTTTCGATGAAAGCCAAGTTGTAATTGTATGTTGACTAGTGATTGGTGGTGGCACTTATTTGTCCAGTACTTGTAGCTACTGGTATGAGAGTTATTATTAGCTTGTGTTCTCTCTCTCACTCTCTCTTTCTCTCTCGATTTTCGTGTTGTTATTTTCCTATTCTCAATTGCTGCTAAATATTGGTCACAGGCATTGGTAAAAATTGGATTCTCGCTAGACTCTCCTGCTTTTTACACTGTCTGTGAGGTAAATCATTTACTTGCACTTCATGGATGGATTCTAAATTTTCTTAAGAAGCAGTTGAAATGATCTATTTTTCACTTGTGGTACATGGCAAAAAGTTGATGCATGTGCAAGAATTTGGATGATTTTTTAGTGCGGATTTTCTTAAAGAGATCAGTAGATGCTATAGATTTACTTGGGATTTTCTAATGATGTTTATATGTAATAAGTTTATGGCTGTCATAGCTCATTCTTTTATAATTTGTGCAGAGTTTTGATCAAAAGAAGAATGGAAGATTCAGATTAGATGATTTCATATCTCTTTGTATATTTTTGCAGTCAGCTAGGTAAGTTTCTCTCGACAGAAATACATGTTTTTTCTCGGAATAAAGAACAAAAGTTTTCTGTGCTTAGAATGAATTTTATACACACAATCAATATGTCTCTCAGCATTGTATACATATTTTGTTCCACACTCTTAATCATATAAAGGTGTTTGGCTTCAAGTGAAACTCTTGAACATGTATAATTTATCATCTACACCAGTTCAAAATGGTCATAAGCTCATAACGGAGGCTTACTCATTTTCTGCTGTTGTTTTGCTCGTTGCAGTAATATGTTTGATTCATTTGATACTGCTAAGCAGGGCCGGGTGACTCTTGATCTCAACCAATTTGTATATTGTAGTGAGTATTTTTTTTTAAATCTTTTTTAACTGTATAGTCCAAATAACACATGGGATTTTATTGCTTATTTATGTTATGTGAAGAAAAAAAACGAATTGAAGATAAATCATCGTGTTGATGGCATTCTTTTCTGTTCAGCTGCCAATTGTAGGATAAAATATATTGAAGCAAAAGATAAGGCCAAAAATAATATCATTATTTGACTTTAGGCTTTAATTAACATGTTAATGTGACTCTTGATTTAGTTATTCACTTCCCCTGTTGTCCCACATATGGAGAGCATAATTTGTTTTGGTCTGAACTCGTATCATCAAATTAATTGAATTGTATTTGCATCAACTTCTCATTAGCTAGTTTTTCTTTCTAGGTTATTAATATTTCAATGCTCAATAGCTCAGTTAGATAGTTTTAGCCGATCAAAGATTCAAAATATTTCATGTTTTTTTCTGCTTGCGTGACCTCCTAAAAGTATTTGCTTTTCATCTGTGCTTTCGGTTAGTTTCTTTAATAAGTGGTTTATGTTTTCAATGATATTCTAGAAACAAAACTGAATCATCATTATTATTGATATTACTGTATTTCAATTGTAGATATTTTTACATTTTCTTTTCTCTATTATCTTTGTCCCACTCATGAAATTAATATCTTTGATGAATTTTCATTCAATTCTTTTTTAAATATCAAGCTAGTAAACCTGCACTTTTGCTAATTGATTTTTTAATTATTAAATTATATATATTTTAAAACAGCTATTTTGTTACTTGAAAATGCTGTTTGTTGTAAATCATACTATGTATAGTGCTTTGATTCCATGATATAGTATGATGTTAGACCCCCAATCTGTTTTACCTTCTCTAGGAGGAGGACCACTTAATTTGCCCAGAAATAAATCAATAATTTTGCATAAACATTTGCGGTAGCTGTTTATTTCTCTATCGATTCCTCTAATTATGTATGTGGGACACACAATATCTCTTTTTCTAAATTTGTAAGTAAAGACATATTCTAGTTTCGTTCATAATAACTAAATTTTCTTCTGATTTCTCTTTTGATTTCTATTTTTTCATTCTTAACTTTTTTTGCTTTGTTCATTTTGAAATCAAATCGTCTTCTATGCCTTTCCAGTTCTCAGGACCAAATTGGCTTTGTCTTCTTCTCTCCCGTGACTCACTCTTTTGATCTGTAAGTTACTAAGTAGAGGGCTTAATTACGCCATACATAACTTATCTCTGTAAAGGCCTTAGTTCTCCATATTTATGAGTTTTTCCTTTTGGACAGTAAGGGAACGCAAAAAAAGAAAAGAAAGAAAAATGACTCCAGCTCTTCCTTGGTGACACAATCTTGATTAAGGTTTGGTTTATTCCTTTTTCTTTTTTCTCAATGTTTTTTAATTTCTTTTTAGCTAGAATTACATTTTTATGCTTTATGGGTTGTAAGGATTTTGGGGTTTTTGAGTTGGTTAGCCAAGCTCGACAGTGATGCTGAGAAAGGATGGACTGGAATAGAGCTCGGGCCATTATATGTAAGTAATTTAAATTTTTATTTATTATATTTATTATATTTCTTACTAATAATTAATTAAATATATTATTAGGATAAAATGATGGAGTTACGGGATCAACATCCTCCAGAAGAACTGTCTGATAAAGAGATTATGGAGCGTGTACTTGGACGTGATTCGGTATACTTGCGAGGGTGAGGGCGGTCTCCTAGTGTCACAACTTCTACTTCACATTGTGAAAATATTGTGGGCAATCAACCAACTTATGAAGAGTTACTTGAACGACTTAATGATACAACTTCCCGCCTTAATGCTACTAACAAACAACTTAGTGTAGTTGTGGATATACTTCGTCATAACAATTTGATGGCACCGCCTCCACCACCTCCAACAGACCAAGCTTCAGATGCAAATTTAAGAGAGTCGCCATCTATTTCAATTCGGGAGTCACAAGATGATTCTTAGTTTATTTACATTAATTTACTAAGGAATGAACTTTATGAAGTTTTTTTTTATTTTGGTAGGGGTAACCTTAAAATGATAACTTTATGACTTATTTTAGTATTGAACATTATAAAGAATTTTAGCATTAAACATTTTATTATTGAATGGTTTTTTTCTAGTTTATTTCTAATATAGAACATTTACAAATAACTGTTATTATCTTTTACCTACACATAACCATTAAATTTGAACAAAATATAAATTGTGTAACAAACCAATAAAATAATGCTATGTGGGCTAATAAAATGATACCACGTAGGATGCCACATATGATGCCACACAGAATGCCACATATGATGCCACGCAGGATGCCACGTATGATGCCACATATGATGCCACGTCATCAGACACGTAAAACTACAAAAACCATGTCAGCATACACGTAGGATGCCATGTCATCAAACACGTCATCTGATGACTCATCAATTGATTTATAACTTAGTGGGGTCCACTGATTCTTTTACCTACCAGTGTTAATAAGTGTAGGTAAAGACTCTTCCCCACTAACTTTTACCTACCAATCTCTACCAATTCAATATTGGTAGGTAAACCATATTACCCACCATTAGGCTAGTTTTACCTACACTTACAATTGGTAGGTAAAGACCCCATTTTCTTGTAGTGCTATAGATTGGCCTTACCTCCTGCATTTTCGGCCGTGCATAATGTGTTCCATAATGCGATGCTGCAGAAGTACGCATCTGATGAGACTCATGTACTGAGCTATGAAGATCTGGAGCTGTAGGCAGACTTATCTTTTGAGGAGCAGCCAATCCAGATATTAGACTGGAAGGACAAGGTCCTGAGGAATAAAACCATACCTTTAGTTAAGGTATTATGGAGGAACATCAAGGTCGAGGAGGCGACCTGGGAATTGGAATCAACCATGCGATACCAGTATCCTGAGTTGTTCAGGTAAAATTTTGATGATGAAATTCCTAAAAGGATGGGATAATTGTATCGCCCCAAATTCCCTAATATGGCTTAGTGCTTGGATTAAGGGGTTGGGAGGCAATAATTGAATTAATTGAGCGCTTATGTGTTACGGGCATGTTATTATGTGAATTTCATTATGATATGATTATGTTTGCATGTTTAGGTGTATTAAATATGCATGTGGGCCCGTTTCTTATTAGAAGGGCATTTTCGTAATTTTGACCCGTTAAGGGTATAATTGTAATTGTGTGTGATATATGATTGCGACCACATTATTATGTGGATATATTTTAATTACTCGACATGAGCCAATCCTAGAGAGCTAGTTAGCGGAAAAGTCACAACGGGATAAAATACCTGGCTCGGGGCGAGCTTAGGGGTATTTTGGTAATTTGGTAAATTATCGAGAATTATAGAGTAATGGGAATTAATTGATGAACATTGGTTTGATAGGTTATTTGGGATTTTATCTTATATTTTGAGGTTAGCGGGAATTATGCCAAATGACTAAATTGCCCTTGAGGGTAACTTTTAAGAGAAAAAGGGACGAGGGGCATAATGGTCATTTGAACACTTGGGTCAATTGACTAAGCCAGCAGCTGGGTACCTAGCTCACTCGCGTACAACACTATTCTCTTTGGTTTGGGAGCACTTTCCTTTGAAGAGCACATAAGTCAATCTAAGACTTAATAAAGCTTTGGATTTTTGGTGAAAGTTGGAGTCAATTCTTCTGGGGACTACTAAGGCTATCATAAACCTGAAGGAATTCAAAATCAAAGGTGAGGCTTCCCGTGTTTTGGTATTCAATGGTGTTCTTGATTTTTTTTATGATTTTGATTCCTAGTTTAGTGTCTAGGGATGTTTTGGGTGGTTTGATTAGTGGGTTTTATTGCCTAGACTTAGTAAATAGTTTCTATGGATGGAATTCTATTAAAACCATCTAGATTGGTAAAAATTTGCTAGAAATCAATTGGTTTGCGATTTGGGGAAGAACATCATGTTCTGGTCATATTTTTCAAGTTATGGGGACCTAGCGCGACCGCGCTAGTGTCCCAGAAAATAGGAAATTGGAATTCAATTTAGGGGCTCAAGTTGAGGGGCACGATTGTGCCAAGGGTTGGCGCGATCGCGCTGGGGGCCTTAGAATGCTTGTTTGCTGATTTTTAGGGCTAGGCCCCGGGGGGCTTAGGAATCTGATTTTGGAGCTTGCTTGGGGGCTCAGGGAACATTTTTAGTGCCCTGTTAACTGAGAACCATGGTTT
Source organism: Humulus lupulus (assembly GCF_963169125.1). Lineage (NCBI taxonomy): Eukaryota > Viridiplantae > Streptophyta > Magnoliopsida > Rosales > Cannabaceae > Humulus > Humulus lupulus. The sequence continues at coordinate 248,669,395 of NC_084793.1, forward strand.
TAAGATTTAGAGTTTGGTTTGGAACACGGGTTCTAGGGTTAAGCCTTGATGAACGTATACTTGTATTGTGACTAGGCTTTCTGCCAGGATCGGGTAAGGATTAGCGCTCAGGGTTGTTCCACTATTTGCTCGAAGATCGAGGTAAGAAAACTGCACCCGATGTGTGAGATGCATGATTGAGGCTTGACCCAGCTATTAATGTAATATGATTGGGGCTTGGCCCATTTGTTAAATGTAAATGTGATTAGGGATTGGGCCCAGCTAATGAGCATTATTATAATTGTGCCTGTGTATATCTGCTTTAGTTTACTATAATGCATTATTTTTGCATGTATAATGAATGTACTATGTGGATGTTTGTTCTGGCTAGGAAGCTTGGTTTATGAGGTGAGAATCTTCCTGTTGCATCTGATTAAAGCTTGACTTGCTAGTCAAGGGTATATTTTGTTAAAAAGGGGCTCGACCTATAAGTCAAGGGTTTCCAAGGCTCGACTTATAAATCGAGGGTCTGTAAAGTTCAACTTATAAGCCGTGATCAACATTATGCACATTGAGTGCAAGCCGTTATGGATAGGCCACCTTGGGAATTCCTTATGCACTCTTGACTGGCTCGAATGCCATATGAATAAATGGGAGTGCGACACACACTTTTGTGACCCTATGGTTACTTATCTGTATAGTGTCATACTTGGTTCCACTTATTACTGTTAAGCATGCTGTTATATTCTGTGAATTATCTAAATATGTTTTCTTGCTAAGTGTTTTGGCTCAAGGGTGCCTTGTGGTTTAGGTAAGGGTAAGGAGAAGCTTGGCCAACCATGAGTTGGAGAGCGATAGCAGTGATGTGTACATATGTAGTCCACTCGATCGCCACGACCGAGATATCACATGGGAGCTAGGGTTGGACCCTTTTTTGCCGCTTAGGCCTTCTTATTATAATGCCCTGGGTAACCAAGACCATTACACTGTGTGTTTAAAATAGTGTGAGACCTACTAACAAGGTCGTTTGAACAAAAATGTGTTTCTAAAGTCATTTGACAAGTTAAGGTTAATAGATTTTGATCATTAAATGATTGATTTTCATTAAAATAAAAGTTTGATAAATGAGATCCCAAAAATAAGGTTTACATGGCGGAAACAAATCTCAAAAGTTAATACTGCAGTAGCCATCTAAATGGAAAAATACATGTTTGAGCTCTAGTTCCTGTAATTCCCTCGGCCGTGGTTGTCAAGCAGCTATTGATGTACACTCCGCCCCTAAAGCTCTCCAACTCATGGTTGGTCCAGCTTTCCTTTGCCTTTACCTGCACCACGTAGTACCCGTGAGCCAAGGCTCAACAAGAAAACCATAATCAACAAACATAGATAGCAACAAGAGCATATAACAACTTCAATCCAATCAGTTCGGTTAATCAACAGAATGCAAGTATTAAGCAAGGCAACGATAAACATATACTTTCAAACATATAATAACTCAACCTGTAATACAAATATTTAGGTGTCGACACCCTTAGGCCGAGCCCTCTGGTTATTTAGCTGATCTCGACTCGCTTAGGCTGAGCTGCGTTCAATACGCTAATCATCAGCCTCGACACCCATAGGTCGTACTTTCACATCACACATAACAGATATATAATTCACAGAGGACATATGTTCCATTACAGGGAATCTCAGTCCCGCTCACAACCATTTGGGTGCAGTTTTCTTACCTCGAGTCCTGAGTGATGGATAAAGAATAGTTTCGAGAACGATCCTCAGTCCTAAGACTTAACGGTTATCCTTAATGATGCTGATGTTGCTCCTGAGCTCCACCTTAGAGTCCTAGCCTTAGTTTCCCCAATCTCAAGCTCAATCCCCTAACTTTCTCCTCCAATTCTTCAAAACTCCCTTAGGCAACAAAAGAGCGAGAGAGAGAACGTGAGTGAGAGGGAGAGAAAATTTGAGAGTGTTCTGGTGGGTCATGTCTATTTCCTAGAGACTTACCGAGTATATCTCTTAATTAAAAAGGACTAAATTGCCCCTTATACTAACCCAGCCTCTTAGTTGGCCATAAGGGCATATTGGTCATTTTGCACCCATTTCCCGCTAACTCCTCGAGTCATCCTACCAATTCCCAATTAATCCCGTCATGTCCAACTAATTATCAAATACTTACCCATTACTCGATATATCCCAAATATGTGTTAAGTTTCCCAAAATACCCCTAGGCTCACATCGAGCCAGGTATAAAACCCTGTTGTGACTATTCCACTAATCCACTCACTAGGACTACCTCGAGTCATTTATTGCAAATATATCCACATAATAATGTGGTCTCAAACATTTAACACATATAATCACATTTATGCCCTTAACGGGCCAAAATTACATATATGCCCTTATAAACAATAACGGGTCACACTACAAGAAAAACCATTATGGATAACTCTAAAAAAGTGCTATCAATAACAGTTTATAACACTTTACCAAATGCTAACATAGCCCATGTTATTAAAAATCTAGACCTTTTTATAATAATTTTTAAGTGTTATCAATAGTGTTATAATTAAATGTTCCATAACAGTTTTTCTTTGTTACAAAATACATACAATATCAATTTATCAAGCTTATAAATATTTTCTCAAGAGTGAAACATTATGCTTATTTCATGACATTATTTAAATGTTATTATAGATTCTTTCATAACATTTTGTGCTTGTTATATTACATTAATAATAATTTTTGGTTATGGTTGTTATTTTTTTATGTATATTATATTTTAATAAAATTTACTTTTTGTACCTTGATAACAAAATAATGAAAAAATATATTAGATTTACAAAAATATCAATATCATTATATTAAGTAACTCGGTAGTCCAAATACATGTTTCACTTAATAAGTGAAAAACTTTCAAAAAGTAAATTTAGAGAATCAAAGTCATCATGGTAAACTTCTCGCTAAAATGTTTAGCTAAAATTTGAAATTTTTTTAATGTTTCACTTAAAAAGTGAACAACGAGATCTAAAGATATTATGATGATTTGTTATTTCCATTTGCTTTGAAATCCTATTGTTGAGCCTTAAAAGTGTATCATGACCTTCCATTTGATTCCTTCTATCTGTGGAAGGGTCAGAAATGAAACAACAACAACATTAAAGCACTACTAAAGGTCATAATATTAAACAATGTATAACTAATAAACCCAACAAACTTGATCATAATATTTCCCACTACAAAAAATAAGCAAGAAACTATTCTGAATGGTATAAAAAAAAAATCACATAATTATTGAATATGGCATAACAACAGCAACATTTTAGTTAAAAGTTTAAGGATACACCAAAAAGTAGGAATAACTAAGTTTCTGATGCAAATAAACCCAAAAACAAAAAGGGGAAATACTAAGTCTCTACATAACAAGATATGATGAAGTCTCTAACATGTAACTTATGAAACTAATCAGAAACTATTTTGATTTGAATAAGTCATAATAAATATCAACATATATGCTTACTCCTATTTAATCATGACTTTATACTAAATAATTAACTTAGTTTAGATTATATCCATTAAATAACAAGTTACTCAAAAGTTTTCATGAACTCTGCAAGACTTACCATGCTAATGCACACTCACCATATTCTGTGCTTGCAATAAACCATGAAATATGATATATATATATAAGCCACCAAAGAGAAAATCCAAACATATATAATCTTCTCCATGCATCTCTTACATCAGAAAAGTGACCATAAGCAAACAGAAAACATCAAGTAATGGAGCAAATTTCAGGCCCAATGCAACAAATGGTGCCTAAAATTGGATTAAAGCTAGGGAGTGGGCCTAGAGAAATAGCAGGCAGTACATTCATCCAAAGTTATGGTACGTGGTTCCAAAATTTAATAAATAATATAAGGTCTGCCAATGTGATTTCTCTCCTATCCTAATTTTCATAGACAAATAGAATGTTATAAGCTAATACTCATTAAGTGCGTGAAATTCTATGATATGTTTATCCCAGGATTCAACAACATACCATATTAACAAACATGGTCAATGGGAAACAATTGCCATAATAATAAAATATAAATGGAAGATTCACCATACAAGAGCACCCTTAGATGCATATTAACATGTCTTGGTTCTTAACTAAGCCATTGTTGTCTATACTGAAAATAACCTAATTAAACAGAGAAAAGAATAAAAAACAATACCAGAAAGAAAAGTAGGTAGTAGCAGGATAGCTCAGTTGACTATGAAGCTCAGTGTCTCTATCAAAGAAAAAATGAAACAAAATGTAAAGAAAAATGAAAGTAAATAGAATAGTTTAAAGCACTTGATGATTTCTTAGTTAAAAAAAATTGAAGTATGAATGTCATCTGGAGTAGACTGAGAACTTAACGGCAATGGAGACTGAGTATTATGCGAGATGTATGTGTGATGGGTAGCGTGAAGATATTTGTAGAGGGGTTTTGTTGTGCAATTCTCTACGCATCCAATGAATTCCAAATTCCACAATTACAAGATAAACTTTTGCATAAATGAATAAGTATCCAAGCCATTATAAGTTTCAATCCCATACAAATAAGCAGACTTATTGGGACTCATAGTTATTAGATCCCTTTCCACATGTCCTAATTAAATAGCTAAAAAGGAAAATAAATGAGATGTTCAAAACCATTTAAATGACTTGTTGAATCAGAAATTAAAAAAAAAATCATTTTGCCACTTGTGAAAAACAGCCAAAATACCATCATAAGTTTTACAATGGCTTTCACCTGTATTCAAACAACAAAATGATAGTCAAACAACAAAGACAATGCAGTTATATAATGATAATAAATATGATAAAGAGCTTTGAAAAATATTTATGAGTACTGATTCAAAATAGAACAAAATAGAACAGACCTATAGCAATATTGCCAAGCCTTGCCATAATAATGATATTAATAAAGAAAGAGAAAGAGATTTTTACTTTCAAAAGATAAAATATATGCACTAAACCTTTTTTTAGCCAATTAATATTAATAAAGCTTTATAAGAATAAGAAAGTAAGTTAAATACTGAAAGAGGTAATTTATCAAACACTTTGCAAGCAATTAATCAGAAAAGAGAAACAAAACAACTAAACTAGAAATATAGCATCAATCAAGTATATATGATACAATTCAATATGCATAAACTATAAAGTAAGAAAACAGAGCATAAATAATAGAGTAAGAAAACAGACTATAAACAATTTCGACTAAAATCAAATCACAATAATGCTTAAATCATATTAATACATCTAATTCAAAGTAAAAACTATAACCTAAATGAAGAGCACAACATACATAAAGAGAAACAGAGCAACGAATTGGAGATTGATACTTAGAATGGCCCAATCTCAATCAATTTCTACGTTCTACATATATACACACAAATACAGCAGAGATGGATATTGATACCTCATACGGCTCACAAATCCAAAGAGAGAGAAAATCTTATGCGGCATAGGAGAGAAGAGCTTCATCGGAGCCAGAGTCGCGAGAGAAAGGACAGAGAATTGGAGGAGATATTGTCGTGAAGTGAGAAAAAGATCACCGATGAGAGAGAGTGGGCGGGGAAAGGGGGGAGAGAGAGAGAGAGAGAGAGAGTATCTAGGCTAAGAGAGAAATAATTGAAGAAAAAAAATGGTAGGCCCAATACTCAAAATTATTTATAACATAATATGGACATTATATTGTCAGCCCAATATGCAGTATCAATATCTAAATCAATAGCACTTTTTGAAAAATGTCATTTTTAAGTGGTATATATAATATGAAATGTTGTAGTGTCAACATGCATATTTAATACTTATAAACATGCATATAAATATATTCATATCATCATATATATATCGTGCATGCCACATAGTCACGCATCTAATCAATTAATCACACACATATCCAATTATGCCATCTCAGCACGCTAATCAAGGAACCAAACCCTATTAGCATTTTTGGGTCGTTACAACTATCCCCTTCTACTGAGAATCGAAATTTTCCTGAATATTTTGGGATACTGATCCCGCATAGCTGACTCTAGCTCCCACGTCGCTTCCTTGACCTTGCTATTCCTCCATAAGACTTTGACTAGAGGAATCATCTTGTTCCTTAGAGCCTTGTCTTTTTTGTCTAAGATATGAACTGGTCGCACCTCATACGATAAATCGATCTGTAGTTCTAGATCCCCATATCCTAACACATGAGTCGAATCTAAGATGTATTTCTAAAGCATAAAGATGTGGAATATGTCATGAACTCCTGATAATGATAGTGTCAGAGCCAATCTACAGGCTACCTACTCGATCCTCTCCTTGATCTCAAAAGGTCCTATGAATCTAGGGCTCAACTTGCCCTTTTTCTCAAACCTCCTCACCCCTCGTAATGGTGAAACTTGGAGAAACACGTGGTCCCCTACCTGGAACTCCACATCCCTAAGTTTAGGATCAACGTAGCATTTATGTCTGCTCTGTGAAGCGAGCATTCGAGCTCGGATTTTCTCAATAGCTTCGTTAGTCTTCTGAACCATCTCCATCCCCAAATACCTCATCTCACCCATTTCATCCCAATGAATGGGCGATCTACATTTCCTTCCATATAACATCTCATATGAAGCTACTTCAATCGTTGATTGATAACTGTTGTTGTATGAAAACGCAATCAACGGGAGGTACTTACTCCAAGACCCCTCGAAGTCTAGCACACACGCTCTAAGAATGTCCTCCAATATCTAAATTGTCCTCTCAAACTGTCCGTCTATTTGAAGATGAAAGGCTGTACTGAACTTCAGCTGAGTTCCCATAGCTTTTTGCAAACCACCCCAAAATTTGGAGGTAAATATGGGATGCTAGTCCGACACTATAGATTTTGGAACCCCATGGAAACGTACAATCTCCCTCACATATAACTCCACGTACTAATCTACCATTTAGGTTGTCCTCACTGGCAGAAAGTGAGCTAACTTGGTGTATCTATCTACTATCACCCACACCGAGTCATGTTGCCCCATTGTTCTGGGTAAACCTCCCACAAAATCCATGATAATATCTTCCCACTTCCATTCGAGAATACCCAAAGGTTGTAACAACTCCGCTGGTCGTTGATGTTCAGCCTTTACTTGGTGACAGGATAAACACTTGGCTACATATTCAACTATGTCCTTCTTCATCCCAGGCCACCAATATAAAGCCCATAGATCCTGATACATCTTTGTGGTGTCTGGATGGAGTGAGTATGGTGTAGTATGTGATTCATCAAGTATCTCTTGTCTAATAGCCATATCCATCGGAACACAAATCCGATACTTGTACCATAGTAAACTAATCTTTGAAATGGAATAATCCCTAGCCATACCAGCTAGGACATTTCCTCTAACCTCCTGCATCGCCCATCTGACCCGCTCTTATTCTCTCCAGGAGGGTAGACTGCAAAGTAATATTGGCCAACTATCTCACAACCAACTCTATCCTCGCTCTAGTCATCTCCTCGATTAATTCCTTCGATATCTGTTTCAAGCTGAACAACTGTCCCAGGCCCGTCTAGCTCAACACATTTGCCACTACATTGGCTTTTCCTAGGTGGTAAAGGATGTCACAGTCATATTCCTTCACGAATTCCGACCAATGTCTCTATCTCATGTTTAAGTCCTTCTGGGTGAAAAAGATACTTCAAACTCTTATGATCGGTGTATATCTCACACTTTTCTCCATACAAGTAATGTCGCCAAACTTTCAGTGCGAATACCACCACTGCCTGTTCCAAATCATGGGTAGGATACTGCTGTTCATAAACCTTCAACTGTCGCGATGCATAGGCGATAACCCTCTCATTCTACATTAACACACATCCCAATCCCAGACTAGACGTGTCACAGTACACCACAAACTTCCCTCCCTCCGAAGGGAGGCTCAACACCGCAGCAGTAATCTATCACCGCTTCAACTTCTGAAAGCTACCCTCACACTTGTCTGACCAGGCGAACCTCAGATTCTTCCATGTCAATTCAGTCAACGATGTGGCAATCTTTGAAAATCCTTCTACAAATTATCTATAATATCCTGCTAGTCCAAGGAAGCTCCTAACCTCAAAGGCGTTCCTTGGCCTCGGAAAATCTATAATTGCTTCTACCTTGGCTGGATCTACCTTAATCCCATCTCCACTAACAATGTGTCCAAGGAATGTCACTTTCGGTAGCCAGAAATCGCACTTCTTAAACTTGTCATACAACCGATGCTCTCTCAATCTCTGTAATACCCACCGGAGATGCTGCTCATGCTCTGCCTCTAAACTGGAGTAAACTAGGATGTCATTGATGAAGACAATCACGAACAGATTCAAGAAATCCTTGAACACCCTATTCATCAGATCCATAAACGCTGCTGGGGCATTGGTCAAACCAAACGACATGACTAGGAACTCATAAGGCCCATACCTCGTACGGAAGTCCGTCTTCAGAATATCCTCGTCCTTGATCCTCATCTAGTGATAACAAGATCAAAGATCAATCTTCGAGAATACCGTCTTACCCTGAAGTTGATCGAATAGGTCATCTATCCTTGGTAAGGGGTACTTTTTCTTGATGGTCAACTTGTTCAACTCCCTATAGTCTATACACATTCTCAGAGTCCCATCCTTCTTCTTCACAAATAAAATCAGAGCACCCCACAGCGAGAAGCTAGGTCTGATAAATCCCAAGTCTGAAAGCTCTTGGAACTGTATCTTCAACCGCTTTAGCTCTACTAGAGCCATCCTATATGGTTCCCTCGGCATTGGCTTTGTACCCGGTGCTAACTCGATGACAAACTAAATCTCCCTGTGTGGCGGCAGTCCCGATAAATCCTCAAGAAACACATCCAAAAAGTCACATACCGGTGTAGTCTCTCTCGACCCCATTAGCGAAACTCTAATGGTATCCACCACACTAACTAGAAAACCTATACAACCTCCTTGTAGTAGGTCCCTAGCCCTCAATGCTATTATCGTAGGAATGCGTGGTCCATGCAAAGCACCCACAAAAACAAAGGGGTCCTCACCCTTAGGCTCAAAAGTCACCATCTTCATCCTGCAATCTATAGTGGCCCTATATTTGACTAGCCAATCCATCCCCAAAATCATATCAAAATCATCCATACCCAACTCAATCAAATCTACTAATAGTTACATACTATCCACCATCACTGGTAGTGCTCTAATCCATCTCCTAGAAACTACCAGCTCCCATGTAGGCAGTATAGTCCCAATCCTCGTAGAATAATACTCACTAGGCCTACACAATCTTTCAATCACTTTACTAGAAATAAATGAATGTGTAGCACCAGAGTTAATCAATACAGTATATGAAGAGTCAGCGCTAGAAAGCTGACCTGTCACCACCAAGGGACTAGCCTCAGCCTCAGCCTCAGCCTGTGATAAGGTGAACACTCGAGCTGGAGTCAAGCTATCCACCTTCCCTAGTTCCTCCTTCTTCAACATCGGGAAATCATTCTTGAGGTGTCCAACCACCTCGCACAAATAACAGGCCTTTGCCCAGTAATCATTCAGATGGCGCTTCCTGCATATAGTGCACTCTGGGTAACTCCTCCATGTCTCACTGCCTCCCTGGCAGCCACTCTGGGCACCCCGGACCCTCCTTTCAGGACCAGCAGTGGTCGAGGTGTCAGGGGTCTTCCTCTTTGATCACTGGGGCCTCCGCCCCTACCAGACCCTATATATGGAGATGCTGCCCTGCGAACATCCCGTCTCGCAGCGTTCTCCCTCCAAATCTTGTTCTCCCCCTCCTCAGCTGTGAGGGCCTTCTCAATCGCTTGGGCATAAGTTGTCTCCCCAGGTACTGATGTGATCCTCACATCTCGGGCTATCATAGCATTAAGCCATCGAATAAACCTGTCCTACCTAGCTGCATCTCTAGGCACTAGATCTGGTGCAAACTTCGCTAGCCTGTTGAATTTCAGGGCATACTCAGTAATTTCCATGCTGCCCTAAACCAACCCAGTGAACTCATTCACCTTCACTACCCTGACGAAAATGTTATAGTATTTCTGGTTAAACAAATCTTTGAACCCATCCCAACTCATAGCAGAAACATCTCAAGTTTGTGATGCCACTGATGAGTCCATTTTTAGCATAGTTTTAACATGTGTTTAGGGTAAGTTTGAGTCATTTTGGTGGAGTGTTATGCGGTATTATGCTTGTTTTGGTATGTTTGCAGGAAATAGGAGAAGAAAACGTGAAGTTTGGGAAATGACTGAAAAATCGGTTCAAATTGGGAAATTTGTGCTAAAAGTTGACAAGAAGAAAGTTGAAGACTCATTTGCAGAGATAATTGGTCGATTTGGAGTTTGGAATCAAGTTTTTTGGAAAAATTAGAGGGGCCACGGTGCTTCAATGAAGAGCTGCGGCGCAAGGGAGAAGCAGAGAAGGCTAGTTTCTGGATTTTTGAAGGGCCGCGGTGCCTGAGGAAGCACCGCGGCGCTCGCTGAAGTCAGAGAAGGAGGCTGCGCTGGAGCATAGAGGCGCGCCGCGGCGCTTGGATGCTAGGGCCGCAGCGCGTATGGCTAAACGTGGCCTGCTGAAGTGTCAAAATTGTTAGAAATTTTAGGATTTTTTTTAAATACGTTTTAAGAGTTAATTAGGGTATTCTATTCATTATTAGAAGTGTAGAGAGGTCATTAGAGGCAGAAGGAGAACATTGAAGACCTAGAGTTTGATTTCTTATTTTCTTCTGTAATCTCTTACTAGTGTTTATGTTTATATTTAATTTGATTGATTTCATTATGTTTGCTTTGAACTAATCTTGTTATTAGGGTTTTAGTGGATTCTTCTTGAAACTTTTGATCTCTTAATGAAATTTTCCTGAATTTCTTTCTTCTGCTGTGGATTATTTATCATATGCTTAATGCTTGTGAATGTTTGATCATCATTTACATGTTTATATGATTTTAACCTATACTTTGAAAAGAGAAGGATAATTATGCTATAGGTAAATAATCACAATTTTATATTAGACGAAAGTACTTTTATGAATTGTGTAGTTTAGGGATTATGTGTTTAAAGCCTGCAATATATTGATTTACCACAGAGATGTATGAGATAGTATATTGTAGAGAATTATAGATCCTAACAAGACTGTAATATATAATTATAATCTGCTACCACAATAGAATTAAGAAATCTTGAGAATTGGATAGAAATCATAAGTGGATGGTTGATGAAGCTAAAGCCCTAACTTTTGCATCTATTGAATTAAATCAAATTTCATCTCTGCATTTCTTTAGTGCTTAGTAGTTTCGTAATTTTTAGTAATAATTATTTTATTTATCAATCTGAAATTATTATTTAAATCAATTAGAAATAGAGGTTAATTATTGGTAATTAATAGCAGTCTTCGTGGGATCGACACTTTACTTATCATATATTACTTGATTAGACCGTGTATACTTGCGTATCATATTTTCACGATCAACCACCTCCCACCAAATACAGACATCATCTCTTAGCATATAGGTGGCACAGGCCACCCTGTCATTACCTTCCACCCTCATAAAGCCCAGGATGGAGGTGATCATACTCATCCACTGTTCAGCCTTCAGTGGATCCGGTCCTCCCTCAAAGGTTGGAGGATGCTCTCCTAAATCTTTCATAAAGTGGCACCCACCTGTTTCCAATCTCAGGTGGTTGTACAGCCGGTGCCACAACATGTGGCAAGTTAGGTGCAGCACTCCCTGACACAGCTTGCTGCCTCAAAAGGCGGATCTACTCTTCCTGACTCTAAAGTCTGGCTTGCATATTAGCAAGCAACTGCTACCAGTTCTCAGGGACTGGTAGATGGTTCTGGCCTTGCTCATCATCTCTAGCCTCGACCCCGGTGTCGGCTAGTCATATTGATCGACTTGGACGCATAATTATCCAAGTTTATCTGCAATCAACGACTCAGTTGGTTAAGCAATGATAGCAGATTCATATTCATTTCATGATCCAACGCCAATATCTAGGCCACAAAGCACCATCATGATGAAAACATGCATTTAAACAATGATTCACTTACAGTAGCTATGCTAATAAGCACACCTTAACATATTCACATAACAGTCAAGGGATAGGCCCTATCAGTATATCTCATGCTCCCTATTAATCGTGTAGATAAAGCATTTATATTTCATTTAAGCATTCAAACACATAATAACATATATGGTTACCAAACCCTGAATCGAGCTTGTCTTTAGCGATGAGTGTACATGCCTAGCCAGTCTTCAGGAACCCTTAAACCTAGACGGCTCTGATACCAAGTTGTAACACCCTGGGTAACCAAGACCGTTACACTATGTGTTTAAAGTAGTGCAAGACCTGCTAACCAGGTCGTTTGAACAAAAATGTGTTTCTAAAGTCATTTGACAGGTTAGGGTTAAAATATTTTGATCATAAAATGATTAATTTTCATTAAAAAAAAAGTTTGATAAATGGTATCCCAAAAATAAGGTTTACATGGCTGAAACAGCTCTCAAAAGTGTATACAGTTGTAGCCAGTCTAAATGGAAAAATACATGTTTGAGCTCTAGTTCTTGTAATTCCCTGGGTCATGGCAGTCGAGTAGCTGTCGATGTACACTCCGCCCCCAAAGCTCTCCAACTCATGGTTGTTCCAACTTCCTTTTTCCTTTACCTGCACCACGTAGCACCCATGAGCCATGGCTCAGCAAGAAAACCATAATCACCAAATATAGATAGCAGTAAGAGCATATAACAACTTCAATCCAATCAATTCAATTAATCAACAGAATGCAGGTATTAAGCGAGGCAATGATACACATATACTTTCAAACATATAATAACTCAACCTGTAATACAAATATTTAGGTGTCGGCGCCCTTAGGCCAAGCCCTTTGGTTATTTAGCTGATCCCGGCTCGCTTAGGCCAAGCTGCGTTCAGTATGCTAATCATCAGCCCCAAGACCCTTAGGCTGTACTTTCACATATATATATAATTCACAGAGCACATATGTTCCATTACAGGGAATCTCAGTCCCGCTCACAACCACTTGGGTGTAGTTTTCTTACCTTGAGTCCCGAATGATGGATAAAGAACGATTTCGAGCACGATCCTCAGTCTTGGGCCTTAATGGTATTCCTTAATGATGCTGATGTTGTTCCTGAGCTCCACCTTAGAGTCCTAGCCTTAGTTTTCCCATTCCTTAAGCTTAATTCCCTAGCTTTATCATTAAATTCTTCAAAACTCGTTTAGGCAACAAGAAAAGGAGAGAGAGAGAACATGAGTGAGAGGGAGAGAAAATTTGAGAGTGTTCTGGTGGGTTTTGTCTATTCCTAGAGACTTACTGAGTATATCTCTTAATTAAAAAGGACTAAATTTCTCCTTATACTAACCGAACCTCTTAGTTGCCCATAAGGGCATATTAGTCATTTCCCTCCCGTTTCCTGCTAACTCCTCGAGTCTTCCTACCAATTCCCAATTAATCCCGTCATGTACAACTAATTATCAAATACTTACCCATTACTTGATATATCCCAAATATGTGTTCAGTTTCCCAAAATACCCCTAGGCTCACCCCGAGCCAAGTATTAAACCTTGCTGTGACTATTCCGCTAATCCTCTCACTAGGACTACCTCGAGCCATTTACTGCAAATCTATCAACATAATAATGTGGTCTCAACCATTTAACACATATAATCACATTTATGCCATTAACAGTCCAAAATTACAGATATGCCCTTATAAACAATAACGGGCACACATGCATATTTAATACTTATAAAAATGCATATAAATATATTCATATCATCATATATATCATGCATGCCACATAGTCATGCATATAATCAATTAATCACACACATATCCAATTATGACTTCCCAGCACGCTAATCAAGGCACCGAACCCTATTAGCATTTTTGGGTCGTAATACTTATTTTGTAATCTCTAGATTGTAACCAAATTTTAAACTTGTATTTTGGGATCCCATGTAAAGACTAAAGTTTTTGTTTAGTGGAAATGTTTGTTTCTTGACCAAAATTTTTAATACATGAACCCTTAGTGGCTTAATCGCATGTTTTAGTCCAAAAGACTCGTTTAGCGAGTCCAACACTAATTTTAAACACACATGGTAACTAACCCTAATTAGTAGGGCTTTACAACCTAGATAATCCTCTTGGATTTACCGTCAATCCTCTTTCATCGCCTTTTGTAATCTTCTCCAAAACTTAGAAGTAGAGATAGGGTCCCTATCCAATAGGATAGACCTCAAAATCCCATGAAGGAAAACTATCTCTCTCACATCGAGATCTACATAGTGGTCATCTGTATTATTCACCCCCACAGTAAAAAGAATGAGCTGACTTCATATACCGATCCATAATGACCTAGACTGAAAAATGCTAGCCCACTATCCTGGGCAACCCCATCACGGAATCCATCGTGATGTAATACTCAAAGGCTGTAATGGCCTTACTGGTTTCTGATACTCTTCCTTGACCTTCTAACAGGTCAAGCACTTTGCCACGTACTCAGTTACGTCCCTCTTCATCCCAAGCCACCACTATAAAGCTTTCAGATTCTGGTACATATTTGTGGTGCCTAGATGTAGAGAATAAGGGGTAGTATGAGATTCATCCAGAATCTCCCGTCAGATCCCATTGTCCATCGAAATACCCATCCGATCCTTATACCTCAATAACCCATGCCTGACACTGTATAATCCTTAGCTATTCCAGCTAGGACATCCCCTTTAATCTTTCCCAACTGTGGGTCACTCAATTGTTTTTCTTTGATCCTCTCTAAAAGAGTATACTGTAACGTAATGTTGGTCAACTGGCCCACCAGTAACTCTACTCTAGCTCTGGCCATATCCTTCAACTGACGTGATGCATATGCAATCAACCTTTTTTTTGTCTGTATAAGAACACAACCTAAACCCTGTCTCGAGGTGTCACAATAAATCATAAACTCACACTTCTTGAATTTCGCATACCATCCGTGCTCTCTCAACCTCTGTAGTACTAATATGAGATGATGTTCATACTCTATCTCTAACTAAGAGTATACCAAAACATCATCGATAAAGATGATCACAAACTGATTCAAATAAGCTTTGAACACCCTGTTCATCGAATCCATAAGTGCTACTAAGGTATTAGACAATCCATAAAACATGACTAGGAACTCCTAATGTAACGACCCAAATTCGCTAATAAAGCTTAAGGGCCTTGATTAGCGTGCCAGGAGGGCATGATGGGATTTATGTGTGACTTTGATGAGTTAAATGCATGATTATGATTAAAGCATGTTTTATGACTATTTGACTATTTGAGATGCATGACTATGTGTATTAGTATGCATGTAGGCCTTGATTGTGTTAGAAGGGCATAATTGTAATTTTGGCCATTTTGGGCATAACTGTTTTGATATGTGATGACTGTTGAGACCACAGTGGTATGTGGGTGTATCCGTGATTTGTGACTCGAGACGATCCCAGAGAGCAGGTTGGCGGAAAAGTCATGGCAGGAATTTATACCCGGCTCGGGGCGAGCCTGGGGGTATAAGCAGGAATTTAGAGAATAGATTGAGGTTAATTTTAATAGTAAGGAATACATATTTGGTGATTTATCAGGTATTGGAATGCAACGGGAAAATATTAGAGACACTTGAGGATTAGCGGGAATTGGGTAAAATGACTAAAATGGCCCTACTTGGACAAAAGAGTTAAGAATTTATAGGGAGGGCATTTTGGTCAATTGGCTTTTTAGAGATTTATTATTGAGGCTTTATACACTTAGTGGGATTTATAGAGAAAGTGTGATGGCTGTGGAGAAAAAGAAAGAAAAGAAAGAAAAAGGAAAGAAAGAAAAGAGAGAAAACAGAGGGGTTTTCCAAAGGGGCGGTTTGTGCATTTTTGCACCATTTCTCTTCAAATTTCTTGGAGCAAAGCTTAGTGGGGAGCAATGATAGACTGAGCATCAAGGATCTTAGAGTTAGACTTGAAGATTTGGCAAGGATTAGCAAGAACACATCAACTTTTGAGGTAAGTTTTTAGAGATTTCAGTTTTAAGGGTTTTGCTGGTTTGAGCTGTGTTTTGAGCCGAGTTGATGGGAACTTTAGGGAATTTCTGGGCAAGCTTTGAGGGAGAGCAAGCTAAGGAGGCCTAGGGTTGAATCAAGGTTGAAATTGCATCAATGGTATGATTTCTAAGTCCTTAACTTTGTTGTTTGACTGAATTTATGGGTTTAGGGTTCATCTATGGTGAATCTTGTGATTTAGGATGTGTGTGCTTGGGTTTTGAGATTTGGGGATGCTTGGGATGAATGGAGAGTGTTTATATGTTTTATTTTGAGTTTGTTAATGATTTGGACAAGTTTGGGGTTGAAATGGTGGAAGGAAATCGCAGGAGGCGATTTTGGGTAGTGCTGGTCTGCAACTAGCGCTACAGCGCTAGTCAGTGGGTGCTGTAGCGCTAGCCCCTGTTCCAAGGGGGGGTGTGGTTCTGCTTGTAGCGCTACAGCGCCCTCTTTAGAGCGTTGTAGCGCTGCACTGTTCACAGAAGGGGTTTTTGGGTTTTTTTGTGAGGGATTTTGACCTAGGGTTCGGGGCTCGATTCCGCCACTTTGTTTTGGGGATCTAGGACTTCCCGGAGGCTCGGGAGTGGTCCCGAGGCTAGGTATTCGGACTTGGGGTTCAGTGTTGACTTTGACCTATGTTTGTGCCTAGGTGTGTGCTAAGGCTCGAGTGGGGTCGTGCTCAAGGAGTCAAGTGTTGAAAGCTTTCAAATTGACAGGTAAGAAAACTATAGCACCCGTAGGATAGGGCATGGGCCCATAGTGTGATTGCGGGGCACGGCCCTATATTACATTACATGTTAGGGTGCAGACTTAAATGAATTGATATTTGTTTGAATGTTTTTTGAGTTATGCTATACGTGATTATAATGGAATGAAACGGCAATGGAGCCGAGAACGGCAATGGAGCCGAGAACGGCAAAAGGCCGAGAATGGCAATGGAGCCGAGAACGGCGAAAGGCCGAGAACGGCAATGGAGCCGAGAACGGCGAAAGGCCGAGAACGGCAGTGGGGCCGGAAGTAATACTTAGCACATGGGATGCTTATAGTCAGGGTAGGACCCAGTGGATACATGTGATATCCTTACGGTGAGGACCGAGACCCCAGGCTTTGGTAAGGCTTCTGGGGCGACATGGCCGTGTTTGCTTAGTCTAATGGTTGACCTGTTTATCTGTGGACTATCTGATATGATTAACTGTATAATTTGCATATGTTATGAACTGCATGAGTTTTCTTGCTGGGCTTCAGATCACGGGTGATCTGTGTTGCAGGTAAGGGCTTAGATTGAGTCAACCAACCATGAGTACGGAGAGCGTGAAGCGACGCGTACATGTTTGGCCTGCCTGACTGCTTTGGTTGGGGGTTTATTCGAGAAATGGCTGTAATAATCTATGATTTTTATAATTAATCAACTGTGAACTTATTTTAAGATGTAAATAGTTTTCAAACCTTATTTTGGGATCCCAACTGTTTAATACTAGAAGTTTTAATGAAACGACGCATTTTCAAAGATTACAGCCTTACTTTTTATTAGTCACACTTTTGTTTTAAAAACCTCGGTTAGCGAGTCCATTGCACACTGTTTTGTCTTAAAACTCACTTGATAACGGCTCTAAGGAAGTAGGGCGTTACACCTAATACCCAAATCTGGTATAAAAAGCAGCCTTCTGCATAATACTTCTCCCTGATCCTCAGCTGGTGATAACCAGATCAAAGATCTATCTTGGAGGATACCGTCTTACCCTTAACCAAACCTTTAGCTCCTACAGCTCTGCTAGAGCCATTCGGTACAATGCTCTAGACACTAGTTCTGTCCCTGGCACCAATTCAATAACAAACTCTATCTCCCAGTGTAGAGGTAACCCTCACAAATCCTCTAGAAACACATCTAGAAACTCACAGATCAATCTAGTATGTCCCAGTCCCACTGGAACGACCTATGTGGTATCCACCACACTAGCTAAGAATCCTATGCAATCCCCTTGCAATATGTCTCTAGCTCTAAGTACATATATCATAAGTATATGGGGTCCATGCACAGTGCCAACAAATTCAAAGGGTTTCTCACTCTTAGGCTCAAGGGTTACCATCTTTTCTTGCAATCTATCATTGCCCCATACTTGACTAGTCAATCCATGTCCAAGATCATAGAAAAGTCGGTCATAACCAACTCTATCAAGTCAACTGATGAATCTTTTCCCACCATAATTTAACCCACCACTGAAAAGTTACCAATATGGTACCAAATTCTCATCATAACATGACCACGTAATCCACATACCAAGTTTGTGCCTCTACTAGATGCAACAAACAAAGAACAACATGGCACCAGAACCAATCAACACAGTATAAGAATCACAACTAGGAAGCTAACCTATCATTATTGAGGGACTAGCCTCAGCCTCATCATCCGACTGCGTCAGAGCAAACACTCAAGATGAAGTCGAGCTATCTACCCCATTTGATTCTTTCTTCCTCAGTCCTGGGCTATTCCTCCTGAGGTGCCTAACCATCCCACATAAGAAACATGCCTTTGCTCGACATCCTCCTAGATGGCGTCTCTTACACCAAGTGCATTCCAGGTAGAGTTTCCAGTCCCACTTGAGCACTTCAGAACCCCTTTTCCAGTCCAGGGGTACTAAATATATTGATAATTTTTCTCTTCTAATCACTGAGAAATTTTCCCCTTCTTGATCCAATAGACAGAGGTATCACTGCCTAAGCTCCGCGCTCTTTGGCACTCTCCCTCAAAATCCCATTTCCTATGCTCTCAACAACAAGAGCCTCCCTACCACCTAAGCATAGGTAGAGATCTCATGTACTGGGGCGATTCTAATGCTCTGAGCTATCCCGGAATTCAATCCTTGGATAAATCTCTCTTTCAGAGCCACATTCGTGGGTACCATATCAAAAACAAACTTGGCAAACCCATCGAATTTGTTAACATACTCTATTAATGTTGTATTTCCTTGAACCAGATTAAGAAATTCATTTGTCTTCATAGTCTTAACTCCATCACAGTAAAATCTGTCATTAAACAACTGCCTAAATTCTTGCAAATTCATCGATGTTTTATTTCGTGTCTTGAATACCACCTCCCACGAAGTTCGGGCATCTTCCCGTAACACATATGTAGCACAAATCACCCTATCGTGACCTACCACCCCAATAAAGTCGAGGATGAAACTAATCACGCCCATCCATTGTTCAACTTTGAATGGATCTAGGCTTCCCTCAAAAATTGGAGGGTAATATTCCTGAAATCTCTCATATTGTAATTCCCACATGTTCTCAACCCTAGGATGAGCCAAAACTGATGCCACTCTTGGCAGAACAAAGGAAGAGGTGTTCCCTGACAGAACCTATTATTTTAAACACATAATCTCTTCCTCTTGCCTCCGCAATCTTGCTTGCATATCTATAAACACATGCTGCCAATTTTGAGGGGCAGGTGGAAGGCTTAGGCCCTGGCTGTAATTCCCAGCCTCAACATAGACACCATCAGGTCTCATTAACTGCCTTGGGTACATGACCTCTGAATTAGTTTGCAGTCAATAATCTGACCCTTTAAGCATAATGAGCACATTCAAAAGCTTTTCCCACGGAAAAATCAAACAATACCACATTCACATAGTATCGTGGTACTAAAATACATGTACATAACATTCATGAATAAATCAATAAACCCTACTCTTGCCAAAAAAAATCATGCTCTCAACTCCAGCATGCAAATAATACAATCATATATCCCTGAGCAAGCAAACATATAATCATATCAACAGTCAAGGGCCAGGCCCTATCATAATATCTCATGCTTCCTAATAAGGCATGCAAGTAAGACATTTATCTTATATTTAAGCAGTTAAACACATAACCACATAAATAGTTACCATACCTTGAGTGGAGCTTGTCTTTAGTGATGAGTGTACATGCCCAGCTTGTCTTCAGGAACCCTTAACCTTGACACGTTCTGATACCAAGCTGTAACACCCTACTACTGAGGGACCATTACACTATGTATTTTAAATAGTGTTTTAACTCACTAAATAAGTCATTAGGCCATAAAATGTGAATCTAAATGTGATTAATGGCCCAAGGTTAAAAATTTTGGCCAAAAGGAAGGAACATTTCATTAAAACGTTTGCTTCATACATGGGATCCAAATATACATTTTAAGAAAAAGTTAATCACAATGGAAAAGTTAAAACCAGCCAACCTAAGCGGTAAAATAGGGTTTGACCCTAGTTCCTCTTTAAACCCTCGGCCGTGGTGGTTGAGTAGCCGTATATGTACACATCATAATAAGCATGCCTAGTAGTAATAACCCTACTCATGCATGCATACCATTCATATAAATGACTACATCGTCATATGGGACCGATTGCCCTAGATAAATAATTAATGCATCATATCGGGGCCCTTTGCCCTATCCTCTAGTTTTCTCACGAAAAATAGGTCGGTCCAGCATATGATGCGCTCATGGTTAGGCATAACCATAACGACCAATGTTCAATGCAGTATTGCCGTCCTTAACTCATAAGTCAATGCTTTCGACTAGCACTGAACCTGATAATGTCGTTTTTGACTCATAAGTCAAGTCTAGGGCCTAGCCGTAGGATATGGGACTAATAAGTCACCTCAGGGCCTGTTGCCCTATCCTCTATATAACTAGCCTTGGAGCTGGCCCAACGTACCTGGCGCTGAGTTTTCCCACGACCAATAGGTCGGTCAAGCGTATGATGCGCTCCTGGTTAAGCATAACCATATCGACCAGCGCTCAGCGCTATTGTCATCCTTGACTAATAAGTCAATGCTTTGTGACCAGCGCTCATCGCTATTGTCGTCCTTGACTAATAAGCCAATGCTTTACGACCAATGTTCATCGCTATTGCCGTCCCCGAGGATAAAATAGTCAAAATCTTTAGAATTCCCTCCTAATCTCACTAACTCCAAATATATCCTTAAATATTTATTCCCATTACCCAATATCCCAGTAATGTACTAAATACCCAAAATACCCCTTGACTCACTCCGAGTCAAATATTGGTCCCGTTGTGTGTTATCCCCAAAAAATGGAGATCGATGACATGGCAATAGAGGTGACAAGTGGCAGTACATGGTCCGTAAAAGACATATTAATAAGTCAATAAATATATTGGCTCCTCAGAGTTGTGATAAAGTGATCTGGCTTAGGAGTATCTGAGTAGGCCATTGAAGAATTTTGACTGGCTTGAGAAGTGTCATGACCGACCAGGAGTGACTTGTCTGCCCAGGAGTGACTTATCTGCCCAGGAATGACTTATCTGCCCAGGAGGGAGTGACCTTGCCTGCCCAGGCATGACTTTGTCCAACCAAGCATGAACTTGGCCGATCGGTCATGGCCATGTCCTACCAGCCAAGTGCATGTCCTACCAGCTAAGTGCATGTCCTACCGGCCAAGTGCATGTCCTACCAGCCAAGTGCATGTCCTACTAGCTAAGTGTATGTCCTACCAGCCAAGTGCATGTCCTACCAGCCAAGTGCATGATTGCCCAGTAGAGGTATGGCCGACCAGAAGGTGATATTTATCAACCAGGTAGACCAGACTATATCAAGATTCCCAGAAATGGCTTCAACAAGAATCGGTCTTGGCATACGCGGGAATCTCTCATTCTTCCCACAAATTGGGTGTTCTGTTACATTTTGAATATTAATGTAATTTAAATATAATGAGAATAATAAAATATCCCGATTATGGGGATATCATCTATACGATCCTAAGCCTATAAATACAAGGCTTATGGCATCATAAAGGGGACTTTTGGTCTTTTGAACATTTGATCCGAATTTTCTAGAGAGAGAAATTCTTGTATTCTTTTAATTTGCACTGAAGAAACTCAGTTGACTCAGGTTCATCTGATCTTGAGTGCAGATCTATAATCACAACTCTAAGTGGATTAGGCTATCACCAGCATATTGGGGCTAAACCACTATAAAAATTGCGTATGTTATTTACTTTCTTTTCAAAACCGTCTGTGTCGTTTTATTTCTCTTGAAGGTTTTATTGTTTTTGACGTTCTCACGTCGTTGGCCAAAAACGCGGTCAACATTGTGACTTTCCCACTAGCTAGCACCCTAGGATCGACTCGTGCTGAGTAACCCAAATATATCCACATAATAACTTGGTCTCACACATATATCACATATATGCCAAATATACCCATAACAGGCCAAATTACGAAAATTTCCCTTTTAATCAGAAAATTTTGGCTTTGAATTGTTTGCGGGTTCACTTACTGGACCCCCAACTTTTGCGAGATCAAGTATGTTCAATGGGCAACCTCTTTGACCAAAGACAAAGGTTGGATATATGTCATCTTCCAATCATATGCATCTCAGATGTGGACTGCTTGACAAGCTCTGACAAACCTTCCACACTCAAATTCCAAAACACTCACTTAAAAGCACGAAAAAGAACAACAAAATAGAATAGTTTAAATAAAGAATATGACTTATCTTGAGGTGATTAACTCTATGCTTTTACATGTTAAAGTGTGTTTTAATTTATGCGGTGAAGCTTTGCTTGCTACATGTCATATATTGAATCGAATTCCTATGAAAAAGAACAATGTATCTCCATATGAGTTATGGAGAGGAAAGAAGTCTAACCTAGGCTATCTAAAAGCGTGGGGTTGCCTTGCTTATAGCAAGAGCACAGAGCCTAAAAGGACCAAGTTGGGTCCAAGGGTTGTAAAGTATGCATTTGTTGGCTATGCCTCAAATAGCAAGGCCCATAGGCTATTAGACTTAGAGTCTAATGTGATAATTGAATAAAGAGAAGTGAAGTTCATTGAGAATATGTTATATTGTGCAGCTCTTAAGAATCCATAGGTGTTGGAGAATCTCTTAAAGAGAAAGATCCAGAGGTTGATGAGCAACTAATATTTCTTTGGAGAAGCCAAAGGCTTAAAGAGTTGGGGTAAATTGAGAAATGTTCTCAAGTAAATATAATCTATAGTAGATTTGAAGAAGTCACATGGAAATTTCCTATGATTCTTCAAGTTGAGGATGATTCCAAAACTTACCAAGAAGCAATGTCTACGAGAGACTCCACTTTTTGGAAGGAGGAAATAAATGATGAGGTAGATTCAATTATGTCAAACCACACATGGTAATTGGTACACCTTCCACTAGGTTAAAAACCAATTGGGTCCAAGTGGGTATTTTGGAGGAAATATCACACCAATGGCAGATACAAACTCTAAAGCTAGATGAGTAGATAAAGGGTTTAAACAAAAGGAATGAATAGATTATTTTGACACGTATGCACCGGTTGCTAGGACAACCATAAAAAGAGTTTGTTTGCCTTATCATCAATATATAACATTTATGTTCATCAAATGGATGTCCAAATTACATTCCTAAATAGAGATCTCGATGAGGAGATTTATATGGAACAACTGGAGCGTTTTTGTAATGCCTTACCTCCCAGGGTCCGTTACACTGTGTATTTTAAATAGTGTTAAACTCGCTAAACGAGTCATTTGGCCATAATTGTTGTTGATGCTCAAAATCTCACCAAGGGAAAATATGAGATCGATGCCATGAAGCCCCCATTTACACGACATAGAAGCCATGGCCTCGCTCTGCCACGCCCGCACGCACCAGGTGGCCTCGCTCGGCCACCCCCGCACGCACCAGGTGGCCTCGCTCGGCCACGCCCGCACGCCTGGTGGCCTCGAAAATATGGGCACACGTCATCTAGGCCCGAATGGCCTCGCCCATGCCCACAGAGTGGCCTCGCCATCTAGGCCCCGTGGTGGCCTCGCCCATGCCCACGGAGTGGCCTCGCCATCTAGGCCCCGTGGTGGCCTCGCCCATGCCCACGGAGTGACCTCGCTATCTAGGCCCCGTGATGGCCTCGCCCATGCCCACGGAGTGGCCTCGCCATCTAGGCCCCATGGTGGCCTCGCCCATGCCCACGGAGTGGCCTCGCCATCTAGGCCCCGTGGTGGCCTCGCCCATGCCCACGGAGTGGCCTCGCCATCTAGGCCCCATGATGGCCTCGCCCATGCCCACGGAGTGGCGTCGCCATCTAGGCCCCATGGTGGCCTCGCCCATGCCCACGGAGTGGCCTCGCCATCTAGGCCCCGTGGTGGCCTCGCCCATGCCCACGGAGTGGCCTCGCCATCTAGGCCCCGTGGTGGCCTCGCCCATGCCCACGGAGTGGCCTCGCCATCTACGCCCCGTGGTGGCCTCGCCCATGCCCACGGAGTGGCCTCGCCATCTAGGCCCCGTGGTGGCCTCGCCCATGCCCACGGAGTGGCCTCGCCATCTAGGCCCCGTGATGGCCTCGCCCATGGCTCCAGAGTGGCCTCACCATTTAGGCCCGAATGGTGGCCTCGCCCATGGCCTCATGGGGGCCACATCTGCAGCACACTCGGCCTCGTGAACAGCCAAGAGAGCCGCGCCATCAATAAGCCTTCCAAGGGGGCCTCGCGAAGGAATGAGAGCTACGTCACCTAGTGGCCACATGAGTAGAGCCATGCACCAAGTGTCCCATTCCTTACACCTTGAGACCCCCTATGCTTAGAGGCTCCAGTATGAGTCGAATGGGACATACTTGTACGACCTAATACTGAGTACAGACACCGGTATCAGTGGGACTGCTGGGATAAGAGTTATGGCCCGTACGTCTACGGCCAAGGGTCAGAGTCGACACCACTACCACCTGCGCCACTATGCCTGCCACCACTCATCAGACATGGGTACAGACAAGTAGTGGAGACATCCTCCTGACAACTGCTCCTGTATTTGATGTACGACCACAACCTCTGAAGCCACTCCCCTGACATAGTACTTATGTACCACTTGGTCTCCTGGACCACCATGTACCTAAGGCCATTAGAGCCTACTATAAAATGAACTCTAACACCACCTGAGGAGGGGTTGGAAATTTTACGGTAGCAAAGGCTTGAGTGTGAATGAAAGATTGAATTCTATATTATTGTTCCATCATTGTTCTTGAGTGATTGTTTAAGTTTCTACAACTTTTCCATTAGAGACCTTGACTTGATAATTTTTCCAACTCAACTTAGTTGACGAGTTCTCACCGTCAACAATTGTGTAGCTAAACATGATTAACGATTTAGGGTTAAAAAATTTGGTCAAAGATACAAAATGTTTACTGTATACATGGGATCCCAATATACATTTAAAAGGTTAATTACAATAAAAGAGTTACAACCAGCCAACCTAAGCGGGAAAATGGGGTTAACCCTAGTCATCTTTAAACACTTGGCCGTGGGGGTCAAGCAGCCGCATATGTACACATCGTCACCTAAGCTCTCTAACTCAAGGATGGTCTAGCTTTCTTTTCCCTTTACCTACACCACATACCACCCATGAGCCCAGGCTTAGCAAGACAACTTAAACATGCTCATAAGCAGTTAATAACATGTGACCAAATCATAAGAAGCATGCCTAGAAGTAATAACCCTACTCATGCATCCAGGCAAGTTCAAATAAATGATTATGGAATCATTCTGGCACAATTCCCTAGGATATGGGACTAATGAGTCACCCTGTGGCCATTTTCCCTATCCTCTGTATAACTAGCTTTGGAGCTGATCTAGCGTACTCAATGCTAAGTTGTCTCCAATCAATAGATCGGTCAAGCGTATGATGCACTCCTGGTTAGGCTAGATTGTATGGACCAGCGCTTATCATGCTATCGCCCTACTTGAATAATAAGTCAATGCCCTACAACAAACATTCAGTGTGTTAATGTCGTCCTTGACTAATAAGTCAATGCTTTACGTCTAACACTCACTACGCTAATGTCACTCTTGAGTAGTAAGTTAATGCTTTACGACCAACACTCACCATGCTAATGCCATCATTGACTAATAAGTCAATGCTAAGCTATGGGAATAATAAATCACCACAGGTCCCTTAGTCCTATCCTTTGTACAAGCGTACCTGGTGCTGGCCAGCACTCAACGTTCTAAGGTCATTCTTGACTAATAAGTCAATGCTAGGATATGTGACTATTAAGTCACCTCGGGTCCCTTAGCCATATCCTCCGTTTAAGCGTATAATATGCTGACCAGCACTCAATGTGCTAAGGTCGTTCTTGACTAATAAGTCAATGCTAGGATATGGGACTAATAAGTCACTCTGGATCCCTTAGTCCTTTCCTCTGTTTAAGTGTACATAGCTCTAACGCCCTGGTTACTCCAAGACCGTTACTGTGAACTTTGAACCGTGCTAAACTCACTAATTGAGTTCTTTGGTTATAAACATGCATCTAAGTATTATTAATAAGTTAAGGTGAAAAACCAATTAAAAGGAAATGATATATTTTATTTAAAACATAAAACTGTTAATGGGCCCATAAAAACGTTTACAGGTTATTTACAATACAAAATGGTCATTACAAAGTAAAATTTACAACCCGCTGACCTAAGCGGCAAAAAATAGGGGAAACCCCCTAGTTCCTCTGAGAAACTCCTTGGCCGTGGTGGTCAAGCTGCCGCATACGTACACATCGCCACTTAAGCTCTCCACTCAAGGTTGGGTGAGCTTTTCTTTCCCTTTACCTGCACCACATAGCACCCATGAGCCAAAGGCCAACAAGAAAACTCAATACTACATGAATATAACATTAGACAATGATCAAGATAATCATCTAGAGTTTACAACCCAAACAAATGAGTGACTGATGTAATAAGTCACTAATGTGGGTTCCACACCTTTTACAAATGAGTGATCGAGTTACTAGCTTAACAGGATATGTGACTGATGAGCGAGTCACCAATGTAAACCAAGGGAGTGACCATGGAGTCACTACTGTGGGTTTTGTACCCTTAGCCATGTGACGATGGGGTAACCTGGGCCTCTGGCCCTGGCTCTGAGTAACTAGTCATGGAACTAGGCAAGGGCTTTTAGTTTTCATCGAACTTGGGGTCGGTCCGACAATAATGCTCATGATGAGTCATTCAATGTAAATGTCGATTAGATCTAATCTTTCATTGGCTCTGCGTTCATGATGCTTATGCCGCTCCTAACTCTTAGGTCAGTAACATACGACCAGTGCTTAAAACTACTGTTGAACTTGACTAGTAAGTCACAACTTCACAGCTACTTCTGACACCATTGCCGATTCTGACTAGTAAGTCAGTGCCATTCACAAGTAAGCAAGATTTGCTAAGAATTTGATATGCAATCCATGCCCACATTTAAACACGCAACATGCCTCAATAATAACCATGCATGTCACCATATGGGATGCAGATTTCTTACCTCTGGTTCGAGCAAGAATTAATAAAAGAACGACCCTTGAGAACGATCAACCTTTTAGTTCCTTGACGGTCACCTGGTCATAAAAAATTATGGGATTCCATCAATAAAAGGAGTAATAAAAGGATCTCGAACCAAGACCTAGCCTCTAGGACATTGAATCATACTAAACTGGGTAGTAAGAACGATAGTGAGGCCTAAGGTTTGAGTTCCCATGATCAAAACACTACTTTGGCCACAAAAACCCTCAAGCGCTGCGCCCCCACCTCTCTGAGCCGCGGCCCCCAGCCATGACAGAGGTGCCAGCCTCAGGCACCTGCACCAAGCGCCACGACCCTCCTTCCCCAGCGCCGCAGTCCCCAGGCCCTTCAACTCCACCGCCCACCTGCACTAAGCTCGGGCCGGCCCCACTTGGAAACTCAGTCATAACCCTTATTTTCCACTTCTAAATCCTTCCAAAAACCTACCCAAACATCTCCAAATCCAAAAATAAAAGTTCCCAAACATCCCAATGATCCAAAATCATCAAATCCCGAGGCTCAAACAAATCAAAAACTCATCAACACACAAAATCCAAATCAGAGCTTAGAAACTCTAAAAATCAAAACTTAAAGCGTAGATTACCTTTGATTAAGTTGTTTATCGCTAAATCCTTCGGTCAAGAAGCTTCTAATCTTTCCTAGGATTGCTATGCCTTGATCCTTGCTTGATTTTGACTTCTAAAACTCAAGTTTCCTTCGAAATTGTGACGAACGGTCAAAAAGGATAACGGGTGCAAGTGAAAAGGTGTTTGAACGTAGTTTTCCTTCTGACAGGTTACTTCAAGCTTAAGTAATCTTAAGTAAATCCCAATTCTCGGCGTCCCAAAAATGTCCTCGGGGGAAAAATAGTCAAAAGTCCCAGAATTTCCTCCTGATCTCACTAACTCCCAATGTATCATCAAATAATCCTTCTCATTATCCAAATCCCAATAATTGACCCCGTTTTGACAAAACCACCAACTTGCATCCTAAGATCGTCTCGTGCCGAATAGCTCGAACATATCCACATAATAATGAGATCTCACCCATAAATCACAAACATGCACCAAAATATACAAATATGCCCTCAACTACCCAAATTACCAAAATTCCCTTATAATGAAATGTCGACCAACATGCATGTATTTAACATCATATTATAATATAATTCACTTAACACATGCATATAATAATTTAATGGCATAATAAATCAATCACGGCCCTCACAACTATCCCCTCCTTACAGAAATTTCGTCCTCGAAATTTACCTGAACAACTCAGGATGCTGACTCCGCATATCTGACTCCAGCTCCCAAGTCGCCTCCTCGACCTTGTTGTTCCTTCACAATACCTTAACCAAAGGTATCGTCTTATTCCTGAGGACCTTGTCCTTCCTGTCAAGTATCTGGACTGGATGTTCCTCATAGGAGAGATCTACCTCAAGCTCTAGATTTTCATAGCTCAAAACATGAGTCACATCAGATACATACCTCCGAAGAGCTGAAACATGAAACACTTATGCACGAATGATAATGTCGGAGGCAAGGCCAACCTGTAAGCCACTTGACCAATGCTTTCCAGGATCTCAAATGAACCTACAAATCTAGGGCTCAGCTTGCCCTTCTTCCCAAATCTTCTCACCCCTTTCCATGGAGAGACTCTAAGGAAAACATAGCTCTAATCTTCTCAATGGCCTCACTGGTCCTTTGAACAGCCTCAGGACCCAAGTATCTCCTGTCACCAGTCTCATCCCAATGAATGGGAGATTTGCACTTCCTACCATACAGCATCTCATAAGGTGCAACCCTAATGGTGGATTGATAACTATTATTGTAGGAAAATCTATCAAAGGTAGATACTTACTCCAGGATCCACCAAAGTCCAGCACACATGCTCGCAGCATGTCTTCCAATATCTTAATCGTCCTCTCAGATTACCCATTTGTCTAAGGATGATAAGCAGTACTAAACTTCAATTGTGTTCCCATGGCCTTCTGTAAAATCCCCCAAAACTTGGAAGTAAAAGTGGGGTCCCGATCTGACACGATCGACCTCGGTACTCCATGGAGGTGCACAATCTCTCTCACATAGAGATCTGCATACTGGTCAACTGTATATGTAGTCCTCACTAGCAAGAAGTGAGCTGACTTGGTGTAGCGATCCACAATAACCCAAATAGAATTATGTTGACCAACAGTCCTGGGTAATCCCACCACGAAATCCATCGTGATGTCCTCCCATTTCCACTCTGGGATATCCAAAGGCTGCAATAACCCTGCTGGCCTCTGATGCTCAGCCTTGACCTATTGACATGTCAAGCACTTAGCCACATACTCTACCACATCCATCTTCATCCTAGGCCACCAATACAACGATCTGACATCCTGATACATCTTCGTGGTGTCTGGATGCAAAGTGTAAGGTGTACTATGAGATTCATCCAGAATCTCTCGCCTCAAAGTCATAATCTTTTACTAACTCCAGCCAACGCCTTTGTCTCGTATTCAAATATTTATGTGTGAAGAGGTTTCAGGCTCTTGTGGTCTGTGTAGATCTCACACTTCTCCCTATAAAGGTAATGTCTCCATACCTTTAAAGCAAAGACCACAGTCGCCAACTCTAAATCATGAGTGGGATATCTCTGCTCATACTCCTTCAACTGACGTAAGGCATAAGCAATTACTTTCCCTGACTGCATCAAAACACAACCCAAACCTTGATGTGAAGCATCACAGTAAATAACAAACTTCTCCTGATCTGTTGGAAGACTCAGAACTGGAGCTGTAATCAATCTCTGCTTCAGTTCCTAGAAGTTGTTCTAACACTTATCTAACCACACAAATTTCTGATTCTTGCGTGTCAGCTCAGTCAATGAAGTAAAAATTTTAGAAAACCCTTCCATGAAACGCCTATAATTACCTGCCAATCCAAGGAAACTCCTAACCTCAGAAGCATTATTTGGCCTTGGCCAGTCTCTGACTGCCTGATCTTTGCTGGATCTACCTTAATCCCCCCCTTACTGACAATGTGCCCAAGAAAAGATACCTGAGATAACCAGAACTCACATTTCTTGAACTTTGCAAATAGTCTATGCTCCCCCAGTCTCTGTAGAACCAATAGCAAATGTTGTTCGTGCTCTGACTCTGACTGAGAATAAACCAGAATATCATCGATGAAGATGATCACAAACTGGTCCAAATAATCCTTGAACACTCTGTTCATCAGATCCATAAAAGCAGTTGGGGCATTAGTCAATCCAAAAGATATGACTGAGAACTCATAATGCCCATACCTGGTGCGAAAAGCAGTCTTTGGTATGTCTCCCCCATTGACCCTCAACTGATGATAACCATAACGAAGGTCTATCTTTGATAATACCTTTTTACCTTGCAACTAATCAAACAGATCATCTATCCTTGGCAAATGATATTTGTTCTTGATTATTAAATTATTAAGTTCTCTGTAATCAATGCACATCCTCAGAGAACCATCCTTCTTCTTCACAAATAGAACTGGCGCACCCCAAGGTGAGAAACTAGGTCTGATAAAACCTAAATCTAACAACTCTTGCAACTGTACTTTCAATTCTTTCAACTCAGCTAGGGCCATTCTGTAAGGTGCTCTAGACACTGGATCCGTCCCTGGTGCCAGTTCTATCATGAACTCAATCTCTCTGTGAGGTGGCAACCCTATAAAATCTTTTGGAAACACATCCAGGAATTCACAAACTAATATGGTCTCACTGGAATGACTTGAGTGGTATCAACTACACTGGCTAAGAATCCAATGCAACCTCCTTACAATAGATCTCTAGCCCTCAATACAAATATCATAGGTATGCGGGGTCCATGTACAGTACCAACAAACACAAAAGGATCCTCACCTTCAGGCTCAAAGGTGACCATCTTCCTTCTGCAATCAATGATTGCCCCATACTTCACTAACCAATCCATACCAAGAATCATGTCGAAGTCAATCATAACTAACTCTATCAAATCCACTAACAACTCTCTGCCTTCCACTATCACTGGCAAAGATCTGACCCACCTCATGGATACTACCAACTCCCCAGTGGGTAACAAAGTTCCATACCCCACAGCATAAAAATCAAAGGGTCTACATAGTCTATCAATAATTCTATTAGCAACAAAAGAATGTGTAGCACCAGAATCAATCAAAACATTATAAGGGGTTCCAACACTAAGAAGCTAACCTGTAACTACTGAGGGAGAAGCCTCAGCTTCTGCTTGTGTCATTGCGAACACTCGAGCTGGGGCCGAGCTGTCCGCTTTCTTGGGTTCTTCCTTTCTTTCCTTAGGGCAATCTTTCTTGAGATGGCCCACTACTCCACATTAAAACCAGGCCCTTGCCCTACACTCTCCCAAATGACGCCTCTTGATCCTAGGACATTCGGTATAGGTCTTTCAAGCCTCATTACCACCTTGAAGACCCATTGAAATACCGCGAGGTCGCCTATCAAAACTTGGAACTAGGAAGGTGTTAGGAACCTTCCTCTTCTAATCACTGGGGCCTCCACCCCTACCAGAACCCATAAATGGAGAACCTGTTCTCCTGAACTCTTTTCTGGCTGCATTGTCTCGCCATATCTTATTCTCTACACTCTCAACTATGAGTGCCTTCTCTACCACCTATGCATAGGTAGTAACCTCTGCCACAGTTTTAATACGAACATCCCAGGATAATCTAGGTTGTAGCCCCTGGAGAAACCTCTCCCTTCTGGTCCCATCAGTGGGTACCAGCTCCATGGAAAACTTTGCCAATCGATCAAACTTCAGGGCGTACTCAGTCACTGATAAACTCCCCTAAAGTAACCTTATAAAATCTTCATCTTTTGCCGCCCTAATGGCATCATTATAGTACTTCTCGTTGAACAGAGTCTGAAACTCTTCCCAACTCAAGGCATTGTGTTTCTAGTCTAGGATATAACCTCCCACCAAATTCGGGCATCCTCCCGTAACATATATGTGGCACAGGCCACCCTCTCATTACCAGTCACCCTCATAAAGTCTAGGATGGTGGTAATCGTGCTCATCCATTGCTCAGCTTTAGGAGGATCTGCACTTCCCTAAAAAACTGGAGGCTGCTGCTTTCTGAACCTTTCATAAAGAGGCTCCCATTTGTTTCCAACCTCAGGCAGTTGCTCAACTGCTGGCACCAATACAAGAGGTGCCTCAAGTACACTGGCTACTGTAGGAACTTGCTATTTTCTCATGAGGTGGAGTTCTTCTCCCTGCCTCAATACCGTAGCCTGCAGATCATTAAATAACTGCTGCCAGTTCTCAGGAGCTGGCTGTGGAATCTGACCCTGGTCATTCTCATAACCCTGATTATTATTCTGGCCTTGATCACCCTGGCCAGCTGATGAATCTATATGTCCTGGAATCATTCTTATCAACTTATATTGTGCTGCAATAGTCAATACGGCCAGTCAGGCAGTGATAACTAAACCTCTTGCCGCCTCACGGTCCAAGAACAAGCAGATTATTATCATATTCCATAATTATACAAATATACAGATGGATACATGATCATAACATTGAGCATTTAACATGTATCAAATAATAATTCACAATGAACAATACTAATAAGCATGCTCTGGCAATATCAGTACTAAAAAGCACGTTCTTGCTGATGATGCAGTATTCAAGGCACAACCTTAGCGGGGTATCTCATGTATATAGGTAAAGCATTTATAATATATTTCAGCAGTTAAATATATAACCACATAAATAATTACCAAACCATAAGCCGAACTTGACTTCAGTGACGAGTGTACATGCCCGACCATTCTATAAGAACCCTAAACCTTGGCACGCTCTGATACCAAGTTGTAACGCCTTGGTTACTCCAAGATCGTTACTGTGAACTTTGAACGGTGCTTAACTCGCTAATCGAGTTCTTTGGTTATAAACGTGCATCTAAGTATTATTAATAGGTTAAGGTGAAAAACAAATCAAAAGGAAATGATATATTTTATTTAACACATAAAACTGTTCATGGGACCATAAAAATGTTACAAGTTATTTACAATACAAAATGGTCATTATAGAGTAAAATTTACAACCCGCCGACCTAAGCGGCAAAAAATAGGGTAAACCCCCTAGTTCCTTTGAGAAACTCCTTGGTCATGGTGGTCAAGTGATCTCATACGTACACATCGCCACCTAAGCTCTCCACTCAAGGCTGGGTGAGCTTTTCTTTCCCTTTACATGCACCACATTGCACCCATGAGCCAAAGACCAGCAAGAAAATTCAATACTGCATGAATATAACATTAGACAATGATCATGATAATCAGCTAGGGTTTACAGCCCAAACAAATGAGTGACTAATGTAATAAGTTACTAATGTGGGTTCCACACCCTTTACAAATGAGTGATCGAGTTACTAGCTTAACAGGATATGTGACTGATGAGTGAGTCACCAATGTAAACAAAGGGAGTGACCATGGAGTCACTACTGTGGGTTCTGTACCCTTAGCCATGTGACAATGGGGTCACTTGGGCCTTCTGGCCCTGGCTCTGAGTAACTAGTCATGGAACTAGGCAAGTGCTTTTAGTTTTCATCGAACTTGGGGTCGGTCCAACAATAATGCTCATGATGAGTCATTCAATGTAAATGTCGATTAGATCTAATCTTTCATTGGCTCTGCGTTCATGATGCTTATGCCGCTCCTAACTCTTAGGTCATTAACATACAACCAGTGCTTAAAACTACTGTTGAACTTGACTAGTAAGTCACAACTTCACAGCTACTTCTGACACCATTGCCGATTCTGACTAGTAAGTCAGTGCCATTCACAAGTAAGCAAGATTTGCTAAGAATATGATATGCAATCCATGCCCACATTTAAACACGCAACATGCCTCAATAATAACCATGCATGTCACCATATGGGGTGCAGATTTCTTACTTCTAGTTCGAGCGAGAATTAATAAAAGAACGACCCTTGAGAACGATCAACCTTTTAATTCGTTGATGGTCACCTAGTTATAAAAAATTATGGGATTCCATCAATAAAATGAATGATAAAAGGTTCTCGAACCAAGACCTAGCCTCCGGGACATCGAATCCTACTAAACTGCGTAGTAGGAATAATCCCGAGGCCTAAGGTTTGAGTTCGCATGATCAAAACACTACTTTGGCCACAAAAACCCTCAAGTGCTGCGACCCCACCTCTCTGAGCTGCGGCCCCCAGCCATGACAGAGGCGCAAGCCTCAGGATCCTACAACAAGCGCGACCCTCCTTCCCCTGTGTCGCAGCCCCCAGGCCCTTCAGCTCTACTACCCACCTGCATTAAGCTTGGGCCGCAGCCCAACCTGGATACTCAGCCATAACCCTAATTTTCCACTTCTAAATCCTTCCAAAAACCTACCCAAACATCTCCAAATCCAAAAATCAAAGTTCCCAAACATCCCAATGATCCAAACTCATCAAATCCCGAGGCTTAAACTAATCAAAAACTCATCAACACACAAAATCCAAATCAGAGCTCAGAAACTCTAAAACTCAAAAATTAAAGCATAGATTACCTTTGATTAAGTTGTTTCTCGCTAAATCCTTCAGTCAAGAAGCTTCTAAAATTTCCTAGGATCACTATGCCTCGATCTTTGCCTGATTCCGACTCCTAAAACTCAAGTTTCCTTCGAAATTGCGACGAGCGGTCAAAAAGGATAACAGGTGCTAGAGAAAAGGTGTTTGAACGTAGTTTTCCTTCTAACAGGTTACTTCAAGCTTAAGTAATCTCAAGTAAATCCTAATGCTCGGGGTCCCAAAAATGTCTCCAGGGGAAAAATAGTCAAAAGTCCCAGAATTTCCTCTTGATCTCACTAACTCCCAATGTATCATCAGATAATCCTTCTCATTATCAAATATCCCAATAATTGACCTCGTTGTGACAAAACCGCTAACTTGCATCCTAAGATCGTCTCATGCTGAATAGCTCGAACATATCCACATAATAATGGGATCTCACCCAAAAATCACAAACATGCACCAAAATATACAAATATGCCCTCAATGGGCCAAATTACCAAAATGCCCTTATAATGAAATGTCGACCCACATGCATGCATTTAACATCATATTGTAATATAATTCACATAACGCATGCATATAATAATTTAATGGAATAATAAATCAAGTATGGCCCTCCCGACCTACTAATCCAATCATTAAACCGCATTAGGGATTTTGGGGCATTACACTGGCGCTTCATGTTAGACTAACTAAAATGACCAGCACTATTGCCGCCCTTGACTGATAAGTCAATGCCTTTCGACCAGCGCTCAACGCTATTTCCGACCTTGACTGATAAGTCAATGCTCTACGACCATCGCTCAGCGATATTATCGTCCTTGACTAATAAGTCAAGCCTTTCTCAATAAGATAATGCAAACATGCATATATCATATGTCAAATATCTAGATATAAAGCATTCAGCACACTTAATCAATAATCACAAGCATAATCATAATCATGCATCACATGTACCACATACTGGGTGCAGTTTTCTTACCTTTGGTCTAAGAATAGGTTACCAATAAACAACCCTCGAGCACGATCCTGATTCTGAGTCCCTAGAGATAATCTAGTCATAACCATAATATAGAATCCCATAAAAAACGAGTAAATAAAAGCTTCTAGACTGAGTCCTAGCCTCTCGGATGTCGAATCCTACCAAACCAGGTAGTAGGATCGATCCTGAGCCCTTAGGTTTGAAATCTTGTCATTAAAAACCCAACCTGGCCAAAATGCTCAGGTGAGCCACAACCTAGCCCTGGGGGTCGCGTCGTGTCACGGGCCGGCTATTTGGGTATTCCAACTAGACGGAACGTGCGGCACTTGCAGACTCTTCAAGCTAGCAAGTCAGCCTATAACACACACCTACAGGCAAACAAACTCAGCGGTTAGCCACATACACATCTCGGACATGCAACGGGCGATAACGAAGTATGAGCAAGCACAAAGCAAGTCATTCCTAGGAACGTCCACACAACACAAAGTACACAACAAGGCAAGTGGCACACAATGGCCCAACGAAGGTAACAAACAAGTAACACATAAGCAACAAGGAAGCACACAGGGGCAAGTATGGATAAATGTTATTTTATTAATATATAGCCTTGATAGGGCAAGGGAGTACACAGCTTTGGCCCCTATCTGCTGATGGCCATGGTGCTTCCCTAAGTCACCAGGTCACCTCCCCCTAAGGAGCCTTCTAGGGAAATAAAGTCTTCCCAGGAACATATATGATTTTTGTCTGGGAGACATATGCAATATTACAAAACTGCCACTACCCTATCCCATGAGGTTGCTTGGTGCAAGACTTGACTAATGATCAAGCACCAAGGCATGCTCATTACAAAATGGCCCCATGTGGGTGTGCCAAAGGGGCAGCACGCCACACTCTCCCCCACTTAATCTTTCAGCGCCCTCGACGAAGTAGCTTGTAGATCTTCAATCTTCTGCGTGAGCTTCTTCAAGTCTTCCGCCCTTTCCCAGCTGATTTCGTCATCAGCGAGCCCCTTCCATTTTACCAGATATTCCTTATGCTTTTTACGGTCAGTGGTGACCATTCTTTCCGCCAGGATTTCTTCAGGTTGACGCTTGCTCCTTGGCTGAACACTGACTCCTCCTCTGGTTGACTGGTTGCGCTCTGGATTGGCTGGATCTTCATGATACGGCTTCAAGTTGCTGACGTGAAGGACCGGGTGTATCTTCATCCAAGCGGGTAGGTCGACTTTGTATGAAGTTAGGCCAACTTTTGAGATGACTGAGACTGGACCCTCGTACTTGCGGACGAGTCTGATGTCTTTGTCCCCTCGGAATCTCAACTGTTCGGGCCGCAGCTTGATTAACACTAAGTCACCTACTTTGAACTCCAGTGGTCTGCGCTTCTGATCTGCGCACTTCTTCATTCTTCTTGAGGCTTTCTCTAGATAAGCTCGGGCAATCTCTGTTGTCTTCTTCCAGTCTTTGGTGAAGTGAAAGGCTCGCGGGTTCCGACCGCGATATTCGTCCACTGTGTGGGGTAACAGTGGTTGCTGTCCATTAACAACTTCAAAAGGGCTCTTATTCAACGAAGAACTCTTTTGAGAGTTGAAACAAAATTGAGCTACATCGAGTAGTTGCGGCCAATTCTTCTTATTGGCATTGACAAAGTGGCGCAAATACTCTTCCAACATCCCGTTGAATCTTTCTGTCTGCCCATCTGTCTGCGGATGGTAGCTCGAGGAAATATTCAGTTGTGACCCCAAGAGATTGAATAATTCGGACCAAAACGTCCCCGTGAATCTTCCATCTTGGTCACTGACTATGTTCTGGGGCACTCCCCAATATTTGACAATATGTTTGAAAAATTGTCTGGCTGTCTCTTCTGCCGAACAGTACTTCGACACTGGGATGAAGGTTGCATACTTCGAGAATCTATCCACGACCACCAAGATCGCACTTAAATCTCCTGTCTTCGGAAGACTGGTGATAAATTCAAGCGACACGCTCTCCCACGGTCGGCTTGGGACTCGCAAGGGCTCCAACAACCCAGGTGTCTTGTTCCTATCGACCTTATCTTGCTGGCAGACCAGACAGGTCTTGGTGTACTCCACTACATCGTCCCGCATTTGTGGCCAGTAATATCCCTGCTTCAAGAGGGCATGGGTTCTCTTCCACCCTAGATGACCTGCCCACAGAGTGTCATGACACTCGCTTAGTAATGTCCTTCGCAAATCTCCAGCTTTTGGAACATACAAGCACCCCCCTTTAGCCCACAGAAGGTTATCCTCCACCCAGAACTGGCGAGTCTTGCCTTCTTTTACGAGCTTCAGGATGGTCCTGACAACTGGGTCTTTCTCTAGGTTTTCTTTAATGCGTTCCTTGAGTGGAGTGTTCACCACGCTAGCCGATAAACTAGCCATGATCTTTAGAGTCGCCAACTCCGCTTTGCGACTCAAGGCGTCAGCTGCCTGGTTCAAGCGTCCTGCCCTGTGCTCAAAACGGAAGTCAAATTCCGCCACAAACTCCTACCATCGAGCCTGCTTAGGGGTCAGCTTCGGCTGAGTAAGGAAATGACTCACAGCTGCATTATCCGTCTTCACCATGAACTTTGACCCCAGCAAGTAATGCCTCCACACTCGCAAGCAATGTATAACTGCGAGGAGCTCCTTCTCCTGGGCAGTATACCTCCTCTCAGATTCAGACAGCTTGCGACTTTCGTATGCGACCGGGTGGTCCTCTTGTACTAGTACCCCTCCCAGAGCATAATCTGATGCATCTGTCTGTACTTCAAAGGGCTTGCTAATAGTTGGCAAGGCAAGAACAGGATCCTTCATCATGGCTTCTTTCAAACTCCTGAACGCTTCAGCACACTTGTTAGTCCACGCCCAAATCACACCCTTTTTCAGAAGCTCGGTCAAGGGTGTCGCCCTTCTTGAGTAGCCGTCCACAAATCGTCTATAGTAGTTGGCTAGGCCCAAGAAGGAGCGGAGTTCTTTCACGTTTGTGGGGGCTTTCCATTCCTGGATTGCCCTCACCTTCTCCAGATCCATACGAATACGGCCACGTTCCACCACGTGGCCTAAGAACTTGATGCTCTCCTGTGCGAACGAGCATTTCTCTCGCTTCACATATAGCTGGTTCTCTCTCAACTTCTGAAACACTTGAGCCAAGTGTTCTTGATGCTCTTCAATCGAGGCACGATAAACCACGATGTCATCCAAGTACACCACCACGAACTTATCTAGATACTCGTGGAATACTTGGTTTATTAGTGTACAGAAGGTAGCAGGTGCATTTGTCAACCCAAACGGCATTACTCAAAACTCAAATGCTCCGTATCGAGTAACACACGTAGTCTTTGGTTCATCCCCATCTGCAATCCTCACCTGATAATAGCCCGATCTCAAGTCCAACTTCGTGAAGTATTTGGCTCCACTTAGCTGGTCGAAAAAATCAGCGATTAGAGGAATGGGGTATGTGTTGCAAACTGTCACCTTATTGAGAGCCCTATAGTCGATGCACAGTCTCAAGCTCCCATCGTGCTTCTTCTGGAATAGCACCGGTGCGCCATATGGCGCCTTCGACAGTCTGATGAAGCCTGCCTCCAATAGCTCTTTTAATTACTTCCTCAATTCTTCTAGCTCAGGGGGTGCCATTCTGTATGGCGCTTTTGTTGGAGGTTTCGCTCCGTGCACCAGCTCTATCTGGTGATCAATCCCCCTCTTTGGTGGCAAGGCTTTGGGGAGTTTATCTGGCATCACATCCCCATACACCTTCAAAACCCTCGTAATTTCTAGTGGAACAATTTCTTCCACTACTTCTTTGAACACGGTGGGCACAGCTACATAAGTCGGCTCCTACTTCCTCACACCCTTCTTGAACTGTAAAGCTGATAGAAGCTTCACAGCAGGGGGTGGCTTCACCTTTGCAGGTACCATTGAAGGAGTCTCTCCCATTATGAGTAAGCTTCCAGTGGCAGGAATCGGAATGGCACCTTTCTCGGTTAGAAAGTCCATTCCCAAAACTACATCAAATTCGTCCATATGGACGACCACCAAATCAGTCTGCCCTTCCCACGTGTCGATCTTCACTTTTACCCATTTAGCCACGCCAGTTGTGGCCAAGGCTTTGGAGTTGACCGCCTTCATGCGGCCTGCATCTTTCTCCAGCTTTAGTCCCAGTCGCTTTGCTTCGAGTTCAGAGATGAAGTTGTGGGTGGCGCCAGTATCAATCATCACGCTTTTGGCAGGCTTGCCATTGATAGCGGCATCCACGAACATTAGCCCTTTCCCCAGGGTCTTCTTCCCTTTCTCGCCATGCTTCTTGAGAGCGTTCAACAAGCGGACAGCGCCCATGTGCGCGTACTCTTCTTCTTCCTCTTCTCCTTCACCCTGTTGTTCTTGGCCGATGAGGGCATTCAGCTTGCCCCGGAATTGGCAAGCTGCCGACTTGTGTGGGCCTTTGCAAATCCAACAAGCTAGCGGCTTCTTCCCTACAGCAGCATCTGTCCCACTGGAAGAATTGGACTCAGCTGTCCTCTTCTCTCCCCCACTCTTACCCTGCCAGGACTTCCCAGACTTCTTACTCCCGACGCTACTTGAGCTGGCTGGAGGGGTAGCCCTTTTCGGCAGGCTACTCTCCGGAGTGTAGTCTGTTAAGCGTTCAGCAGCAGCTTGAGCGGTGGTCAGAT
Source organism: Humulus lupulus (assembly GCF_963169125.1). NCBI lineage: Eukaryota > Viridiplantae > Streptophyta > Magnoliopsida > Rosales > Cannabaceae > Humulus > Humulus lupulus. Next base: position 248,709,971 of record NC_084793.1, read on the forward strand.
CGGTCACCCGCTGTCTTTGAAGTTCTTGCTTGGCCCACGATTTCAATCCCTCAAGGAAGCAGAAGAGCTTGTCGACTTCGGATATGTCTTTAATATCGAGCATCAGTCCCGAAAATCTCTTTACATACTCTCGGACTGTCCCGACTTGTTTAAGCTCTCGTAACTGGCGACGAGCTATGTAAGCTACATTTTCTGGCAGAAACTGCGTCTTTAATTCCCTCTTCAGGTCCGCCCAAGAAGTGATGGTACACCTGCCATTCTCTATATCATCATACTTGGTCCTCCACCACACCTTGGCATCCCCCAACAAATACATGGTAGCCATGGCGACCTTTCCATCTTCCGAATCAGCCCGCACGACTCTAAAGTAATGTTCCATGTCAAAGAGGAAATTCTCCAAATCCTTTGCGTCTCTGGCCCCATTATAGGGCCTCGGATCGGGTACTTTGGCTCCGCCATATTCCATACCTATCGGCCCTGTTGCAGGGGCCTTCCCAACCGCTCGCATGGTCAGGTTTACCTTGGCAGACAGCTCAGCCATTTCTTCTCTGAGTACACCGACTGCCTCCCTGCAATCTTCCGTCGTGTCATTTATTGAAACTTCTTGTTCCTTTAGCATGCGCTCCACTGCCGCGATGCGCTCTTCCCACCGAGGGGAAACAGAAGTACTTGTTGGAGTGTTTCTTTTCTCCAACGCGATAATTCTGGATAGAAGAACATCATTCTCCTTCTCCAACGCAGTTATGCGATTGTTTGCATCAGACGAACCCGAGTCCTGACTTGTAGAGGAAAGATCCCTGACCCTCTCGTCCAGGCCATCTAGTTCCGCTACTCGCTTCTCAAGAGCTTCGATCCTCTGAGTGTTGCTCACCATAGTGTGTTTTTGCCAAGCGCTTTCTAACTTGGCTCTGATACCAACTGTCACGGGCCGGCTATTTGGGTATTCCAACTAGACGGAACGTGCGGCACTTGCAGACTCTTCAAGCTAGCAAGTCAGCCTACAACACACACCTACAGGCAAACAAACTCAGCGGTTAGCCACATACACATCTCGGACATGCAACGGGCGATAACGAAGTATGAGCAAGCATAAAGCAAGTCATTCCTAGGAACGTCCACACAACACAAAGCACACAACAAGGCAAGTGGCACACAATGGCCCAACGAAGGTAACAAACAAGTAACACATAAGCAACAAGGAAGCACACAGGGGCAAGTATGGATAAATGTTATTTCATTAATATATAGCCTTGATAGGGCAAGGGAGTACACAGCTTTGGCCCCTATCTGCTGATGGCCATGGTGCTTCCCTAAGTCACCAGGTCACCTCCCCCTAAGGAGCCTTCTAGGGAAATAAAGTCTTCCCAGGAACATATATGATTTTTATCTGGGAGACATATGCAATATTACAAAACTGCCACTACCCTATCCCATGAGGTTGCTTGGTGCAAGACTTGACTAATGATCAAGCACCAAGGCATGCTCATTACAAAATGGCCCCATGTGGGTGTGCCAAAGGGGCAGCACGCCACACGTCGCGCCTCCCAGATAGACAACCCTTTGCCTAGGCTTCAGGGCACGGGCAACGACTTCCCCCTTAGAGTCGCGACGCGCCACCCCAAGCAGAACCCCTCCTGGTCTTGGGTTCACATAGGTCGTGGCGCCCAAGAACAAGGCCGTGACCCAACTTTGAACCCAACCATTTTCTCTATTTTTCCCATCTCAAAATCCTCCAAAATCCTACCCAAACATATCCAAATCTCAAAAACAAAGTCCCTAAACATCTCAATGGCCCAAAACCATCAAAACCCAAGTCCCAAACCATTCAAAATCTCCTCAAAACATAAAATCCAATCAAAGCTTAAAATTTTGAAAATTCAAAATATAAAGCTTGGATTACCTCTAATTGAGTCGTTTCCTAGTTAAATCCTCTGGCTAACATTCTTCTAATCTTTCTTGGAATCGTTATGATTCTAACCTTGCTTGAATTTGAGTCCTAAAACTCGAGTTTCCTTCGAAAATGCTAACGGGCGTCAAATGAACGAACGAGAGAGAGAGAACGTACCGAATGTTCTATTTATTTTTGACAGGTTACTTCACGCTTAAGTAACCTCAAGCGATTCTCAATGCTCGGGGTCCCAAAAATGCCCCCAGGGTAAAATAGTCAAAATGATCTAACTAACTCACTCTCAATATACCATAAAATAATCATTCCCATTACCCAATATCCCAATAATGTGCTAAATACCCAATATACCCCTTGACTCACACCGAATCAAATATGGGTCCCGTTGTGACTTTCCTACTAGCTTGCTTCCTAGGATCGTCTCATGCCGAGTAACCCCAATACATCCACATAATAATGTGGTCCCACACATATCACATATATGCCAAATATACCCATAACGGGCCAAATTATGAAAATGGCCCTTTTAATCAGAAATGGACCCACATTCATATTTAATACACCAAAACATGCATATCAAGTCATATTACAATATAACTCACATAATCACATATTGATACACATATGTATATCACATAATCACATAATTTCCATAATTTTCCATACTGCCCCCCTAATTAAGGCCCTAAGTCTTATTAGGTAAATTGGGACGTTACAGTTTTATTCTAAGAAGAAATGAACATAAAGTGTGTAGGTTATATTATTTAAAACAAGTACCAAAACAATGGAAAAAGAAGTTTTAGTCTCAAATGGGTGTAGACACAATAATGTCAACAAGTGCTTATACTATAAGACTTGTGATGACTATGTTATCTTGGTGTGTCTATATATTGATGATTGTTGATTATGAGTAATGAGATGAAAGGCATAATAAAAACGAAGAGGTTTCTATCTTCCACTTTCTAAATGAAGGACCTTTGAGAGGTTGATACCTTCTTTGGTATAAAAGTGAGAAGAAATAGGGAGGGTTATGCCTTAAGTCAAGCTCACTTTGTTGAGAAAGTGCTTGACAAGTTTAGTAATCTCAAAATCAAAGAGGCGAATACACCATTTGATTCAAGCACAAAGCTTGAAAAGAAAAATGGCAGTGCGGATAGTAAACTAAGTAACATTGAAAAGTGATTGAGAGAGTTCTAGGGTACCTAAAAGGACCAAGCAGCTAGGCCTTCAACATTCAAAGTCCCCAAAGATACTTGAAGGATATTTCGATGCGAGTTGGATATCAAGTGTAGGAGATAATGTCTCCACAAGTGGTTGGGTGTTTATGCTCAAAAGATGAATAGTTTCTTAGGGCCCAAAGAAACAAACATATATTACAATCAACCATGGAGGATAAGTTTATAGCTCCAGTGTCAAATGGAAAATAGGTCAAGTGGCTTAGGGATTTCATGAGGAATATTCCAATGGTGATAAACAAGCCACATTAGCTAGATCTTATAATGGCATGAGAAGTCTAGACATGATTATGTGAGACAATTGATTCTAGGATGAATCATATCGATCTCATATATAAAGACAAGTGAGAACTTAGCGGATCCATTTAAATAACCTCTTGCGAAGAGGCTAGTAAGCACAATTCAAAAGGGATGGGACTAAAAGTGCTAGAATAACATATTCACCAATGATAGCAACCCAACTCCAAACTTGTGAACATCAAGGGAAATAGTTCAACGGGTAAGAACAAGTTATTGGGTGAATAGTTTCAACACTAACAAAGTCGTGAGTTCCATCCAAGGATGTTTAGTGTTGGTTACTAGTGAGTAAGGGTTAAGCCTAGGGATTTTAATGAAGTTCAGTTGTGTGCAACAAGCATCTCTAATGGTAACAAAGATGTTGTAAGAACTTCACCTATGTGAACTTAGAGGTGGTGCCACCTCTCATGGGAGTTTGATTTTCTCCCTGGAAAGTTCATGAAAATGGCCATATGAGTGTTAAGCGAGAAAAGTGGGAAAATGAATGGTCAAGTGGAGGTGTGTGAGGTGTTATTGGTTTTATTTTTAAGGAGTACTTGGTTCAATCTTTAAGACACCAATGACTTTGATAAGTCTTTGTAATACTTTCACTAAAGTAAAGTTCAATTCGAAAGATAATTTATTTATGGACCAAAACGGTTAAGCTAAGTGATAGAGTAGTTTTTACAGTGTTTTAAAGAGTTTTTTTTCAGAATTTTTGAGCTTATTTAGTTATGTTTGTGAAATATGACATTTTTGTTGTCTGTGTTTGATAATATTTCAGGATTTTTGGAAAAATTGATAATGATCGTGTTCGACTTCGAAAAGATGTGAATTGGTGAAAAAAGGCATTTGAGTCACGACTTTGAGCATTAGAGTCACGGCACTGTGAATAGATAGAGACGTTGAATCCTAAGAAGTCAAGGGCCGCGATGCTTTCTTTGAGAGTCGTGGCACTATTGATTGGAGAATGTGAGCTGTATCACACCAGCATTACAGCCACAACACTTTTTGAGGCAGAGACGAGATAGATTTCAGTTCTTGGACACGAATGCAAACTTATGGGGTCGCAGAACCTGAGGCGGTCAATGTACATATTAGGGAATTTTAAGTAGAGGCAAAAGTGGAATTTCACGTTAAAAGCACAAACTACTTTTTAAGCAACATTATGGCGATTTCTGAAGAAAAAAAAATCCTAAGAGAAGACTGAAGGATCGCTATGTGGAGGAAAACACATGGAGATCAACTAGTTCTATCATTCTTTTTCTTTTTCTTCTTTTACTTTCTCTTGTAATGATCTTTATATTTAGTTTGGTGGATTTGATTATGTTTAGCATGAACTAATTTTCTTATTTAGGGTGTTAATGGATTCTCTTGAAACCTTATGATTATCTAATGCAGTTTTTATGAATTTCCTATCAATATTGTGAATTGTTTGACTTGTGTCTAATGCTTATGAATGCTTGATCACCATTTACATGATTTGTATGATTTTAACCTGAGATCTGAGAAGTGAAGGATAAATATGCTATGGTCAAATATTCATAGATTTATATTGGACGAGAGTACCCGTATGATTTGTGTAGCTTAGGGATTACATGTTTAATGCCTGCAATATGTTAGTTTAGAGATGTAGGAGATTGCTTATTGTAGAGAATTATAAGTCCTAGTAAAAATATAATTTGCAATTATAATCCGCTATCACAATAGACATAGGAATTCTTAAATTCACATTTGAGAGGCATAAGATAATTGATGAAGTTAATAACCCTAAAATTCTTATTCCATTGAATTAATATTTTAGTATTGAGTTTTCTATTGTTCTGGTTTATTGTTTTATTTTGTTTAGTTTTAATAAAGTCTATATTCATTATTCGACAAATAAATTAGAAATAAAGATTGATTCTTAGTAATTAGTAACAGTCCTCGTGGGAATGATACTCTACTTACTATTTTATTACTTGTTACGATTGCGTATACTTGCGTACATAATTTCCACAACACTAAGAAGAGAGGAATATATTTAACCAAGTAGGGGAATGTTGAGATTGGTCAAATATAATGTTTACACGTTGAGGTGAAAAACACTTAACGATTTTCATTTAAGGAGAAGTGAAAAACATGAGATTGTGTAGAATGCATCTAAAAGTGACTTTTATGGGTCTAAAGTGATATAATGAGGTATCCAAACATTCCCAAAACGTTTGGTAGTATTTGGAGCAATTTTAGGGCCATTGAAGGAGTCCAAAGTTAGAGGGGGTGGTGATGCATCGCTCCCTAAGTGGCGTAGCATCACCAAAATGCGAAGGGCTTCAAAAGCCCTAGCAGGCAATGCATCGCCTACTAGTAGGTCACGTATCACCGCCTGATAGGCGATACATCGTATGCATGCAAGTGATACATTGCCTTAGCGGTCTTTTATGGTCGTATAGTTTACGTAAAATGCTCCAAATGATGTGTTTTAAATGCTCTAATCCTATTGGTTAGACTAATGATGATGCCTACACTATAAATACAAGTTATTAGGGTTGAAAAGCCTTGATCACACTTTCCAACTCTCTCTCCAACCTCTTTCTCTCTCTAGCTTTCTAAGACTAAAGTTTTCTCCAAGAAACTCGTCAAGCTTTGCTTGACTTGCATGAGTTTTAAGGCATGTTCAGTCCCAAATCTCATTCTACTTAGTTGAAGCTTCAAGAAATAAGGGAAGTCTTGGAATAAAGATTTTGGACAACAATATTCTTATTGTGTATAAGCCTTAGAAGTTCTCTAATTTTAAAGATTCAAGTTGCTCAATACAAAGGTTGTGTCTCTCTAATCCTAATCTTGTATTTTTTTCATTCTATTATATTTTCATTGTTATTATTGATGATTAAATGTATCAAATTTCATCTTATCATCATTTAATCACGTAGTTTCTTATATTCAAGATTGACATTCATATCATGAACATGTTTCTTTGATTATCAAGATTAATATTCATACTTTGAACAAGGTTCTTGCTTAGCATTTAGGGTTTCAAATATTGAACTATTCTCATTATCACTTGTTGATTTGCAAAGTATAAAGCCATATATTCCCAACACAACTTTAGTGTAATGCACAAAATCCCTAATGCGGTTTAGTGGTATGATTAGTAGGTCGGGAGGACCATAATTGATTTATTATGCCATTATATTATTATATGCATGTTTATGTGAATTATATTATAATATGATGTTAAATGCATGCATGTGGGTCCACATTTCATTATAAGGGCATTTTGGTAATTAGGCCCGTTGAGGGTATATTTGTATATTTTGGTGCATATTTGCGATTTATGGATGAGATCCCATTATTATGTGGATATGTTCGAGCTATTCGGCATGAGACGATCTTAGAATGCAAGTTAGCGGTTTTTGTCATAACAGGGTCAATTTTTGGGATATTGGATAATGAGAATGATTATCAGATGATATATTGGGAGTTAGTGAGATCAAGAGGAAATTCTTAGAGTTTTGACTATTTTTCCCCCGGGGACATTTTTGGGACCCCGAGCATTAGGATTTACTTGAGATTACTTAAGCTTGAAGTAACCTGCCAGAAGGAAAACTACGTTCAAACACCTTTTCTCTGACACATGTTATCCTTTTTGACCGTTCGTCGCAATTTTGAAGGAAACTTGGGTTTTAGGAGTCGGAATCAAGCGAGGATCAAGGCATAGCGATCCTAGGAAAGATTAGAAGCTTCTTGACCGAAGGATTTAGCGAGAAACAACTTAATCAAAGGGAATCTAAGCTTTAAGTTTTGAGTTTTAGAGTTTCTAAGCCTTGATTTGGATTTTGTGTGTTGATGAGTTTTTGATTTGTTTGAGCATCGGGATTTGATGATTTTGGATCATTGGGATGTTTTAGAACTTTGAGTTTTGGATTTGGAGATGTTTGGGTAGGTTTTTGGAAGGATTTAGAAGTGGAAAATCGGGGTTATGGCTGAGTTTCCAGATGGGGCTGCAACCTTGTTCTTGGGCGTCGCGGCTCGAGCTTGGTACAGGTGGGCAGTGGAGCTGAAGGGCTTGGGGGCCGCGGCGCTGAGGAAGGAGGGCTGTGGCACTTGGTGCAAGTGCCAGAGGCTGGCGCCTCTGTCATGGCTGGGGGTCGCAGCTCAGAGAGGTGGGGCCGCAACGCTTGAGAGTTTTTGTGGTCGAAGTAGTGTTTTGATCATGGGAACTCAAACCTTAGGCCTCAGAATTATTCCTACTACCTGGTTTAGTAGGATTTGATGTCTCGGAGGCTAGGTCTTGGTCCGGGAACCTTTTATTACTCATTTTATTGATGGGAGTTTATATTGGTTATGACTAGGTGACCGCTAAGGAATCAAAAGGTCGATCGTTCAAGGGTCGTTCTTTTACTATTTATCGCTTGAACAAGAGGTAAGAAAAATGCACCCTATATGTGACATGTATGGTTATTATTGAGGCATGTTGAGTGTTTAAATGTGGACATTGATTGCATATCTAATGCATAGCAAATCTTGCTTACTTGTGAATGGCACTGACTTATTAGTCAGAACCGGCAATGGTGTCAGAACTAACTGTGAAGCTGTGACTTACTAGTCAGGTTCAACAGTAGTTTTGAGCACTAGTCGTATGTTACTGACTTATGAGTCAGGAGCGACATAAGTGTCATTAACGTAGAGCTGATAAAAAATTAGATCTAATCGATATCAGCATTGAATGACTCATCATGAGCATTAGTGCCGGACCGACCCCAAGTTCAATGAAAACTAAAAGCGCTTGCCTAGTTCCATGACTAGTTACTCAGAGCTAGGGCCAGAAGGCCTAGGTGACCGTATCGTCACATGGCTAAAGGGTATGGAACCCGCATTAGTGACTCCATGGTCACTCAGTTGATTTATATTGGTGACTTGCTCATCAGTCACTTATCATGTTTAAGCTAGTGACTCGATCCCTCACTTAAGGGTGCGGAACCCATGTCAGTGACTTATACATCTATCACTCATCAGTTTAGGACTATAAGTTATTAATAACACCTATATGCACCTATAAGTTTAGGACTTATACATATATCACTCATCTATAACTTATTAATAACACCTAGATGCACGTTTATAACCAAAGAACTCAATTAGCGAGTTAAGCACGGTTCAAAGTTCACAGTAAATATCTTGGAGTAACCGGGGCATTACATTTACCCCTTATTACTTGACAATCATAAGGAGTTCAATGTGTGATCCATGCACTACTCTGCTTTTGTTTGGTGTTAGGTGTGATCTTGTCTTAGTTTTTTGGGAATCTTGTTGTGTTGTCTGTTTGGTTTAGTCGTTAATTTTGCATTTACTTATCCTGATTTTCAATTTTCTCTTTGTATTGGAGGTGCGATCTCACAAATGTGTTGTCTGTTTGGTTTAGTCGTTAATTTTTCATTTTCTTATCCTGATTTTCAATTTTCTCTTTGTATTGGAGGTGCGATCTCACAAAACATCCCACCTTCCTCTTCCAAGTTTTTCTTTTCATTTGCTTTAGTCTTATTTCTGTACTCCAATTGAGGTTGGTCATTTCATTGACCCCTTTGTTTAATGGAATTTTCCCTCTCCTTCCTGAGAAGGGATTCACCCACGAAAAAAAATGTGTATATATATATATATAATAGGGATAATGGCGGAAAAAATAACAAATTTTTTCAAATACTTTCACTTATATACCAATTCTTTTTTTTTTCAGCAACAAAAATACCAAATCTTTGTTAATAGTTTCACTCAAGTACCAATTCTTTTATTTTAACGGTCTTTATTAATAGTTTCACTTAAGTGACAAATCTTTTTAAATAAATTTTTGTTATAAATAAAATTGATTTTAAATATTTTATAAAAACTATGTACGGAATATATATGTGGCAAAAATACTAAATCTCTACTAATAGTAGCATGTAAATATAGATTCAATTTTTTTTTCTAAAATTTTATAATTCTTTAATTTTTACTAGTTTTTTATATGCTTTTATAAATTAAAATTGATTTTATATATTTTTCAAAATAATTTAAGGAATATTTACAACAATAATACAAAATCTCTTCAAATATTTAACCTTAAATATAAATTAAATTTTTTATCCTTTCTATTTTTTAAATTAATTTTTTAGATTTTAATAATTTCAAATTGATTTTATACATTTTAAAAACTATAAGGAATATTTGAAATAATTATCTTTTAAAATTAGCAAATATTGAACTGACAAAAAAAAAAAAGAATGGGTACTTAAGTGCAACTATTAATAAAGATTTGGTATTATTGCCGCCAAAATAAAATAAATGGTGCTTAAATGAAACTATTAACAAAGATATGGTATTTTTGCCACTGGAAAAAAAAAAGAATTGGTTTATAAGTGTGTTGACGACATTTTTCGTCAACCAAAATTAACCAAGAGCAATTAAGCATTTTTTAATAATCGAGGAAAAGAAAAGAAAGAGATTTTTTACGTGGTTCAGTAGTTAAATCAACCTAGTCCACGAGTCACTTTTATAGGAAATTTCACAGAGTTTGAGTACAAGCGATTGTGCGTGAAAATAAAAGACTACAATCCAGGCTATTTATGTTAGGAAAAATATATGTTATTTCAATGGAATTGGTAAGAAATATTACAACTCTAGACAAAATATTACAAATAAATAATATTGATTAAATAATGTTACAACTCTATGACTGAAAATACAAATAAACAATAGAAGAATTAGAAGAAGAGAATGGAGGAATACAACTCTAAACAAAAAGATACAAATAAAGCAAAAGTGTTTGTAAAAAAAAAAGAAAAGAAAAGATTACAACTATAAACAAGAAATACAAGTAAATAGAGAAGAAGAATACGAAGATGAAAAGCAATAGAATAAAAGATAAGAACAAGATTCAAATGAAAAACAACTCTCACTCACACTAAAAAAGTGAAGAGTGTTGGAGATCACCAACTTGAAAATGGTTTGAAACCTCAGTCCAAAAGCTTATTTCCCCCTAACTCGAGCACTAAGGGATCTCTCACAGATTTTGGAATTTGCTTTCTGGAATAATCAAGCCTCTAGGTGTTTTCTAGCCAAGTACTCTAATGGATAGAAAAGTTGTATCTTACAAGTGAGCAATAGACTCCTATTTATAGAGTTTAGAGACACCATTTGAATTTCAAATTCCACCAGCCCCCATGGTTATTACCAATGATTAATTGGATGTTTATGGAATTGAAAATGAGATTTGGGAGTTATTGGGGTTTTTGGAGCCGTTAAAAAAAGATTGAAAAAATTGGTCAGTCTGCCTCTGTGGCCGCAACCAGGAGTATCAGTGGCCACGGCCACTGGTCTCTGTTCTCCAAGCCGCGGCCACCAACAATCCTAGCCGCGACCACTGGCCAATTTTAGCACATAAAAATGTGCTATTTTTTCAAACGGTTCCAATCCACTCCCAAATGATTTTGTAACCCCCAAACACATTATTGGGGTTAAAATCATATTTCTAACAACCATTTCACATATGACTTTAAGAAATTCATCTCAATATTGTGTAACAACAAATCTACACAATAATGGACAACATTTGGAAGTTAGAAATTTGTGACTGAATTTGTAACATCAAATATGTTACAATATGTGACACTCTTTGTCATAGTTATTTAATCTAAAACATTATATTATAAAAGAATATAATATTACATTATATTATAAAATAATATAACATTCCTCAACTAGATTAAATAGTTATCTATTGTAAACTTATTTAATCAATCAACATTATATTTTAAAATATAATATGTCCCCCACTTGATTAAATAATAACTCTCTCTTATAGGAGTCGTTGCATTGGTGCATAAAGTGAAGTGTTTTTCAATTTGAACTTTACTATAGTGTAATTATCTCAAAAAAATTTGGTTGCACTAGGCATTGAACCATCTTTCCATGATAACAAATTGGTGATAACACACACACACCTTTGCCATGTTCACTTGAGACCTCTATGTCTCGCTTTGCACCCTTAATGGCCATGTACACATTCCATTCATAGCGTTCTTGAGAATACTCCCAATTCTCATGAGAGGCGACACCACCCCTAGGTCCATATAGGTAGAACTCTTACAGTATTTTGTTACCAAAAATACTTGTCTTCACAAGACTGAATTCTATTAAAAACCTCTCAGTTTTAACCCTTAATTTGGCAGCTCACAAGTACTCAACATCTCAGATGGGACTTGTTTTGAGTACAACTAATATTCACTTGATTGACTTGTTGTTCCTTATTGAACCTAACACTAGTTAAATAGCTAGTGTTAAGAGAGGTTACCATTAATCGTGAATCTCTTTAGGAATTTTAAGTCCCATCCCTCGAGATGATGTAGCCACTAAATCTCTCGTTAGTGGCTTAGTGAAAGGATCCGCCAGGTTTTCACTTGTTCTCACATAGGATATTGAGATGACTCCTCTTTGAATCAATTCTCTTACATATTCATGTCTTAGACTAATATGTCTAGACTTCCCATTATGCACTCCGCTATATGCTCTAGCCAATGTTGCTTGGCTATCACAATGTATCGATATAATGGATACTTTCTCTTTGATTAGGGGTATCTCTATCAATAGATCCCTTAACCATTCGGCCTCTTTGCCGGTAGCAGCTAGAGCTATAAACTCTGCTTCCACAATGGAATGAGATATACATCTTTGTTTCTTGGAACCCCAAGAAATTTCACCCCCCAAGTGTAAATACCCGACCAGTTGTGGATAGGTTGTCCCCAAGATTGGATATCCAGCTTGCATCTGTATATCCTTCTAAGATTGAAGGAAATTTGGAGTAGTGAAGGCTTAGTCCTTTGGTTTTCTTGAGATAACCTAGGACTCTCACAATAGCCTTCTAGTGATCCACACTTGGATTACTTGTAATCCTACTAAGTTTACTTACCGCAAATGCTATATCAGGTCTAGTACATTGGGCAGCGTACATAAGACTCCCTATAGCACTAGCGTACTTCAATTGACCCACTACTCTTCCTTCATTCTTCTATAGTTTTACAGTATGATCGGATGGAATATTAGCATCTTTAACCTTGAGATGGTTAAATTTGTTCACTACTTTCTCAACATAGTGGGCTTTCCCCAACGCAAAACCCCCACTATGTTTCTTCACTTTGATACCAAGTATGGTGTCAATTTCTCCAAGATCTTTCATCTTGAAGGTTGATGATAGAAACCTCTTCGTTTCTTCTATCCCTTTCATGCTATCACTTAGAATAAGCATGTCATTCACATATAAGCAAACAATGATCACATATCCCTTACAAGTTTTAGAATACAAACACTTGTCTCCATTGTTATGCCTAAACCCATTAGACATGATGGCTTGATCAAATTTCTCATGCCATTGCTTAGGAGCTTGTTTAAATCCATATAAGGATTTTACAAGTCTACATACTTTATGTTCATATCATGGTAGGACAAACCCTTTGGGTTGTTCCATATAGACCTCCTCATTGAGGTCACCATTAAGGAATGTCATTTTGACATCCATTTGATGAACATACAAGTTGTGTATAGAAGCTAAAGCGAACAAAATTCTTATAGAAGTTCTTCTTGCAACATGCACGAAGGTATTGAAATAATCAATACCTTATTTTTGCCTAAACCCTTTGGCTACTAATTTAGATTTAAAGGTTTGGATAGTGTCGTTAGTGTGGTGTTTTCTCCTAAATACCCACTTACACCAAATTGGCTTAGACCCCGATGAGAGGTCTACCAATTCCAAGTGTTGTTGGAAAGAATGGAATCCATCTCATCATTGATGGCTTCTTTCCAAAATGCACTATCTCTTGATTGCATGGCTTCTCTATAAGTCTTAGGATCATCCTCAACAAAAAGTACAATAGGAATTTTCCTAATGACTTCCTCTCTATTTCCTTCTACCATGTAGAAAGAAATTCGTTGAGAATCTACCTCATCCAATACTAGACTTTTCTCCTTTCTAAGCCTTTAACTTCTTCTAAGTTCAATGGGTTGCTTTACATTCCTTTGAGAATTCTCCTCTTGAGAATAATTTTTGGATGTAGAAGCTTGAGAATTGTTCTCATATAACAAATTATCCTTTAGATATGTTGAAGCTTGAGAATTGTTGTCACATAACATGTTCTCAAAGAATTCAACTTCTCTAGATTCAATCACAACATTAGACTCTAACTCTAATAGCCTATAAGCTTTACTATTGTTGGCATAACCAACAAAAGCACACTTTGTGGCTCTTTAACCTAACTTTGCTCTATTAGGTTCATTTTTCTTGCAATATGCAAGACACCCCCACACTTTGAAGTACCCTATGTTGGGTTTTCTTCCTTTCCAGAACTCATATGAAGATATCTCATTTTTCTTCATCGATATTCGATTAAGAATGTGACAAGCGGTTAACAATGCTTCACCCCATAAGTTGAAGTTCAACTTAGAAAACACCAACGTAGAATTTATCATCTCTAGATAAGTCCTAGTTTTCCTTTCGGCAACACCATTGTGTTGTGGTGTATAAGGTGCGGTGCACTCATGAATTATACTATTTTCTTCACAAAATATATTGAATTCATTAGAGAAGTACTCTCCTCCTCTATTACTTCTTAGCACCTTAATCTTTTTATTAAGTTGATTTTCAAATTCTAATTTATATACTTTAAAAGCATCAAAAGTTTCATCTTTATGCTTTAAAAGAAACACATAGGTATATCTACTAAAATCATCTATAAAAGTAAGAAAATACATTTTACCACCTCTAGTTAAAATACCATTTAATTCACAAAGATCACTATGGATTAAATCTAGTAAATTAGATGATCTTTCTACACTAGGAAATGATTTCTTAATCATTTTTCCTTAACACATGTTTCACATTTACCATAGTTTTTAATATTGCATGCAATCATACCACATTTTACTACTCTTTTCATGGTTGAAAAACCTATATGAGATAGTCTAAGATGCCACAAAAATAAAGAATCATACTCAAAATTATAGGCTGAATTAGCATTTTTATTGATAACATTGAAAGTAACATCATTGGTGCACAACTTAACCATACCCTCACAAGAGTACCCCTTTCCAAAAAATACATTGGATTTGGTAAGAATAAGTTTACCAGACTCAAAAATGGCTTTAATGCTGGGCTTGCCAAGCAAATCACCACTTACCAAGTTTCTACTCATTTAGGGAACATAAAGTACATTCACTAATGTTACTTTCTTGTCGGAGGTGAAAAAGACTTCAATGGTACATTTGCCAAGTACCTTGGATTTTCCCTCATTACCCATTTGAATCTCATGGTTCCCATTTGACTCTTCAAAGGACTTGAACAATGATTTGTCGTAGGTGACATGGACGATGGCACATGTATCATACCACCATACCTTCACCTTGCCTTGGACCACATTCACCTCACTAAGGGTAGCAACTATATTCTCCTCTTGAGTTGCATTTACCTTAGGTCCTTGTTGGTCTTTTCTATGCCTACACTCTCTAGCATAATGACCATTTTTCCCACACACAAAGCAATGACATTTCTCGCCCTTAAACTTGTTTGGGTTGTTTCTTGGAGCCAAGGATGTCTCGTTACCCTTCTTGCCTTTCCCTTTGTTTTTGGGATGTTTTGGTTGTGACACCGCATTTGCTTTGGAAGTCTCTCCATTAGACCCCTCCACAAGTTTATCTCTACATATTGATTCCTCCTCAATTCGAATATGCTTTTGGATTTCCTCCAAAGAATAATCCTCATTTTTATGAAGGATTCTTTTCCTATAGCTCCTCCAAGTTGGTGGTAATTTATCCACTATAGCACCAACTTGAAAGGCATCCAGAAGCTCAATCTTCAAAACTCTCAATTTGTTAACAATTATTTAAAATTAATGTATTTGAAGAAGAATAGGTTTATCACCAAAAAAATTGAAATCAATATATTGAGATATCAAAAAAAAATTTGGAACCTTCCTCTTCTGCCTTGAACTTTTGTCTCAAGTGCATCCCATATTTCCTTCTTTTCTCCACCTCCTCAGGAGTGTCCTTGTCAGATGGTGTTGGGAGATGTTCTAGAGTGGACTCTAGAATGTAGGAGATCTTGAGAGTGGTCAAGAGAAATCTCACCTTGTCTTGCCATCTAGTGAAATTGGACCCATCAAATATATCCAACCTCACTATGTCTTGATTCATGATCTTGATAGTCTAACCTTCCACTGAAACAAACAAAGCGATAAGCTTTTGAATGTTAGGAAAATATATGTTATTTCAATGGAAATGGTAAGAAATATTACAACTCTAGACAAAATATTACAAATAAATAATATTGATTAAATAATGTTACAACTCTATGACTGAAAATACAAATAAACAATAGAAGAATTAGAAGAAGAGAATGGAGGAATACAACCCTAAACTAAAAGATACAAATAAAGCAAAAGTGTTTGTAACAAAAAGAAAAGAAAATATTACAACTCTAAACAAGAAATACAAGTTAATAGAGAAGAAGAATATGAAGATGAAAAGCAATAGAATAAAAGATAAGAACAAGAATCAAATGAAAAATAACTCTCACTCACACTACCAAAGTGAAGAGTGTTGGGGATCACCAACTTGAACAAGGTTTGAAACCTTTGTCCAAAAACTTATTTCCCCGTAACTCAAGCACTAAGGGATCTCTCATAGATTTTGGAAATTTCTTTCTGGAATATTCGAGCCTCTAGGTGTTTTCTAGCCAAGTGCTCTAATGGATAGATTTGGATAGAGAAGTTGTATCTTACAAGTGAGCAATAGACTCCTATTTATAGAGTTTAGAGACACCATTTGAATTTCAAATTCCACAAACCCCCATGGATGTTACCAATGATTAATTGGATGTTTATGGAATTAAAAAAGAGATTTGGGAGTTGTTTGTGTTTTTGGAGCCGTTCAAAAAAGATTGAAAAAATTGGCCAGTCTACTTCTGTGGCCACAGCCAGGAGTATCAGTGGCTGCGGCCAATGGTTTCTGTTCCCCAGGCCGCAGCCACCAACAATCTTGACCGCGGCCACTGGCAAATTTTAGCACATGAAAATGTGCTATTTTTCCAAACAGTTCCAATCCACTCCCGAATGATTATGTAACCCCCAAACACATTATTGGGGTTAAAATCATATCTCTAACAGCCATTTCACATATGGCTTTAAGAAATTCATCTCAATATTGTGTAACAACAAATCTACACAATAATGGGCAATATTTGGAAATTACAAATTTGTGACTGAATTTGTAACATCAAATATGTTACATATTTGGATATTCATACATATCTAATTATTGTAACTCTCTATTATATGTTACAATATGTGACACTCTTTGTCACATTTATTTAATCTAAAACATTAAATTATAAAATAAAATAATATTACATTGTATTATAAAATAATATAACAATTTATAGATCTGATTTACAAATATCTCTTCCCTTAATTTTAGGGAAGCTTCATTAATATCTAATTTAAATTTAAAGATAAAAGAATAAATCAAAATACAATTTGATATAATAAATATTTAATATCCCTTAAAATAGGGTTGTTTAATATGTGGCTATAACTAATCCCACAATAATAGGCGTGTCGTAACAACCTACTATTCCCTATGCTGATGCTTTTGAGCTTACACCATGGTTCAAGGTTACAGTCACATTGTTATCCATTTGTTTGTCTTTCAGACTTTTTGAGGTTGACCCTTGAAGTCGACCGTCCTGTTCGAGCCTACAACTCTTGCTCGAACTGTTCTAGTGACATTGTGCCTGGGTGTGTGATCATTTGTGTATATGATCACACTTGCCTTACATTATATATCCAATCCCTATTCTTACGAGCCTATATTTTGAGATTTAATAAATCTGTCTCGAAATTGGGGTGTAACATATTGCCCCCTCAAAAGTATCTATTCGAGCCTTGAGAGAGATAAACTTTTGAACTTCTCTTTCGAAGAATGTGCCCACCTACCCAACTCGAGTTGGTATATGTGTCAACATGGGAGTGGTTATTAAAAGTACTCAAGTACTTATCCTTATGCCCACGTCTTTTCAACTTCCCAATTACCGCAACTTCTCGAGATTAAACACGGACACTTTGATTAGATGCCAATTTAATTTTAAAGGCCTGGATCTCTTTACCACTCACCACATTTTTGCCTATGTAAGCCTCATTTCACCATCTTCACTTACGAAAAAACCAGAGCTTTGCATGTTCTCCAAAAGGGAAAAACATGCCCTCTTCAATTCCACGATTCAACGAGGTCTTCTCTTTTCTCGATTCTTCAATCGTCAATCCTCTCATTTCCTCAATCAACTTTGTATAAGTTTCTTTATTATTTTTTCATAACATCGTCTGTACATGCCCATGCATTGAGTTTCTTTTTTTTCTCCCTCTATTCTTGACATGTTTGTGAAGTTTTTCTTGAAATTTATGGAAAAAGAGGGCTTTTGAACCGTTTGAATGAGGATTTTATAGGAACAATGAATTATTTAGGATAAAAATTGCATCTTTCTAATTTGCAAAGTAATAGGTTATAGGTTTCATCTGGTACAAGAAACGGGGTTTAGAAGTAGGGTTTAAATGCACACAAACCAATAATATCACATTTTTAGGTAACCACCCAAATTTGAAATTAACTCCACACTTTATGTGGAGATAATCTCGATACTTCAAGCCTTCATTGGCTCAAATTACCTGAAACATTCATCTCGTTACTTCGAACCTGTTCAAGCTTGAATTTTCAAGATATTTTCCCAATTTAGTCCTTTTTTAAAATAATGAGCCCTCACACTTTTCTTTATTGTTAGATGATGTAGTCTTCTGAGAAGAATTTTTGGGTGTCCGAGCTTGCCATACTTTACCAACCTTCCTCTCCTCGAGTCAAATATCCATTTACTCAAAATCAAAGGTTAATATGCGAGCACAAGGAACAAACTGATAGTGAAGACATCAATGCTCACTTTCGATGTCAGGTTATCAAGGTCCAAGAAGGTAAAAGAAGAAAATTGCACCTAGCATTTCACCCCAAGACAGACTCGTATATTCATCCCATTCCTTTGGACCCCAAACTTAAAGTCACCCTATTCTTGCATCCCAACGAACTCTCCTTCAAGATCATGGAGATTTCTTCACGAAAAGCTCCAAGGTCTTTAGCCCCTCAGGATTCTTCCCTCCCCTCTTCAAAAAGTGAATTCTTTGAGGCTGATCATTTCCTGAGCTTGGTCACGTCCACCAAGAAGGTTTCAGACATCATGTATTGTCTTGGTTTAAAATGGTTCACAAAGCTAGTCTTTCTAGCTCCCAATCCTGACGAGAGGAGTAGCTATGCTTGGGGTGAAGGCAACCCGGAGCAAAAATATAAGCTCGTGGCCTGGAGTCGTGAGCATATGCGAGCTGGGACTCTTTTTCCTTTGAGAGATTACTTCAAGAAGTTTACCTACTGGGTTGGTATATCTTCCTTCCAATTACAGTCCAATTCCTATAGGGTCCTAGCGGCACTGAGGTCGCTATATCATGAGATGAAGTGGGAGGGACCCTCAACATATGAGATTCTTTATCTCTTTTGCCTTAAGAGTAACCCCACGCGAGCCAAAGGTGGAGATAGATTCCATTATCTATAAAGCTAGCCCAGAGGCTCTTTAAATACATTCCCAACCATCCTCCCAACTTTAAGAAGCAGTTCTTCTGGACCAATGGTCTCAACCCCTCTAAATTGTACTCCTTCCAATGCATACATAAGTTCCTGTCTTAATATTTTCAATACTAAGTTTTATTTTCTTTAGCCTGAACACTTATTCACACTCCTTTTATGTAGCCAATTTTGATCGCCTAAAGCCCTCCAAGGAGATGGTGGATCGCTAAGAGAATATTTTGAAGCTCCCATACGACATGAAATCTTTAAATTATTTACTTCATGAGGATAAGCTCCATTTATGCGGTCTCCTCGGGGAAGGCAAGACTATGGATGATACCGGGACTTGCAAGTATGCATCATGGGAAGATGTCCCAACCCCTACTCCTTCCGACCCTTCTCGAAAAAAGAGAAAAAAAAGGTTTGAGCTCAAGCCAAGCTATTCCCCACCCTGGCGAGCCTTCTGGTTCGGGGAATGACGCTCAAGATGAAGTGTCCCAGAACTCAACTGAAGGAGGTAAAGTTATCTTCGACTAATCAGGTTGGTCTCCCACTCTTTTCAATTGAAAGCCCAATGTTTTGGTATCCTTTCTAGACCCCGAGAACAATTTTATGACTTGGTTAGGGGTAGACTTTTATGTACATAAGGACGATAGTTGGTTGTCAGAGTCAAACAATGTATAGTATAAATAAGGTGTGGGAAGGTATAGGATTACAATATGGCTCGAATGAATGGTGAGTTCTTTCTGAATTATCTCCCACATTCCAAGGTGAAGAGTCAGGCATATCTGAGGAACCTACTCAAGTCATCGAGATATCCTCGGATGGCTTAGTAATTTCTTGGTCCTCCAATTCTTCAAGTTAGGTTTCCCCACTTACATTGCAAGCTTTCATTTTGGCTAACAATAAAAGATACTTATGTAATTTTCTCCATTTTTCAAGTGACATGGACTCAGACCTCGAAAATCTCCTTGGTAAGCCTCCCAAAGCTCGAGGTGGAAAGTGACGATGAATTTCCTCGAAGAATGATGGACCTTCACCCCTTACTTCTAAATTTGTGAGGGTTACTAAGAACCCATCCTCACAAGCTGCCTCGGGGTCTCCTACCACCTCGAGGCAAGTTTTGCCCCCAGCTCAATAGGTGAAGATCCCTCATCCTCCTCCCAGCAAGGTCCTTTCAGTAGAAAAGGGGAAGAAGATTGTTGACCTTGCAACCTCGAGGCTAATTGGTGCCCCGACCTCTACTCATAAGTTTTCTACCTCGAGTCATGAACGAGAGATCATATTGGACAACGAGGCAGGTCCCTTTGGAGCCAATCTCTCTTCAGACCTCTTAACTCAAGTGGGCCGAGCATGCAACAACCTAGACACACCAATGTGGAAGTTTTTGAAGGGTGAAAACTCCACCACTTTCATCGACCAGAGTGTAGAGTTAGGTGTCTCAATGAGCACCTTATTAAGCTCAAATATTTCATTATTCTGTGTGTATTTAATTAACACTGTCTATTTTAGGCATTGCTTAGTTGTAGGGCATCAATTATTTATTTATTTAATTAATTTATTATTTTTTGTTTACGTGTTTAGTTATTTTAATTTAATTATTTAAGTGTTAAGTGTTATTTGTGTGAATTGATTTTTATTTGTTTTATTTATTTAATTAATTTATTGAATTTTTGTGCATGTATGTGCATTACTAGTAGTGAAAGGCAAGCTTGATTGTGTGTGTGTGTGAATGCCAAAAAATGGACAAGAGCCATAGTCAACAGTTTCCCTCAATTAGCCTCGAGCAAGCGAAGCAGCCTAATATCTTGTCCGACACGAGACCCATGTCTCATAGGAGCCCTTAGCGAAAGTGCCTGGAAGGACATAAGGGGCCTCGCTATGCAAGGCTGCCCTTCCCCCACGGCCTCGGCCCCATGGCCTCGGCCCCGTGGCTCCGCGCACATGGCCTCGCCCCCATGGTCTCGGTCCCATGGCCTCGCGCCCATGGCCTCGGCCCCATGGCCTCGCGGCCCATGGCCTCGCCCCCATGGTCTCGGCCCCATGGCCTTGCGCCCATGCCTTCGGCCCCATGGCCTCGCCCCCATGGTCTCGGCCCCATGGCCTCATGCCCATGGCCTTGCGCCCATGCCCTCGGCCCCGTGGCCTCGCCCCCATGGTCTCGGCCCCATGGCCTCGTGCCCCATGGCCTCATCCCCATGGCCTTGCGCCCATGCCTTCGGCCCCATGGCCTCGCCCCCATGGCATCGGCCCCATGGCCTCGCCCCCATGGCATCGGCCCCATGGCCTCGCGCCCATGCCCTTGACCCCGTGGCCTCGCCCCCATGGCCTCGCGCCCCATGGCCTCATGCCCATGGTCTTGCGCCCATGCCCTCGGCCCCGTGGCCTCGCCCCCATGGTCTCGGCCCCATGGCCTCGCGCCCCATGGCCTCATGCCCATGGCCTTGCACCCATGGCCTCACGCTCCATGGCCTCGGCCCCATGGTCCCGCGCCCATGGCCTTGGAGGTGAGAATATTCACAAGTGGCAAGGTACACGCATGAATATGGAATGTACCTGCAAACCTAAAGAAGTCAGAGTACGGATATGGTACCCCTACCAGACAAGTAGTGGGAACGTCAGGAGTGGGAATGCAAGGATAGGAGTTAGAGCCCGTACATCTATGGCCAGGAGTCAGAGTCGACACCACTACCACCTGCACCACTACGTCTGCCACCACTCCTCTGGCATGGGTACGGACAAGTAGTGGAGACATCCTCCTGACACCTGCTCCTGTACTGGATGTACGACCACAACCTTTGAAGCCACTCCCCTGACATAGTACTTATGTACCCCTTGGTCTCCTGGACCACTATGTACCTAAGGCCATTAGATCCTACTATAAAATGAACTCTAACACCACCTAAAAGGGGGTTGGAAATTTTACTGTAGCAAAATCTTGAGTGTGAATGAAAGACTGGATTCTCCATTATTGTTCTATCATTGTTCTTGAGTTACTGTTTAAGTTTCTACAGCTTTTCCATTAGCGATCTTGACTTGATAATTTTTCCAACTCAACTTAGTTGACGAGTTCTCACCGTCAACAGTTTGGCGCCGTCTGTGGGAAGAACAAGCATCAAGCCAGCGTTCTTCCATCATTCCCAGCAAAGAAAGATGCTAAGACGTTCAAAACGCCTATGGCAAATACAAGATGATGAGGTTCTCCGGGATGAAGTAGAGCAGAGGGCTACCCAGAAAGACCCCCCTCCGCCTAAACATGGAGGCAGACCGAAGGAGTCTCTTCCCCCAAGGGAGGAGAAGGAAGCCTCATCTCCGACCATCCGGCCCGACGGAGGTCATTTGGAGCCGCCAGTGCATTCACTCCACCGGCCTCCGGCAGCGCCACGCTCAGGCCACCAAGGCCCAGGTCCATCAACGCACAGGCCAAGCAAGAGTCCCGGGGTACGCTCGGTAAGTTCAGGCTCAAGGACTCGCCTCTATAGGGATGAGATTCAAGAGTTACATAAAAAGACTCGAAAGCTGGAAACCCAGATAGAGAACATGCAAGAGGTTTTAAATGACCTACTGCGAGGAAAGTCAAGCACACCCCCTCCTATGCGTAAAGGGAAGGAGCATGAAAAATGGGAAAGCACTGTCCCCGTAGATGGTGGGGGAACCCAATTTTCCACCAGTAAAACCCCCCAGGCAAGGTATCAGGGGGGACCTAGGCCAACAAAAGGTCCCCAGGGGCAAAGGCAGAGGGAAGGTGATGGTCGTAAGAGCGAGGCCGAAGTCCCCTCAGAAGAGGCACCCCCTGGCCTAAGAAAAGAGCTCCATGGGGAGAGGTCAGAAGTAAGAGATGTACCCCCTGCGGTTCCACCGAGGGACACAACCAAGGCAAGGGATCAGCCCGAGACCCCGCAAAACTCCTTATGCAAAAAGAGGAGGGGGCTAGACACCAAAATGCAAAGCCCTTGGGACAAGATCACCACAGCACTTGGGGGGCGCATGGATGACGGAGAATTCGACCGTGATTCACCCTTCACAAGGGAGATTCAGGTTGAACAAATGCCCAGTGGCTTCAGAGAGCCTCGCATGACTCCGTATGAGGGTACTACAGACCCAAAATATCACTTAGACTCCTTCAATAACTTGATGAGGTTAAGAGGGGTCAATAGGAGAGCAAAGTGTCATTGCTTCGTCGTTACGCTTAAAGGAGTGGCGTACAAGTGGTTCAGGAGGTTAGGGCCAGGAACAATCAAGTTATGGCAACAATTCTCTGGTGAATTTCTTCAGCAACACCACGCAGCGTGTGACTACATCATGCCAACTACCAGCCTCGCTAACATCAAACAAGGCGAGAATGAAAGTTTGAAGGACTACATCCATAGGTTCGGTATAGAAGCAACAAAGGTGGGAAATTTAACCGAAGCGGAGCTCAAGATGGCTATTACAGCCGGAGTTCGTCCCGGAAGCAGGTTATGGAGTAACATGCTCAAAAGAGAAGTTTCGAGTTTGGACGACTTCTTCGAGAGAGCACAGAAGTACATACGTATGGAAGAGGGCCATAAGAACCTCCATGTCGAAGAAAGCGAACCTTCCTCCAGTGGCCATACTACCAATATGTCTGGGGATTCCATATAAAAGGGGGGCATCGTGCTAGAGGGGTCACTGACCAAGTCTGTGATTGAACGAAGACCATCTAGCCATGAAAGTCCCCACCCGAGGGGAGATCACCTCAAAAGCAGACGCTTGCAAAAAGGGTCTCATAAGCAGACGCTTGCAAAAAGGGTCTCTAAAGCAGACGCCTCCAAAAAGGGTCTCATAAGCAGACGCTTGTAAAAAGGGTCTCTAAAGTAGACGCTTCCAAAAAGGGTCTCATACGTAGACGCCCGCAAAAAGGGTCTCCAAAGTAGACGCATGCAAAAAGGGTCTCAAAGTAGACGCTTCCAAAAAGGGTCTCAAAGAAGAGGCTTGCAAAAATAGTACTATGCCTAATGACGAGAAGGACGCTTCTCGCAACAAATAATAAGCGCGCGCAAAAACGTATAAAAGGATAGCAAAGACCCAAGGGGTCAATATATCCTTACAAGTAATCAAAGTGCACCAACGGACACGGATCACCCAGCAATACCACCAGAGCATAGGGAGTGTAGCATTAATATGAGTCTACCAGGAAGCCTAAAGACTTCCTCATAGACTCGAGGGGCAAGTGTGAATGCCAAAAAATGAACCAGAACCATAGTCAACAGTTTCCCTCAATTAGCCTCGAGCAAGCGAAACAGCCTAATATCTTGTCCGACACCAGACCCATGTCTCACAGGAGCCCTTAGCGAAAGTGCCCGGAAGGACCTAAGGGGTCTCACTACGCAAGGCTTCCCTTCCCCCACGGCCTCGGCCCCGTGGCCTCGGCCCCGTGGCTCCGCGCACATGGCCTCGCCCCCATGGTCTCGGCCCCATGGCCTTGCGCCCATGCCTTCGGCCCCATGGCCTCGCCCCCATGGTCTGGGCCCCATGGCCTCGCGCCCATGGCACTGCGCCCATGGCCTCGCCCCCATGGTCTCAGCCCCATGGCCTTGCGCCCATGCCTTCGGCCCCATGGTCTCGGCCCCATGGCCTCATGCCCATGGCCTTGCGCCCATGCCCTCGGCCCCGTGGCCTCGCCCCCATGGTCTCGGCCCCATGGCCTCGCGCCCCATGGCCTCATCCCCATGACCTTGCGCCCATGCCTTTGGCCCCATGGCCTCGCCCCCATGGTCTCGGCCCCATGGCCTCGCCCCCATGGCATCGGCCCCATGGCCTCGCCCCCATGCCCTCGGCCCCGTGGCCTTGCCCCCATGGTCTCGGCCCCATGGCCTCATGCCCATGGCCTTGCCCCCATGCCCTCGGCCCCGTGGCCTCGCCCCCATGGTCTCGGCCCCATGGCCTCATGCCCATGGCCTCACGCTCCATGGCCTCGCGCCCATGGCCTCGGCCCCATGGTCCCGCGCCCATGGCCTTGGAGGTGAGAATACTCACAAGTGGCAAGGTACACGCATGAATATGGAATGTACCTACAAACCTAAAGAAGTCAGAGTACAGATATGGTACCCCTACCAGACAAGTAGTGGGAACGTCAGGAGTGGGAATGCAAGGATAAGAGTTAGAGCCCGTACGTCCATGGCCAGGAGTCAGAGTTGACACCACTACCACCTGCACCACTACGTCTGCCACCACTCCTCTGGCATGGGTACGGACAAGTAGTGGAGACATCCTCCTGACACCTGCTCCTGTACTGGATGTACGACCACAACCTCTGAAGCCACTCCCCTGACATAGTACTTATGTACCCCTTGGTCTCCTGGACCACTATGTACCTAAGGCCATTAGAGCCTACTATAAAATGAACTCTAACACCACCTGAAAGGGGGTTCGAAATTTTACTGTAGCAAAAGCTTGAGTGTGAATGAAAGACTGAATTCTCCATTATTGTTCTATCATTGTTCTTGAGTTACTGTTTAAGTTTCTACAGCTTTTCCATTAGCGATCTTGACTTGATAATTTTTCCAACTCAACTTAGTTGATGAGTTCTCACCGTCAACAATGTGCAAGTTCATGGCATGCATAGTGAGCATGCAAGTGAATTTCATGCACCTAGACTACATAGTGGAAGTGTAATTTTTCTCTATTTCATAAAATTATGAATTTGGAAGCTTTCTAGAAGTTGTGATTCACAAAGTGTGAAAAGAAAATAGATTTGCATGATAAGGAGGAGAGTGGCACGAGGCTATTGGAAGAGCAGAGAAAAGAAAATCTTTCCTTATTTATTTTGGTCTTCTTTTCTTTGATTAAAATTAGAGAAAAATAAAGATAAGGGTAAGTGAGGAAAAGGAATTGAGTAATTACCCTATATGAAAATTTGATCTTGGTGTAATTATGCAAAAGATATTTTTTCTCTTTCTTTGTGTATTTTCAGAATTTGAACAAAGGAAAAGGGAGAGAGTGAGAGTGAGGGGAAAAGAAAGGAAAGTCAATGCTTGGTGCATTGATAAGAAATCTTTTAGCTTTGGACTCAGCTGTAGTAAAATCGATATAACTGGAGCTATAGAAGTCCGATTTGAGAAATCTTAGTACTGTTAGAACGCAAATTAAATTCTCTATAACTTTTTAGAAATAGTAGTTTTCCCAAATTATGGTATAACTAGGTCGAAAACGATTCTCAAATTACATGATGTTTGAGTTACGAAAAATCCACTTCAAATTTCCATTTTTCTTTTTTCCTTTAACCTAGCTATCACCTATAAATAGGTCATTAAGTCTCTTGCTATCATCTTTGAAACCCTATTTACCCAATTAGAGAGTGAAAGAGAGAGGGCACAAGAAAGATAGAAAGAAGGAAAGGGAGGAAGAAGAAGAAGGAAGAGAAGAGAAATAGGGATTTTGAAAACTAGGTTTGTATTCTAGATCATTAAGTGGTTTGACCTCTAAGCTATTTCTCATCTTATTGATGCAAAGAATATTTTTTTCTTCTTTTCTTTGTTGTGGGTTTCGAAAACCCTAAGTGTGTCCAAGAGAGTGGCTATAGTTTTTTTTGAGTCTTTGATCTCTATCAAAGGAGGTAATGGAATCTCTAACACTATTGTTGTTATGATTTCTTTTGTTGTGATGTTAGTGTATTGTTTATTGGTTGAATGGGCCTGTCCCTTCATGTGTTTTGTGATTGTTCTCCATTTCATAAATTCATAGATACATGAAAAGGGTACACACGTGGTTTATGTATGAGTAGATTTCAATAAATAAATTGCGATAAGTATGTGTATTCATGTATATAGCATAGGCGTGTGTGTGTATTTGGGCGCGTGTGTGGGTGTTTGGGCAAGCATGAAGAATTAAGAAATAAACATGTATATGTGAGTAAAGTATGAAAGAAAATATGGATATGGGTTGCTATGTATATATATATGTGTGTGTTAGAATTTGATGTCTTGGTAATAAAGATTTATAATAGAATATTGTTGTTCTTAAAATCATGATGTCGTGTGGCTCTGATGAATGAAAAAAACAATCTAGTTAACGCAAAGAACAGTTAATGGAGTTGATCTATGTTTTTCTTATGTTTAAAGTGGGACTTTAAACTTTTATTTTAAATTTGAATAAAAGACATTATACTTTTATTTTTAAATAAATGGGCCCATATTGTATGTTTTATTAAGATTCCACTGAACCTTTTCATAATTATGGTATTTTTTCTTAATAATTACCAAGTAGTCATCATTTGAAAGGATAGTAGTATAGGGCGTTATTACAAATGGCATCAGAGTCGCTCGTTCATGTTTCAAAGAACCCATCCGCATACATACTAAAACTAGGAACACCTCATCTCTCTGTGTTGTAAGTATATTCTCTATCTGATTTATTTTGCTTTACTTTATTTTATGTTGTTAGTTCAATGGTTGCAGATTACACACTATGCCTCTAGGAATTACACTACAACAAAAATGACTTTTAATGACTCCATATAATGTCTTACATTATAAGTGTAAGACATTAAAAGTGTGATGGGCTATTGTAACGCCCTAGTTAGCCAAGACTGTTACACTATGTGTTAAAGATAGTGCTTAACTCGCTAAGCGAGTCATTTGGACTTACATGTGTAATTAAAGACTAAATCAAGGTTAGGCATTAAAAATTTTGATCAACGAAGTAATTATTTTTCATTAAAATATTAAGTTTATACACGAGATCCCGAAAAGTGGTTATAGACTGATAAAAGATACATGGAGTACAAATTAGCCGTCCTAAGCAGCAAAAAAGGGTTCAACCCTAGTACCTCTCAGGCTATCCCGGCCGTGGTAGTCAAGTAGGCTGCATATGTACACAACGCCCCTGAAGCTCTCTAACTCATGGCTGGTCCGGGTTACCCTTTCCCTTACCTGCACCACATAGTACCTGTGAGCCAAGGCTCAACAAGAAAACTTAAGTCAACAGGTACAAATGAGCAAC
The DNA here is from genome assembly GCF_963169125.1 of Humulus lupulus. Taxonomy (NCBI): domain Eukaryota; kingdom Viridiplantae; phylum Streptophyta; class Magnoliopsida; order Rosales; family Cannabaceae; genus Humulus; species Humulus lupulus. The sequence goes on from NC_084793.1 coordinate 248,738,009, forward strand.
AATATATAAATAGTAAACTTAAATCAATAAACTCAATCAACAACAAGATAAAAGCAATAAGCTTAGTAGTGATAATCTGCTCGATCAAACACATAATCCAATCTCAACAATCAATACAGTTAGTTAAATGCAATCAACACTTCTGTTTATTTGTATAACGTTTAGACCTTGAGCCCTTAGGCCAAGTCCTCTAGTCTTATAGCCGACCTCGACACGCTTAGGTAGGACTGCATTTTGCACGCTTGCTATCGGCCTCGGCGCCCTTAGACCGACCTTCAGAATAGATATAATCATATATATATTACACAACATGCAATCAGATGCAGCATATACAAGCATGCCTAATTGAATAATCTCATTTATAACACATTCATTTCCAATTGCAGGGGTTCAAGCCCCGATTACAACCAGGGTACAGTTTTCTTACCTCGAGTCCCAAGCTGAAACTATAAAGCGATCCTGAGCACGATCCTTAAAGCCAAGCCTTAGCGGTATAACCTAGTCACAACACAATAATGAATAACTATCAAAACCTAAACCAATTAAAAGTTTTGCAATAATATACTAGCCTTCAGAACCTCAAATTCTACTAAACCGAGTAGTAGAATCCTTCTGGAGCCCTTAGGTTTGAGTTCCCAAGCTAAAAAAATTGTTTGGGCTATTTTTCACAATTAGAGCTGCGGCTCAGGCCCAAGGTTCGCGACACGCTACAAGTCAAAGAGCTTGCGGTTCTCTCCTGGGAGACATGGGTTGTGGCACACCCTAACCAGCACCGCGGTTCGAACCCGAAACCCAGATTTTCCAGTATTTTCCCCGAACCAAAACCTCTAAAATTAGTCCTCAACTTCAACCAAACTCATAATTAAATCTCAATCTTATAACAACACAGTATAACCAACATATAACCATTAAAAACTAAGCTAAAACCTCAGCATAACTCAAAATTCCATCCCTTAAGTTCAAAACTCTAGAGCACCCTAAAGACCAAATCAAAACTTAATCAAAACAACATTTAAGGCTTACCTCAACTAGGAAATACACCCCTGCGCCGAACCTACACCAACCCTAGCTTCCAGCCTTCAATTTCCTAAGCCAACTCCTCCAAAATGATGCAAACCCCATTCAAGGCTCAAGGGAGAGAGGGAAACGAGAGAGAATAAAAGAGAGCTACTGAGTTTTGTTTCTTAAGTTATTTGAATGCTTCCAACAGATTCTAGGTCTATCTAAGGTTAGGGGGAAAAGGACTAAAACACCCCTAGCCTTAATCTTAGTTCTTTAATGCCTCCAAGGGCAAACTCGTCATTTACCACCCTTTTCCAGCTAATATTAAAATAACACTATAAATTCCCAATTAATCATGACATACCCAATTGACCACCAAATAACTACCTGTTACCTAATAAATCATGAATGCTCACTAAGTTCCCAAAATACCCCTAGGCTTACCCCGAACCAGGTATTTAACCCCGTTGTGACTATTCTGCTAACTCGCTCACTAGGATCGCCTCAGACCACACATCTCAAATTATCTCCATAATTATGTGGTCTCACTCATAAAACATACATATTATAAATATACCCTCAACGGGTCAAAAATTACAAATATGCCTCATTTACAAAAAACGAGCCCACATGCATATTTAATACACATAAACATGCATAAATATTGACATTACCATATAAATCAATTATATCGCATAATTACACATATGTTCCATTAATTCCACAAAAAAATATGATTATGCCCTCCTGGCACAGTAATAAAGACACTTAGCCTTAATAATGAATTTGGAAGTCTAATTTTGTGAGTCATTGAATGTTTTTTGTTATGTCTAATATTGTAAGACATTAAAAGGGATGGGAGACGTTATATGTGGAGACATCTCATGTCTCCTGTTGGGAGACGTTAAAGACCTAACACGTCTTCCATAGAGAGACATGAGATGTGTATTAATTTAAGAAAAACAAAAATAGGTAGTCACCCATATTAATCTCTCTCCCATGTTCTATATCTCTCATTATTATTATTATTATTATTATTATTATTATTATTAGGGTTTTTTGCAGCGAAAATACCCAATGTTTTCACGTTGTTCCACTTTTACACCCAATCTTTATTTTTTGCGGTGAATATACCCAAACCCACGTGAACTGTGTCTCCGTCACTACTCAACCCCTAACAGTGTTAAAAATGCTTATGTGTCCAATTGCGTGTACACACCCAAACACATCATTTAGCCCAGATAAGTTTTTAATTACTGATTGCCAAAAAAAAGTTTTAAATCCTTAAAAAACCATATGCACGAGAGATCTCCATTGTTGACATTAACCCAGAAATTTCTGTAAACCATCAAAGACAACGAAGAAGAAGAAGAAGAAGAAGAGAGAAGAGATGAAAGGGGAAGACCCAAGTGTGTCTTGGGGCGAATCAATAAACCGAGGTGGAGCCAAAATGAGGTCGTCGAGATCTAGGGCACGAGGTGTATTTCAAACTTTTCGTAAGCATTGTGATTGTGGGGTAGAAACGGTGGATAGGACATCATGGACCGATGATAATCCAGGGAGGCAGTTCAAATCTTGCTACAGGATGAAAGTGAGCCAGTTTAAATTTTTTGTCTTATTTTTCCTTTATATATTATTAGCATGGAAATAAATTAATTCAAGAAAACTATTTGTGAACAGTGGAATGGCGGTTGTAACTATTTCCAATGGATTGATCCCCCTATGTGTGAAAGGTCAAAGATGGTGAAACCTGGTTTGCTAAGAAGAGTACATGATTTTGATGGTGATATGGGCAGATATTGTGAATATGAAAATAGATATGAGCCTTGCTTTGAACCTAGTGTGGAGCCTTTTCAATGTCAAAATTATGGCTATATGAATGGAAGTTTGGATGGAAGAGTTCATGCAAGTTCCTGGTTGGTAAAGGGAAATGTGAGGAAGATGATTTTATTCAGTTTGAGGTAATCTATGCACATCCGCATACTCCCGTACTTCTTCTTCACAAACAGAACCGGTGCTCCCCATGGCGAATGGCTCGGTCTAATGAAACCCAAGTCTAGGAGTTCTTGTAGCTGTGTCTTTAACTCCTTGAGTTCTGTAGGTGCCATCCGATATGGTGCCTTAGAGATAGGCTTGGTGCCCAGTACTAGTTCGATTGTGAATTCAATTTCCCAAGTTGGCGGCAACCCTGGTAATTCGTCAGGAAATACTTCTGGAAATTCCTTTACGATATGAACGTCTCCAAATTTTAGCGGTGTTTCTTTTACCACATCCATGACGCTAGCTAGAAATTCTTGACATCCTTTTCTATCATCCTCTGAGCTTTAAGTGACGAAATAAGCAGTGTGCGTAGACCTGAAACCTTTCCCATAAAGCATAGTTTCTGACCGTCAGGAGTTTCAAACATCACTTGCTTACGTTTGCAGTCGATGGTTGTGCCATGCCTTGCTAGCCAATCCATTCCAAGTATCACGTCGAAGTCTTTAATCTCCAGTTCTATCAGGTCTCCATCTAGTTCTATGTCCTCTATCTTGATCGGTATGCCTCGCACTATCCGTGATGATAGGACTACACAGCCCGAAGGCAACTCGATTACAAACCTAGTTCTACATTTTTCACAAGGTTTGCCTAATTTCTCTATCATTCCTATCGAGATATGCGAATGAGTGGCTCCCGAATCAAATAATACGTAACATATATGATGGAGGATAGAAACCTGACTTGTAACTACTTTATTGCTAGCATCAGATTCTCCTTGGGTTAAGGCAAATACCCTGGCAGGAACCATCTTGTCATCTCTTTTTCCCTCTGGCTTGAGCTGGGGACACTCTTTCTTTCGGTGACCTTCCTGACCACAGTTGTAGCATCCCTTAGTGTTTGCACATCACTCACCTAGATGTTTCTTTTGGCATTTAACACATTGCGGGTATTCTACATAACCCGACCTATTGCCTCCATTGTTTGTCCGTGCCCTTTTATCATTGTCGGACTGCTTGTTGTCAGGATGCCTTCTTTTCTGACCATTACTATTGTTGGATTGCTGGTTGTTGTTGTTGTTGTTCTGACCATTCGGAGGTTGATTTGACTGTTTAGGCTCAGGCTTATTGGCCTCCTCTTTACTAACATTTGCCTGAAGCCTTTCCACTTCTATTTCCATTTCTATAACATCGGCATAAGTAGTATTTCCTGGGTTTGCTAGCTTAACCCCTAGCTCAATCTTTCGTCTAAGTCCTCTAAGAACTTGGTCACCCTTAGAAAATCAGTTGGAACCATCTCTTGTGTAAACTTAGCTAATCGGTCGAACTGCCGAGCATACTCTGCTACCGTTAAGTTGCCCTGCTATAGACTAGTGAAATCCTCGACCCTTGAAGCGATGACAGCTGAGTTGTAGTACTTTTTGTGGAACAGCTCCACAAATTTGGTCCAAGTCATGGTGGCGACATCGTGAGTTTGCTGCTAGGTCCCACCATATTCTAGCATCCTTCTTGAGCAGAGACGAAATGCAGGATATGCGGTACGCGTTGTCGAGATTCATGTGTACAAGGATTGGCTCTACATTTCTGAGCCTTCTTCCACCTCGAAGGGGTCGGTTGTCCCTTCAAAGTTTGGAGCGTGTTGCTTTCAATACTGCTCATAGATAGGCTCCACATGTTGAGCTGGGTATGGATCATAGTTCTCCATTGACCATCCCCCATCAAGACCTACTTGATAGGGTGCTTGAGCCATATGTTGAGGCTGTGGTTGCGACTGAGGCTGAGTTTGAGGTTGAGCCTGTTGTCGCTGCTGTTGCAGTAATTCCTCAACTTACTGCCAAAGCTTGGCAATTTCTGCAGTGTTGTCGACCGGCGGCGGCAACGCACCTTCATTAACAGCAGGATTAATTGCACACCTTCCCCTTCTTTGAACTGGAGGGGCTTCATTCGTCTCAGGAACGACGTTGGAGGCATTGCCATTGTTGCGAGCAAATCTTCTGAGCGACATCTTCAGCAGAGTTCTAATTGTTGAGAGAAACATGTTAGAAATTACCTTAATAGGCTCTAAAACAAAAACTTAATCTAAGCAAACATAACTCAGATCTATTAATTATGAATTCTTATGAAAAAAAATTATATAAGCCTTCTTTATAATTAGGGTGTGTTCCTAAACTTAGAAAAATAATCCATCTTTATTATTTTCTAAATGTGTTTCTAATTATCATATATGACTTAATTCTCAGGCTCAAAACTCATCGTTGTTCCAAAGTTAACCATACTGAGGGAGGGCTGGGATCAGTAAAATCGTTCCCACTACTATGGCCCCCTAACTCTAAATATAGAACCCTGGTTCATTGATTTGTATCCACCCTCACCGAACTTAGTCATTATTTATTAAATTTATTATTTATTATGATTGAAAAATAAAATCAAACTCATACATGTCATCAAAATAACAATGATATTAATTTGGAAAAACAGTTTTCACTAAGTACAATCGTAAAGGCAAAATAATAAATAAAATAAATAGAGAAACTAATCTATTCGAAAAATCAGGATCTTCTACATCAAATCCTTCATCTAACATATCGTCATCTATTTCTTCATAGTCATCATTTTCGTGAGCCTAAAAAATTCCTCTTGGAAGATTCGTAAAAATTCTATTCTTTTGTTCTTGTGTGAATTGGAATTCCATCTTAGAGGTAAACCTATTTATGAGAAAATAATATCTCATAGCCGGTGGTATTTCATCTTCAACATCTATTGTCTCCCATATTTCTTCCAAAGCAGCAATTATAAAAGGAAAATCTCTAAAAAGCCTAATTACTAAAATATATTGCTCCGTAGCTTTCATCATTATTTGCTTAGTTGTTTGGAGATGAACTATTTGATTATGGAATAAAAGAAATCTTCGAGTGATTCTTTCCAATATTCCTACTGTATTTCTTGGTTCTCTAATCCTTTTTAAGGCCTTAATGGCTCAGATATCGTTATATGATAAAGCTCCATCCATATCTTTAACTGAAAACATAAGAGTAAAATGTTAGCTAAAACACATAAACATAATAACTAAAACATAAATACTTACATTGGCAGTTAGATTCGGAGCTTGAGCGTGTGTATCAAGGAGAATTTCATGTAAATGGACAGTCGCTCTGATACCAACTGTAATGACCCCACTATTTCTAAGACTTAGATCATTAAACCTACTAGACATAACTACTACTTTGAAGAGAACATACATGAGAAAAGATTCATAACTTTATTGAAAACTTTAAAATAATATTTGTAATACATAAATGAGCTCATTGTTTTAAAATAAAACATAACTTTAAATGAAATTGTTTATAAAGCTAAATGCGGAAAATACATAAAAACGTAATTTAATGAGACTAAAGAAAATAACGTCGTCCTCAAATCGACATGCAGCCCATCAACTCCATTCACCTCAACACACATGCCAAGCTTCCAAGAATCCTTCCACCTTTGTATCTATTTTCCTGCATCACACTAAAAAGAAAAAGGAATGAGTTGCTTCCAAGTAAAATTGTCTTTGTTGGAGGGTGTATTGGATTCAGACCAGTGTCAGGCCACTTATCTGCGCTAGGCATTGGTTCAATTTGTGTCACATAAGTTGCTTCATATGCTTGCCTCTTGTAGTAGTCATCTATGAATCCCACTGGATCTAGGTTTGAAAACCATATAGCAGCTAAAGCATTCCCACACGGTATGCCAGACAATTGGAATAGCCTACATGTGCATGTTTATGTTTCCAAGTTCACAACAAATGACTGAGCATTGATGCTTTGCAATAAATTTACCTAGAACTTACCACCTCCAGCAAGCATAGGGAAACAATGCTTAGCAACATTCTTGTTTTTCTCAATGATGTCCATAATTCTTTTGGAAACAGGATGCACCCACTTAGAGACACTCATTCTTCTATTGCAGAACAAACTCATCACCATATACCTAATATTTTCTACCTGAGTGATAATAGATTTGTCTCTGGCATCAAGAATGGCATTGTTGAAACTTTCACAGAGGTTGTTAATAAGAATGTCACATTTCACATGCTCCCTGAAATGAGACTTGGTACATTCTTCTGGGTTTTTTTTCATCAACCATTCATATGCCTTGACATTCTCTTGCTTAATTTCATTCATCCTATTTTTCCATTCCACTTTAGTTGTTGCCCTTGCAGTGGCCCACAACATTTGCTTAAGTAAGAGTCTAGGGAATTGCTTCTTGAAACTGGCATGCATATGTCTCTCACATAATCTCACTTTCGAACCTTTAAATACAATACTTAATGCCTTTTCTAAGCCCTTTTGCCTATCTGAAAGCATTGTTATTCTCTCTAGTTCATCAATCTTCAAATCCTCCTTCAATAAATTTAAAAACCATGTCCAGCTGCATGTGTACTCCTTCTGTAATGACCCAGCTATTTCTAAGACTTAGATCATTAAACCTACTAGACATAACTACTACTTTGAAGAGAACATACATGAGAAAAGAATCATAACTTTATTGAAAACTTTAAAATAATATTTGTAATACATAAATGAGCTCATTTTTTTTTTAAATAAAACATAACTTTAAATGAAATTGTTTATAAAGCTAAATGCGGAAAATACATAAAAACATAATTTAAAGAGACTAAAGAAGATAACATCGTCCTCGAATCGACACGCAGCCCATCCACTCCATTCACCTCAACACACATGCCAAGCTTCCAAAAAATCCTTCCGCCTTTGTATCTATTTTCCTGCATCACACTAAAAAGAAAAAGGAATGAGCCTAATGCCCAGCAAGGAAAATCTACCAACATATATATAACATCAGACGTAAACATAAGATCATAACAAAACATACACTATAAAACATATATCTCAACTATAACCCATGTACATGGTAAATATTGGGGTTTGCTAGCTAAGCAACTATAAGCCTCAAAATACAATGAGGTTTGCTAACTAAACAACTATAAGCCCCAAGAACATAAAAGTGTCGGAGTTTTCTATTTAAGCAACTATAAGCCCCAAAACGTATATATCATAACACATAATAACATATCATAACATAACATATTATAGCATAATCATAACATATAAGCATATAATAACTATCCTATCTTCCTTACCAAAACTGAGATTTTTTAGAACAAATGTGGGACTTGGAACACTCCTAAAACCAGCAATAAAAATGATGAGTATTTCTAAAGGGTAAAGAATAATTGTGGAAACTAAACCTTCAAAACAAAACTTACCAAGGAAGATCTTTAAGTTTCAAGAACCTAATCAAAAACCAATATCAAAAGTTAGGATCTGAATCAAAGGAACTAAAGAAAAACTAAAGTAGTTTAAAGAACTGGACTTAAAGAATAAGGGTACCTTAGTTGACCTTAAGGATTGGTCTATCTTCAATACCGAAATACACTAAACCTCACTTCCCAAGTATTTTATAAAGCTTAAGAATGGCAAAGCTTTTTCCCAACCCAAGTGTTTATCACTCTATGGAATCACTAGCAACTTGGAGTCTCTAATCACGGCTTGAAGAGTGAGTGGAAGGGCTGGGTGCTAAGTCCTATTTATAGAGTTCTAGGAACAAAAATCTTCTGTTTGGCTTGAATAAAATAATGAATAATAATTGAAAATATTTGAATATTCATCAATCAGAGGCTGAAGACTCAGTCAAAACTATCCAGGGGCAGGTCTAAGGAGGCAAAGCTTATTTTAAAAATTAAAAACAAAAATAAAAAAATATCTACTAATGGCGATATATCGGCTCTGCCCTAATCTCGAGCCTCCGTTTGTACGATCGTGCAACGTCAACGTGTTTTCCGTATTCTTCGTCAGGCGATATATCGGCTCCCAGCTACGATATATCAACATACGTGAATATTTTAAACACGTAATTGCACTTTTTCAGCATAATTAAGGCTGGATAACTGCTTTGATTGAGTCAAACTACGACCTTAACAGTTTCTGGTGAAGATTAAAGCTTATATTTCCTTATTTTATTATTAAAATACTAATTCCTTAATAATCATGCTTATGACAAGTGTCATATTCTTATTGGCTCCATCTAAACCTTAGGTTATTATAAGAAATATATTTAGGACCAGCATTATTAATCAAACCTTATGTTATAATTAATATTCTTAAACTATAGGTTATACTTATAAAATCCATAACTATTGCTAGGAGTTTCCAACTAAGTCCCAGTTTGAACCAAAATCCACGAAATCTAAAATACTACAACTACTACTAACTAGCTAACTAAGTAAACATTATGAGACTCTACACCTTCTCCACTACAGTATAAGCCACTTGAAACATGGAATTTGCTGCATCAATGCCAATTGCAACTAATAACATTCCTTTGCAATATCCTTTTAAAAAACAACCATCTAAGCAGATAAGGGGCCTACAACCATTAAGGAATCCATCTTTACAAGCTTTAAGACATATATGCACCATTTCAAATAACCTCTTTCCATCCTGCATTCTGGTTTCCAATATTGATGTCTCCTAGGATTTGTCTCTAACAGTTGATTGCAATAATCTTCCAATATGGCATATTGTTCCCTTACAGTCCCCTCTAACATCACTTTTGCATAATTCTTTGCTCTGTTGAAAGTTGACCTTCTTATTCTTGAAAACTGAGTACATGTTGTTAGCTGCATGAAACCTGTGTAAGTTAAGTTTGGGTTTATTCTGAACTATTCAAGGTAATGCTTTGCAAGCCAAGTGGAGGTTGCATGCTTGTTGTTGAAAACCAATCCACACGTGTGCTTATCCACCAATGTATTTACCCTAAAGGAGCGCTTGTCTGACAGTTGGACACGTGCATAAATGACCCAATTGTAGCCTGCACTCTTGCATTTTTCCCTTACCCTCCTTTTGTCATTGGCCAGCCAAACATACTCCCTGTTAATCTTAATAAAATGCTCCTTCAATGCAGTCCTAAATTGGTCCACGGTAGCAAAAAGCATGCCTAATTTAAATTTGAAGTTATCCATGTTTGTTGCATGATTGAATTGGTTGTTGGACCTTTTCCTCCTCTTGGCATTACCATCCTCATCTGAACTATACAAACTTTGCATGTCTTCATCACTAACATAAGCACCTTGATCATCATTTGGATCAGCTTTGCTTCAACCTTCTGTAACTGAATGCCACCATGTTGCAGGATTAACATTAGCAATCATCTCTTCAGCCTCACCCTCATTCTGCATGTACTCCTCCTCCTCCATAACAAATTCAGACTTTTCATTACCTTCACCTTCATTTTGCCCATTCTCATTAACAGCAGCTTCATCATGCTGACTCTCTAGACCCCCTTCACCAACATCACCTTCACTCTGAATATTCTCACCAACATCAGCTTCATCATGCTGAATCTCTAGAGCATGCTCATCAACATCATTATACTCATCAAAATCATGGTCAAAATGCTCACCAAACAATTTTTCATCATTAAATTGGGCCTCCTCAACAGTTTGTGACACTTTATTCAGCCCCTCATATTCGACCTCTTCTCCAACTTGGGCCTCTTCTGCAACATAATTGGGTTTTGGATTGACAACCACATCGAAAAATACATCTGCATCATCGTGCAAGTCTTTAATGACACAACTAGATTGTGTCCATTCCTCTGGCATATTGACAACAAAAAAAGGGTCCTCATCTTCCGAGTTCACAAAGTCAATGTCTACAACTTCAGGACCATCCTCATATCTAATTTCATTGTGATCAAACCAAGGATCTTCATCATCTGATAATGGGTTGGCCACTAAATCTACTGGTGTAAGGCCCTAAACTCCAGGGACTGTTATGGTGTGCCTTTTAAAGAGTGCTAAACTCGTTAATTGAGTCATTTGTCCATAATCGTGTAACTAAGTTTGATTAGCAACTTAGGGTTAAAAATTTTGTTTAAGGTGCAACATTTCACTAGAACGTTTACTGTATACATTGGGATCCCAAAAATACAATTTAAAGTTTAATTACAAGAAAATATTTACATCCAGCCGATCTAAGCGGCAAAACAGGGTTTAACCCTAGTTCCTTTTTCAACCCTCGGCTGTGGCGGTCGTGCAGCTACATATGTACACATCGTCACCTAAGCTCTCCAACTCAGGGATGGTTCAACGTTCTTTTTCCTTTACTTGCACCACATAGCACCCATGAGCCGAAGCCCAACAAGAAAACTCAATATGCTCATGAACAGTAATAACATGTCATCAAATCATAAAGTGCAAGCCTAGAAATAGTAGCCTTAATCACGCATGCAAATAAGTTCAAATAATGATGATTGTGGGCCCTGCCCTCCTGTATGGATGACTATCCAGTCAAACCTAAACAGATGAGTGATTAACACTAGAGGTTCCGATAACCATGTTGGGTCTTGTAGCCCTAATCAAATTAGTGACAGAGGAGTAAGTCACTAACTTGAGATCTACACCCTTAGATGAGTGACTAATAAACAAGTCACTAACATGGGATCTGCACCCTTAGATGAGTGACTAATAAACAAGTCACTAGTGTGGGTTTCGTACCTTAGCCATGTGACGATACGGTCACCTGGGCCTTCTGGCCCTGGCTTTGAGTAACTAGTCATAGACTAGACAAGCGCTTATATTTTTCATCGAACTTGAGGTCAGTCCGGCATTAATGCTCATGTTGAGTCATTAAATGCAGATGTCGATTAGATCTAATCTTTTTTTTTTTCGGCTTTGTGTTCATGACGCTTATGCCGCTCCTGACTCTTAGGTCAGTAACATACGACCAGTGCTCAAAACTACTGTCAAACTTGACTAATAAGTCACAACTTTACAGCTAGTTCTGACACCATTGCCGATTCTGACTAGTAAGTTAGTGCCATTCACAAGTAAGCAATGCTACCAGGCATATATCATATGTCAAATATCTGAATGTAGGGCATTCAGCATGCTTACTTAACAATTGCTAGCATAATTAGGATCATGCACAAACACAGAGACTCAAGCTCTGATCAATTTCATATTCAAAATTCATGGCATGCCCTAACCACATGTTTCTCATGCATCACATACAAGGTGCAGTTTTCTTACCTTTGATTCGAGCGATAACTAACAAATGAACGACCCTTGAGAAGGATCGATTCTTTAATCCCTTAGCGGTCACCTAGTCATAACCAAATACAATATCCAATTAATGAAATCAACAATAAAGGGGTCTTGACCTAAACCTCACTCCCAAGACCCTGAATTGTACCCAAACAGTGAGTAGATTCGATCCCGAGCCTTAGGAATTGAAACCCCAAGCCAAAAACCCTTAAAAATGCCCAAAACAGGATTCTGAAGAAATAGGGTACAAACGGAATGGAGAGTGTGCACAGACTATGGAAAGCTGAATAATGTTACTAGAAAAGACTATTTTCCATTACCCTTTATTGATCAAATGCTTGAACGTTTAGCTGGCCATGCATATTATTATTTTCTTGATGGATATTCGAGATATAACCAAATCCCCATTGCCCCAGAAGATCAATAATAGACTACATTTACATGCCCTTTCGAAACTTTTGCCTATCGTCGCATGCCTTTTGGATTATGCAATGCAACTGCGACTTTTCAAAGGTGTATGATTTCAATTTTTTCTGACATGGTTGAAAGATTTCTTGAAGTGTTCATGGATGACTTTTCTGTATTTCGTTCTTCTTTTGATGAATGTTTGCACCATCTTTCACTTGTTTAATTCGTTGCAAAGAGAAAAACATTGTGCTTAATTGGGAAAAATGTCATTTTATGGTTAAAAAATGACTTGTTTTAGGTCATGTAATCTCATCTGAGGGAATAGAAGTTGATAAAGCTAAAGTTGATCTTATTTCAAAACTTCCCCCACCTAAAACTATGAAAGAAATTAGATCATTCCTAGGCCATGCCGGTTACTATAGACGATTTATAAAAGACTTTAACAAAATTTCTCGGCCTTTATGTCATTTACTTAGAAAAGAAAATGCTTTTGTCTTTAATAATGATTGTCGTGTTACCTTTGATAAATTAAAAAATTTGTTGACTAATGCACCCATTATTCAACCTCCTGATTGGAAAATACCTTTTGAAATAATGTGTGATGCTTCTGATTATGCTATAGGTGTTGTCTTAGGAAAAATACCTGAAAAAATACCTCATGTAATTTACTATGCTAGCAAAACTTTTAATGACGCTCAATTAAATTATTCCACAACCGAGAAATAATTGATTGTTGTTGTTTTTGCATTGGAGAAATTTAGATCTTATTTGTTAGGGTATAAAATTATTGTCTATTCTGATCATGCTGCATTAAAATATCTCTTGTCGAAAAAAGATGCTAAGTCTCGTTTGATTCGTTGGATCCTACTTTTACAAGAATTTGACTTAGAAATACGTGATAAAAAGGGATCTGAAAATGTTGTTGCTGATCATTTATCTAGACTTGTTGTTGAAACTATACATGACTCCACTCCTATCACTGAAACTCTTCCTGATGAACAATTGATGCATGTTTCTTCTTTGCCTTGGTATGCTGATATTGTTAAATATTTGGTCACTAATGAAATACCATCTCATTGGTCTAAGCATGACAACTCTAAATTTTATTCTAAGGTGAAAATTTGTATTTAGGATGATCCTTACTTATTTAGATATTGCCCTGATCAAATAATTAGAAGATGTGTAACGACCCGAATTTGCTAATAGGGCTTAGGGCCTTGATTAGTGTGCCTGGAGGGCAATAAATGAATTATTATGTTAATATATGAATTAATGTGAATATATGATAATGATGCATGTTTAGTTGAGTTAAATGTGCATGTGGGCCCCGTTTGGATATTAGGGGCATAAATGTGATAGATGTGATAAATTTGATAAATGTTATATATATGTGATATGTCTGAGCAGCACGATCCGAGACAGTCCTGGGGAGCGGTTTGCCAGAAAGTCACAAAGGGGTTGAGAATCCGACTCGGGGTGAGTCGAGGGGTGATTTGGGTATTGGATATATTATGGGGTTATGGAAATAAATATTTGGAGATTTATTTGAGGTTAGAATGTCTAGGATGGAATATTTGGGAAATTTACCATTTTTCCCTCGGGGACGTTTTGGTACCCCGAGCCTTGAGGTAACCCTATAGACTTAAGTTAAGTAAAACAAAAAGGGGGAATTATTTAGAAACTTTGGGAAACCGACATATACCTTTCTTTTCAGTTAAGGATAGCTTCTCATCACTCTCTCTCTCTCTATTTTTCTCTAAGGCATATCAAAGGGAAATTCTGGTGGAAATAGCCAAGGATTGAGGATTTTGAGCTGTTAGAATTAAGGAGTTAAAGCTGGGCACTTGGGGAAACCAGTTCAGAAGCATAGCACAGCAAAGGTAAGCTCTAATTATGGGGATTATGCTTGGATTTCAGTTGTGTTTTTGGGTTATGCATGTGGGTAGAACTTGATCTGTTTTTGGGTATTTTAGTTGAGTTTCGGAGCAGGTTTTAATGGGGTTTTGATGTTGATATTGAGTTGGAATGTTTGTGTTAATTATCTCAGATTATTAGATAAGTTTTGGGTGAATTGGTTTGAGGAAAATGTAGAAAGTTAATGAAGAATTCTGGGTTGGAGGTGAGGGTCGCGGCCCTGGGATGGGCATGCCACGGCCCGTGCGCGCGCGTGGCCATGGGAGGCCGAGAAGTTCATGCGCGTCGCGGCCCGTTTGGGTGTCAGTGAGGTGCTAGCCTCTGTTTTGAGGCTAGCCGCGGCGCTTGTGGGCAGGGCCACGACTCTTAGAGCTAGTTTGTGTTTTTAAGGGTGTTTATACTTGGGAACTCAATGGTTAAGGCTCGGGATGGATTTTATCACCCGGATTGATAGAATTCAAGGTCCCGGAGGTTAGAGTTAAGGCTCGAAGTTATTTAATGGATTAGAACTTGATGGATGGATATTGTTAATGTGTTCTGACTAGGGTTTCGGCGAGGCTCCAGTTAAAGGACTGTGCTCGGGACATCGGTGCTCAGAAAGCTCGGGACTCAGGTAAGAAAACCCTTGTTCCCATAGAGCTTGTATGCGGGGCTGTGCCCAATGTGTTTGAACTGCAGGGCATAGCCCTTTGATTGAATTTGCTAGAATTATGTACTTGCTTATTATGTTATGAATGTTATTATGTGAATGATCGGCAAGAGCTGGGAACGGTGTAGGCCGAGGTCGACAGGGGCCGGGAACGGCGTTAGGTACGTTGAGTGCAAGGCCAAGTATGGCAAGGGGCCAGGAGCAGCACTGAGCACGTGGAGTGCGAGTTTCCAGGGCGAGTCCCTAAAAGGATACCTGGGATATCCTCACGGTGTGGATCGCGAGCCCAGGGCTTGGTAAACACCTGGGACGGCTAGGCCGTATTTGTTTAGCTCATTGACGGCCTGTTTATATGCTTGATATATGTGTTGCATATGTTATCTGTTTGTTGGTTTTCTTGCTAGGCTTCGGCTCACAGATGCTCTGTGGTGCAGGTAAGGGTAAGGAGAAAGCCAACCGACCATGAGTGTAGCAGGCATGAGGCGGTGTGTACTTGTTGGGCCAGCCTGGCTACCACAGCCAGAGGATTTTGGGAGATGATTGTAAATAAACTTAGATTTTGTCGTTTAGTTGACTTGGTTCAATTTATATGATGTAAGAGTTTCTAAACTGTATTTTGGGATCCCATGTGTCAAACTTTTATGATTTTCAATGAAATGGAATTATTTCTAAAGTTTTTTCTCTGTTTATGGCTTAATTACACTATTTGTCCTAAACCTCGATTAGTGAGTTGAATGCACATTTTTAAACTCACTTAGTAACGGCTCTAAGGAAGTAGGGTGTTACAAGATACATTCTAAATTGTGACCAATCTAAAATCATATCTTTTTGTCACGATCTTGCATGTGGAGGACATTTTAGTGGTAAGAAAACAGCTGCTAAAGTTTTACAATGTGGTTTTTATTGGCCTATTATCTTTCATGATACATATGTTTATTGTAAAGCTTGTGAACGTTGCCAAAAGTTAGGAAGTTTAACTAAAAGAAACATGATGTCTTTAAATCCTATTCTTATTATTGACATATTTGATGTTTGGGGCATTGATTTTATGGGACCATTTCCTAACTCCTTTGGTAATTTTTATATTCTTGTTGGAGTTGATTATGTGTCTAAATGGGTCGAGGCTATTGCATGTCACACTAATGACCACAAAGTTGTGCTTCGGTTTTTGAAAGAAACTATATTTTCCCGTTTTGGTTCACCACGCGCTATCATTAGTGATAACGGTACACACTTTTATAATAAGCCATTTGAACATTTGATGAAACAATATGGCATTACACATAAAGTCTCAACACCATATCGCCCACAAACTAGTGGTCAAGTTGAAGTGTCTAATAGGGAAGTTAAGCACATTTTAGAGAAAATTGTGAATCCAACTAGGAAAGATTGGTCCTTAAGACTCACTGATGCATTATGGGCGTATTGTACCGCGTACAAAATGCCCATTGGCATGTCACCCTACAGACTTGTGTATGGGAAGGCATGCCACTTACCTGTTGAGTTAGAACATAGAGTCTTTTGGGCAATTAAGCAGTTAAACTTTTCTTTGGACAAGGCAGGTGAGAAAAGAAAACTTCAATTGAATGAGCTAGAAAAAATTAGGAATGATGCATATGACTATTCAAAAAAATATAAGGATCGTATGAAATTTTACCATGACAAAAATATATTGAGAAAATATTTTTCTCCAGGTCAGAAAGTCATTTTATACAACTCTTGTTTGCATTTATTCCCGGGAAAGTTACGCTCTAGGTGGTCTGGTCCGTACATTGTTCGTATTTTTTTTCCACTTGGAGCTATTGAAATTGAAAATCCTAAAAATTGTGATATATTTAAAGTTAATGGACAAAATTTAAAACCATTTTTAGAATTAAAAATCGATGAAGTGGATGAGATCCTCCTTGAGGACCCTGTTTACCAAGCTCTTTGATTCCTATTGATCTTGATAACTTGTGTTTTATTTTTTATGTTTGTTTTATGTGTGATTTAATTTTTGTTTGAGGTATCTTTTACTCTCTTGGCGATGCACCATATCAAGGTATGACTATTCTAAATTCTAGCCTCTTTTACTTTTCAAATTATGATTGTGTTTTAACACATTGAGGACAATGTTTAAATTAAGTTTGGGGGTATCAAGTTTATATGGTTATTATCATTAAGGAGAGTATGTTTTATTGTGTTCATGTTTTGTGTTAATTTTTTTATTGTGTTTTGTGTAGTTTGTTTGAAAAAAAAACTTTATTAATTTTTGTGTTGTTTTGTAAAATATATATATTGTTGTCTTGTTAAAAAAAAAATCAAAAAAAAAAAAAAATTGGTGATATTTTTCATTTTTAATGATAAAAATCTTGATTGAGTTTGAATTTAATTCTCTTAAAAATATAAATAATTTTTAAGCTTTGTCTTTAGTTATTGGGTCAATTTTGCTTATAACAAAAATTACATTTTTCATAACAAGAACACTTTTTCCTATAAGTTTAAGAGAAAAATAATTTTAATGAAAACCTCTTTTTAAAAGAGAAATTGACAATTTAATTAATTATATAAGCTTAAATTTTATTCATAATAATTTTTTAGATTTATTTTCATTGTGCAATTTTTGAGAAAATCCTTTTTATATCACCAATAAATTAAAAAAAAAATGTGTGTTTTAATTTTCTTTTGCTTGAGGACTAGCAAAACTTTAAGCTGGAGGTGTGATAACTCTACAAAATAGAGTTATTTTACCACATTTTTTATGCTAATTGTTGCTTAGTCTTTGAGTTTTTTAAGTAATTTATTAAGTTCTCAAGTAATTTTGCATTTATTAGTCTTATTGTAATTTTCTAGATTTTTATATGTTTTTATAGATATTTTATTTTTTTATGTTGTAATTTAATTACTTGAAATTAGTATTATTAGATTAAATGCTAAAAATATGATTTTATTGAAATTAAATGTTATGTAAAGTAAATTTTAATTAATATTTTCATGGAAGTTATATGGTATATTTTATTAGAGAAAATAATTAATTTTAATTTATTTTATGATTATTTTGTAGGAAAAAATATTGCATTTTGGTACTTTGAAAATAAGATAAAAGAAAAGAATTAAAGTTGAAAAAAAAAGTGGGAAAATGACATTTTTGAAACCCCTTTAGCTGGCCCCCAAAGCAGCCCCGCCACGGCCCAACCAAAGCCCACCCGAAGCTGCCCAAGCTTCCTGCCCTGCACCGTGGGCCTGCCCCTTCAGTTCAGCCCAACACCTGCCCAGCCAGCACTAGGCCCGAGCCTCCCTCCTCCCAGCCTCCATCCCCCGTGGGCCTGCCTGCCCAGCTGCCACCTTCAGCCCACCTGCCTCCTTCACGCCTGGGCTTCTTCCTCCAACCGAGCCCAGCCCGTCCTCCAACCGCTTGAAGCCACCAGCCCACTTGAAACTCCTCCTAAGACATCTGCCAGCCCCTTTTTGAGCCCAACAAATGTCTCCCTTGTCCCTTTGTCCCCTATGTCCAAAAGTGCCACCTTTTTACCCAATTTTTTCACATATTTCACCACAACATCATCATTATACCCTATAATTTACCTCTACATTCCATATTTACTTTATTTAATTAATTTAAGTTGATTGTTTTAATGCTCTCATTTTGGCTATAAATATGGAATTTCAAGACTATTTTAAGGTGCTTAATTTTTTGTTACCTTCTTCTTTATACCATCCTCTCTTCCATTTTTGTGTTTTTCAAGAGCATTTTCAAGTATGTTTTTTATTTATATTGTAATTTCCATTCTAGTTATGTGCTTCTAATCTTTTTCATAAGATTATTAAGATCATGATGAAGTAACTTGTAACTATATAATATTTATGTTGTATATTGATTTCCCTTGTAATGAAACAAATTTTATGGATTTTTCTTCTTCATATATGTCTTTCATCTTTAATATCTCATATTTTGGATTGTTAGATAATATTGCACTTTGTTCTTCATTTTTGCAAAATATAATATTCTTTGTGTAAGATGTGTCATTAAATTGTACACATCCAATGCTTAGAACAAAAATATTATGTTTTGCCTTATAAATAATGTTATTTGATTTTTTGTTATTTCATTAGGTTGATTCACATTAAATACTTTGAAATTATACTTTTTTGAAAAGTGAAGAAAAATCCTATCTTTTTAGAACTAACTTGTGCTTAAAATTATAAATATATTTGGAAAATGATAGTTTGACTTATTTTAACTATCACTAAAACTTGGGAATCAATATACTAATAATTATTATTAAACTTACATTTTGTGGATTCTAGTATCTCAATAATCTTTCCTTTTAACACTTATTTTCAAAATTATTATTGGTTTATTTGTATTCTCTTAAATAGCTTTATTTTAAATCTTTTATTTTATGTTCATGACATTAAATCTCATCAATTTTTGGAGCTAGGTTAGAATTTATTAATTTTGGTTTAAAATAGTTTTCTTTTTTTATTTTAGACAACTCCTTTGCGTTCGATCTCGTGCTTACATGAACACTACATTTCATATACGATTCGTGCGCTTGCGAGTTATAAATTTTTAAAACATACCCGTTTTGGGTCCACCAGTCACCTCCTCGCCATCTCCCTCAACAGCTTCATAAGCTTCACCGGTCTCTGAGGGTTCCTGTGAGAACCGAATCTTGAACCTTGCAAGAATTGGTTCCCACAGTTCAGGTTGCAGAAAGGAGAAGTTCTCGTCCTGGTTGAAAGCTCAACAATGGTAAAGCATCTCCTCCATCTAAGTTGATGATTCTGCAGCTTCCTCTTTGGCCTTGGCCTCGACCTCGTTCAGCTTCTTCTTGAGTCCTTCATTTTCGGCATGTAGCTAGTCCACGCGACGACTCACCTCCATGACCTAATCTTGGGAGGCAGAAAGAGCAGCCTTTGCAGACTGCTCATGTAACGCCCTGGATAGCCAAGACTGTTACACTGTGTGATTATAAAGGTGCAAGACTTGCTAATTAAGTCATATAGTTGAAAACGTGATCCTAAAGTCATAATTAGGCAAAGATTAAAAGGTTTTAGTCATAAATAGGTAAATTTTCATATAAAAAGATTTTTTAGTACATATGATCCCAAAACAGGGTTTAAAAGACACGTTTACAAAAATTCCAGAAGTCGTAAATAACTCAGGCCACTCTAATGGAAAAATGCACATTTTAGGTTTCCGTTCCTGTACAAACCCTTGACTGTGGCGGCCGAGCAGCTGACAATGTACACCTCGCCCCCGGAGCTCTCCAACTCATGGTTGATCCAACATATCCTTGCCTTTACCTGCACCACGTAGCACCCGTGAGCCGAGGCCCAGCAAGAAAACATAATGTCACAGCACAACCAATATCAATAGTCAAATACATCACAATCATGGCCAAATATTCAACAATTCATGAAATTCACCTATTCAATGATAACAAACGATAAATTAACAATTTGTCATCCAGATAATCAACATGTCATATTTATCAGGTTAACAACATAAATCACATTCATAATCAACAGTTTATCACAACCATCAAATGATTCTCAGGGTCGGCGCTCTTAGGTCGCACCCTCAATTTAACCCACTGTCTTCAGCTCACTTAGGTCGCCCCCAGTATTATACCCACTGACTCCGGCCAGCTTAACCAAGCTCAGTGATTAATAAGCTGTCCTCAGCTACTAGTGGCTGAGTCGCGCCCTGTGCGCAAATATTGATTCTAGCACTCTTAGGCCAATTATCACATGTCTTCGTGGCGTAATACCACCTCATGACATTATATACAAATAAAGGGAACTCTTAGTCCCAGTACAATCACATATCACAATCATACAGTAATGTATACAAATGTAGGGAACACTTAGTCCCAACTTAACCACCTATCCGGGTGCAGTTTTCTTACCTTAGATTCCAATAGCTTTGGTTAGCGAAATTGACCTTCAAGCACGATCTCGTCCGAGCCCTAGCGTACACCTAGTCACAGCCACAAATTAGGATCATCACCAAACTTCAATTCTAAAACCTAGCCTCAGGACCAATCCCGAGCCCTCGGGAAGCCCTAATTTCACCAAATGGGGTGGGGGAATCAAACCCCGAACCCCCGAGCAAAAACCCTAAGAAATAACTCAAAAACCCACCTATGGGAACAGGGTAGCGCTACAGCCCCCTAAGGAGGGCGCTACAGCGCTACAAACAGAGCAAAATTTCTCCCAGTACATGAAGTGTAGCGCTGTAGCGCCCTACTGCTAATGCTACAACGCTACAACCAGCACAACCCACTTTCTGGGTTTTTCCTTCAAACCTTCCCCGAGCCAAAGCTCTACCAAACCACTCCAAAACTTACCCAACCTCAAAATTGACCTTACAACCCACTATAACTCAACCAAGACAACCCATCAACATCAAAAGCTCAGCCAAAACATTATCAAACACAGAAATCACTCTTGAGCCCAAGAACTCAAGAACACCATAGAAACTAGAAACCTAGAACTTCAAAATTAGAATTGGTTACCTTAGCTGGGTGAATTTGACCCTAGGTTGTCTTAGATGATCTTCCAAACTTTAGCTCCTCAAATCCCTAAGTTCAAGCCCTTAGTTCCAATCAATAACCCAAAATCAAAATTTAACCTAACACACCCAGGAAAATTCAGTTAAAACCCTTAATCCTTACCTTAATTAGTTGTTAATTCCAGTTAGTTTCTCAACCACCTCCAAGAATCAAAGCCCCCAAGACCTTGCTTAGCCTTTTCCCTGAGTTTCCAGCTCCAACAGCCACAAGAAATGGTGGAGAGATGGCCAACCGAATGGAGGAGGAAAGAGGTCTCTGTTTTTCCTTTTCCTCTTCTTTCCTTATGTTTCTATAACCTTCTACAACTCCCACTAACTCCAAATAATCAGATATAACAAATATATCTCTTAATAGGCAAAAGTCTCGTTTACCCTCCCATTTAAATCAAGCCTTCTAAAACACTCTAAGGGCATTTTGGTCATTACTCCCAATTCCCGCTAATTCCTCGAGTGTCCCTAATAATTATCGCTTACCTCCCGACACCTAACTAGTCACCAATTATTTTCCTCAGTATCAAATAGTCTCCAACATTTATCCCAATTTCCCAAAAACACCCCCAGGCTCCCCCGAGTCGGGTATAAATCCCCACTATGACTTTTTCGCTAAATCGCTCACGAGGACCGCATTGAGTCTCAAACCGCAAATATAACCACATAATAATGTGGTCTCATAAATTTATCTCAAATAATCATGTTTATGCCCTCAACGGGCCAAAATTGCAATTGTACCCTTATAGCCTAATCAGGGCCTACATGCATACTAATACCTATAGTCATGCATCTCATATATTCATATAATCGTATAAGCATGCTTATCTCATAGTCATGCATCTAATCATATCCATATACTCATTCGATCATTCATGCCATACATTCATGTATTTTAATCATTCATTCACATTGATACCAATTATGCCCTCCTGGGACACTAATCAAGGCCCTTAAGCCTTATTAGCAATTTTGGGTTGTTACAGGTCACTCTCCTGGGAGGAAACCAGGGTGGCTTTGGCAGTCTGTTCGCCCTCTTGAACGACGCTCGGGGTGGCTCAGAGCTCCTCGTCCCTATCTTTAACCCGAGAAATTCCTTTGAGTTGAGATAGGACAGACTGCAAAAGTATAAGGCAAGTCAAGAATAGTTTAAAAAAATTAAGGAGAAAAGTTAGAAGAGTAAGAAGGACTCACGGTGAGGTTCATCCCCATAGAAGATTTGAGGACATCCTTAGGAGTATGCTCCTCCATAGCCCTCAAGTCTTTGGCGTTGGCTTTGTAGGCATGGCCAACCATATGGCTTGCCATCTCGTACACAATACCCCAAAACACCTCAGGGAACTTGGCCAGGTCGAGGGGCTTGGCTGGGATCTGGATGGTGGGATCCTCGCCTTGGATCACTTGAGGAATTGAGGGAGGTATATGCCGAGAAAGAGGAGGCAGAGCTTGGTGAACCGTAACAGTTGTTACCGGAGCTGGAGGAGGTTCTTTTGTGGCTGCTCCTGGGTAGAGCTGGAACTTTTGTTCTTAGTTGGAGAGTCGGTGGTAACCCAGTGTTGGGAGTTTGTTTCTTTGTCAGTTTTTCCCTCTTCACCACAGGACCAGCTCCGGACCCACCGGCCTTAAAAGCACCCCTCAAACCCGAGGCATCTGGCAGCTCCATCTCTTTGCCTGGAAAAAAACAAGCAGAAGGTTCAGATTTTAAAAAAAAAAAAAATTATTCAAAGTACTATAAAGACAAGAAAAAGAGGAAGAACCCTACCCTCCGAGCTAGGGGAGGAATCTACTATGATCAGGTCAGGGTTATGGACTGGGCTAGGCACAGCCTCTAACTCTCGGATTAACAGAGATGTGGGAGAATCTAAAATTATGACCTCATGAGTCCTAGGGGGTTCAGGTCCTTTTTTGGGCTGGACTCATCTACGTACTACCTAAAACCAGGGGCATATGCACCCTGACATAAGGAAGGCCTGGTCCTACGGTTTATTCCATACTCTTCAAAGATGGTGGACCTAAAATTAAGAGTGTTGTCAACCACAATGGTACCTCTGGGGTAGTTGTGGTCATAGCGTACCACCAAATGGTCTACACACTGAAGAAGGGTCGTGTTTAGGTTCGGGTCGGTAGGATGACGACTAACGAGCTAGTTAAGGGTGAAGCGTATTAGCCTAAAACTGGCAGTAGCCCGTTCTAACTCTCTGTATGAGTATGGGTTACCTTGGCCGGAGGGGCCGGCTGCTGCCCCGGATGCAGCTCGCTCTAGATCAGCGGTGCCACGTCTTCTTCTTCCTCGATGTCTTCATTGGCTAGCAAGGCTTCTTGAGGAGGGGGGAGCTCGGGAATGACAGGAAGAGAAACTCGGGTCCTGAGAGCCAGGGTCTGGACCTTGCTGATCAAGTTGTAACCTAACGGTAGAAGACTAGACAAAGTCTCATATTGAACCCCAAGGGTCACAGACCACTCTGTCCTCGCGAATATAGCTGCATAAAGAATAAACTCAGTTAGAATACTTAAACAAAAAAAAAGTGTGAAAGTGATAAGAAAGTTCACGTGCTAAATTTATAAAGATAGAGGACTTACGATGCCAATTGAAGTATCGGTGATCGCAGTTCTTGAACCCATTTGACATAAAGAACAAGTCTTTATAGTCATCTGGGTGGCTCAGGAGGTCGATGACAGAGGCTAAGTTGGGAAAACGAGTGAGGTAGTAGAAACCGCCACCTCGCCCCTTCTGGTCGGGACTGGCCTTGAGGCAAAAGAAGTACATAATGTCTACCAGAGTGGGGACCTCCCACTCGTGCCTCATAACAGATACTTTAACCCCGCCAAAAGTCTATATGAGCTTAGCGGGAGCTTGAATGGAGCTAGTCTGACATAGTTCAGAAAGTCTACAAAATACTGGTCCAATGGAAGGAAGGCACCTGCCTTCAAGTGCTCATCACTCCAAGCCCGTAGTCATCCTGGAGAAGGGCACAGCTCCACTCTCCTTCCAACGGAGGTCGGGCATGGAGGCCATCAACTCTCATTTCAATCCCATGACTCAGCAGGATCTTGTTGACTTTCCCCTGAGTCGTGATCCGAGAAACTATGTGCTCAGCCTCGAAGAACGCGTTGGGGTCGACCACAAGTTCCCTCTCCACCACAGGGCCAAATTAAGGAATTGGATAATCAGAGGCAACCTGCTTGCCCTTGTCCTTGCTCTGAGTAGAAGAGCTCACAGTGTTTTTCTTTGGGGGGCCATGATTTAGCTCGCCTGGCGACAAAGCGGCCTATTAGTGGCGACCTAAGATAGTTGGGATCTAAAAATTTATATGAGCTATGTTGTGTCCTATCCTCAACGCGTGGTTCCATGCATGGTCCTAGGACACGCACTTTGATTTTTTAAAATTCCCTTATATTTCAAGATTTGTGTGTCAGACTTGTTAGACCCACTACTTTTCTTTTGAAAGTTGTTTAATGCAAAGACACTTAAGGAATCGTAACCTTTAAGCTACCTAGAACCAAACTTAAAACCCTTTCAGCTTCTATACCCCAAATAGGTATTCCAATTGATTTACCAGTAGAATTTTCTTTGTAAAACTCAGAAAATTTGCCTAGTTTTATGAAAATCATATTTCTAAGCAAGCCTAGTATCGTTCATTAAGCCTAAATCGAACCCTATTTCTTATTTACGATCAGACGTAGCCTAAACAACATTGAGCAAAGGACATTTTTCATAGTAAAAAACTCACTAGAAAGCAAAGAATTGAAAGAATCAAACCAGGTGAGGAAATACTTACAGTTTATATGATCGGTTCAAAGAAAGTGTCGATACGTCCACAGGAAACTCCTTGTGTTATCCCCAAAATTTCAATTTGATGATGTGGAAATCAGAAGTGACGAGTCGCGATGCATGGTTAGTGAATGGCACATTAATAGTCAATAAATGTATTGGCTCTTCGGAGTTGTGATAAAGTGATCTGACTGACCTCATAGAATTTCTGTCCGACCGGTAAAGATTTTTGACTGACCAGTCACCTGTCTTGGCCGACCAGTGGGGTGCTTGGCCGACCAGTGGAGTGCTTGGCCAACCAGTGAAGTGCTTGGTCTACTAGTGAAGTGTTTGGCCGACTGGTGAAGTGCTTGGCCGACCAGTGGAGTGTTTGGCCGACCAGTGAATTGCTTGACCGACCAGTGGAGTGTTTGGCCGACCAGTGAAGTGTTTTGCTAGACCGGAGATGTGTCATGCTAGACCAGAGGAGTGCTAGAGGAGTGATTTTCCTATACCAACCAGAGGTGTGCTAGAGGTGTGCTTTGCCGACGAGAGGTGCTTGCTTATGTCCTCAGTAACAGCTTCAACCCGAATCATTCTCAACTGTCGTGGGAATCTCTCAGATATCCCGGAATAATAACTATATTATTGTTATTTATATTTTATTAATTAAAGTATGTTGGAAGAATGAAGGACCCGGTAAAAGGGAGATATTTGATGTACGATCCATGAGTCTATAAATAAATGGCTCATGGCATCATTTGAGGGGATCTGATCTTTTTAGACTGAAAAAAAACTCTCTAGTTTGGAGACTTTGGGACTGTTACTTGGGGTATTCTTGGGGCATTATCTAAGAGAGTTTAGAGAGAGAAACTATGTATTCTTCTACTTACACTTAAGAAACTCAGTTGGCTCAAGTTCGTCTGATCTTAAGTGTACGATATATAGCACAACTCCAAGTGGATTAAACTATTACCACTAAATTGGGGCTGAACCACTATAAAATTATGAGTGTCGTATTTTTCTCTTGAAGGTTTATTGTAGTTTTGACGTCTACTCGTCGTTGGCCAAAATCGTGGTCAACATTTTGGTGCTTTCATTGAGAGCTTGAAGAGAAGAAACATACAACTACCATATCAAGATGGCGCCCAAGAATACCGATGTGGCATCCAAAAAGTCAGGCACGTCAAAAGAGCCTGCTAGATCAGAAGGTCCTGGACTGCTAAACCTGGAGACTGAGCCCAGGGTCTTTCTCGAGGAGACCACTCCAAAAGTTGAACAACTCCAGGAAGCAATAGGCGTTTTCCAAGAGGAGATGATGCAATTAAATGCTCAGCAGGAGTCTTTCGCTAAAGAAATGGCCAGGCAGAGAGCTGCGTTACAACAGCAAAGGCGCGATATGGAGGCCAGAAGCGAAGAGCTCAGACAGCAACAGGAGGAGGCCGACCGAAGACATCGCGAAGCAGCACTTGATTTAGAGGCGGCTATCCAATTGGCCCAAGCCATTGCTCAAGCTGCGGCATGAGCAGCCGCCCAAGGAGCACGAAAGGACAACACTAGTCAGAAGTCCCCTGTTGGAAGGATGGACTCTCGGGGACCTGACCAGAGTCGAAGCAATCAGACTAGTCGGGCAGATGACAGAGTCTGCTCTGGAACTACATCAACACAGAGGGAGAACTCTAGAACTCCCTCCAAGAGCCACCAATCAGAAACTTCGAGATCAGGAAGCCACCGATCGGGCAGTAGGAAGACCCCACCCAGGTAGGATCATACCAAAACTCCTCGAGATAAGGGAACTTCATAGTTCAACGATGGACATGGTCGTGATGAGACTGACAGTCATCACACCAACCAGTCAAAGGATAAAGAAGGCAACAACCCACAAGGAGGAAAAGACTGCCCGGGACGTACCAAAAAGCCTCCACTGCACCCCGGCCAGCAGCGTAGTAGGAGAGAGCAAGTCCCGCGTAGTAAGCCCTCTGAAAAATTGAAGAGTACAGTGTTTGATCGGGCAGGAGAGCATGCTTTCTAGAAGGATCTAAGGGACATTATCACCAACAAGAGGAGGACCGTCCTAGTCGAAGGGCAAAATCTGAACTTCCCTGCTAGTCAAGTAGAAATACTTGATGACAGTGCACCAGATGGTAATGCCCGACCAGGCGGTCAAGACCTTGGAACTTCATCAGTTGCACCAGCCATCCAAGCCCAGCTTGACATGCTAACAGCTGCAGTGCAAGGTTTGTCAAAACAACCTTCCGGGATGGATGCGATAGACCACTAGAGTGGCAGCCCATTTTGTGCCCATATTAGAGCAGCCCAACCGCTGGCAAAATATAAAGCACTGGTTCTGCCAGTATATACAGAAAAGGTAGATCCCATTAGACATGTTGGGAAATTCAAGGACCAGATGGAATTGCTCGGGGTGAGTGATGATTATCGGTGTAGAGTTTTCCCGACTACTTTGTCAGATACCGCCCAGGAATGGTATTGGAAGTTTAAACAGAACTCCATTACCTCTTGGGAAACATTCAAGAAGGAGTTTTGTAGACAATTCAACACTGCCCGAACTCCACCAGTTTATGCCAACCACTTGGCAGATATCAAACAAGGAAAAGATGAGTCTTTAAAGAATTATATACAAAGATTCATGAGAAAAGCCAATAGAGCAACTGTTGTAGGAGACGAGGGGAAGATGGTTGCAATATCCGCTGGGATAACTTATCAGAGCCCTTTGTGGGATAGTATACATAGAAATCCAATTTCAACACTTCAACAATTTCTTGACCGAGCAGACAAGTATATGAAATTGGATGATGCAATCGAGAAAGAGGAGAATGGCATAAACAATCCAGGTGGATCAACTGACCCTCCTAAGAATGATGGAAAGAAACGTGGAAATAATGGGTCTGACCACCATGAAGAAAAGAAGGCTAAGTTGAGTACAAACGAAAAGCCAACCAAGTATGAGCCCCAGTTCACTAATTATACCACTCTCTTGGCCAGCCGAGCAGAAATATATCTTGCTAGTCATGAAGAGGTTCCCTACAAGAAACCTCCACCCATCAGGAAAGAGATGAGGAAGAGAGATATGAATAAGTTTTGTCGTTTCCATGGAGATTATGGTCACGAAACGAATGAATGCATTCACCTCAAGGACGAGATAGAATTTCTTCTCCGGTCGGGCAAGTTGAGAAAGTACCGAGCAAAGACACCCGAAGGAGAAGGAGGCAGCAGCAATCCTGGGTTCAAAGGACAAAGATTTCCACCCTTACAGCCCTGGCCTGTGGATTTACCTTAGACACTATATGTGGAGGTCCACACTTGGCTGAGGATAGCAACAAAGCAAGGGAGAGGTATGCCGAGGCACTTCGACATGAGCAGAAGCGCTAGGATTTGGAATCACTGGGACGGCGAGCGTCTGTGGATATAATATTTATAAATACCGCTTTCAGAGTGGTAGCTTAATTTCAAGTTGTTTTAATTGTTATTTAAGTTTGGTTTATGAGCTGGTTATTTGCTAACCAGTCATTTAATTTTTGAACAATTTTTATTGTTTCAGACTCGTTATTAGACACGTTTTGTCCTTTTTTAATTTACAAGTAATAAAAGATAATACGCACAGCGTGGTCGATTCTTGCTACAAATGTGCATGTGTGTTAATTATTCAAACAGTGTTCAACTGATCGATACATTCAAGCAGTGTTCAACTGCTCAAATATTTTCAATATATTCTATGTGTTTCACGAGCAATTAACTGCTCGAACAGATTCGGTCAAGTAGCAAGTGACCCAGGATCTTTCAACCCTCGATCAATTGGGGGGCACATGGGGTATGCTGGTATATAATTTAACACAAGCAATAAGAGCACGAGTAAACATATTTGTTTTTAGGCTGACTTGTAAAATTTTGAAGTCAAAAAAGGCCATTAAGCTAACTTGTTTGACAAAGCTTAAGTAACTTGGAATTTTGAATTTTTCAAAATTTCAAGTTAGAAGCAAATATTCGTGTGACAATAAACATTATGCTCATAAAATGTTAGAGAAATAAGAGTGTGAGAAAGTATACTTAGCAGGGACTTATGAAATGTCTAGAATTTCTAAGTTAGAAAACTAAGTACTCATGCGAAAATATAAGGCATACATCAGAGTGACTTTACTATTCACAAAAAACTTATAACTTTTTAAGTCTAAAAAGACTTAGAATGTTTCAAGTTAGCAAAGAAAAGTAAAGTATAAATGCCAACAACTCGGTTGTACGAGAAAAATATCAAAGCTGCTAAGCAACAATTGTCTTCACAAGAAAAAAGAATAAACTATTGGCCAGGTACAAAGTTTAGCTGAGCAGGTGCAAAGTTTTCCTGGTTGGGAGAGCAGATACAACTTCCCCGGTCGGCTGAGCATATATCACTGGTTGAGTAGGAAACTCTGTTGTTGAGCATGACTAACAGCGATGAGTCCCTGGAGTGAAATAAACAAACACGAACAAATGAATGCAAAGTAAATACTACATAGTGGAAAAAAAAATTGAGAAGAGAAGTCAATTTTCCCCAAGATTGATTGAGAGAAATCAATCTCTCAAAAATACTTTTGAGAGATTCGAACAAGGATGGTGTTTGGAGGGATAAGTTTTAGGCATGTGCTTAAATAGCTATGCCATATGCCTGATCAGTTGGGCGATGGCCGAGCGGATGCCGAGTGTGTCCGAGCAAGCCCGCGCGTGCGTCCGAAGGCTGGTGTACGAGCACTTGGGGCTGCGTCCGAGCGGGTGTGGGCTGCGTCCAAGTGGGTGTGGGCTATGTTCGAGCAGCTGGGGCTGCGTCCGAGCAGCTGGGGCTACATCCGAACAGCCTGGAGTGTGCCTCCAAGGAGCTGCTGCCTGCGTGTCTGAGGGGCTGGCATGTGTGCATCTGAGGGGCCTGGCGCATCCGCAGAGTTATGGTTTGTGTGTCTAAAGAGTCAGGCGTCGAGAGGCATCTGAGGAGATGCTAGCTGGCCATCTGAGGAGCTTGTCATCCGAGGAGCTGGATTGGTGTGTCCGGGAAGTACGGGCACGAATCCGAGTGGTCTAAATAGCTGAAAGTGGCCAAGGTTATGGGTTTGATGGGCTAAAAGGGGAACCTATTTTCTTAATTTTGAACTATGCAAACAAGAGCAACAAGTTGAATTTCAAGGATTCAACAAACTTCAAGATAACATCAATGGTTATCCTGTACCCATGAGCCCAAAAGAGCAATGGAAATGGGAAACTGATAACTACCATTTTTATGGACAGAAAAGTTAAGTCGTGGGTTTACTACAAAAGTGAAGGTTACTGACCGGATGACCTCAGAAACATTTTTCTACAGAAAAAGTTTATCATACAAGTAAATCATATAATAAACTTGGGGGGCAAATGTTATCCCCAAAATTTCAGTTCGATGACGTGGCAATCAGAAGTGACAAGTCGCGATGGATGGTTAGTGAATGGCACATTAATAGTCAATAAATGTATTGGCTCTTCGGAGTTGTGATAAAGTGATCTGACCAACCTGATAGAATTTCTGTCCGATCGGTAAAGATTTTTGACTGACCAGTCACCTGTCTTGGCCGACCAGTGGGGTGCTTGGCCGACCAGTTGAGTGCTTGGCTGACCATTGAAGTGCTTGCCCGACCAGTGAAGTGTTTGGCCGACCAGTGAAGTGCTGGGCCGACCAGTGGAGTGTTTGGCTGACCAGTGAAGTGCTTGGCCGACCAGTGGAGTGTTTGGCCGACCAGTGAAGTGTTTTGCTAGACCGGAGATATGTCATGCTAGACAAAAGGAGTGCTAGAGGAGTGCTTTGCCTATACCGACCAGAGGTGTGCTTTGTCGACGAGAGGTGCTTGCTTATGTCCTTAGTAACAGCTTCAACCTGAATCATTCTCAACTGTCGCGGGAATCTCTCAGATATCCCGGAATAATAGCTATATTATTGTTATTTATATTTTATTAATTAAAGTCTGTTGGAAGAACGAAGGACCCGGTAAAAGGGAGATATTTGATGTACGATCCATGAGTCTATAAATAAATGGCTCATGGCATCATTTGAGGGGATCTGATCTTTTTAGACTGAAAAAAAACTCTCTAGTTTGGAGAATTTAGGACTGTTACTTGGGGTATTCTTGGGGCATTATCTGAGAGAGTTTAGAGAGAGAAACTATGTATTCTTCTACTTACACTTAAGAAACTCAGTTGGCTCAAGTTCATCTGATCTTAAGTGTAAGATATATATCACAACTCCAAGTGGATTAGACTATTACCACTAAATTGGGGTTGAACCACTATAAAATTATGAGTGTCGTATTTTTCTCTTGAAGGTTTATTGTAGTTTTGACGTCTACTCGTTGTTGGCCAAAATTGTGGTCAATGCCTTGAAAGCTTTTGAAACTCTAAAAGGCGATGAAGGATTTTGGGAGAGTGAGAGAGAAAAAGGGAAACTTTGTTTTTGAAAGGATACTTTTTGAATGCAAAGGTGGTGAAGGATCAGGTCTGATCACCATATTTATACGTAAACTATGGGAATTAATTCAGGCCATCTAATTGGATTAGCTCAAGATCCAAAGGCCAAGATTAAATGAACCATACGGCAACAAAAAGTTGACAGGACAGTTGTCACAGTCCTCAAAACCCGAACGGGCGCCAATTACAGACAGCCGCGTGTCCAGTACTCGAGTAGTGGGCATGCATGATTTTACATGGTAGAAACCTAAAAGCCCCTATTGTGCATGTCAGAAAGTGACGACATCAAGCATGAGCAGGAGCTTGGGAGGCAAATGTTGTACCGTAAAAATTAGCATAAGTCTAGTCTCTCAGTTCAGGTACAACTGGCAGATGAATACATGGAAAAGCAGCCAAGTAGAACCTCTGGTTAACAATGATGTGAGCAGCTTGAGTTGGGACCTAACAACACGACATATAGGTTGTTATCATACCGCCTCTTAGGATAACAATCTAGTTCGAGACCTAAAATGGCGAGATCCACATTTGGGCGCTCTGAGCTTAATATGAACTAAGGTTCAAATAGTCTTTGAACGCTAGCTCAGGTGAGATATTCAGCTCATCGAAGTCTGGTCAGAACGCATACTGAAGGGTCCCAAAATATTTGGAGGCTCCTTATACGCTCATTAATGCCCAGGTTGTATTGCATATCTGTCATTTATTATCCGAGATAGCATAAGTATTTTTCTATTATGTTATAAAATCATATCCCAATGTAAATGGGAATGATCTGTATTAATTGTATAACTTATTTATTCACGTGTGTACGCCCTAAATATCCACGGGTTATTAGCGAGCTGGAAATGGGCATAATCTCTACCTCTTTAGCTCGAGGTAGCCAATGGTTTAGTAAGAATACTCAGGGATCGGGTCAGCAGCGTGGACAACACGAGCTGAGACTACATCAAGCTCGAGGTACGAGCTTGATCTGACACGTCCGACCCTTTATAAAGTCAACCACGCAATGTAAACGTGCACATATCAGATATCACGTCTCCACTCCTTTCCTGAAATCTCAGACACGCAGCTTAAACGTGCGTGTTCAGGCACCCCACGACTGGTTTGGGCCATGCGGCCCATTATCCCCCTTACCTATTGATTAGACCACACTTCATTGTCAGGTTTTAGGAATTAATCATGAATTTCACAGAAGTGACATGATGGGTAAGAAGGTCACGGGATGACCCCATTTGCCAACACCCAGGTGTCCTCTCCCTATAAGTATGGAGACCCTAGGTGTTGCAAAGGGTTGGCTTCTAATTTGTAAAGAAATACCTTGTAAGGAATATCAGAGATATATCAATAATATTGGATGGTGGACTAGAAGGATTTTAACCTTTGAACCACCTAAAAAATTATTCGAGTTATAATCTTCCTTTGAGATCATTCATCTATTACGATTCATCATTTAGCACTAATCCCTCTCCTTATTCATATAATTATCTATTGCCGAAGAACCGCGTCAACAGTTTGGTGCTTTCATTGAGAGCTTTTAGATTGGTGCTATCGTAAAAACCCAACCATGGTAGCTACTCGCTCAAGGCATGGTAACGAGGCAGATCAACGTGATGGGCAGGAGGCCCACCATGCTGCCATATCCGATGAGCAGAACCCTGAGGTTCAGCAGCGACCGAGCAAGCAGCCAATGGGCCAAGACGGCACTAGAAGTTCGGTTCCCCGGCCGCCCAATCCGAACCCAGATTTTTACACGGCGGTAGAAATGGAAAATGCACAGTTGAGGAGTCAGCTGGCGAAAGAAAACCAGTAGATTCAAGAGGTTTTGGTCCGACTACCCCCTCTTACAACCGACACTAACGTAGGAAAGAGGCATGGTGAGACTCATAAGTCCCGCCGGGGTAACCGGTCCAAGCCCAATCGGTCGCTCAAACCCCCAACATCAAATTATACTCCCATGTCACATCACCAAGAAACCGCATTTGAGGAACTTCCTAGGGCCGATCAGCAATTCAGCCGATCGGTCCGGACCTCAACTCCTAGCTCACTCCCACCCTCGAGTGCACCCAGGAGGGCTTGAGGAAGCTCGCGAAGGAGATCCGGGGAGGGCTTGCAACGACAGCCCGCCCCGGCCAGCCATCCTGTGCCCCGCTCAGACCGCCGAGCACAGGACGTGGAGGATGGTAGAGCGGAATGGCCGCGACCTAGCTTAATCCGCCCTGACGGGACTAGGATCACGTCCCCATTCAAGCATCCTCCTTCACCAATAAGACACCCATCTCCTCCTCGTCCAGTCTGAGACATTCTGGCTCATGGGAGCAGTAGGAGAAATCCTCCTTCCGTCGGACCTTCCCATCGTAGCCGGGCGCCCAAGGAAGTCCCGGATCCTCACCCCTAGCGGCGGGCTCCGAGCTTTTCAAATGGAAGTTATTGGACTGGAAGTCGTCGAAGTGATATGTCAGGCGAAGACCTGCGTCATCGATTTAGCTCGGCTCAAATCCCTCGACCCACCCCAAGGGGTGACCTCCGAGATCGTCTAAACTCTCATAGAGGAGACCCAGTTAGGAGTGGCAGTTGTGCTCGCCAAGGGGAAGGCCTATCTGAAGAACGTGACAGTGGGAATGTCTGTAATACCCCGGATTCCCTAATATGGTTTAATGGCTGGATTAGTAGGCCGAGAGGGCCATAACTGTTAATTATGCCATTAAATGATTTTATGCATGTTTATGAGAATTATATTATAATATGATGTTAAATGCATGCATGTGGGTCCACATTTGTTTACAGGGGTGTTTTGGTAATTTGGCCCGTTGAGGGCATAATTGTATATTTGTTTGCATGTCAATGATATATTGTGAGGCCACATTATAATGTGGATTGGTTCGAGTTATTCGGCATGAGACGATCTTTAAATACAATTTATCGGTTTGGTCATAACAGGCTTAAGCTCGGGGCTCGAGGTGAGTCTCGGGGTGCTTCTAATGATTAGAGCGTTACCAGGAATTATAGGGTAACGAGATATGAATTATTGGTGTTTGAGATTGTCGAGATTAGCGGGAATTGGAGAGCGTTAATTATGATTAACGAGATAGGTGGAAAATACTGATTTTACCCTTGGGGTGACTTTAGAAACCTTAAATAACCTAGGGGCATTTAGGTCATTTGGTTTGGATTTATATGAGGCTTTAGTTGGCTATAGAAAACACAACAAAACAGAGCAAAGTTCTTCTCCTTCCTGTACATCATTTCCTCTCATTTCACCTTTGGAGTTTTTGAGCTCAAAGTGAGGAATCAAGCTAGGAAATCAAGGAGCTGAGTTCATAGGGTTGGTTCAGCCATTGAAGGGGGTTTAATTTCAAGTTTGAGGTGAGTTTTAGCCATTAGTTTTCTGGTTTTACTCTGTTTTCTTTTAGTTTTCAGCCTATGATTTTGTTGAGGATAGTTTGGATTAATGGAAGTTTTGATTGATGTTTAACTTGGGTTTTGATGAGGGTTTGATATAGATGGTGTTTAGGGGTTGGATTGAGAGTTTGGACGAGGTTTAGGACTGGTTTGAAGGTTTGGTTTCAAGGAAAAATGCAGGGGAAGAAAGCTGGTGGATTGCTGGTTTGTGTAAAGGGCTGCGGCATGGCTATGGTGAGCCGCGGCCTATGTTGGTTTCTGGGGAGGAAATGCCTCTGTCGAAGAGGTGAGCCGCGGCATGGCTATGGTGAGTCGTGGCCCATAGAGGCATTTTTGGCCAGAAATGGGTTTTTGACTTGGGGATTCAGGCCTCAGGATCGATCCTATTACCCGGTTTAGTAGGATTCGATGTCTCGGTGGCTGGGTTTTGGTTTGGGAACCTTTGTTTATCATTTTCATTAATGAATCCTATATTTTGGTTATGACCAGGTAACTGTCAGGAAATTAAAAGATTGATCATTCTCAAGGGTCGTTCTTATATTAATTTTCACTCGAACCAGAGGTAAGAAAACAGTGTATGAATACAATTGCACCCTGTGTATACGTGACATGCGTGATTGTACTAAGGCACGTTGATTGATATATGTGGACATGGATTGCATGTTAAATTCTAGTGAATGTTGATTACTTGTATATGGCACTGACTAGTCAGGGACACTGACCTAAAGGTCAGAAACGGCATAAGCATTCTAAACGCAGGGTCGAATAAAGATTAGATCTAATCGATATCAACATTGAATGGCTCTATGGTATTAATTCTGGACCGACCCTAAGGTCGATGAACTTATAAGCGCTTGGCTAGTCTAAGACTAGTTAGTGAGAGCCAGGGCATAAGGCCCAGGTGACTGTATGTCACATGGCTAGGGAACGATGTTCCATAGTTATGACTCTAGAGTCATGAGGAAGGTTATGTTGGTGACTAATCACCTTGCACCTATCCTGTTAAAGCTAGTGAAATGCTCACTTATCTGTTTAGCCCTGGTGATCCTATCGTCACATGGCTAAAGGGAATTGTCCCTATTTTTGTGACTTTTGCTACTGTCACCTATCTGTTTTGGACTGATAGTCTTGAATGATTATTATGATCATTGTTGATATTATATCATGTTTTATTGTGTTTTCTTGCTGGGCCTTGGCTCATGGGTGCTATGTGGTGCAGGTAAAGGGAAAGAAAAGCTCGCCCAACCTTGAGTGGAGAGCTTAGGTGGTGATGTGTACATGTGTGGTCGCTTGACCACCACGGCCAAGGAGTTCTCAGAGGGACTAGGGGGTTACCCTATTTTTTCCGCTTAGGTCGGCGGAGTTATAATTTTGAAACTGTAATGACCATTTTGAGTTGTAAATAACCTATAAATCTTTTATGGGCCCATGAACAGTTTTGATGAGTTAAATAAAACATACCCTTTCCCTTTTTATTAATTTTTCACCTTAACCTGATAATAACACTTAGATCACGTTTTTAACCAAAGGACTCGGGTAGCGGGTCAAATTTCCGGTTCATTGTTCACCGTAACTGTTCTGGGGTAACCAGGGCGTTACAATGTCCCACATAACCTATCTCAAGATAGGAGGGACTACAACCCGCCTAACACGTACAATGGAACTGGAGCTGTTGAACAGCCCCAGAATAACCAAGGAAGCAAGGACCAAACCTTGGAGCGACTGGCTCAGATGGAGGAGTTGATGAGGAAGCTCTTGTCAGAAAAAGAAAAAGATGAGTATGACTCAGGGGATGAACTCGAGCTCTTCGCCCCCAGCATAGCAGCTACGGCGTATCCACCTGGTTTCCGTATGCCTCACTTGTCCAAGTTCAATGGGGACGGGGACCCGTCAGATCATCTGGGTATGTTCAACACCCTGATGATGGCCCACAACATCGGTCCCGAGCTGAGATGTTTAATATTTCCTTCCACCTTGACTGGGCTGGCCAGGCAATGGTTCAAGCAGAGTAAAAAGCAATCCATCAGC
Organism: Humulus lupulus; assembly: GCF_963169125.1. Lineage (NCBI taxonomy): Eukaryota > Viridiplantae > Streptophyta > Magnoliopsida > Rosales > Cannabaceae > Humulus > Humulus lupulus. The sequence continues at coordinate 248,775,260 of NC_084793.1, forward strand.
TCATCGAAAGCCTTTTCTGTCGACTTCAAGAGGGCATTCCGAGCTTCTCAGGCTGCCCGCGTCAAAGCCGACACCCTGGCGAACGTAAGACAACAGCCCGTTGAACCTTTGAAAGCTTACCTGATCCGATTTGCGAACGTCGCTGCTCGAGCCAAGAGACGCAGATGACAGCTCCAAGCTCATGGCCTTGAGGACTGGGATCCTCGTCGGAGGCGGACTCTGGGAAGAGAAATAGAGGAAAGGTGTCAGCACCGTGAACGAATTCCTAAATAGGGCCGAGAGATGGATAAACCTAGAGGAGGTGCGAGCATCGACCGTGGGAATCAGCCAGGCCCCTGAACAGCCCGGTGGAGTGGGAACGGATGTCGTGACAGTGACACAAACCATTACACAGAATAACCAGTTTGGTGGAGGCAAGAGAAAAGGGAGCAGCGAGGGCGGCTAGCACGGCCCAAAGAAGAACAAGTCCATGGAAAATTTTAAGCCAGTCTACGTGACTTATACCGAGCTCACACACACTAGGGAGAACATCTTCCTAGCAAACTCTGCTCGCCTCCCTGGAAGAAGCCGGCATCATTGAAGCACCAGAAGGGTAAGCGAGACCCCTCCAAGTTTTTTCAGTTCCACAACGACATTGGCCACAACACTGATGATTGTAGGCACCTGAAGGATGAGATCGAGACTCTCATCAGAGCCGGACCCTTGGCTCAGTATGCGCGGAATAGGGTTCCCGCCGGCCAACCAGCTCCAGAAGTTCCGATAAGTCAGCCTGGGTCTCAGATAGATCAGGACATCCCTCATTCTGTGATAGGAGGAGAGATCTCCACGATCTCAGGAGACCCCCATCTGGCTGGCACAGGTGCCCAGAAGAGATATGTCAACGAACTTAAGTCCCATAATGGAGTGGATTTCATCCCTGAGCAGCATCTACCCAAGCAGCAACGATTGGAGAGGCAACCAATCATATTCACCAAGGAAGACGCCAGTCACGTCCAGTTCCCTCATAACGACCCTTTGGTCATAGCCGCTCAGCTCGCTAACCGGAGAGTTAGGAGAATACTGGTCGATAATGGGAGCTCGGTGAACCTGCTGTTCCGGTCTACGCTGGAAAAGATGGGTTTATCTGTCACCGAGTTGAAAGCCACCTCCATGATGCTATACGGATTCTCTGGAGAAGGGTCAGCAGCAATAGGAACAATCGAGCTGGTGATCACCTTGGGAGAGGGACCCTGGACAGTCTCAAAACTCCTCGAGTTTGTGATCATCGATTGTCCCACCGCGTACAATGCTATTTTGGGCCGACCTACTTTGATAGTGTTCGAAGCGATAACCTCCATCCGCCACCTTGTGCTAAAATTCCCCTCTTCCTCAGGGATATGCACGGTCTAAGGTGATCAGCTCGCTGCCAGGGAATGATATAGCATTTCTATGAAGGGAAAATCAAAACCCGGGAAGTTGACGATAACTATCCAGAGCGGGAATGAGGAATCTCAGGAACTTGTGCCTAGTCCTGAGATTGAAAAACCTCAGAGCATCGAAGGGGAGAATATCATATTAACTAATGATATCGACCCCAGAGTAGGCGAAGATAGATCCGAGATCTAGGCCATCGAAGAGCTCGAGGAGGTAAACATCAACCCACAAGACCCCTCGAAGGTTGTAAAGCTCGGGAAAAATCTATGTAGCGAAAGGAAGGCGGAGCTGATTAAGTTTCTGCATGAGAATCTAGATGTGTTCGCCTGGTCTCATGGAGACGTGGTAGGGATCAGTCCGAGCATCATCATGCACACCCTCCACTTGGATAAAAGCGTGCCTGCAAAATCCCAGAAACAAAGGCGCCTAGGAACGACCCGAGCTTAGGCCCTAGAAGAGGAAGTAGCCCGGCTCTTAAAGTGCGGCTTTATTCACGAAGCAAAGTTCTCGGTCTGGGTCGCCAATCCTGTGTTGGTCCCGAAGCCCAACGAAAAATGGCGGACCTGCATCGACTTCTCCGATCTGAACAAAGCCTGCCCCAAAGATTGCTTCCCCTTGCCAAGGATCGATCAATTGGTAGACGCCATAGCGGGGCACGAGCTCATGTCTTTTATGGATGCGTACTCGGGCTATAATCAGATCGCCATGAATCTAGCAGACCAGTAACACACTAGCTTCATGACCCCAACTAACGTTATTGTTACAAGGTCATGCCCTTCGGGCTAAAGAACGCCGGAGCTACATACCATAGGTTGGTAAATAGGATGTTTACCAACCAAATCGGGAAGAACATGGAAGTGTATGTTAACGACATGCTAGTCAAGTCAAAAACTATCGATAACCATGTCTCTGATCTGGAGGAATTCTTTAAGATATTGAGAGAATACGGCATGAGGCTAAACCCCCAAAAGTGTACTTTCGGGGTCGCGTCGGGAAAATTCCTGGGTTTCATTGTTAATACCAGAGGAATAGAAGCGAACCCTGATAAGATCAGGTCGTTACTCGAGATGCCCTCACCCCGGTCGCAAAAGGACGTTCAAAGTTTGATAGGAAGGGTGGCGGCCCTTAATCGGTTTATTTCTAAATCTACCGACAAGTGTCTGCCATTCTACAACCTGCTCCGGGGAAATAAAAAATTTGAGTGGACCGAGGAATGTGAACGTGCCTTCCTCGACTTGAAAACACATTTAGCTGAGCCGCTCGAATTATCCAAACCAACAGCAGGAGAGCCTCTTTTCATTTACCTAGCTGTCACGGAAGATGCAGCTAGCGCTGTATTAGTCCGAGAAGAAGACCGATCCCAAAAGCCAGTCTATTACATCCGCAAGAGGCTTCTCAGGGCTGAATCCCGGTATCCGTTGATGGAAAAAATGGCTTTCTGCCTCATTACGGCCTCCCGAAAGCTCAAGCCGTATTTCCACTCCCACTCAATACACGTCATAACCGATAAGCCTTTAAGGTAGGTTTTGCAGAAACCTGAAGCATCGGGATGTCTGTTGAAGTGGGCTATCGAACTCAGCCAATTTGAGATATTTTACATACCGCGAACTGCAATAAAAAGCCAGGCCCTGGCTGATTTTGTGGCAGAGTGCACAGGATTCCGAGAAGATCCTGTAGAAGAGTCAGCTCAGGCCTCCTTAGCCCAGGCCTCATGGAAGGTCTTCGTAGATGGCTCGTCTAACGAGAACGGCTCCAGGGCTGGAATCATATTGATATCCCCGGAAGGACATCGATTCCACTCAGCGTTACGATTCGAATTCAAAGCGTCCAACAACGAGGCTAAATACGAAGCTTTACTGGCTGGGCTAAGGGTGGCCTAGGAGCTGAAGGCCAGCTCTGTCCAGTGTTACAACAATTCCCAGCTCGTGGTAAACCAAGTGTTAGGGGAATACCAAGCATGAGGAACCAAGATGGATGCTTACCTGGCCAAGGTAAAGAAAGAACTATCCGCATTCGAGCACGGATCAATCGAGCAGATACCTCAGGATCAGAATGCCAACGCGAACGCCCCGGCAAAGCTCGCTACCTCTGGGGAGATAGAGACTTTGGGGCTGGTGCCGGTAGAGTTCTTAGAAAGACCAAGCATAGAGGAAGTCGGGGCTGAGGTCGAGATGATCGACGCCAGACCGACCTGGGTGACCCCCATCCTCTAGTATCTTACAGCAGGAAAGTTACCCAAGGAGCGAAATGACTCAAGGCGGGTACTTTACCAGGCTCCAAGGAATACAGTGATAGATGGGATATTATATCGGTGTGGACACTCTTTACCTCTCCTACGGTGTGTTCTGCCAAGCAAGGCGAAGACCATTTTGCAAGAGGTGCACGAGGGTTTCTGCGGAGATCACACTGGGGGGCAAAGCCTGGCCCTAAAGATACTAAGGCAAGGGTATTATTGGCCCACTTTGTCAAAGGACTCGATCTCCTACGTCAAGAAGTGTGACAAGTGCCAGAAATTCGGCACAGTTGCCCGAGCTCCCCAGGTTGAGCTGAAGATGATCACGTCCCCATGGCCGTTCGCGGTCTGGGGCATTAACCTGGTCGGTGCCCTCCCTACTGGAAAGGGGTGAGTTCGCTACGCGATGGTGGCTATCAACTACTTCACCAAGTGGGCAGAGGCAGAGCCCCTGGCGACGATCACTTCAAAGAGAGTCCTCGACTTCGTGGTCAAGAGTATTATCTGCCGATTCGGGCTGCCAAAGAAGATCGTGTCAGATAATGGAATGCAGTTTGATAACGATCTCTTCATCGAATTCTGCAAGAGGCACGGCATTGTTAAAAGCTTCTCCTCCGTGGCCTATCCCCAGGAGAATGGGCAGATCGAGGCTGTCAATAAGATGCTAAAGGCAAGCCTTAAGAAAAGATTGGGTGAAGCCAAGGGAGTTTGGCCCAAACAGCTCCCCCAGGTACTGTGGGCATACCAGACCTCACATCGAACTTCGACGGGTCATACTCCTTTCTCCCTAGCTTTCGGAAGTGAGGCAGTCCTTCTTGTCGAAATAAAGGTAGCCTCACGTCGAGTCCAGGCATTTGACCAGGACCGGAATGACGAATTGATCTGCGTGTCCCTCGACCAAATTGACGAAAAACGAGAAGATTCACAGCTGCAGCTCGCACATTATCAATCAAAGGTCACTCGTTATTTCAACTCAAAGGTCAAGAAACGCGTCTTTAGCATTGGCGACCTGGTGCTCAGGAGAGTCTTCTTAGCCGGCAAGGATCCAAGGACGGAGTGTTGGGACCCAATTGGGAAGGGCCCTATCAAATAACCGAGGTCGTGAAAAGAGGAACCTATAAGCTAGCTTGGCTTAGTGGAGAAGCAGTCCCACGGACTTGGAACGCTATACACTTGAAGAAATATTATCAATAATATCTTTGTAAGGCTCAATTGGAAAAGCCATCTTTTGTTTATTAAGTAATAACAGTTATCTTTTACATTATTGTATATGTTTGTGGGTGTAAACTCAAGTAACCATGAAAGATCCTTTCCTAATAACTTGGGGGCATATATCCTGGATATAACCAGGTCCTAAAACTTAGAAGTTAGTTCAAATTGATTGATCGATGTTTTTCTTAAAAAGCACGAGATATTGATAAAGAATTGACGTGAACTAAGTTTTCAAATTAATACCCTAGATATAACCAGGTCCCAAAACTTAGAAGTTAGTTCAAATTGATTGATCGATGTTTTTCTTAAAAAGCGCGAGAGATCAATAAAGGATTGACGCGAACTAAGTTTTCAAAATAATATCCTGGATACAACCAGGTCCTAAGTCTTAGAAGTTGGTTCAAATTGATTAACATATGTTTTTTCCTAAAAAGCATAGGATGTTAATCACAACACCAACAGGAACTAAGTTCTCACCAAATGCATTGAAGAGGAGTAACAGTAAGGTCGAGACAAAAATATATAAATAGATTAAATAAATCTAAGGAAATCAATTGTTTCGAGGATAAAAAACCTCATAATATAAAGTTACAAATGAAAATAAAAGAGAAAGGAGCAAAAACCCTAAGCCCCGCCAGGCTGCTCCGATGAAGTCACCCCCTCGGCATCCTGCTCGATTGCAGTGGAAGTCTCCCCGGTCTCGGAGGGCGCCTCTTGTTGAAGGCGAACTTTGAACTTCTCCAAGAAGGACTCCCACACGTCCGGCCCTAGGAAGGAGAAGTCACCATCCTGGTTGAAGGCCCAGCAATGGTACAACATGGTCTCCATGGAGGAGCTGGAGGATGCCCTCTCTGCCACAAGGGCAGCCTTGGCTTCTTCAAGTTCCACATTCGCGGTGCCCAAGGCGACCTTGGTAGCCTCGGCCTCCAGCAGCTTGGTCCGAGATGCCTCCAACTCGGCCTGCGCAGTCGCCAGGGCAGCTTTAGCATCATGCTCCTGTTGCTGAGCGGACGCGAGGGCGGCCTGGGTAGCCTAGTGCTCGCCCCTGATCTTGTCAATCCTGGCCTTAGACCGAGATATGCTCCGGTGGAGAGCCAGAGCCGCCTGCAAGACAAAAAGATATAAGGCAAGTGCCTTAGAAATTAAACAGAAGGAACCAGTGGTAAAGAAAACTTACCGTGAGGGTCATCCCCAGTGAAGACTCCATCACGTTCTCGGGGCTCCTCGTCTCGATCTCCCGCAAATCCCTCGAGGTGGCATTGTAGCAGTGGTCCACCATGTAGGTCGTGGTTTCGTAAACCGTCCCCCGAAAACCCTCGGGGACTTTCTCCAAGGCCTGAGGGTTGACCGGGACGCACACGGCGGGGACCTGGGCTGCCAAGGTCCCGGTTGAAACCTCCTTTTCCCGACCAAGTACAGGAGGTCGCGGGGGAGGTGGAGCCATCCTCTCTACTGCAGGAGGGGGTGGAGGCACTTTCTCCATGACGGAGGGACCCTGGTTTTTCCCCTTGGCCAAGGACTTGGAGGAAGTCCCAACAGCTTTCTTCGCCAACCAGAGCCTCTTCACCAAGGGCCCGGACAGCCCGGAGGAAGGGTTTCCCCCCTGGAACATAGAATGCAGAATGTTATCTCCGGGCTGCGACATCTCCTCATCTGAAACAAAGAAAAAATCATTAGCACGCATGTAAAAATACTTTGATAACAAAAAAAGAGCTAAAGTATGTATTGAAAAAGGTCCTACCCTCCAAGCTAGAGGAGGAATCTATTGTCAAGACCTCCGACCCCTGAGCTTCTACAGGGGAGTCTAAGATAATGACACGGGTGAGAGGAGGCTCTGGGTCCAGATCCGCCTCAGGACTGGACTCCTCTACATACTGCCTAAGACCCGGAGCTACTACACCCTCCAGAAGGGAGGGCCACGACCTAAGATTGGTCCTGTACTCCTCAAAAAAGGCTAACCTAAAGGCCAGGGTATTATCTACTACTACAGTGTCATAACACAACACGAGCTGGTCAACACACTGGAGTAGAGTGATGTTGCGATCTGGGTTGTTTTGGTGATGGTGGACGAGTTGGCTGGGGTTAAAGTTAGCAAGCCATAGGTCTGCGGCGGCCCTGTCTAAGTCCCTAAATAAGTAAGGGTTACCTTGGCCGGAGGGGCCGGCTGCTGCCCTGGACTGGGTCCGCTCCGTGTTGACCTCCTGGGCGACCTCAAGAGCCCGCTTCCGGCGCACCAGGGGGACCTCATCCTCCTCGTCCTCGTCCTCATCCGCGGCCTCCTCCTCGGGGATGGGCCCCATATCGCGAGCAGCGGGGATGGTCCGCAGCCTCCTCAGAGCCAGAGTCTGGCCTGGGGAAATTAACTTGCATGTCAGCATCGTCTCATTAGACACGAGCTGGCGGTAGTCTTTTTTACTTGGGGTGGCCCCGCCAAGGTTTCGTACTGACCCCCAAGGGTCACCGACTTAGTCGTCCTCGCGAAAATAGTTGCACGATAGTTTTCAAGTCAGCAACGAATGGAAAGAGACTAATCAGCGACAAGCTTGCAGGGTAGAGTTAAAAGGAACTTACGAGGACGGTTGAAGTAATGATATTCGCAGTTGCGAAACCCCATTGACATGAAGAATTGATCCTTGAAGTCATTGGGGTGGCTGGGCAGCTCGATGACCGCGGCCGAATTGGGAAAACGGGGTTAGGTAGTAGAACCCGTCACCTCGCCCCCGTTGGTCCGGGCTGGCTTTGAGGCAAAAAAAGTACAGGATGTCCGCCGGCGTGGGGACCTCCCATTCTTGCTTCTGGAACAAGTACCTCAACCCCGCTAATAGACAGTAAGAGTTAGGGGGGAGCTGAAAGGGGGCCAGTTTCATGAAATTTAAGAAGTCCGCGAAGTAATGGTCCAAGGGGAGAAAGGCCCCAGCCTTGAGGTGTTCGTCGCTCCAGGCCGCAAACTCCTCATCGAGCAGTGCGCAGCTCCGCTCGCCCTCCAGGAGAGGACGAACGACCAGGGCGCCCTTCCCTATCTCGATGTTGTGGGAAAGCATGATTTTATTGACTTTTCCCTGGGTTGTGACCTTCGAGGCAATCCTCTCGGCCTCAAAGAAGGCATCAGGTCCCACCTCAACCTCCTTCTCCATGGTGGGACCAAAGTGGGGAATTGGGGAGTCTGTTGCCACCTCTTTCCCTTTACCGGCATGCTGGGAGAACGAGTTGCCAGCGCTCTTCTTGGATGCACTCTTCTTGGGTCCCATCTGGTCACCTAACGAACAAAGAAGAAAGTTTAGAGAAGGCGACCTAAGCATAAGAAAGAATCCAGCGTGAAGAATGGTTTCCTTTACATGGGCTGAGGTAATCTCAGCCCGCGGCGAGTGAGACCACGTGGTTTTATGAACGCGCGCCTATGCTCCCAACGGGCCCCTGATTACTCGGGATTCGTGTGTCAGGAGGGTCAGGATAAAGTTTTCCTTGGAAATAAAGTTTTCGAAAGGAAAAACCGCCTGTGAAGCGTGTCTCCTAAGCTACCCGGTTTTTGCACCCTAGAAACTTGTTGTTCCAAACAGGCATAAAAACTTTTACCCAGAAAATCACCCCAGAACTTTTTCCTATGAGTCATGTTCCTAAGCATTCTCTGTCCTACAGTCGATACCCCTATGATAAAAACCTACGCACAAAATACCAGCAAAGAAAAACAACCTACTACATACGGCTAAGAAGGAAGTTTACCTAAGCAAAGAAAAATGGAAACATTTAAAGCATACAACAAACAAAGGACTTACAGAAGTTTTTTGCTGCGTAAAGGCTGAAAAAAGCGTCGGGGTTGGGATCCTGGTGGAATCCTTGGAGCCGGAGTCACGAAAGAACCCTCGTGTCTGAAACTCAGGAACGTCTGGAATAGTGACCGGAAGAAAGAAAGGGTTTTGAGACTGAGAAGAGAGAAGGAAGAAGATGAGGAAAATTTTAAAACAAAAGGTGGCTCATGAGGAAGGTGGCCACCCTTATATATACGTAAAAGGCAAAGGAATGAGGGTCGTTCGATTGTCTTGATGTAGGATGTGAGGATCACAACTCGAAAGACGAAACGACGGTCAAAGATAGGCTAGGCCATTTAATGTGGTTCTCGGAAGACAGACCGTCACCAACCACGATGCTCCACGTATCCGACACCAGCGTAATGGGCGGGATATGAAGAGTCCCCAAGGAAACCTAAAAGCCCCCACTGTGGCCACAGATGACGTCATATACCACGAGCAGGGGCTTGGGGGGCAAATGTACGCCCTAAATATCCACGGGTTATTAGAGAGCTGGAAATTGGCATAATCTCTACCTCTTTAGCTCGAGGTAGCCAATGGTTTAGTAAGAATACTCAGGGATCGGGTCAGCAGCGTGGACAACACGAGCTGAGACTACATCAAGCTCGGGGTACGAGCTTGAGCTGACACGTCCGACCCTTTATAAAGTCAACCACGCAATGTAAACGTGTGCATATCAGACATCACGTGTCTGCTCCATTCCTGAAATCTCAGACACGCAGCTTAAACGTGCGTGTTCAGGCACCCCACGACTGGTTTGGGCCATGCGGCCCATTATCCCCCTTACCTATTGATTAGACCACACTTCATTGTCAGGTTTTAGGAATTAATCGTGAATGTCACAGAAGTGACATGATGGGTAAGAAGGTCACGAGATGACCCCATTTTCCAACACCCAGGTGTCCTCTCCCTATAAGTATGGAGACCCTGGGTGTTGCAAAGGGTTGGCTTCTAATTTGTAAAGAAATACCTTGTAAGGAATATCAGAGATATATTAATAGTATTGGCTGGTGGACTAGAAGGATTTTAACCTTTGAACCACCTAAAAAATTATTCGAGTTATAATCTTCCTTTGAGATCATTCATCTATTACGGTTCATCATTTAGCACTAATCCCTCTCCTTATTCATATAATTATCTGTTGCCGAATAACCGCGTCAACAACGTGGTTACCCAAACCTGTCCAGGAAATTTCCTTATAAATATCAGGGATAATGGACAAGGAAGGGGACTGTCTTTTTGTATTACTAAAACTCTATAGAAATTATGAGAGAAAAGCAATAATACTATCTCACGGACTAGGTGGATTTTAACCACTGAACCACGTAAAAGTTGTGTGTGTACGAAAGGGTTCTTGTTATTTCATTATGATTTACAATTTAGCACTAATATACCTATTAGATTTCTACTGTTGGTGAAAAACCGCGTCAACACTTCCAATTGTGATCTTAATATTGATAGATATTTTTGTAGTTAGAGGAAGAAAGAGGTTGTGTGTGTTTTGTGTGGTGATTGTTTGATTTTAATTGTGTGATACAGAGTGTAATGGTGATAGGAACTGGCGGGAGGTGATTTTGGATAGTTTATAGTCTGAATTAGTATCTGCTTGCTGCTGGCAAAAAGAAGGTACGCTCTTTTTATTTTTATTTTCATAACTATGATTATTATCATTTTTGGCTTAGGGGTAAGCAAGGAAAATGAAACCAAATTATAGTTGAAAGAATGAATTATATGCATTAGTGCAAACACGGAATTGAGATCAAGGAGAAGTGTTGCAAACAAAGTTAAACTTCACATTGCACATGGTCATATAAGAAGCGTCATTGAGACGTATACACAGCTTCTTGCGATTCTTCAAGTTTAGAAGAAAAGCCTTGGTTTTGAAATGAAGTTACATAAGGTATGTCATACCATTTCGGATCAGTAACTTTGACAAAGTTTCTTTCATATGTGCATTTATACATATCCTCATTTTGTATTTTCATTTTTATACGAAATAGTTTATCAGCTATTGACTATTGTTTTTCCTGATGACAGAGTGGCAGAAGATCACCTAGAAGTTTGGAAGTAGAAATATGGAATGATCTAACTAATATGTATATAAGATTGTCACAATGGGATGATGCTGAGATATGTCTTTATAAATTTAAGTCCATCTGATCCTACTTTGCCACTAGATAGAATCCCACAAGTAATTTATAATTATCATTTAGCTCTTCTTTTGTCTTATTAAATGTTTTCTTTTCCTTTTACCAGAATTAGTTTTCTTTTGTCTTATTTAATGTTTTCTTTTCCTTTTACCATAATTAGTTTGTACATTCCTACATGGGTCCATTTAACATATTTGCTATAATTATTGCCACATGATTTGATCGGTCGTTCTGGAATAAAGCTATGATTAAAAACATTTTGAGAAGAGAAACTTAAGCTGCATACAATTGGAATTTGTAAATGCCTTTTCCTTTTAATAAATATAACAAAAATCAAAGAGAAGGTTAACAGATTTTGGTTATTGTTTTACAGGGCTTTCTCCACAAGTCAATGAAGCTTATTAAATCAGTACCTCCTTAAGGTAAATTGTTTATTCTTTTCATCATTTTAAGGCCTCATGCTATTGTTCAACAAACTTACAATTTATATTTCCATTTGAGCAAGGGGTTCCAAGAGAAGGAATTCACTTTATTTCATGCTCTCTTATATTGTGATTTGAAGGCATTTGCATCTTGAGAGATAAATGAGAAACCCGGCTATTAAAAGACTTACCATACGTACCAGCAGAAAAGACATGTTCACCAAGGGATTTAATCATAAAATTGTACACAAATTTAGCGTTCAAGATGAAGTGACCTTACAATTTGATGAACGAGATTTGTGGTCAGTGTTTTTTCTTATAAAATGATACGACTCATTGTATTTAATGACTAAACATTGGTTAAAGAATTACGTATTTATTCTAAGGTGATGTCAAGTTATTGTGATGGGTAACTTATTGCTCCTAAGATAGTAAGAGGTTATTATGATGGTAATCGGTTATCCATAATATCAGTAATTGGTTACCCCTATGATTGTAACATGTTATCTTATGGTAAGCGGTTGTCCCGCAAATGTTAACGGCTTACTCCGATGAGAAAATAAATCATATATGAAAACGTGAAGGTAACCGGTTACCTTGATAAGAATATTCAAATCTTAAAAAAAAATCAAATATGAAAACGTCAATGGATAACCGGTTATCCTGATGGTAACATCTAAATCTAGAAAAAAAAATCAAATATGAAAATTTGAATCGGTAACTGGTTATCTTGATAAAACATGAAAATGAAACTTGATGAGAACATCCAAAATCTGGAAAAAAAAAAGCTGGAAGAAAAAAATTGATTTGATTTTATATATATATATATATGACAATTCTCTTATAGGGGCTTCACCTTAAGCCCCATCAGTGGGGCTCTCAGTGTTCTCGACCTGTAAACAATTTTCGGTGCGATTTTTTTTATGACCGTGTTTATTGTAGCTATTTAGAACATCCTGCAAATTTTCAAAAAATCATAAATAGTTTACAGTACCGAAAACTAAGTTCAAACATGTTGTTGCACGTGTGACTAATTTTTTTAAGCACGTGGAAAGCAACATGTTTAAACCTAGTTTTCGGTACTGTAAACTATTCGAAATTTTTTAAAAATTTGCAGGATTCTCTAAAGAACTACAATATATACGGTCATAAAAAAAATCGTGTCAAAAATTATTCACGGGTCGAGAACACTTAAGAGCCCCACCAGTAGAGCTTAAAGTAAAGCCCCTATATGAGAATTGTCTCATATATATACATATATATATATAAACAAGAATATATATATATTTATATATATATCTATGTTAATGTTGTGTTTAGATGTCATATATATACAGATTATTCATATAAATATTTATATATATTATAGAATTGTAATTCATTCTATTATATATATATATATTAAAATTAAGTGAACCAGTTATTTTTATTAAAATTATAAACAATATTTTGCTCTAATATTTTTAATACATTTATGTTATATATTATATTAAACATCGTTTATTTATTTTTATGATATTGTTTATTTATTTAAAATTTATATGATAATTAAAATATATATAATAAAAATAAATACATGTTTGAATAAGCATGTTTCCAACTTTAAAACTAAGCAAACGTCAATTGCACGTTACTTCTACCTAGCATATATATAAATCTATATATTTGTATTTGTATTTATTCAAGAGGAAATTACATGTTTTATGGCCTTTTCAAGCAAGTTTACAAAAATATGCCTTTTTTAAAATAAAAAAACTTATTTTATGGCTTTTTTTAACTTTCAAATTTATGGGTTTATGTTCCCATATTTTTATACAAAAACTAGTTTATGCCATAATTTTACTCTTAATTAAGTTTATTTAAATTGAAAGAATATTTTTGTAATTCATTTATTTATTTATTTATGAATTGTTTTAATTATTTTCCATTATCATTTTAACTGTTTCTTTTAATATTATTTAAGAGTTTACTTTTCAATCCAAACAAAGTTACCTTGTTGGTATATATATTTATATGGAAAAGTTCTCAATGGACATTACTCATACATGGGTACTTAGGTAAATGTGTAAATATGCTGACATGACATGTAAGTGATTTGGTACATCAAGTTACCAATAAATAAAGATTCTTTTTTTTTTTTGCATAGATTCTTTTTATTTACATGGCTATATAGAATATATATAAATTACAATAATATTTAAAAAGATATTAATAATAGAATAAAATAAGAATAGAAAAAATCATAATGTAGAGTAGTATACATGCATCAACTATTTTTAGTTTCTAATGTCTCTCGCTATGTCCTTTGGTGAATTCGATGATAAATAAAAAAAAGCTTCAATTACTTGATAAAAAACAAGGTATCACACAAATTTATAAGATAAAAAAATGATATGTATGGTTTATTATTTTTAAATAAATATTATTTAATTTTTTAAATTATCATAAAATATCTCTAAAATATCATATTTTAATTTATTTATTTTTGTTAAGTTAATGTTTGTTCTAATTTTTGAATTTGGCAGTGACAATAAGAGATTATATATTATATGTTTAATATAATATTAATATTATACGAGAATTTTAAATTTATGTTTGTTGCTATTTTTTATTTTATTTTATTTTTGAATTGAAGTTTGTTGCTAGTTGATAGTAGATTAGATTAGATTATATTATATTGTATGTTTAATATGGTATTATTCTTAAAGTTTAAGTTTAATTAAATTTTATTTTAGTTATAAATCGTATGTTAATATTAAATAATAAACAACATGTATATACATACGACACTAAAATTATATATAATAATTAATAAACTTAACGTTGTTGTTAAATTTGCTATTGTTTGGATTTTATTATATATATTAATTATATTAGGGATATTGGCGGCGATAATACCCAATTTTTTTCAAAAGTTACACTTTAATACCTAAATCTTTTTTTCGGTAATAATATCTAAATATACAATTTTGGTGCAACCGTTGGTACTCACCGTTAACTGTCCGTTAAGTATCCACGTAACATATTTTTATTAGTCTAATTGGCGGCGATAATACCCAAATCTTTTCAAAAGTTACACTTTAATACTCTTTTTTTTACGATAATACTTAAATCTATAATTTTGGTGCTACTGTTAGTACTCACCGTTAAATGTTCATTAAGTATCCACGTGACACATGGATTTTGGGATGATTTTAGACTAAATTATTTAAATATTATAAAAATCATTTTAAAATTTAAAAAATCTAAGATATTATTATAAACTAATTAATGATATGAATTTAGGAATGATTTTGAGTTTCAATTTTAATTTGGATTGTTTCAAATTTGTAAATTTTTGTTTTATTAATTAGTTTATAATAATCTTTTAGATTTTTTAAAATTTAAAATGATATTTAAAGAATTTAGGGATATTGGCGGCGATAATACCAAAATTATTTATAAAGTTACATTTTAATACCTAAATTTACGAGTATAAAAATGTGTCACGTGTATACTTAACTTGCAGTTAACAGTGAGTACTAACGATTGCACCAAAATTATAGATTTAGGTATTATTACTGCAAAAAAAAATTTGTATTAAAGTATAATTTTTGAAAATATTTGAGTATTATCGCTGCTAATATCACATTATATTAATATGGTATTAATAGTATATATACATATATATATTATACATGGATGTTAATTAAATTTAAGTTTGTTGCTAGTTTTTTTTTTAAGAAAAGAATTTTGTTGTTAGTTGATAGTAGATTATATTATATTATATGTTTAATATGATATTATTCTATGTGAAGTTTAATTAAATTTTATTTAAGTTATAAAAAGTATGATTTTATTATTTTTAAATAATTATTATTATAAAATATTTAAAAAATATCTCATTTTAATTTATTTATTTAAGTTTAAGTAATGTTTATAATTTATCGTTAAATATAAGAATATTCTGTTAAAGTTAATAAAAATAAAAAATAAAAATAAAAGTTAAATCCAATAATTTTGGTTATCTAGAGATATTTGTATGACCTACGTAATCCAAATTTACATGTATGTTTCATCAATTAGCCAAAAAAATTTACAAGTGTAACGTTTCGTTTGGCAGTGCAGGAGAAGCTTATTAATTATATATCCGAAAGGTAGGGATATATTTGAAAGTGCCTCAAATTTGTGACTTTGGATGTTTTTTATGTTGTCGATAAAATGGCCGGGTCTAGATTGAGTTTTGAAACATTTGGTAGTGGTACAAGCTGGCCTAAATAGGGTTAGACCAGCTTCAGCATTTGTATAGAATGACCTCTCAACCATTATTGAGTAGATTAATCCCTCCAATATAGATAGATGAGTTATCCTATATAAAAAATTAAAAATTAAAAAAAAATTAAAAAAAAGATAGATGACCTAGACATTGATTAGAAATTTAGAAATAAGAATTTGAAATATTGTCTAATTCCTTTCTTCTAAAATTATTAATATCAAATAACCACCTTACCCTGAATGATCACTCAATACCTTCCCCTACCAAACACAATATAAAAGAAATAGAATCTATTAGCAAAAAAGATTTACGTGTAATAAAAACAAAAAAACAACAGCCAAAGCTATAATAAGCAGATGCATAAGATAAAATAATGACACTAATTACAATTTTTATGGTTGTAATTGGTTATGGTGTTTAAAATGGTAACCAGTTACAAACATGCCATTGTAATTGGTCATAATTTTTGAAGTGGCGACTGGTTACAAGATGTGTTAGCCCAAAAAGTTTGTGTATTAAAAAATAAAAGAATATGACCAAAGTTATAAGAAGCAGAGACATAGATAAAAATCATGAAGCTAATTATAGATTTTATAGTTGTAACTGGTTACAATCATGGTATTTAGAGTGGTAACAGGTTACAATCATGCCTGTAATTATTATAGTTTTTAAAGTGATTACCAGTTACAAACATGTCACTTTAAATGGTTATAGTTTTTAGAATGGGTTATCGATTACAAATATGCCCTGTAATTGGTTACAAACGTGTCACACTAGTTACAGTTTTTAAGATAGATAATCGATTACAATTTTCATGGTGAAGATTGGATATAAATATAACTAGTTACCAAATTTTTAGTTTAAAAGTGGTAATGAATTATTCTGTTATATTAAGGAAAACAATGTAGCATATAATTTTTCATGCGTTTGTGCTTCAATTGACGTGTTAAAATATTCATAAATCAATAACTAATGATTCTCACTTTCTTTTATACTTAGAGCATAATTAAATACCACATGATTTGACGATAATCAAATCTTAGACTTGAAATCATTTTTTATTATGCCATCACCATTTTTAAAATAAAATTAAATCTAATTAATTCTACATATATATTTTCCAACTAGATATAAGAATCTCTTTAAGTTTTGACTACTACTAGTAATAAAGCATAGCATGTGACTTTTTTTTTCTTTATGTATGGTTTCAGTCAGTTTATTTTGTTTTTTAGCTCGTGTGTTACCCAATGGTGATTGGTATACCCACCTTTCAAGAGTTCTTTTCTGTTTCCACTGCACCTGTTGCCTTTGAATTAAGAAATTAAGAAACTGACTTTCCATTTTACACATAAATTACAAAATGATAAGAAAAATTTCCCATGTCATAACTGGACCCTATGCCACTACACTACACTATAATTTTTTTTTTTTTAAGGTTTATACTTTTTTGTATATTGTATTTTTACCTTTGAACTTTATTTGAAAAGATGGTTCAAATATACTTAAATCCGATAATGATCAAAAAAAAATTTAACTAAAATCACAAGGCTTTACTCTCCAAGGAAGTACCGACAGAAGAGGGTAACGAGAAGGGGACTACAGAGGAAACGAAGGGCCACAATCTGGGCGAGATAACGTTGACTGAAACTGGAAGCCTCTCGCCTGGGGTCAGGAATGCTAGCTCTTCAAAGAGATATCGGGGGTGCCCCAGGAAAAAAAAACTGACCTCCAGCTACAAAAAATCCTCAGGGAGACCAAGAAAGCTCAAACCAAAATTTCTACTAGTCAAATCAATGCCCAAAAACAAAATGACATCATCCTTCTCTCAAAAGGTGCGTGCATGTTGGGATAATAATATGATAGACTTGAAAGTGGATCTTGATAACCAATTTGTAGTGGTCGCCAAGAGTTGTCCTTCTAAGGTAACTTGTGTTATTGAGGAGGTCAATGAGAATTTTAGTGAGGAAAAGGCTGAAAGAAGTAATGAAGAGGATGTTATCAACAATGGAGGACAAATTTTTCGGTTTGGGGCATTGGAAGCTTGCCCGGAAAAGCTTCCACAGGGGCCATGAAACTATTGTCCTGGAAATATCGTGGGCTCGGCAAAACTACAATAGTTCGACAACTTGCAAACTTATTCCGTCTTTGCCAACCTAAATTGATATTGCTTTCAAAAACAAGGTTACCTAAGGACAAGTCTAACTCTCTAATGAATAAATTCCACTTTGTCAATGTTCAGTACATTCCTCATATTGGTAAGTCGGGAGGCTTAGGTTTGGGATGGAAAAATTGTGTCTCATGCTCAGTAATTAATGCAAACAAGAACTTGATAGAGGCTACGATCTCATCCGACCCACCTGGGAAAATTTGGGGCCTCATTGGAATCTATGGTCCTCCTACTCAGATTGACAAAGAAATATTTTGGACGACCATTGAATCAAAAATATTGGCGTCTCTGTATCCAGTGGTCCTATTTGGAGATCTCAATGGAACATTAAAGGACAATGATTGCATCAACTATTCTAGCCCAGGGAACACCTTCATGTATTCGTATGATCTAAGAATGATGGTCAATAGTACAAGGCTGGTTGATATGGGATACCAGGGTCCAAGATTCACTTGGAGTTGAAGAACCTGTAGTGGTTGCGATAAAATAATTCTAAAGAAGGCCATATTGAACAGAGCTCTTAGTTCGATCGAGTGGTGCATGGTATTCCCAAGTGCAATTGTCAGCAATATCTTAGCAGGTTCCTCTGACCATAATCCTATTCTGGTGGATCAATGGATGGAACTAACTGCCACTCTAGACAATTTAAATATGAGAATATGTGGTCCCGAGATCCTAGAAGCTTTTGGGTAGTGAAAAGTTCTTGGACAACTAATCTCAGCTCAAATCCAATGCTCAACTTCCACAAAAAGCTTCGCAAGACAGGCAAATCTCTTGGCTTGGAATAAAACTCACTTCTGAGACATCAAAATCCAGGTAGAAGAAGCTAGAGAGCTAATCTTCAAGAGGTGGAAAAAACGTCAGCTGATGACTTTGAGAAACAAGAACAAGCTAGAGGGATACTTAACGAGACTCTGGAAAGAAAAGAGATTTTATGGAAACAAAATCGAGAATGGCATGGCTAAAAGAAGGTGACAGATGTTCCAAATTCTTCTCCGCTTCCCCTATTGTCAGGCGCCAAAGAAACTATATCCAAAGTCTAAAAGATGAAGATGGAGCTTGGATAACGCTGGTGATATTGGTAAACTATTTCTAAGAAGGTTCAGTCAAATTTTTGAGCAACCCGGCTTAAAACTCATTAATTTACTAAATACTCCATATTTAATTATATTAATGTTTACATGAATTTTTTTAAGAAAAACAAAACTTTTATTGAAACAAGCATGAATTAATACATTTTTCAAATATGGAACTCGAGATTTCGATATTTAAAATAAATCATCTTTTACATTCGTAATGTAAATAAAAATACAAGTTTTAATAGTCAACGTAACACCAAAGGTTAAAGGTTAAAGACCTTTATAACAATAATGCAAAAGTAACAACCTCTTGACCCCAGGTCAACCAGTCGCAACATGCACACATCGGACCGAGTCTGCAACTTAATAGTATATGACTTAAGTTGTGATAACTGAATAGTATATGAATTAGGTTGTGATATTTTGAACTAGGTTATATTTTTATTTTTATGTTTATGTTTATGTTTTCTGTTTGGGTTTTTGGGTTGTTACCTATATAGCTTTTCTTGTTGGGTGTTAGCTCATGGGTTCTTAGTGTTGCAGGTAAGGGCAAACAACATACAAGTTTGAACTTAGAGACCATACATCATATTAAACTTATGCAACCTCTCTTAGACTTTTTAGGACTCATAACAACCTTAAAGTGTCCTTAAGAAAGTCCTAAAATCCCCAAACAGAAAACCCTTAAACTATACCATCAAAGCCCTAACCAAAACCATAAAAATGAGGGGAAAACATATTTTCTGGGCATGTAGCGCAGTCGCGCTACCCCTTGGGCGTGGTCGCGCCCGACGGAGAACCCATATTGTGACTTTTCTTCAAACAACCATAACTCTCTCAATTTAAATCTGATTTGAACGATTCTTTTTTAATTTTTCTCATCTTGAATCCATATATATCATCATACAATTCTTAGAGCTCAATAAAATACAAAAAATTCATGAGAAGCCTCTAACAAATCTCAAGCAAAAACTTCTTTTTCCCCAAGCTAAGAACATATATCACAAAATCAATCCTTATATCATCATTGATTCTCCCATAGCATGTTTATAACATTAAAACACATTCATAAAATACCCTAGCATGAAATTCTAACAATTAATTCATATCATCTACCCTTAAACCCCATGAACAATCATAAACATGACCTGGATTGTAAAGAGTAATAAGATCTTACCTTCAAGTTGATTCTTAGTTCTCCAACCTTCTAGACCTCAACCTCAGAGAGAATCCTTGCTTTGATCGATACAACGACTGACAATAATACGATATATTTAACCTAATTTTATTTTAGTCTGCAAAAACTAACCCTGAAACCAAAAGACCAATTTGCCCCTAATTCTAACCCTCTCATAATTAGGATCAAGTCCTTTTTGTAATTTCCCCTTAAACTAATAGTTTTCACTTATGAAAATTACAATCTCTACCACAAGATTCATAATTGTACTTTATGTAACGTCCCAAATTTTCTAATAACGCTTAGTGCCTTGATTAGCGTATCGGGAAGGCAATAATTGACTTAATTGTATTATTACGTGATTACTTGAATTAAATGATTATATGACTAGATATGCATGTTTAGGTTAATTAAATATGCATGTGAGTCTGTTCGTGTTGTTAAGGCATGTTTGTAATTTTGGCCTATTGAGGGCGTAAATGTGATTATGTGTGTGTGTTGTGCTTGAGACCACAGTATTGTTGAGATATAACTTAAATGTGTGGTCCGAGACGGTCCTAGGGAGTGGATTAGCGGAATAGTCACAATGGGGTCGAATACCCAGCTCAGGGTGAGCGTAGGGGTATTTTGGGAAATTAATACGTGTTTGGGATTACTGGGTAGCGGGTAGCTATTTAGCGATTATTCGAGTATAATGGGATTAATTTGGGATTTATAGGAATACTCGAGGAATTAGCGAGAATGGGGCAAAAGACGGGATTGCCCTTGGAGGCATTAAATGGCTAAGGATTAACTTAGGGGTAATTTGGTCATTTTTCTGAGGATAGACTTGGGGTAGGCTCTAGACATCAGCAGAATACTTAGGAAGGAAGGAAAAAACACAACACCCTCACTTTCTTTCTCTCTACTCAGCTCCCCCTCTCTCCCTTGGTGTACTTAGAAGTTTGGTGAAATTCTTGGGGAATTGGCTAGGATTTGAAGAACTTGAAGCTTGAAGTGCTTGTGGTTTAGCTCAGGTCGGATTCTCAATCGAGGTAAGGATTTCATTCGGACCTTTTGTTAGTCTTCTGCTGTGATTTAAGGGTTTTCATGGGGTTTGAAATTTAGGATGGTTTTAGGGTTTTGGTGAGATTATGGGATAGTTTTTGGGTTGTGTTATGCTGATTAGGTTGCCTTGATATGAATTCTAAACTAAATTCTTGGTTCAGGTGTTAAATTGGGTTTGAATTGGTGACTTTGGCTCGAGAAAATGCAGGGGGATTTCTTAGTTTGCAGCTCAAGTCGCGGCCCTGTTTTTCAGGCGTCACGGCCCGCATGAACCCAAGAGGGTTGGGAGCCTCTGAAATTGTCCAGGCGCCGCAGCACAGGCTGAGGCGTGCCGTGACCCGTGTCCCCCAGGAGAGAGCCTTGGGGTTCGCTGACTTGTAGCGCATCGTGGCCCTAGGGGACTAGGTCGTGGCTTAAATTAAGGGAAATGACCAAAATAGGGTTTTAAGCTCGGAAACTCGAATTGAAGGGCTCGAGAAGGATTCTACTACCCCGTTTAGTAGGATTCGAGGTCCTATAGGCTAGAATATTATTATGAAGTTTTTAATTGGTTTAGGATTTGATGGATGTTTATCATTATTATGTTATGACTAGGTTTTACCGCTAAGGCTCGAGTTTAGGGGATCGTGCTCAGGATCGCACTAGCCGATCAGCTCAGGACATAGGTAAGAAAACTATTTGTGCCTGTAGAGCAATACTTGGCTAGACTATTTGTGCTTAGTGCTATGTATGAGTGTTTATAATTGTTATGCCATGTTTGTGTGATTATAACTGATCGAGGAAAGATGGGATCGGCGAAGGCTGGGAATGACAAAACGCATGCTGAATGCAGGTCGCCATGGCATGGCCTTCTAGGGTGTTGTATTCACCTGTTCGGTGAAGACTGTGAACCTAGTGCCTGGTAAAACACCTTGGTCGGCATAGACCGTTATGTTAATAGTTTGTTATCTGCTTAAAGTTGTGTATTTACTAGAATGAATTGTTATATGCTATGTGCATGAGTTTTCTTGTTGGGCCTTAGCTCACGGGTGCTCTATGGTGCAGGTAAAGGCAAGGGAATGGCCGACCAAGCATGAGTTGGAGGGCATGGAGCGGGGTGTACATGTTTGGCCTACTTGGCCGCCACAGCTAAGGTTGTTTTGAGGGACATGTTATAAACGTTTGATTTTGTCGTCTAGGTTGACTGTGAAGTAACTTTTGACTTGTAAATGTATTTTAAAATAATATTTTGGGATCCCAATGTGACACTTTTATAATTTTAATGAATGTCCAAACCTTTATTCTTAATTTTTATTAAATGAGTCTTTACTTTAAGTTAATTACACTTTTCAGTCTAATACCTCGATTAGCACGCTAATGCCACATTTTAACATCACATGGTAACAGCTCTAGGGAAGTAGGGCGTTACAACTTGGTATCAGAGCGTGCCAAGGTTTATGGTTCCTGGAGATTGACCGAACATGTACGCTCACTTCCAGAGATAGGCTCGACTCAGGCTTGGTCGGTATTAAGAGAACTATATGTTTAATTTCTTGTCTAAGTTGCCTTGTTAGTCTGATTAATATAAATAGAGCATGACGAGTGTACATAATGCTAAGGCATGGCCCCTTGGACTGCTATATAATTATAATGTGTGTGCATTGTGTTGATTTGATATTTGGGTTTGATTGATTGGACTGGGAGGTGTTTTAGGATATTGTTATCATGCCTGATGTGCGAAGTCATTGATTTCAGGCATATTGAAGTTATGCCCCGGCGATCAATTATATCCCGCGGCAATATGGCCGAAGATGACAACCAGGATCAGGACCCTCCACCTGCCCCACAGAACTGGCAACAAATATTTGCAGAAATGCAAGCTAAACTTCAGAGAATTGAGTATGATCTCTAAGAACTGAGGCAGCATGCTCCTCCTCGGGATGTTGGACTATAGGTCCCACAGGTTGTGGCAAGTGCCAACCCAGCCTGTGATGGAGAATAAGTGGGAGCCTTTGTATGAAAGGTTCAGGAAGCAACACCTTCCCACCTTTGAGGGTTGTCTAGACTGCAGTGGATGAACATGAATTCTTCTATCTTGGATTTCATGAGGGTGGAAGGAAATGAGAGGGTGGCTTATGGTAGTTACATGTTAAGGGAAGACGCATGCATCTGGTGGGAAGTTGTGTCCCAGAGGGATGTGACTATTATCACCTGGGATGAATTCAGGGATGTCTTTAATGAGAAATATTACAGTGTTACAGTTCCAGATGCAAAGGTGAATCAGTTCACTAATCTAACTCAGAACAGAATGACCGTCACAGAATATGCTTTGAAGTTAGACCGATTGGCGAAGTTCGCGCCAGATTTGGTGCCTGCTGATATGGCACAGAGGGATCTCTTTGTACAGGGGCTGAATGTGATGATAGCCCATGATGTCAAGATAACATTGGATCCGAGGACTACCACATATGCTTAGGTAGTGGAGAAAGCCCTTACTGCTGAGAGTGCCGAAGATTAGATATGGGAAGAAGGCGTCGCAAGGCGTGATGCTCGGAGGACGGTGCCTCCCTTCACTGGTTCTAATTAAGGTAGTGGCCCCAGTGAGTAGAAGAGAAAGGCCCCAGATTCTTTTGTTCCTCCTGGACTAGATAGGAGGGCACAAGGTGCTTTTAGTGGGCGTCGGGGCGGGGGAAAGAACTGGAGAAGCTTCCTAGAGTGTCCACGGTGCAGGCGGCGACATCTGGGGGAGTGTAGAGTCAGAGCATGCTTCATCTGTGGGAGTGTCAGTCACTTGAGGAAGGACTTCCCACAAGCCAGAAAAGAAGAACCAAATAGGAGTGACAGCCTCACTCCAGCCAGTGTTCACTTTGACCCAGACCAAGGCTGAGGCTAGTCCCTCGGTTGTGACATGTTAGATTTTTAGTGTCGGTTCTTCATTTACTGCATTGATTGATTCAGGAGCTACTCATTCATTTGTATTCGCTAGGATGATAGACCGTTTGTGTAGACCTTGTGATTTGTATGCTAGAGGATTTAGGACTTTGTTGCCAACTAGGGAACTAGTAGTCTCTAGGGGATGGGTTAGAGCATTACCAGTGGAGATAGACAGTAGGGAGTTTTCTGTGGACCTAATTGAACTGGCGATGGATGACTTTGATATGATTCGATGGATGGTTTGGTTGGCAAAGTATGGGGCGACGATAGACTACAAGCGAAAGATGGTAACTTTTGAGCCGGAAGGAGAGGAACCCTTCATGTTTGTGGGGACAGTGAGTGGACCACGAGTACATATGATCTCTGCTTGAAGGCTAGAGACTTATTACAAGAAGGTTGCATAGGATTCCTAGTGAACATAGTGGATACATCTAGGGTTGTTTCAGTCAGACCGGGTGAGATTAGGTTTGTGTGTGAGTTCCCTGATGTATTTCCAGTAGATCTGCCAGGATTTCCACCACACCGAGAGATCGAGTTTTTCATAGAGTTGGCACCAAGAGTAGAACCAGTATCGAGGATACCTTACTGAGTGGTTCCAACAGAGTTAAAGGAACAGAAGATTCAGTTACAAGAGTTACTGGATCTATGATTTATCAGACCCAACTTTTCTCCATGGGGTGCTCCAACTTTGTTCGTCAAGAAGAAGGATGGATCCTTAAGAATGTGCATTGACTACCGAGAGCTGAATAAGTTGACAATTAAGAATAAGTATCCACTGGCCAGGATTGATGACTTGTTCGAGCAGCTACAAGGGAAGACGGTGTTCTCTAAGATAGACCGTCAGTCCGGCTACCATCAGTTAAGGATTAAGGAGGAGGATATACCAAAGACTGCATTCCGTATGAGGTACGAACATTATGAATTCCTAATCATGTCCTTTGGATTATGTAATGCCCCAGAAACCTTCATGGACTTGATAAATAGGGATTTTAGGGATTATTCGGATAAGTTTTTGGTCGTATTCATCGATGATATACTGATGTACTCCTAATCAGAGACTGAGCACGAGCATCAACTTCGTTTGGTACTACAACGGATGAGGGAGCATAAGCTATATGCTAAGTTCAGTAAATGTGAGTTCTGGTTACCCCAAGTAACATTTCTGAGCCACATCATGAGTAAGGAGGGGATTCTGGTGGACCCAACCAAGATTTAGGTAGTGAGAGATTGACCAGGTTGAGCAGTGTACCAGAGTTTAGGAGCTTTTTGGGATTAGTAGGGTACTATCGGCTTTTCGTTGAGAGATTTTCCAGAATAGCCACACTGTTGACTGAGCAGTAATCAATTGTCGCTTCAGTTCCTGGAAGCTATTCTCACACTTACCTGACCAGGCGAACTTCAGATTCTTCTGTGTCAATTATGTCATCAGTGTAGCAATCTTCAAGAACCCTTCCACAAACCGTCTATAATATTCCGCTAATCTAAGGAAACTCCTAACCTCTAAAGCATTCTTTGGCCTCACCAATCTCTCACTGCCTCTACCTTAGCTGGATCCACCTTAATCCCCTCTTCACCAACAATGTGTCCAAGGAATGTCACTTCTGGAAGCCAAAACTCGCACTTCTTAAACTTGGCATACAACTGATGCTCTCTCAATCTCTGCAATACCTGCCGGAGATGCCGTTCATGCATTGCCTCTGAACTGGAGTAAACTAAGATGTCATTGATGAAGACAATCACGAACTGATCTAATAAGTCCTTGAACACCCTGTTCATCAGATCCATGAATGTTGCTGAGGCATTGCTCGGACCAAACGACATGACCAGGAACTCATAATGCTTATACCTCGTTTGGAAGGCCATCTTCGGAATATCCTTGTCCTTGATCCTCAGCTGGTGATAACCAGATCGAAGATCAATCTTCGAGAATACCGTCTTTCCCTGCAGCTGATCGAATAGGTCATTGATCCTTGGTGAGGGGTATTTTTTCTTGATGGTCAACTTGTTCAACTCCCTGCAGTCTATACACACTCTCAGAGTCCCACCTTCTTCTTCACGAACAAAACCGGATTGCCCCATGGCGAGAAGCTAGGTTTGATAAACCTAAAATCTAGAATCTCCTGCAGCTATATCTTCAACTCCTTCAGTTCCGCCGGAGCCATCCTATATCCCTTGACACTGGCTCTGTACCCGGCGCTAACTCGATGACAAACTGAATCTCCCTGTGCGGCGGTAGTCCTAGTAAATCCTCAGGAAATACATCCAAGAACTCGCGTACCAATTTGGTTTCTCCCGACCCTGCTGGTACAACTCTAGTGGTATCCACCACGCTAGTTAGAAAACCCATACAACCTCCCTGTAACAAGTCCCTAACCCTCAATGCTGATATCATGGATATGCGGGGTCCATGCCCAGCACTCGTGAAAATAAAGGGATCCTCACCCTCAGGCTCAAAGGTCACCATCTTCTTCCTACAATCTATAGTAGCCCCATATCTGACCAGGTAATCCATCCATAGAATCATATCAAATTCATCCATACTAAACTCAATCAAATCTACTGATAGATCCCTACTATCTACCATCACTAGCAGTGCTCTAATCCATCTCCTAGAAACTACCAGTTCCCTTGTAGGCAGTATAGTCCCAAACCCCGCAGTATAATACTCACTAGGTCTACACAAGCTATCAATTACCTTACTAGAAACAAACGAATGTGTAGCACTAGAGTCAATCAGTACAGTATAAGAAGAGCCAGCTCTAGAAAGTTGATCTGTCGCTACCGAGGGATTATCCTCGGCCTCTGCCTGCGTCAAGGTGAACACTCGAGCTGGAGTCAAGCTGTCTACCTTCCCTAGTTCCTCTTTCTTCACTGTTGGGCAATCCTTCTTGAGGTTTCCCACCACCCCACACAAATAACAAGCCTGTAATGCCCTAGTTACTCCAAGACCGTTACTGTGAACTTTAAACAGTGCTTAACTCGCTAAACTAGTCATTAGGTTATAAATGTGCATCTAGGTATTATTAATAGGCTAAGGTGAAAAATCTCAATAAAAAGGAAAGGAAATGTTTTATTTAAAACATAAAACTTTACATGGGACCGTAAAAATGTTTTCAAGTTATTTACAATCCAAAATGGTCATTACAGTATAAAAATTACAACATGCCTACCTAAGCGGAAAAAATAGGGTTAACCCCTAGTTTCCCTGAGAAACACCTTGGCCGTGGTGGTAAAGTGGCCGCATATGTACACATCGCCACCTAAGCTCTCCACTCAAGGCTGGGTGAGCTTTTCTTTCTCTTTACCTGCACCACATAGCACCCATGAGCCAAGGCTCAGCAAGAAAACTCATTACTACATGTATACAATATCAAATGATGATTATGATAATCTTACCGGGCTTGTAGCCCTAATAAGGTAATATCAAGATTCTAATAATCATGCTAAGGCGTGTAGCCCTAATCAGATGGTATCGAGATTCTAATAATCATGCTGGGGCGTGTAGCCCTAATCAGATAGTGACTATGGAGTCACGAACTTGAATCAGATAAGTGACTGATGAGTAAGTCACGAACTTAAACCAGATGAGTGACTATGGAGTCACGAACTTGAATCAGATAACTGACTGATGAGAAAGTCATGAACTTGGGCTTCGCAAACATAGCCATGTGACAATGCAGTCACCTGGGCCTTCTGGCCCCAGCTCTAAGTAATTAGCCTTTAGACTAGACAAGCGCTTTTGTTTTCATCAAACTTAAGGTCGGTCAAGCATTTCATGCTTATGATGATAATGCTTATGTCGATTAGATCTAATCTTTTTGGCTTGCGTTAAACACGCTAATACCGTTCTTGACTCATAAGTCAATACCATACGACCAGTGCTCAGTACTACTGCCGAACTTGACTAATGAGTCACAGCTTCACAGTCAATACTGACACCATTGTCAATTCTGGCTAATAAGTCGGTACCATTCATAGATAATCAAGATTGCTAAGTATTTAATATGAAATCAATTTCCACATATAGAGCACTCAACATGCCTCATTAATAACCATGCATGTCACATACTGGGTGCAGTTTTCTTACCTCTGGTTCGAGCGTGAAATAGAAAAAGAACGACCCTTGAGAACGATCAATCCTTTGATCCCTTAGCGGTCACCTAGTCATAACCAAATATGGAACTCCATCAATAAAATCAACAATAAAAGGTAATTGACCTAAACCTCACTCCTTGGACCTCGAATCGTACTCAAATGGTTAGTAGATTCGATCCCGAGCCTTAGGAATTGAACCCTCGAGCCAAAAACCCTAAAAGTACCCAAAATAGGACCCTAGAAAAACAGGGTAGAGCTACAGTGTTGCCCCCCTGGCTCCTAGGCGCTACAAGTAGGGCTGGCTTGCCCTGAACAGTGCTGTAGCGCCCTCCTTGGGCGCTGTAGCGCTAGATACAGGGTGACTCAGCCCTGGTTTTTCCCCCTTTGACTTCTCCACTTCCCAAACTTCATGAACTGACTCCAAACCTCAATCAAACTCACAAATGAACCCAAATACCCATTCTACAAGTCCTAGGCATCAAAGCCCAATCAATCTTTGCTAAAAACTTCCTTGAATTCTCACTATCCAAATCAAAAATCCCAACAGAAAATCAAAAGAAAAATAGAGTATAACCAGAGTTTTCATGGCTAGAATCTTACCTCAAGCTCAAGATGGAACCCTCTTCAATGGTAGAACACATTCCTAGACCCTCAAGGCTCACTTCCCTAGATTGAATCCTTAATTGGAACTTCAAAAATTCAAAGGAAAAAGAAGGAAAAATGATGATCGTGGGAGAGGAAACCAATTGCTCTGTTTTTGCTTAAGCTTTCTACAGCTTTCTAGTTGATATATACGCTTAGGTCAAAATACCAAAATGCCCCTAGGTCATTAAATTCCCTCTTAAGGCTAACAAGGGTAATACTGTCATTTCCCTTAATTATAATTAACGTCCTCCAATTCCTGTTATTCCCAATATTCTCAAATGCCAATAAATCATATCCCATTACCCTATAATTCCTGGTAATTTTCTAATCATTAAATTACCCCGAGACTTGCCCCGAGCCACGAAATTAACCCTGTTATGACCAAACTGCTAACTAGTATTCAAAGATCGTCTCATACTGAATAGCTCGAACAAATCCACATTATAATGTGGCCTCATCATAAATTCACCAACATGCATGAAAATATACAAATATGCCCTCAATGGGCCAAATTACCAAAATGCCCTTATAATGAAAAGTGGACCCACATGCATGCATTTATCATCATATAATAATATAATTCACATAAACATGCATATAATCATTTAATGGCATAATAAATCAATTATGGCCCTTAACCAAAGGTATCTTTTTATTCTTGAGGACCTTGTCTTTTCTGTCAAGTATCTAGACTGGTTGTTCCTCATAGAAGAGATCTACCTCAAGCTCCAGATATTCGTAACTCAAAACATGAGTCACATCATATACATACCTCCGAAGAGCTAAAATATGAAACACGCTATGCATGACCAACAATGCCGATGGTAAGGCAAACCTGTAGGCCACCTGACTAATCCTCTCCAGGATCTCAAATGGACCTATAAATCTAGGGCTCAGCTTGCCCTTCTTCCCAAATCTTCTCATCCATTTCCATGGCGAGACTCTAAGCAAGATATAGTCTCCCAGTTGACCAATATTACACTACAGTCTACACTATTGGAGAGAATCAAGGAGGGTCAGTTGGGTGATCCACAACTGATCAAGATCAGAGAGGGTGTTTTGGCTGGAGTATCCAGAGATTATACAGTGTCTGATTTGGGCTTGCTGAGATACAAGGGTCGGATATGTGTTTCGTTAGACACTGCTATGAGGCGAGAGATTATGGATGAATCTCATACTACACCTTATTCTTTACATCCAAGCACCACGAAGATGTATCAAGATGTGAGATCGTTGTATTGGTGGCCGAGGATGAAGAGAGATGTAGTGGAATATGTGGCTAACTGCTTGACATGTCAACAGGTCAAGGCTGAGCATCAGAGGCCAGCAGGGTTATTGCAGCCTCTGGATATCCCAGAGTGGAAATGGGAGGACATCACGATGGATTTCATGGTGGGGTTACCCAGGACTGTTGGTCAGCATGATTCTATTTGGGTTATTGTGGATCGCTACACCAAGTCAGCTCACTTATTGTCAGTGAGAACTACATATACAGTTGACCGGTATGTGGATCTCTATGTGAGAGAGATCGTGCGCCTTCATGGAGCACCGAGGTCGATCGTGTCAGATCGGGACCCCACTTTTACTTCTAAGTTCTGGGGGAGTTTACAGAAGTCCATGGGAACACAATTGAAGTTCAGTACTGCTTATCATCCTTAGAAAAATGGGCAATCTGAGAGGATGATTCAGATATTGGAAGACATGCTGCGAGCATGTGTGCTAGAATTTGGTGGATCTTGGAGTAAGTATCTACCTTTGATAGAGTTTTCCTACAACAATAATTATCATTCTACCATTGGGGTTGCACCTTATGAGATGTTGTATGGTAGGAAGTGTAGATCTCCCATTCATTGGGAAGAGACGAGAGAAAGGAGATGCTTGGGTCCTGAGGCAGTTCAGAGGACCAGTGTGGCCATTGAGAAGATTAGAGCTTGGATGCTTGCTTCTCAAAGCAGACAGAAAAGTTATGCGGATCCCAAGCGCAGGAACGTGGAGAACCAAGTGGGAGACTATGTTTTCCTTAGAGTCTCGCCATGGAAAGGGGTGAGAAGATATGGGAAGAAGGGCAAGCTGAGCCCTAGATTTGTAGGTCCATTTAAGATCCTGGAGAGGATTGGTCAGGTGGCCTACGGGTTGGCCTTACCACCAGCATTGTCAACCGTGCATAACGTGTTTCACGTTTCAGCTCTTCGGAGATATGTATCTGATGTGACTCATGTTTTGAGCTATGAAGATCTGGAGCTTGAGGCAAATCTCTCCTATGAGGAACAGCCAGTCCAGATACTTGACAGAAAGGACAAGGTCCTCAAAAATAAGACAATACATTTGGTTAAGGTATTGTGGAGGAACAACAAGGTCAAGGAAGCGACCTGGGAGCTAGAGCCAGACATGCAAAATCAGTATCCCGAGCTATTCAGGTAAATTTTGAGGACGAAATTTCTATAAGGAAGGGATAGTTGTAATGCCCCAAAATCCCTAATGAGGTTTAATGGTCGGATTAGTAGGCCGGGAGGGCCATAATTGATTTATTATGCCATTAAATTATTATATGCATGTTTATGTGAATTATATTATAATATGATGTTAAATGCATGCATGTGGGTGCACATTTAATTATAGGGGCATTTTGGTAATTTGGCCCGTTAAGGGCGTAATTGTATATTTGTATGCATGTTGATGAACTATTGATGAGGCCACATTATAATGTGGATTTTTTCGAGCCATTCGGCATGAGACGATCTTTGAGTAACAAGTTAGCGGTTTGGTCATAACAGGATTAAGTTCGGGGCTCGGGGTGAGTCTCAGGGTAGTTTGGTGATTAGATCGTTTCCGGGAATTAAAGGGTAACGGGATGTGATTTATTGGTATTTGAAAACTTTGGGAATAACAAGAATTGGAGGGTGTTAATTATGATTAACGACATAGGCGGGAAAGGAAGGTTTTACCCTTGGGAGCCTTTAAAGGACTTTAAATAGCCTAGTGGCAATTTAGTCTTTTCACCCTATGATATACTTAAGCCATTGAAGGTTGTAGAAGCTTGCCAAAATAGAGTGCCCTATCTTCCTCTCCCGTACATCATTTCTCTTCATTTTCTTTTTGGATTTTTGAGCTTCTTTTGAGGATTCAAGTTAGGGAAGTGGATCTTGAGGGCTTAGCATTGTGTTCCACCATTGAAGAGGGTTCTAAACTGAGCTTGAGGTAAGTTTCTATCCATTAAAACTCTAGCTTTGCTCTATTTTTGTTTTGGATTTCAGCTTGGTTTTCTAGAGTTGATATTGGGCATTGATGGGAGTTTTTGGCTAGGGTTACTTGGGTTATGATGCCTAGGACATGTGTGGATGGTTTTTGGGTTCATTTGGGGCATTAATTGAGGTTTGGAAGCTTGTTCTTAAGGTTGGAAATGGTGGTGTCGAAGGATGGGAAAACCAGGGTTGAAAACCCTGGTTTTAGCGCTACAGTGCCCATCAGTGGGCACTACAGCGCTAGCTAGACGCCAGTCTTCTCTGCCAAGGGTGCTGGGGTGCTAGGGGGTAGCGCTACAACACTACTCTATTTTTCAAGATTCCTGTTTTGGGCGTTTTTAAGGGATTTTGGCTCGGGGTTTCAATTCCTAAGGCTCGGGATCGAATCTACTCACCGTTTGGGTACAATCCGGGGTCCCGAGAGTGAGGTTTAAGTCAAGAACCTTTTATTGTTGATTTTCATTAATGGAAGTTATAATTGGTTATGACTAGGTAACCGCTAAGGAATCAAAAGGTCGATCGTTCTCAAGGGTCGTTCTTTTACTATTTCTCGCTCGAACCAGAGGTAAGAAAACTGCACCCCATATGTGACATGCATGGTTATTATCAAGGCATGTTGAGTGTTTAAATGTGAACGTTGATTGCATATCAAATGCTTAGAAAATCTTGCTTACTTGTAAATGGCACTGATTTATTAGTCAGAATCGACAATGTTGTCAGAGCTGACTGTGAAGCTGTGACTTACTAGTCAAGTTCAACAATAGTACTGAGCACTAGTCGTATGTTATTGACCTATGAGTCAGGAGCGGCATAAGCTTTATGAATGCAGAGCCGAAAATATTAGATCTAATTAACATCAGCATTGAATGACTCACTATGAGCTTTAATGCCAGACTGACCCCAAGTTCGATGAAAATTAAAAGTGCTTGTCTAGTTCCATGACTAGTCACTCAGAGTCAGGGCTAGAAGGCCCAGGTGACTGCATCGTCACATGGCTAAGGGTACGGAACCCACACTAGTGACTCCATGGTCACTCATTTGGTTTACATTAGTGACTCCCTCATCAGTCATTCATCTGGTTAAGCTAGTGACTCAGTCACTCATTTGTGAAGGGTGCGAAAGCTATGGATGATTATCATGATCATCATTTGATGTTATATACATGCAGTAATGAGTTTTCTTGCTAGGCTTTGGCTCATGGGTGCTATGTGGTGCAGGGAAAGGGAAAGAAAAGCTCACCTAGCCTTGAGTGGAGAGCTTAGGTGGTAATGTGTACATATGCGGCCGCTTGACCACCACGACCAAGGAGTTTCTTGAAGGAACTAAGGGGTTAACCTTATTTTTTCCACTTAGGTCGGCGGGTTGTAAATTTTACACTGTAATGATCATTTTGTATTGTAAATAACTTGTAAATATTTTTATGGGCCCATGAACAATTTTATGTTTTAAATAAAATATATCATTTCCTTTTGATTGGTTTTCTACCTTAACCTATTAATAACACCTAGATGCACGTTTATAACCAAAGAACTCGATTAGCGAGTTAAGCACGGATCAAAGCTCACAGTAATGGTCTTGGAGTAACCAGGGTGTTACAATAATAAACTGTATTAAATTCCAATTGTATACCCATTGTCTTCTACAACCTTTCCCAAACTTGGAAGTAATAATAGAGTCTTCATCTGACAAGATAGACCTCAAATTCCATGAAGGCATACTACCTCTCTCACATAGAGATCGATATACTAATCAACTGTATTACTCATCCTTACTGATAGAAGTGGGCTCACTTTAAATACTGGTCCATAATGACCCAAACCAACTCATGCTGACCCACTATCCTGGGCAGCCCCACCGCGAAACCTATCGCGATGTTTCCTTATTTCCACTATAGAATACTCAAAGGCTACAATAGCCTTACCGATTTCTGATACTTTGTCTTGACCTGCTAACAAGTTAAGAACTTTGTCATGTATTCCATTATATCCCTCTCCATCCCAGGCCACTGTTGGTTTTTATAGATCAAATAAGAGATTATACGCAGCGGAACAACAATCAAAATTGTTAATTTGACCCCACAAGATTTCTAGATCTACTTCTTCACATACATATATATATTGAATCAAAGAGATGAATAGAAAATTACCTCAAGTCCTTCCTTGCTGCTATCTTTTTGTACGACAAAAATCCTTGAGATCTCACATCAGGATCTTCCAAAATGCTCTTAACACTCAAAGAACGAGTGTGGGCTTTCTATACAAATAATAGGCAAAATCTATTTATCAGATGTTCTCAACACATGAGATCTGATAAAATTTGGACCTAAGTTTGTGCGGAACAGTGACCTATGCTTGTATCACTGTTTTATTTCTCTCAGGGAGATTTCACGATATATTTTATATCACTGAAAAGTATCGCTCTGAAAAACTGATCTCCTATATTTAATATATCTAATATATTAAAATAAAATATTAGTTATTTAAAACAATAACTAATCAGTTATGAGATTTTGTTTAAATAATAATATTTTAATCATATTACAATATCTCATTATTTATTTAATATTTAAATAACTAAAATTGTGGAACAAAGAAGCTTCTTATGTGTGTAGCACAGTGACTGTGTACTGTGCTACACGTGTACCACATGCCAAGGAAGGCATGTGATTTTTCCCAAATTTTCTTATTATTTAAATACCAAAAATCCAAAAAATAAATTAATTCAAAATTAATTATATTTTTGTTAAATCAAATAATTCATTAATTCTCAATTAATTAGTTACACATAATTATACAATAATTATGTTTAGTGCATAGAAAAATATTTCACCTATCAAATAAGTCCTTTTGCACATTTTTGTATTTATCTCTGTCAGTGTTTGTTTGAGCCATTTCGGGGACCATGGACCTATAACATTAAGCTCCAATAAATTGAAACTAAATAATTAAACTCTTTAATTATAGTAGTTAATTTATTAATTCTGACATTTCTCCACTATAAATTCATAATTGAACTCTTGATGTTATAGATATACTTTTACATAAATCTTATTTTAAGTTGTCTATTGATATAACCATCTTACAATAGTTCAACCCTCTAATTAATTAGTTCATAAATAAGAATAGAATAATTACTATTTTACCTTTCTAATTTACTTCTTATTCCTTAAGTACCATTAATTCACTAGTGAATAATTAATCTATAATCTAATTATAGATTTGAGCTCAAAATCATTCATTTCCAGAATTAACCCTTAAGGGAACTAATATACGATCCGTTAGGAAAGATTAGATTCCGTATTGTTGATACATGTTCCCAGCCATCCATGATATTAAATCTCCAAAACAAAAGCCATTAGCCTCATTCTATGAAGAGACCTTAACGAATGAATCAAAAGATTTAGTAAACATGAATAGGAGTTCATGAACACTCAGGATTTAGGTTGATCCATAAATGATCATCAATTATGATATGAATTACAAGTCTTTATTATTAAATGGCTTTTGGATAAAGACTTTTATTCATATCGGTCCATGTCATATATAATCATATTATATAAAGCACCCTTAGCGAGATGTCTTACCACATCAATAATCTGAATCTAGATTATTTGTATTAACATGATACTCAGCAAACCGTACTTACATCCCCAATTAAAGAATTTCATAACTTCAATTTGTTGTTGTTGACTATTTTATTCATTCATGTGATCTTAATTCTCTCGTACTAATACAAGATCACATCCTCAATAATGAATATGGAATTTTTTTTATATTTACAAAATTATTCAAACAATAATTTAATAATCTAAATATAACAATAATTGACCATTGTATTTATTTATTTATCGAAATAATAAATGTCTTTTACATGCTTTTAGGACATACTCCTACCAATCTCCCACTATAAAGCTTTCATATCATAATACATCTTTCATGATGCCTGGATGAAGAGAATAAGAGAGTAGTATGAGATTCATCCAAAATCTCCCATTTAATCCCAGTGTCCATCAAATTCCAAATCTGATCCTTGTACCACAATAAACTCATATCTGACACTATATAATCCTTAGCTAATCCAGCTAAGACATTCCCCTCAATTCTCCCATTTGTGGGTCACTTAACTGTTTTTCCTTTTATCCTCTCCACCAGAGTAACTCAAACATAATGTTGACCACCTGGCCCACCAATAACTCTACTAAAGTTCTGGACATATCCTTTAACTAACATGATGCATAGACAATCACTTTTCCCTGTCACTGAGGTGTCATAACAACCTACTAACTGATTCTGATCTGTAAGAAGACTCAGAACACTTCCACAAAGTACACGTAATATCTTGCTCGTCCAAAGAAAATCCTGCCCCTAAGGCGTTCCTTGACCTTGGCAAATCTATGCCACCATACCATCGATCAAGACGATCACAAATCCAATTCGAATAATCTTTGAATATTATGTTCATTTGATTCATAAAAACAACTTGGCATTAACCAAATCCTCAAAACATAACTCAGCACTCCCAGTGCCCTTATCTGATATAAAAAGCATTCTTCTGCATATCCTTCTCCCTGATCTCTAGCTGGTAATAACCAGATCAAAGATCCACCTTGGAGAATACCATCTTACTCAATAATTGAGTCATTAGGTCTTACAGCTCCGCTGAAGCCGTTCAATACAGTACCCTAGACCTAATTCCTTTTTTGGCACCAATCTAATCACTATTTTATCTCTTTATGTAAAGGTAGTCCTAAAAAATCCCCTGGCGACACATCCAGAAATTCACAGACTAATCCAGTCTGTCCTGATCCCACTGGCACAACCTAAGTGGTATCCTTACACTAGCTAAGAGTTCTATGCATCCTCCTGCAATAGATCTCTAGCTCTAAATATAGATGTCATAAGCATACAAAATCCATGCACTGTGCCAACTACCACAAGGGTTTCCCACTCTCAAACCCAAGAGTTACTATCCTTTCCTTGCGATCTATCATTGCCCCACACTTGGCTAACCAATCCAAATCCAGGATCTTATCGAAGTCAGTCATAACAAAATTTATCAAAACAACTGATGAGTCATTTCCACCATAATCTAACTCATCACAACATAACCATGCAATCGATATAACAAGTATATACTTCTCTAGATGCAACAAGCAACGAACAACATGGCACCAAAGCTAGTCAGTACAATACAAAAATCAAAGCTTGAAAGCTGACCTGCCACACCTGAGGAACCAGCCTCAGTCTCAGTCTTAGTCTCCGACTCTGACTGCTTCGGAATGAACACTCGATCTGGAGTCGAGCTATCCATCCCCTTTTGCTCATTTGTCCCTCGCCTTGGGCAATCCCTCATGAAATACCCAACTATTCCACATAAGAAACATGCATTTGCTCGGCATTCTCCCAAATGACGTCTCTTACACTGAGCGCATTTTGGATAAGTCCTCCAGTTCTTATTCTTGCTCGCTCCAATAAATGGAGGTGTCAATGTCTGAGCTTCGTGCTCTCCGGCACTTTCCTTCTCAATCTGATTTCCTGTGCTCTCAACAGCAAGAGCCTTTCCTACCACCTGAGCATAGGTAGAGATTTCATGCACTGGGGTAAATCTGATGCCCTGAGCTACTCTGGGATTCAATCCCTGGATAAATCTTTCCTTCCAAACGACATCCGTGGGTACCATATCAAAAGTAGACTTGGCCAACCCATCGAATATATTAACATACTCGGTTACTATTGCATTCCCCTGAACGAGGTTCAGAAACTCATTCATCTTAGCAATCTTGGTTGTATCACAGTAATATCTTTCATTGAACAGCTGCCTAAATTCTTTCCAGTCCATCACAGTAGTATCTCGTGTATGGGATACTACTTCCCACCATGTTCGGGCATCATCCCGCAATACATATGTAGCACATATCACCCTATCGTGACCTATCAGCCCCATACTGTCGAGGATGGAACTAATCATGCCCATCCATTGCTTAACTCTGAACGGATCTAGGCCTCATTCAAAGACTGGAGGGTAGTATTCTTGGAATCTTCCACAAAGAAATTCCCACCTATTCTCAACTCTAGGCTGAGCCAAAACTGGTGCCACTCCTGGCATAACAAAAGAAGAGGTGTTCCTTAACAGATTCTATTGTTGCTTCAAACACCTAATCTCTTCCTCTTGCCTCTGGAATCTTAATTGAATATCTGTAAACACCTGCTGGAAATTTCGAGGGGCAGGTGAAGAACTCAAACCCTGGCTGTAATCCCCAGCCCTGGTATAACCACCACCAGGTATCATTATCTGCCTTGAATACATACCTACTGATTGAATCTGCAGTTAAACATGATGAGCATATTCAAAAGCCTTCCCCACGGGAACAATCATACCACACTACAATCACAAACCACTACAATGCTAAAATCATACCCATAGCATTTGTTCATCAATTCATAACCCTTGCTCTTCCAACATACACACCATGCTTCCAACTCCAGCAAGAAAATATCACATTCATATATATATTCACAGAGCATGTAATCATATAATCACATTAATAGTCAAGAGCCATGCTCTATCAGAATCTCATGCTCTCTAATACAATGTGTAGGTAAATCATTCACATTATATTTAAGTAGTTAAACACATAACTACAGAAATAGTTACCATTCCCTGAGTGAAGCTATCTTTAGTGACGAGTGTACATGCCCAGCTTGTCTTCAGGAACCCTTAACCTTGGCTCGCTCTGATACCAAGTTGTAACCCCCTACTACCCAGGGACCGTTACGGTGTGCATTTAAACAGTGCTATACTCGCTAATCGAGTCATTTGGCCATAATCGTGTAACTAAGTATGATTAACGGTTTAGGATTAAATTTTTTGGTTAAGATACAACGTTTCACTAAAATGTTTACTATATACATTAGGATCCCAAAATATAATTTAAAGGTTAATTACAATAAAATATTTACAATCAGCCGACCTAAGAGGCAAAATAGGGTTTAACCCTAGTTCCTCTTTAAACCCTTGGCTGTGGTGGTCAAGCAACCGCATATGTACACATCGCCACCTAAGATCTCCAACTCAAGGATGGTCCAACTTTCTTTTGCCTTTACCTGCACCAAAAATCACCCGTGAGCCGAAGCTCAGCAAGAAAGCTTAATATGCTCATGAACAAGTAATAACATGTTACTAAATCATAATAAGCATGCCTAGCAGTAATAACCCAACTCATGCATGCAAGCAAGTCCAAATAAATGATTATGGGGTCCTGCGTCTGAATAGATGACTAATGAGTCAATCTCTGGGGACCCGCTTATTGAATAGATGACTAATGAGTCAATCTTTGTGTGGGTGACTAATGAGTCACACCCTGTATAGGTGATTAATGAGTCACACTCTGTATAGATGAATAATGAGTCTATCTGTGTTAGATGACTGATAAGTCTATCTCTGAGGTAGATGACTAATAAGTCTACCCTTATGTAGATGACTGATAAGTCTATCTCTGAATAGTAGACTAATAAGTCACTCTCTGACATAGGTGACTAATGAGTCACACTCTGGATAGGTGACTAATGAGTCACACTCTGATTAGGTGATTAATGAGTCACACTAGATAGGTGACTAATGAGTCACACTTTGAATAGGTGACTAATGAGTCACACTCTGGGCTATGCACCCTAATCAGATAAGTGACTAATGAATGAGTCACGAATTTGGACTCAGCACCTATAGCCATGTGACATTACAGTCACCTGAGCCTTCTGGCCCTGGCTCTAAGTAACTAGTCTTTAGACTAGACAAGCACTTTTGTTTTCATCGAACTTAAGATCGATCAAGCATTTCATGCTTATGATGATAATGCTTATGTCGATAAGATCTAATCTTTTTGGCTTGCGTTAAACACGCTAATACCGTTCTTAACTCATAAGTCAATACCATACGACCATTGCTCAATACTACTGCCGAACTTGACTAATGAGCCACAGCTTCACAGTCAATACTGACACCATTGTCAATTCTGGCTAATAAGTCAGTACCATTCATAGATAATCAAGATTGCTAAGCATTTAATATGCAATCAATGCCCACATATAGAGCACTCAACATGCCTCATTAATAACCATGCATGTCACATACTGGGTGCAGTTTTCTTACCTCTGGTTCGAGCGTGAAATAGTAAAAGAACGACCCTTGAGAACGATCAATCCTTTGATCCCGTAGCGGTCACCTAGTCATAACCAAATATGGAACTCCATCAATAAAATCAACAATAAAAGGTAATTGACCTAAACCTCACTCCCGGGACCTCGAATCGTACTCAAACGGTTAGTAGATTCGCTCCCAAGCCTTAGGATTTGAAACCCCGAGCCAAAAACCCTCAAAAGTGCCCAAAATAGGACCCTGGAAAAACAGGGTAGCTCTACAACGCTGCCCCCCTGGCGCCTAGGCGCTACAAGCAGGGCTGACTTGCCCTGGACACCGATGTAGCGCCCTCCCTTGGGCGCTGTAGCGCTAAAACTAGGGTGATTCAGCCCTGGTTTTTCCCCCTTCGACTTCTCCAAATTCCAACCTTCAAAATATGATTCCAAACTTCAATCAAACTCACAAATGTGCCCAAATATCCATTCTACAAGTCATAGGCATCAAAACCCATCCAAACTTTGCCAAAAACTTCCATGCATTCTCAACTATCCAAACCAAAGTTCTAGCTGAAAAATAGAGCAAAAACCAGAGTTTCCATGGTTGAAATCTTACCTCAAACTCAAGGTTAAACCCTCTTCAATGGCTGAACACAATCCTAAACCCTTAAGGCTTGATTCCCTAGCTTGAATCCTCAAAAGGAGCTTCAAAATTTCAAAGGAAGAATGAGAGAAGAAGATGATCGTGGGGGAGGGAAAGAAGCTCTATTTTTGGTTCTCAGGTTTCTACAGCCATCTGATTTTAAACCTATCCTAAGGTCAAATGACCTACATGCCCCCAAGCCTATTTATTTCCTTTTTAAGCCACCAAGGGAAAAATTGTCATTTCTCGTCTATCTCGTTAATTATAATTAATGTCTTCCAATTCCCATTATTCTCAATATTATCAAATGCTAATAAATCATATCCCATTACCCTTTAATTCCCAATAATGTACTAATCATCAAATTACCCCGAGACTCACCCCGAGCCCCGAAATTAACCCCGTTATGACCAAACTGCTAACTTTCATTCAAAGATCGTCTCATGCCGAATACCTCAAACAAATCTACATTATAATGTGGCATCATTCATAAATAACCAACATGCATGAAAATATACAAATATGCCCTCAACGGGCCAAATTACCAAAATGCCCTTATAATGAAAAGTGGACCCATATGCATGCATTTATCATCATATAATAATATAACTCACACAATCATGCATATAATCATTTAATGGAATGATAAATCAATTATGGTCCTCCCGGCCTCCTAATCAAGGTCCTAAACCTTATTAGGAAATTTGGGTCATTACAAAATCTGTCCTGGACCCTTCCGGCTTAAGGCATCAGCTACCACGTTGGCCTTTCCTGGATGATACAAAATCTCACAATCATAATCTTTTACTAACTCCAACCAACGCCTTTGTCTCATATTCAAGTCTTTTTGTGTGAAGAAGAACTTAAGGCTCTTGTGGTCAGTATAAATCTCACACTTCTCCCCATAAAGGTAATGCCTCCATACCTTTAAAGCAAAGACCACAACCGCCAACTCCAAATCGTGAGTGGGATATCTCTGTTCATACTCCTTCAGCTGACGTGAGGCATAAGCAATCACCTTTCTTGCCTGCATCAAAACACAACCCAAACCTTGATGTGAGGCATCATAGTATATCACAAGCTTCTTCTGATCTGTTGGAAGACTCAGAACTGAAGTTGTAATCAACCTCTGTTTTAGTTCCTGGAAGTTGTTCTCACACCTGTCTAACCACACAAACTTCTGATTCTTGCGTGTCCGCTCAATCAATGAAGTGGCAATCTTAGAGAACCTTTCCACGAAATGTCTGTAATAACCTGCCAAACGAAGGAAACTACTTACCTCTGAAGCATTCTTTGGCCTTGGCCAATCTTTAGCTGCCTCAATCTTGGCTGGTTCCACTTTAATCCCATCCTTATTGACAATGTGCCCAAGGAAAGATACCTGAGATAACCAGAACTCACACTTCTTGAACTTTGCAAATAGTCTGTGCTCCCTCAGTCTCTGTAGAACCAACCTCAGATGTTGCTCATGTTCTGACTCTGACTAAGAATAAACCAGAATATCATCGATGAAGACAATCACAAACTAGTCCAGATAATCCTTGAACACTCTATTCATCAAATCCATAAAAGCAGCTAGGGCATTAGTCAATCCAAAGAACATGACTAAGAACTCATAATGCCCATATCTAGTGCGAAAAGTAGTCTTTGGTATGTCTCCCTCCTTGACCCTAAACTGATGATAACCAGAACGAAGGTCTATCTTTGAGAATACCCTTTTACCTTGCAATTGATCAAACATATCATCTATCATTGGCAGAGGATACTTGTTCTTAATTGTTAACTTATTTAGTTCTTTGTAATCAATACACATCCTCAGAGAACCATCCTTCTTTTTCAAAAATAGAACTGGCGCACCCCAAGGTGAGAAACTAGGTCTGATAAAACCCAAATCCAATAGCTCTTGCAACTATACTTTCAATTCTTTTAACTCAGCTGGGGCCATTCTGTAAGGTGCTCTAGACACTGGCTCTGTCCCTAGTGCCGGTTCTATCACAAACTCAATCTCTCTGTGTGGTGGCAACCCTGGTAAATCTTCTGGAAACACATCTAGAAACTCACAAACTAGTCTAGTCTCTTCTGGTCATACTGGCATGACCTGAGTGGTGTCAACCACACTGGCTAAGAATCCTATGCAACCTCCTTGCAATAGATCTCTAACCCTTAAAACAGATATCATAGGTATACGGGGTCCATGCACAGTACCAAAAAACACAAAAGGAGCCTCACCTTCAGGCTCAAAGGTGACCATCTTCCTTCTGCAGTCTATGGTTGCCTCATACTTCACTAACCACTCCATACCCAGAATCAT
Organism: Humulus lupulus; assembly: GCF_963169125.1. Taxonomy (NCBI): domain Eukaryota; kingdom Viridiplantae; phylum Streptophyta; class Magnoliopsida; order Rosales; family Cannabaceae; genus Humulus; species Humulus lupulus. Next base: position 248,818,202 of record NC_084793.1, read on the forward strand.
GTCAAAGTCAGTCATAACTAACTCTATCGAATCCATTGACAACTCTCTGCCCTCCACTGTCACTGGCAACAATCTGACCCATCTCCTGGATACCACTAACTCCCCAGTGGGTAACAAGGTCCGGAACCCCACAGCATAATAATCACATGGTCTACACAGTGTATCAATAATTCTACTAGCAACAAAAGAATGTGTAGCACCAGAATCAATCAAAACAGTATCAGGGGTTCCAGCACTAAGAATCTAATCTGTAACTACTGAGGGTGAAGCCTCCGCATCTTCTTGAGTTAATGCGAACGCTCGAGCTGGGGCCGAGCTGTCCGCCTTTCTGGGTTCTTCCTTTCTTGCTTTAGGGCAGTCTTTCTTGAAATGTCCCACTGCCCCACATAAGAAGCAGACCTTTGCCCTACACTCTCCCAAAATGGCGCCTTTTGCACCTAAGGCACTCTGGATAAGTCTTCCAGGCCTCACTGCTACCCTGGTGACCCATTGCAATACCACGTGGTCGCCTGTCAGGACCTGGAGCTGGGAAGGTATCAGGAACCTTCCTCTTCTGATCATTGGGGCCTCCGCCCCTACCTGAACCCAAAAATGGAGGACCTGTCCTCCTCAATTCTCTTCTGGCTGCATTGTCCCGCCATATCTTGTTTTCTACGCTCTCAGTTGTGAGCGCCTTCTCCACCACTTATACATAAGTAGTAACTCCTGCCACAGTGGTGATACGAACATCCCGGGCTAATCTAGGTTGTAGCCCCTGGAGAAATCTCTCCCTTCTGGTCCCATCAGTGGGCACCAGCTCCATGGAAAACTTTGCCAATCTATCAAACTTCAGGGCATATTCAGTCACTGATAAACTCCCTTGAAGTAATCTAATAAACTCTTCAGCTTTAGTAGCCCTGATGGCATCATTGTAGTACTTTCATTGAACAGAGTTTGAAACTCTTCCCAACTCAGGGCATTGACATTTCTGGTCTGGGATATAACCTCCCACCAAATTTGGGTATCCTCCCAGAACATGTATGTGGCACAGGCCACCCTCTCATTACCAGGCACCCTCATGAAGTCAATGATGGTGGTAATCATACTCATCCATTGCTCTGCCTTAGCTGGATCAGCACTGCCCTAAAAAACTGAAGGTTGTTGTTTCCTGAACCTTTCATAAAGAGGTTCCCATTTGCTTCCAACCTCAGGCAGCTGCTCAACTGTTGGCATCGATACAGGTGGTGCCTCAGGTAAAATGTTCCCTGCAGGAACTTGTTGTTGTCTCAGGAGGTGGATTTCTTCTTCTTGCCTCAATACTCTGGCCTACAAGTCATTAAACAACTACTGCTAGTTATCAAGAGCTGGCTGTGGAATCTGACTCTGGTCATTCTCCTAACCCTGTCTGTTATTCTGGCCTTGATCTTCATGTCTAGCTGGTGAATCTATCTGTCTTGGAATCATTCTTATAACTTAAACCTTGCTGCAATAGTCAATGCGGCCAGTTAGACAGTGATAACTAAACCTCTTGCCGCCTCACGGTCTAAGATCAACAGATATTCACCCATATTCCACAATTATACAGATATACAAATGGATACATGATCATAGCATTTAGCATTTAACACGTATCAGTTAATAATTCATAATGAACAATACTAATAAGTATGTTCTAGCAATATCAATACTAATGAGCACGTTCTTGCTCATGATGCAGTAGTCAAGGCCCAGCCTTATTAACATATCACATGTAGACAGGTAAAGCATTTATACTTTATTTAAGCAGTTAAACACATAACCACATAAATAGTTACCAAACCATGAGTTGAGCTTGTCTTCAGTGGCGAGGGTACATGCCCAGCCAGTCTACAAGAACCCTAAACCTTAGCACGCTCTGATACCAAGTTGTAACGCCATGGTTACTCCAAGATCGTTACTGTGAACTTTAAACAGTGCTTAACTCATTAAACGAGTCATTATGTTATAAACGTTCATCTAGGTATTATTAATAGGCCAAGGTGAAAAATATCGGTCAAAAGGAAATGATATATTTTATTTAAAACATAAAATTGTACATGGGACAATAAAAATGTTTACAAGTTATTTACAATCTAAAATGGTCATTACAGTGTAAAAATTACAACCCGCCGACCTAAGCGGCAAAAATAGGGTTAACCCCTGGTTCCCTTGAGAAACACCTTGGCCGTGGTGGTCAAGCGACTACATATGTACACATCGCCATCTAAGCTCTCCACTCAAGGCTGGGTGAGCTTTTCTTTCCCTTTACCTGCACCACATAGCACCCATGAGCCAAGGCTCGGCAAGAAAACTCATTAATTCATGTATACAATATCAAATGATGATTATGATAATCATACCAGACTTGTAGTCCTAATCAGATAATATCAAGATTCTAATAATCATGTTGGGGCGTGTAGCCCTAATCATATGGTATTGAGATTATAATAATCATATTGGGGTGTGTAGCCCTAATCAGATGGTATCTAGATTCTAATAATCATACTGGGGTGTGTAGCCCTAATCAGATAGTGACTGATGAGTAAATCACGAACTTAAACCAGATGAGTGACTATGGAGTCACAAACTTGAATCAGATAAGTGATTGATGAGTAAGTCACGAACTTGGGCTCTGCACCCATAGCCGTGTGACAATGCAATCACATGGGCCTTCTGGTCCCGAATCTAAGTAACTAGCCTTTAAACTAGACAAGCGCTTTTGTTTTCATCGAACTTAAGGTTGGCCAAGCATTTCATGCTTATGACGATAATGCTTATGTTGATTAGATCTAATCTTTTCGGCTTGCGTTAAACACGCTAATACCGTACTTGACTCATAAGCCAATACCATACAACCAGTGCTCAGTACTACTGCTGAACTTGACTAATGAGTCACAGCTTCACAGTCAATTCTGACACCATTGCCGATTCTGACTAATAAGTCAGTGCCACTCATAGATAAGCAAGATTGCTAAGCATTTAATATGCAATTAATGTCCACATATAGAGCACTCAACATGCCTCATTAATAACCATGCATGTCACATACGGGGTGCAGTTTTCTTACCTCTAGTTCGAGCATGAAATATTAAAAGAATGACCCTTGAGAATGATCGATCCTTAAATCCCTTAGCGATCACCTAGTCATAACCAAATATGGATCTCCATCAATAAAATCAACAATAAAAGGTTCTTGACCTAAACCTCACTCTCGGGACCTCGAATCGTACTCAAACGGTTAGTAGATTTGATCCCAAGCCTTAGGAATTGAACCCCAAGCCAAAAACCCTCAAAATTACACAAAATAGGACCCTGGAAAAATAGGGTAGCGCTGTTCCCCTGGCGCCTAGGCGCTACAAGCAGGGCTAACTTGCCTTGGACAGCGCTGTAGCGCTAGAACTAGGGTGATTCAACCCTGATTTTTCCCCCTTCGACTTCTCCACTTTCCAAACTTCATGAACTGACTCTAAACCTCAATCAAACTCACAAATGAAGCCAAATACCCATTCTACAAGTCCTAGGCATCAAAACCCAATCAATCTTTGCTAAAAACTTCCTTGAATTCTCACTATCCAAATCAAAAATCCCAACTGAAAATCAAAAGAAAAATAGAGTATAACCAGAGTTTTCATGGCTAGAATCTTACCTCAAGCTCAAGATGGAACCCTCTTCAATGGTAGAACACAATCCTAGACCCTCAAGGCTCACTTCCCTAGCTTGAATCCTTAATTGGAACTTCAAAAATTCAAAGGAAGAATAAGGAGAAATGATGATCATGGGAGAGGATACCAGTTGCTCTGTTTTTGCTTAAGCTTTCTACAACTTTCTAGTTGATATATACCCTTAGGTCAAAAGAAAAAAATGCCCCTAGGTCATTAAATTCCCTCTTAAGGCTAACAAGGGTAAAACTGTCATTTCCCGCCTCTCTCATTAATTATAATTAACGTCCTCCAATTCTCGTTATTCCCAATATTCTCAAATGCTAATAAATCATATCCCATTACCCTTTAATTCTCGGTAATGTTCTAATCATCAAATTACCCCGAGAGTCACCCCGAGCATCGAAATTAACCCCGTTATGACCAAACAGCTAACTAGTATTCAAAGATCGTCTCATGCCGAATAGCTCAAAAAAATTCACATTATAATGTGGGCTCATCATAAATTCACCAACATGCATGAAAATATACAAATATGCCCTTAATGGGCCAAATTACCAAAATGCCCTTATAATGAAAAGTGGACCCACATGCATGCATTTATCATCATATAATAATATAATTCACATAAACATGCATATAATCATTTAATGGCATAATAAATCACTTATGGCCCTCCCGGCCTTCTAATCCAACCATTAAACCTCATTAGGGATTTTGGGGCATTATAAAGCCTTTGCCTGAAATTCACCTGGATGGCGCTTCCTGCATCTCGTGCATTTTGAGTAATTTCTCCATGTCTCACCGCCTCCCTGGCAGCCACCTTGAGGACTCCAACCCCTCCTATCAGGACCAGCAATGGTCGAAGTGTCAGGGGTCTTCCTCTTCAAATCACTGGTGCCTCCGGCCCTACCAGACCTTGTATATGGAGGCACTGCCGTACAAACATCCCGTCTCGCAGTGCTTTCCCTCCAGATCTTATTCTCTGCCTCTTCCGCGATAAGAGCCTTCTCAAGAGTCTGGGCATAAGTCGTCTGCCCAGGTATCGATGTAATCCTCGCATCCCGGGCTATCATAGAATTGAGCCCTCGAACGAACTTGTCCTGCCTAGCCGCATCTGTAGGCACTAAGTGTGATGCAAAATTCGCCAGCCTATCAAACTTCAGGGCATACTTTGTAACTTTCATGTTGCCCTGTACCAGCCCCGTGAATTCATTCACCTTTGCTACCCTGATGGCAACATTGTAATACTTTTGGTTGAACAATTCTCTGAACCCATCCCAACTCAAAGTAGAAATATCCCTGGTCTGTGATGCCACCTCCCACCAAATACAGGCATCCTCCCTAAGCATATAGGTGGCACAAGCTACCCTGTCATTACCTTCCACCCTCATGAAATCTAGGATGGAGGTAATCATACTCATCCACTGTTCAGCCTTCAATGAATCTGTTCGTCCCTCAAAGGTTGGAGGATGCTGTCTCTTAAACCGTTCATACAATGGCTCCCACCAGTTCCCAACCTCAGGTGGATGTACAACTGGTGCCACAGCAGGTGGCATAATAGGTGCAGCACTCCCTGACGGGGCCTGCTGTCTTAAGAGACGGATCTGCTCTTCCTGAATTTGTAACCGAGCTTGCATATCAGCAAGTATCTATTTCCAGTTCTCAGGGACTGGTGGAGGGTTCTGGCTCTATTCATCATCTCTAGCCTCGGACCCTGTGCCGGCTAATCGTATTGATCGCCTTGGATGCATAGCTATCCAACTTTATCTGCAATCAACGACTCGATAGTCAGGCAATGATGCCAAGTTAACAGTCTTTCCATAGTCCACCATTGAAACTCAGCCAGCCATGTGCAATCAAGATGCAGACATGCATTTAAAAATTCATTCACATGCGGTAGCAATGCTAATAAGCATGCCTCATTATAATCACACAACAGTTAAGGGCCAGACCCTGTTAGTATCTCATGCTCCATATTAATCATACAGATTAAAACATTTATATTTCATTCAAGCATTTAAGCATGTAATCACATATATACAGTTACCAAACCCTGAGTCAAGCTTGTCTTTAGCAGTGAGTGTACATGCCCAACCAGTGTTCAGGAACCCTTAAACCTAGACCGCTCTGATACCAAGTTGTAACGCCCTGGATAACCAAGATTGTTATATTGTGTATTTTAAAATAGTGCAAGACATGCTAATCAAGTCGTTTGAACAATAATGTGTTCCTAAAGTCAACTATCAGGGTAGGGTTAAAAGATTTTGATCATAAATGGTTAATTTTCATTAAAACAGATGTTTGGTACATAGGATTCCAAAAATAGGGTATAAGTGATAATTTACAACCCTCAAAAGTTTAATATATTCAAAAGCCACTCTAATGGAAAGATACAAGTTTTAGGGCTCTGTCCCTGTACTTTCCCTCGGCCGTGGCGGACGAGGAGCTGACTATGTGCACCTCGCCCCCAGAGCTCTCCAACTTATGGTTGGTTCGATTTTACTTTGCCTTTACCTACACCACGTAGCACCCGTGAGCCAAGGCCCAATAAGAAAACCATAAACAGCAAGCGCATTTAACAACAATAATATTCAATCAGTCTCAACTCAATCAGTTCATTCATTCAACAGAATTCAAGCATATAACTAAACAATAGTAAACACATCATCTCAAACACATATCGTAACTAATTACATAAATGCTCAGGGTTGGCACACTTAGGTCGAGCCCTCTATTCAATTAGCTGACCCCAACTCGCTTAGGCCGAGCTGCGTTCAGTACGCTTATCATCAGCCCCGACACACTAAGGTCGTTCATTCTCATATACATAACAATCGTATAATCACACAATACACATATCCAGTTATTGGGAACCTCAGTCCCATTCACAACCACAAGGGTGCAGTTTTCTTACCTCGAATCTCGAGCGAAGAATACAAAACGGTCCTAGCACGATCCTCAGTCATGAGCCTTGGCGATAAACCTAGTCACAGTGTCAATGGGTAACCATAATCTTATTCAAATAAATACTTAGGTAACAATAGCTAGCCTCTGGGACCTCGATTTCTACTAAACTAGGTAGTAGAAATGATCCTGAGCGTTTAGGTTTGAATTCCCGAGCCTTAAACCCCACTTTCCCTTAATTCCTCATTTATGGTCGCAAAGTGTCCTTGAGGGCCGCAGCTCGCCCCTTGGATAAAGGGTCAATCCTCCTTGATGGGGGACACGGGCCGCGACCTGCTCTCCTCCAAGTCGCAGCGCTCCTAGCAAACAGAGACTCCCAGACTCCAAAATTCATGCAGGTCGCGGTGCCTGAAGAACAGGGCCGCGACCCGAGCCCCTAAACCTAGAAAAACCACCTTTTCTCAGCATTTCTTCACGAGCCTAACCTCAAATTCACACCCCAAACCAACAGTCAAACCTGGATTTAAGCCTAGAATTCCCATCCTTTTGGTCCAAACATTATATCTAACTCATAATCAATTCTTACTCTTATTGAATGCTCAAATTCAACCAAAACTAGCTAACAACTAAGACTCATGCAAACTCAAATCTTAACATGGTTTCAATAGAATTTTAGAGAAACTAACTTGAATTCTTACCTCAGTTTGCAACCTAATTCCTCAGCAAGGACTTTGGATGATCCCAGCTTGATCCCCTAGATTCCCACAGCTGAATTCCCAGCTTGCTCCCTTGAGTTTCTCCTTGAAAATTCTAAGACTTCCCCTTAGTTCTAGAGTGAGGAAAGAAAAAACATTTTTTTGAAAGTTTGAGGGATTTATAGTGTTTTCTGATACACTCCCAAGACCCTTCTGTGTATATCCTAACCCAACAAAAGACAATTTTTCCCTTTAAGCTTATCCAGCCCTTAAATTACACCTAAAAGAAGAGTGGTCATTTTCCCTTGGTTCCCGCTAATTCCTCAAGTGTTCCTATTATTAACCAATTAACCCCGTCACATCTAATTAATTACCAAATACTTATTCATTACTCAATAAATCCCAAAACATTCTCTAAATTCCCAAAATGCCCCCAGGCTCCCTCGTGTTGGGTATTTAAACCCCGTTGTGACTATTTCACTAACCCACTCACTAGGACCGTCTCGAGCCATGAACTGCAAATATATCCACATATTAATGTGGTCTCAACCATATATCACATAAAATCACATTTATGCCCTCAACGGGTCAAAATTACAAATATGCCATTATCGGCTATAAAGGGCCCACATGCATATTTAATATTCATAATCATGCATATAATATATTCATATAATCATATTAACCATGTATGCCAAATAGTCACGCATTTAACCAATTAAACACACATAAACCAATTATTCCCTCCCAACACGCTAATCAAGGCACTAAGCCCTATTAACAATTTTGGGTCGTTACAACATGATTTTGTGTGGGTGGTTGTGGATAGGCACACCAAATCAGCCCACTTTTGCCTGTTAGGAAAACCTATACGGTGGAACAGTACGTTGCGTTGTATGTAAAGGATATTGTGCGACTCCATGGAGCTTCGAGGTCGAAAGTGTCCGACAAGGACCCTACCTTCACCTCTAAGTTTTGGGAGAGCCTGCAGAAGGTTATGGGCATGCAATTGCGGTTCAGTACTGCCTATCATCCTTAGACAGATGGATAGTCTGAGAGGATGATTCAGATACTAGAGGATATGGTGCAGGCCTGTGTGCTAGACTTTGGGGGATCTTGAAGTAAATATCTCCCTTTGATTGAGTTTATTTATGATAAAACAACTATCAGACAACTATCAGAGTGGATCCATATGAAATGTTGTATGGGAGGAAGTGCAAATAACCCATTCATTGGGATGAGATGGGTGAGATGAAATATTTAGGTCCTGAGGTCGTTCAAAGGATTAACAAGGCAATTGAGAAGATTAGAGCTCGAATGCTCGCCTCCCAGAGCAGACAGAAGAGTTACTCAAACTTGAAACGCATGAGTGTAGAGTTTCAAGTTGGTGATCATGTGTTTCTCAGAGTTTCTCCTTTGAGAGGAGTGAAAGGCAAGTTAAGCCCTAGGTTTCTTGGCCCCTTTGAGATTCTAGAATGGGTTGGAGAGGTGGCTTACAGATTGGCTATGTCTCCAGCATTATCAGGGGTTCACAATGTATTCCATGTGTCTATGCCCAGAAGTATGTAACAGATTCTACACATGTGCTGAGTTATGAAAACCTGGAGCTTGATCAAGATTTGTCTTATGAGGAGGAACTGGTTCAAATCCTAGACTGGAAAGATAAAGTCTTGCGCAACAAGGCCATTTCCTTGGTGAAAGTGTTGTGGAGAAACAGCAAGGTGGAAGAGGCAACTTGGGAGCTTGAGTCTGATATGCGGGATCGATATCCCGAGTTATTCAGGTAAATTTCGAGGACGAAATTTCTGTAAGGAGGGGATAGTTATAACGTCACAAATTTGCTAATAAGGCTTAGCGCCTTGATTACCGTGCTGGGAGGACAATAATTGACTTAATTGTATTATTACGTGATTACTTGAATTAAATGATTATATGATTAGATATGCATGTGTTAGGTGAATTAAATATGCATGTGGACCCATTCGTGTTGTAAGGGCATATTTGTAATTTTGGCCCGATGAGGGCGTAAATGTGATTATGTGTGTTTGTTGTTCTTGAGACCACAGTATTGTGGAGATATAACTGAGATGTGTGGTCTGAAATGGTCCCAGGGAGTGAATTAGCAGAATAGTCACAACAGGGTCGAACACCCGGCTCGGGGTGAGCCTAGGGGTATTTTGGGAACGTAGTACATGTTTGGGGTTACCGGGTAGCGAGTAGCCATTTAGCGATTATTCGAGTATGTCATGATTAATTTAGAATTTATAGGAATACTCGAGGAATTGGCGGGAATGGGGCAAAGGATGGGATTGCCCTTGGAGGCATTAAATGGCTAAGGGTTAACTTAGGGGTAATTTGGTCATTTTTCTTAGGATAGACTTGGGGTAGGCTCTAGACATCAGGAGAATACTTAGGAAGGAATCTCTCTACTCGGCGCCCCCTCTCTCCCTTGGTGTACTTAGAAGTTTGGTGAAATTCTTGGGGAATTGGATAGGATTTGAAGAACTTGAAGCTTGAAGTGCTTGGGGTTTAACTCAGGTCGGATTCCCAGTCGAGGTAAGGATTTCATTATGACCTTTTGTTAGTTTTCTTCTGTGATTTAAGGGTTTTCATGGGGTTTGAACTTTAGGCTGGTTTTGGGGTTTTGGTGAGATTATGGGATAGTTTTGGGGTTGTTTATACTGATTAGGTTGCCTTGATATGAATTCTAGACTAAATTATGGGTTCATGTTTTAAATTGGGTGTGAATTGGTGACTTTGGCTCGAGAAAATGTAGGGGGATTTCTGAGTTTGGAGCTCAAGTCGCGGCCCTGTTTTTCAGGCGTCACGACCCGCATGAACCCAGGAGGCTTGGGAGCCTCTGAAATTGTCCAGGCGCCGCGGCGCAGGCTGAGGCGTGCCGTGACCCGTGTCCCCCAGGAGAGAGCCTTGGGGTTCTCTGACTTGTAGCGCGTCGTGACCCTAGGGGGCTGGGCCGCGACTCAAATTAAGGGAAATGGCCAAAACAGGGTTTTAAGCTCGAGAACTCAAATTTAAGGGCTCAGGAAGGATTCTACTACCCAGTTTAGTAGAATTCGAGGTCCCAGAGGCTAGAATATTATTCAAAAGTTTTTAATTGGTTTAGGATTTGATGGATGTTTATCATTATTGCGTTATGACTAGGTTTTACCGCCAAGACTCGAGTTTTGGGGATCGCACTAGTCGGTCAGCTCGGGACACAGGTAAGAAAACTGTTTGTGCCCGTAGAGCAGGGCATGACCCGACTATTTGTGTTTAATGCTATGTTTGAGTGTTTATAATTTTTATGTCATGTTTGTGTGATTATGACTGATCGGTGAGGCCGGGATCGACGAAGACCAGAAACGACAACAAACATGTTGAATGCAAGCCAAACGACAACAAGTATGTTGAATGCAGGCTGCCATGGCATGGCCATCTAGGGTGTTGTATTCACCTGATCGGTGAAGACTGTGAACCTGGTGCCTGGTAAAGCACCTTGGTTGGCATAGGCCGTTATGTAAATAGTTTGTTATCTGTTTAAAGTTATGTATTTATTGGAATGAATTGTTATATGCTATGTGCGTGAGTTTTCTTGCTGGGCCTTGGCTCACGGGTGCTCTATGGCACATGTAAGGGCAAGGGAAAGGCCAACCAAGCATGAGTTGGAGGGCATGTAGCGACGCGTACATGTTTGGCCTACCTGGCCGCCACGGCTGGGGTTGTTTTGAGGGACATGTTATAAACGTTTGATTTTATCACCTAGGTCGACCGTGAAGTAACTTTTGAGTTGTAAATGTATTTTAAAACAATATTTTGGGATCCTAATGTGACACTTTTATAATTTTAATGAATGTCCAAACCTTTTATTCTTAAAATTTATTAAAGGAGTATTTACTTTAAGTTAATTACACTTTTCAGCCTAATACCTCGATTAGCGAACTAATGGCACATTTTAAAATCACATGGTAACGACTCTAGGGAAATAGGGCGTTACACTTTAACCCCTAATTTCCAATATCTTTGGCACTTAAGCCCCTGATACTTGAAGGAACCGTGTTTTTGACGTCATCATACATACACATATCATAATCATGAAATAAATCAAATATTATCATGAAAATAACAACTAAATAAAAAAAAATTCATATGCATCAACATAAATTACCAAATTGTCCTCACAGGACAAATTTACTACAATACCCATAAGTTGCAAAGGCGGATATTACAATAGCCCCCTCCATCACTAAAGACACTTTGGTTTCGCTATTGGAAGTTCCTGCAGATGGGGAAATAATCAATACAATTCGAACCATGGGGAAGGATAAAGCTCCGGGTCCTAATGGATTCCCGTTTTCCTTTTACCACCACCACTGGGATACAATCTCAAATGATGTGATAAGCATGGTAAGGCATTTCTTCACATCAGGTCAGTTACCAAGTTTTCTCAATGTTACCAATTTTGGTGCTATCCCAAAAAGAGATCAATTGAGCTCAATGAATGACTACAAGCTGATTGCCCTTTGTAATGTTTCATTCAAGATAATTTCTAAAGTTCTATTGTCAAGACTGAAGTACCAACTGCCTCGAATCATTGTGCCAAACCAAGTTGCATTTATTCATGGAAAAGTTATCTAGGAAAACACAATGGTAGCTAAAGAAGTCCTACATTATGTTGCTAAGAAAAAGGGAAAAAAAGGATATATGATCATTACAATTTACATGGAAAAATCATATGACAAGATCTTGGGAGTTCATTAACGAGGTACCTCAGAGCCATGTGTTTGGAAACAGATTCACTGATTGGGTCTCTCAATTCATTGCCATTCATAAAGTTAATATTCTTTTCAATGGCTCTATTTGTGGGAAAATGCACCCAACTAGAAGCCTTCGCCAAGGTGACCTAATTTTTCCATCTTTATTTGTCTTAGTAGCTGACATTCTGTCCAGATTACTTAACCAAGTGAAGGAATAAGGGCAACTACATGGTATAAGGATCATGCAACATGGGCCCTCTATCAGCCACCTAATGTTTGAGGATGATCTAATATTGTTTTGAAGGGCATCTATGAAGGAGGCAAAGGCTTTCGTGCGTGTATCAAGTTATACTGTAGTTGGTCGGGGCAATCCTTAAACACAGACAAATCTTTAGTCTTCTTCTCAAAAGGTGTTCCTACTACTAAGGCAATTAAGATTGATGAGTACCTTCGTATGAAGAGGATGAGGAAGGATACCATCTATTTGGGACTACCAATGTTCAAAAAGAAAAACAGAAGTGAGAATCTAAATTTCTCGGTAGATAGAGTGGTCAATCGGATTCAAGGATGGAAAACGAGACTACTCTCAAAGGCAGGAAAGGCCACACTCATTCAGTCGATTGACAACTCGATTGCATCCTATGTGGCAGCGGCTGGTGTTATTCCGAAGACAATTTTCAGAAAGGTGGATAGGCACCTTAGAAGTTTCTGGTGGGAAGACTTAGAAGACAAAAGAAAATGGCATTCAATTTCTTAAAATAAACTGTGCAAACCCAAGAGCTTGGGAGGTCTCGGATTCCGTTATACACAGGCAATTAATGAAGCATTTCTTATGAAATGGGGATGGAAAGCTTTAGTGGACAAACATAGCTTATGGAGTTCAATCATCAATGAAAAGTATGTTCATGGCCAAGAATTCATGGATATGGAAGTTAAGTCTGGGGATTCTTACTTTTGGAAGGATGTCCTTAGAAAAAGATTAGATTTAAAGAAGGGGATTTGTCGAAGAATCGGGAATAGAAAATCCACATATTTGGTTCCATCCTTGGGTCCCAAATGGAGAATTCAACCAACAACCCTAAAGGATCCAACTAACGACATAAGCAAAGTGTCAGAATTCTTGATGAACTCTAGCTGGGATGAACCTGAGATCAGAGAATGGTTAGAGTTTTCAGATGTGCAATGGATTCTGAATATTTTGGTGCCCAATTCTGATAGGGAAGATAGTTGGTTTTGGCCGAAAGAAAAATCGGGTTGCTTCTCTCTTAAATCTGCCTACAGAATGGTAACAAACAATGACACAAATGAGGATTTAAAACCAACATACAAATGGATTTGAGGGTCAAAAATCCATAACAGATTCAAAATGCTCTGGTGGCAATTACTGGCTGATGGATTCTCAACTAAAGTGAAAATTGATAGAGTAATGAACTTGGAAAATGCATCATGTCCCTTATGTGGTCCTATAATTCACTTATTTTGGGAATGTTGTGTGGCAATCAGAATTTGGTTTGGGTGTAGTTGGGGCATACAACCCTCAGTTGTTCAGTTCGCGGCTTGGAAAGACTGGCTCACTTGGTTCAAACTTAAGCCAAACAGGCCTGCAAATTTGTCTATCAATAATTACCTTGCAGGAAGCTCAGTTATTATTGTTACTATTTGGAGAGAAAGAAATCACCAAGTTCGCGGGGGGACAATTACAAGCATTGGTGAACTCATCAGGAGAGTCAATTGTTGTAAACACAAACAACACAACTCAATGTAGACACTAATTCAACTAAAACAACAATAGAAATTCAATGAAATAATTTTTCAAACACAAGAAAGACACAACCAGATTTATACTGGTTCAGCCAATAAAGTATTGGCCTACACCCAGTTCCTCCATGGGTTCCACTACAAAACAATCTGTTACAACCTATTGATGATACTCCAACTCTATACAAAAAACCACTCCAGAATCAATCTCATAAATTGAGCAAGAAAAGAAGAGAAACTTGGCAAATCAATCTCTCTACTATGAGTTCTTGAACAAACAATCTCAAGACTCAAACCTCTCACTTCCCTTACAATTCTCTCAAAGTGTATCCCAAAGCCCAAAACCAAGAAAAAATCAGAAAAAATTGTATCTCTCTGAAGCTATTGAAGGAGCTTTATATCTGAGTTAAGTTTCAAAAATATGACAATACCAAAAATACCCTTGCTAGGTTGAACATATATAATAGTCATAACAGAATGTTAATGACTTGAGTTATACTTATATGGATTACTTTACCACAAATTCCACCTTAATCCATATAAGACTAACTGTAAACACCCCATGGAGGATCACCACAAATAATCATCCAACTCCAATATTCATAAGTTTCAAGCAATGTTGAAACTTAGTCTGAGATAGAACTTTGGTTCCTGCATCATTAGGATTCTCTTCAGTTGGCACTTTCTCTAGTTCTATAACACCTTGTTCTATCTTGTCCCTTATCTAGTAGAGTCTCACATCTATATGCTTAGATCGTTCATGATAAACAAGATGTTTGCATAGATGTATGGATGACTAGCTATCAGAGTAAACTACCACTTTATCCTTTAATGCTTTGAGTCTTCAAGTACACCTTTAAGCCATATTGCTTCTTTGAAGGCCTCTGTTGTAGCCATAAATTCAGCTTCTGTGGTAGACAATGCCACAATAGGCTGAAGTTGAGACTTCCAAGTGATACAACAATCATTTAGAAGGAAACAATAGGAAGTTAGAGATTTCCTAGTGTCCTTATTTGATGCATAATCAGCATCAACATATCCCTCAAGATGAATCTGTCTATTAGTCTTTTTAAATATTAAACCATGCTTTAAAGTAGACATTAGATACCTTAATAGCCACTTGAGCCCCTTCCAATTCTCTTCACCTAGTTTGGACATGTATCGACTTAGAGCACTTACTGAGTGCACAATGTCGGGTCTGGTACTAATCATAGCATACATTACACTTCCAATTGCTTCTGCATATGGAATTTTTTACATGAATTCTTCCTCGACTTCAGTTTTAGGTGATTGGTCTGTTGACAAATCAAATGACCACCTAAAGGAACAACCACATTCTTAGCAGTTGTCATATTAAATTTCTGAATCACAAAATCCAAGTATTGTCTCTGAGCTAAAACCATCTGTCCTTTTCCTCTATCTCTAAGAATGTCGATGCCAAGAATTTTCCTTGCAGCCCCCATATCTTTCATTTAAAATTCTCTATTCAAAACCTGTTTCAACTTGTTAATTTTGCTCATATCTTTTCCTATAATCAACATATCATCTACATAGATTAAGAGAAAAGTAGGAGCAGCAGTGTTTATATCAGAAAAATACAGGCAAGTGTCGAATTCGGACCTTGTATAACCTACTTTGGTGACCACATCATCAAAAGTTTTATACCATTGTCTAGGGGACTGTTTTAATCCATAGAGTGATCTTTTTAATAAACAAAACAGCTCCTCTCCTTTTGTTTCCACCTTGAATCTATCTGGTTGGTTCATGTAGATTGTCTCTTCTAATTTTCCATTAAGGAAAGCAGTCTTCACATCCATTTGCTCCACTTCCCAATCATTTTGAACAGCTAGTGACAACAACATCCTTATTGTCTTCATTTTTACAGCTGGAGAAAAAATCTCTGAGTAGTCAATATGTAATGCCCCAAATTCTCCGATATGGTTTAATGGAGGGATTAGTAGGCCGGGAGGGCCATACTTGTTTAATCATGCCATTAATCAAATATATGCATGTTTATGTTAATTATATTATGATATGATGTTAAATGCATGCATGTGGGTCCACATTTCATGACAGGGGTATTTTGGTAATTTGGCTCGTTGATGGCGTAATTGTATATTTGTATGCATGTCGGTGATATATTGTTGAGGCCACATTATAATGTGGATTTTTTTGAGCTATTCGGCATGAGATGATCTTTGAATATTAAGTAGCGATTTAGTCATAACGGGATTAAGTTCGAGGCTCGGGGTGAGTCTCGGGATGTTTTAATGATTAGAGCGTTGCCGGGAATAAAAGGGTAACAGGATATGAATTATTGGTGTTTGGGATTATCGAGAATAGCGGGAATTGGAAAGCGTTAATTATGATTAACGAGATAGGTTGGAAAGGTCAAATTTGCCCTTGGGAGCCTTTAGAAATCTTTAATTGACCTAGGGGTATAATGGTCTTTTTACCCCTAGGATAGATATAAACTGATTTAGGCTGTAGAATTGAAAGGAAAACAAAGCAAGTTAGTGAAGCTTACCCGTACCTTCTCCTTCCTCCATCTCCTTTGTGATTTCTGTGATCTTGTTGAGGATTTAAGCTTGGGAAGTAGGCCTTGGGAGTTTGGGAGAGTGGTCTACCATTGAAGAGCACCACAACCTGAATTTGAGGTAAGTTTTTAGCCACTAGTTTCCATGTATGCTCTGTTTTGGTTGTTAGTTTCAGCTCTTGATTTTGATGTGGATAGTTGGAATCAATGGGAGTTTTTGTGTATGTTTGATTGGGTTTTGGTGAGGGGGTGATGTAGATGAGGTTTAGGGGTTAAATTGGATGTTTTGGTAAGGTTTGGGATTGGTTTGGAAGGTTGGTTTCAAGGGGAATCGCAAGGAGGGAAAATCAGTGTAGCTGCTGGTCTGAAGTTGGCGCCCTAGCGCCAGTCCTAGCGCCCCAGCGCTATGCAGGGCAGAGAGTAGCCCTCTCTGTTTCTGGGGCAGCGCCTCAGCGCTGGTTGGCAGCGCCTAGGCACTAGGTCAGTTTCAGGGTGTGTTGTTTTTAGGGCTCGGGATGGTTTTTAAGGCTCGGGGGTTGGTTCCTTTACCCCTTTTGAGTAGATTGAGAGTCCCGAGAGTGAGGGATTGATCTCGGGAGTGTGGTTTAGATTATGAACCATTCATTGATTTACTTTATTGATGGTTTCTAATTGGTTATGATTAGGTAACCACTAAGGAATCTAAAGGTTGATCGTTCTCAAGAGTCGTTCTTATATTATTTCTCGCTCGAACCCGAGGTAAGAGAACTGCACCCTGTGTATATGTGACATGCGTGATTGTATTGAGGCATGTTGATTGATAAATGTGGACATGGATTGCCTATTAAATGCTAGCGAATGTTGTATACTTATATATGTACTGACTAGTCAGGGACACTGACCTAAGAGTCAGAAATGGCATAGCGTCATGAACGCCGAGCCAAATGAAGATTATATCTAATCAATATCAGCGTTGAATGGCTCTAAGACATTAACGCTGGACCGACCCTAAGGTCGATGAACTTATAACCGCTTGTCTAGTCTGAGACTAGTTACGAGAGCCAGGGCTTAAGGCCCCGGTGACTGCTTGTCACATGGCTAGGGAACGCTGTTCCAGGGTTATGACTCTAAGGTCATGAGGAAGGTTATGTTGGTGATTAGTCACCATGCACCTATCCTGTTCGAATTAATAAAAGTTCACTTATCTATAAAGCCCCGGTGACCCTATCGTCACAAGGCTAAAGGGAGCTGGACCCAATTTAGTGACTTTTGCGACTGTCACCTATTTATTTGGACTGATGGTCCTGAATGATTATTACGATCATTGTTGATATTATACCATGTTTTATTGTGTTTTCTTGCTGGGTCTTGGCTCATGGGTGCTATGTGGTGCAGGTAAAGGGAAAGAAAAGCTCACCCAGCCTTGAGTAGAGAGCTTAGGTGGTGATGTGTACATATGCGGCAGCTTGACCACCACAGCCAAAGAGTTCTCAAAGGAACTAGGGGGTTTACCCTATTTTTGCCGCTTAGGTCGGTGGGTTTGAAATTTTGAAACAGTAATGACCTTTTTGAGTTGTAAATAACTTGTAAATGTTCTTGTGGGCCCATGAACAGTTTTATGTATTCAATACAATATATCATTTCATTTTTATTGATTTTCCACCTTAACTTGTTAATAACACTTGGAATACGTTTTTAACCAAAGGACTCGGGTAGCGGTTCAAATTTCCGGTTTACCGTAACTGTTTTGGGGTAACCAGAGCGTTACACAATACCTTCAACTTGTGTAAATCCCTTTGCCACTAATCTTGCTTTATATAATTTTTGATCACCTGGTGTAACTCCATTTTTCAACTTGAAAATCTATTTGCATCCTATCACTTTTTGTCTCTCGGGTTTGGGAACTAAAGTCCAGGTCTGATTCTTCTTTAAAGAATCAATTTCTTCCAACATGGCCTTCTTCCAAAGGTGAGCCTCCTTACATTCAGTAGCTTCTTTGTAGTTTTGTGGTTCATAACCTTTGAAATTTTTTATGACAACAAGTGCATATGCAATAATGTCAGCTTCAACTTCAACATATCTTGCAGGAAGCTTTATCTCCCTTCTTGGCCTATCTCGAGCAAGTTGGTAGTTTGCTAACTCTTTATCTTGAGACCTTTCTGTAGTCACTTCTTCTGACGTTTCAAATTGGTTGTTGGAGTCTTTCTCTATTGTTGTTTCCACCTCAAACTGAGTGTTGTTTCTACTACTAAGCGTGTCACCTGAAACACCAATAACATCACCTTTCTCATTTCCTATAAAGGGAAAATCAGATTCATTAAATACAACATCACGGATGGTTATAATTTTATAACTTTCTAAAGATAAAAGCCTATATCCTTTCACACCACCAAGATAACCAAGAAAAACACATTTAATGGATCTCTTACTAAGTTTATCATCAACATGATGAGCATAAGTAGCACAACCAAATGTTTTTAGGTGAGTTAATGATGGTGGTTTACCATTCCACAATTCTTCAGGAGTTTTGAAATTATTAACTCTGCTAGGACTTCTATTAATTAGGTAGCATGCAGTATATAGAGCTTCGCCCCAATAAACCTTTTTCATATCAGATTCTATCAACAAACATCTAAGTTTATTTAGCAAAGTCATATTCATCCTTTCAGCAACTTCATTTTGTTGAGGGGTATTGATTACAGTTTTATGCCTTTGTATTCCTAATTTCAAGCAAAGTTCATCAAATTCTTGATTTACAAACTCTAAACCATTATCAATTCTTAAGTTTTTAATTTTCAAATTAGTTTGAGTTTCAACAAGAGCTTTCCAAGTTTTAAACTTATCAAGGCATTCATTTTTATGTTTAAGTAAAAAAATCCAAACTTTTATACTATAATCATCTATTATAGACAAAAAAAATACTTGTTACCTCCCTGAGTTGTGGTTTTGCTAGCTCCCCATAAATCTGAATGTATGTATTCCAATGGGGTCTTTGCTCTATAGTTGCTATTTGAGAATTTATTTCTATGTTGCTTTCCCTGCACACACACTTCACAAAAGGGTAAGTTAACATGATTATAGTTTGGTAGTATACCTTGCTTTGAGAGTTCAATCAGTCCTTGCTTGCTGATGTGCCCCAATCTAGTGTGCCAAATCTGAGTGTCAAAATTTCCTTTCTTAACTACTGCTGCCACAGCTGGAGGAACAGTCTCACCATCATGATGATATAAGCCAAATTTCTTTACTCCTTTCATTTCAACCAAGAAACCTTTAGTGATCTTCATAATGCCTTTGTTAACTTTGTAGTTAAGACCTTCATCATCTAATGTACCCAACGAAATCAAATTTCTTTTAAGATTTGGTATATGTCTGACTTTGTTCAGAACCTTGGTAGTGCCATCTGAACTTTTAATGGCAATAGAACCAATGCCAACCACGTTACATTGGTGATCATTTCCCATCAACACTTTGCCTCCATCAATTTCTTTATAGTCCAGAAACCATTCCCTTTTAGGACACATATGATAGGTACAACCCGTGTCCAAAATCCAATCTTGTGCATCTCTTACAACTAAGACACAACACGCATCCCCATCTGAATCATAGGGATCATCTACTAAGGCAGTAGAATCAGAATTCTTACTGCTACTATCTTCACCTTTCTTTTTCTTCTTTAGTTCCCAACAATATCTAATTAAATGGCCAACCTTACCACAGTGATGACATTTCCGAGTTTCCTTTGGTCTAGACTTGGACCTTGAATGAAACTTAGAGTGCCCTCTTGAAGAACCCCTTTTCTGAGATCTCCCACGAACTATAAGACTCTCATCTTGTCTCTGTTGTTTTGCAGATTTTTCCCAAGTAAGCTCTGCATCTCTGGACCGAAGAGCACTCGTGACATCTTCAAGAGTGAGGGTGTCCCGACTGTACATTATAACAGTCTTCAATTCTTTGAATTGATCTGGAAGACTATTAAGAAGAATGACAACCTGATCCTCTTCTTTAATGTCTTCTCCCATATTTCCAAGAGCAAGAACTATCTTGTTTATCTCATCAAAATTCTGCTCCAAAGTTGAAGTTGTATTCATCTTGTATCCATAAATCTTTCCCTTCAAGAAAATCTTAGTTGCTGTGGTTTTTGTCATGTAGAGTTTCTCTAGTTTCTTCCATAAACCAGATGTTGTCTTCTCTCCAATAACTTGTCTGAGAACATTATCAGATAAATTCATTATGATTGCTGAACGAGCTTGCTTCATGATTAAACCAGAATCTTCCTTCTTCAATACATCTTCAGTTTTCTTTTCTGACGAGTCCTCTTTTTCTAAAGCTGAGTCTAACTTCTGGTATATCAAGATTGCCATCATTTTTTTTTCACAAGCTGAAGTCATCGGAGTCATCGAACTTGTCGAGTTCGAATCTAGTTGATGCAGATGCCATTGTTGATTCTTCAAGATTCTTGAATTAATGTCTCTTCAATCTCTGAGTTTCTCTCGTTGCCAAACCTGGCTCTGGTACCACTGTTGTAAACACAAACAACACAACTCAGTGTAGACACTAATTCAACTAAAACAACAATAGAAATTCAATGAAACAATTTGTCAAACACAAGAAAGACACAACCAGATTTATACTGGTTCAGCCCATAGAGTATTGGCCTACACCCAGTTCCTCCATGGGTTCCACAACAAAACAATATGTTACAACCTATTGATGATACTCCAACTCTATACAAAAAACCACTCTAGAATCAATCTCATAAATTGAGCAAGAAAAGAAGAGAAACTTGGCAAATCAATCTCTCTACTATGAGTTCTTGAACAAACAATCTCAAGACTCAAACCTTTCTCTCACTTCCCTTACAATTCTCTCAAAGTGTATCCCAAAGCCCAAAACCAAGAAAAAATAAGAAAAAATCGTATCTCTCTGAAGCTATTGAAGAAGCTTTATATCTGAGTTAAGTTTCAAAAATATGACAATACCAAAAATACCCTTGCTAGTTTGAAACGTATATAATAGTCCTAACAGAATGTTTAATGACTTGAGTTAGACTTATATGAATTACTTTATCAACTCTAGCCCAATTGCGTGGGATCAATGGAAACTCCCTCCTCAAGGGTGGATAATCTGCAACACAGATGTATCCATTGGGCAGCAAAACTCTGAAATAGTTGTAGTGTTTAGAAATATCAAGACAAAGATCATCTCTATCCATACCACTGCAGTACTTCAGACAAACCCAACATTAATAGAGGCTTTGGCATTATGTGAAGGAGCAAGGATTGCTGCAACTCTTGGATGGATGGCCAAAGGTTGTTTTCCAAAGCGATTGCAAAGTAGTCACTAAATTGATTCTAGGCCATGACACCGGGCAAGGTCACCATGCTCTCTCGGACCCAATCCAACTTTTTCACTCTGCTGTCAAAGATATGCCATGTCGGAACTCCGATACATCTCGAGAAGCTGTAATTTTGCAGCTCATAACCTTGTAAAATGGGCGAGGAAGAATGGCTGCCATGGAGTCCTCAACAAGGATGAAATACCTCCAGGCATTTTACAAGATTACAAGGAGTTTGAGCCAGCGTAATCTAAAGTGATTTATTTTATTTACATTTGCTGCGTTTAGTTTGTTATGCTCAGTATCGTTGGTAGTTTTAATTCTGTTTTTTTTTTTTTTTTTTTTCTGTTAGTGCCTCAGATGATTGTTCTGTTTAATTAGATTTCAGATGCTTATGTTTTCTGTCTTCTATGTCGTTGGACTCTATTTGTATTTGATTTTCGTTTATTAAATCTATTCTGGTCGCATTGTTAGGCACCAGTTATAAAAAAAAATATATAATAATAAGCAACCATTTGGTACTATGTGTTTTTACAAAGTATTATTTTGGTGCTTTCTATTTCAATAATACTCATATGGTACCCTGTATTTTAAAATCATACATATTTGTTACATTAAACTCAAATTTAATTAATAAAATTTTACAAATTAAATCAAACTGCTGTCAATTATGTAAGTTCCAAATTTAAATTTAATTACTTAATTACATATAACTGATGACAGTTTGATCATATTGACAAAATTTTATCTATCAAATCTGAGTCTAGGGTATCAAATATGTATAATTTTAAAATATAAAGTACCATATGAGTATTATTAAAAATAAAATGTACCAAAATGATATTATTAAAAATAGAAAGTAGGGCTGTGCAGAAATTTTTACAACCCGAATAATCCGCCCAAACCAACCCGAAAAAACCGCCAAAAAACGCAACCCGAATAAACCGACCAAAATTTAAACCGCCAAATTGTTACATTGGGCGGGTTGAAAATAATTATCAACCCGCCCAATTAAGAATTTATTATTTTTAATATATTAAAATAAATATATAAATTAATTAAGTTTTGTTTTAATTTTTTTACTATATATTTAAAATATTGTTTTAAGCTTAAAAAGATAAATTTCACATTATTAGTACTAGTATTTAAAAGAAAAAAATTACAAAAATATCAAAAAAAAAAATACCATTTTTGTTTGGGCGGGTTGACCCGACCAACCCACCCAAAAAAAAATACATTGGGTGGGTTAACCCGACCAACCCGCCCAAATTATTGGACGGGTTAAAAAAAAAAATTTCTTAATTGGGTAAGTTACGGGTCACTTTTGCTAATCCAATTATGACATTGAACGGGTAAAAATGTCTTGTAACCCGACTAACTCGTCCAATGCTCAGCCCTAATAGAAAGTATCAAAATGATATTTTGAAAAAATAAAAAGTATCAAACGAGTAAATAAAGAGTGACTTGATTCCATAATTATTGAAAAATAATAATGATTAGTAATCTAATGCCCAAAATCTATACTTTAAACTCAAAAAAAATTATATATAAAACTTTGTTGTCTTAAATAAAGTACAATAGTCAGAGTTTCTTTTTTTTAGAAAAGTACAACACTTAGCTATGAACATAATTAGCATTACTATTTAGATTTATTTAGAAAGAAAAAAAATTAATGACAATGTTATTTTCTCAGTGCAAAATATCTCTCCCAAGTGGAGCTACCTTTTAATCATTTCTATTCGAAAGACTACAATGGTGGTGACAGTACACTGTTTTTTATCACCCACGCCTAATTTAAAAAGCTATATGCTTAAAAACCATTTCTAACTTACTTTTCAGAACTTTGACCAACAATATGTCTTTTTCCAACATTAATTTATTTTAGGTAGGTAACCATCTAGTACCTTGTGTTTTTGCAAAATATTATTTTGGTATCTTTTATTTTCAATAATGCTCATATGGTACCTTGTATTTTAAAATCGTACATATTTGGTATCATAAACTCAAATTTAATTAATAAAATTTTACCAATTTAATCAAACTGCTGTCAATTATGTAAGTTCCAAATTTAAATTTAATTACTTAATTACATATAACTGATGACAGTTTGATCATATTGACAAAAATTTATCTATCACATCTGAGTCTAGGGTATCAAATATGTATAATTTTAAAATACAGGGTACCATATGAGTATTATTGAAAACAGAGGGTACCAAAATAATACTTTACAAAAACATAAAGTATCAAATAAGTAAATTGCCTTTATTTTATTGTACACAAAGGATCATTTTTATTCTAATATTCTTATTTGTTACCCTATGATGCCCAATACTTTAATATTATGATTGTTATAAATTAGTATTAGATTTTATATATTTTAATTTAAAATAAAATATTTATGAAATTTGGTAATTGAATTATATTAATAATAACATATAACACTAAATGACCAAAAACAAATGGAGAAAATAAATCTAAGTTAGAAGAAAATGAATTAACATATCTATTTTAACTTTTTAGATCTTGTAGAATTTTTGCTTCAACCATTTTAAATCAATTTAAAAGAAAAATTAAATATACAAATCAAAACATCTTCAATAGAGTGTTAAATTAGTGACATAGTGCTACATTTATACTAAATTTGATACAATTTTTTTCAACAGCAAAATTTAGTATAATTTTTAGTATTTATTACAGTTTTTTTTAAATTTAAGCACAATTATAAATATTGTGCCCAAATGTAACATCTATTAATTTTTTATGCTACATTTGATTTAATTTTGCAGTATTTATTAGAGATGTTATTATTTATTTTATAGATACCCATTGGAACTTATGAGAGTTAAAATAAAAATAAGCTTAAAAATAGTATGAATATTTAATTGTATTGGTGCATTGGCTATGATGGTTTTGCAAAATCTCCTTGACATCTTTTTATTGTAATGATATTCAAGAACGAATAAGCATTATTTCCTTTCAGTTCGTTTTTTTAAGTGGGATTATTTCCTTTCAATTCAGTGCCCTTTTTCTTTTTTCTTTTAATAAAAAATATAATATAAGATAAACCCAATATGACGTCGTTTTCTAAAAACTAATTACCCGAAAGCTAACCAAAAAAAAAAAAAAAATCGTCCCGCCGACCAAAAATGCCGGCGACGAAGCCCAAAGCGCGGTCACCGAGCTCGGATAGCATGGGCACAAGGGTCTGGCTCTACTCAATCTTGCTCACTCTGCAATACGGCGCTCAGCCGATTATCTCCAAGAGTTGTATCAGGTACTTCAACGTCTTTTTCGATTTTTTTTTTTTTTTCTTACAATATTAATCCATTCGTGATTTAACATTTTGTTCTGCCTGTTTTCTCTTTTTGGTTTTTGGTATTTTGGATTATTTGTGTTCATTATACCTGGATTCTGATATTCGGCCACTCAATTGGGATCCAAGCTGAGCTGGGTTTTCAGTTTTATTTATGTCCGTCCAAAAAATGGCTTCTGAGTTAGGATTGAAATGGGAAATTGCAGACCTTACGCCATGCGGGGATTAGAATTAGGTGTTAGGGCTTTTGGAATTTTATCAGTATTCTTACATATGTAGATTGTTTTTGTTAGTCCAGCTAATTAGAGATTTTATTAGTGTAATATAATTTGTCTATAAAAAAAATATGAATGCCATTAGAAACCCATTTCAATAAGTGAACCGAAGAATGTTATAGTAAGTTTTTTTGTTGTCATCATATTCTTAAAATTTATGTTTACGTAAGTTTAGGTTCTTTTTATATTTTATTATAGCTGCCAAGATATTTGCAGGTTTTTTCCGTTTTATCTTCAAGTAGAAGACGGCTCATGGTTTATTTGATACTATATATGCGAGTCATTAACTAGTTATATACTTTGTTGCAGACGGGAGGTTATTGTGACTTCATCTGTCCTAACATGTGAGGTTGCAAAGGTAATTCTTCTAGTATGTAGTAAATTTGAAAAGATTTCAATTCTAGATATAGTTAATCATGTTTTGAGTTTCATGTTTGATGTCGTCGTTAGATTGTTAGTGCCTTATTTGTCATGGCAAAAGACGGTACTCTGAAGAAAGTATACAAAGAATGGACTTTGGTTGGTGCACTGACTGCATCAGGACTCCCTGCTGCTATATATGCATTGCAAAACAGTTTACTGCAAATTTCTTACCGAAATCTCGATTCTCTTACGTTCTCAATGTTGAACCAGACAAAAATATTCTTTACTGCCCTGTTCACATTTTTCTTGTTGAGGTATGTCCCAAATTCTACCACTATTAGTTATCATAATTTATTTTGCCTACTCAACCTTACATAGACTATTATCTATAGAAGCTGTAAAATTTACTTTCTATTCATTCTGATTTTATTGTCATATTTAACTTAGCACATTAGAAATTGCTGTCATACGTGATTGAAAGCCTATTTTTTAATTGCAAACAACTTATTTTTTTGTGGTTGATAACCTTTATTAGATTATGTAATATTATATTCGAAAATAAGTCTACAAATATGTATATGTTGCTCTTAAATTTTTGACTATATTTGACACGATCAAATGTTAATGTGCCTGATCAAATGTAGGCAGAAACAATCAATTCAACAGATAGGGGCTTTATTCTTGCTGATCATTGCAGCTGTTCTTCTAAGCTTTGGTGAAGGCTCTAGCAAAGGTTCTACTAGTGTCAATGCTGATCAAGTTTTATTTTATGGCATCATTCCCGTCTTGGTTGCCTCTGTGCTCTCAGGTCTTGCATCCGCCTTGTGCCAATGGGCTTCTCAGGTTGCCTAGAAATTTACTCTCTTTATTGAAGAATTATTTTTTGCATCTCCTCTGATCTTTAATGTGTGTCTGTATTATAGGTCAATAAACGTTCATCATACTTGATGACTGTAGAAATGTCCATTGTTGGAAGTTTGTGCATGTTGGCTAGTACTTTCAAGTCTCCAGATGGTGAAGCTATCAAACAACATGGATTCTTTTACGGTTGGACTCCATTAACTGTGGTAATAATCTTGAATACGGAATTTTCCCCAAAAGGAAAATACAGAGGGATTGCTTCTTTATTATTAGTTGAAGCTCCATTCGTGCTTTAGCGAGGATAATAGATGAGTTAAGAGAACTAAGGAAATTTAGTTACAATGGCATTTCATTAATTCTCTTCTGACAATTTCTGTTTTTCCTCTTTCCAGATCCCAGTTTTGTTCAATGCTTTCGGGGGAATTCTCGTCGGCCTAGTAACCAGTCATGCGGGTGGTGTTAGAAAGGCAAGTTTGACTAATTTCTATGATAAAATGATAACTAATTCATCTGAATGATCCCAAGCTCAGCTTCTTTATAATATATTTACTATCAAATTGACTAGTAAAATCAAAAGAAAGTATAAAGCTGCACCTGTAGCATTAAAGTTGGCATCTGTAATTTCGTAACAACCAAATGGTTTGTAAATCGATGAATATAATAATGTGCTGGCAGGTTTAGCTTTAGATTAAGTTCTATGATGGGAATGGCTGGGAGGATTACTCTCCATTGTTCATAAATTTTGTGTTTTACTTCTAATCTCAATAGTCATAGTGCATATGATAAGCTATTTTCTTTATCATTTTGCAGGGGTTTGTCATAGTTTCTGCACTTCTTGTTACGGCGTTGCTGCAGTTCATTTTTGAAGGGAAACCACCTTCAATGTATTGTCTTGTGTCTCTTCCTCTCGTGGTTAGCAGCATTTCCATATACCAGAAATATCCATACCCAATTAAAAAGAAGGATTAGTAAAATCTAATGCTTTATTATGCAAAGGATTCATAATTAATCAGCCTTCATTAGTTATGGTTACATTTTGGTTCAGCTTGTTGCACTTTACAAAGATGTTAGGTAGAGTTTATTTTAGTAGTTTCTATGCTTGCTGTCATCAATCCATATATTATTAGATGATATAATTATAAGACGCAAAAGAAAATACAATACAACAAGAGTAATTGGTGAATATATACATATATATATTTATTTAATGTGATTTTGCAAATTGATATTTTTTGCGAAATAACCTTTTAGACAGGGTGTTTGGTATTTTCGAGAGGGTATCGAGTATGTTAGACAAGGAGTTGAGCGTGTTTAGAAAATCCTATTTTGAAAGTGACCGGAGAAAAGCCTTATTCTGCCAAGTATCCCTAATTTCAAATGTATTTGTTAAGCAAGCTTTGATCTGAGAGAAATAAAAGATACGTCTATTACTATCCCTTTATTATCCCTCTTCCATTAGTTATTTACAAAAATGTCATCTTAAAATAAGAGGTACATGGCCTTCACATCATGAAATAATGAAAGTTATAAAATTATTTTTCTTACCACACTTAGTATAACATATGAATTATGTCATATGTAATAAGAAATCAATTTTGTTCATTACTTGTAAGTATGCATGCTGGTAAGGTTGTTATTTTTATTAATTTTATATTGTGTTTAAGAAAACATACATTGGAATTTTCCTTTAAAAAAGAGTGTCTATCCATGGGAGGGCGTTCTAATGAAGTCTTATTGTCCCTTAATAAAAGCTACAAGATAATTACCCCTTGAATTTATTATTAGTAAAATTATTTAACTTATATATAATAGTAGAGTAATGATATGTGCATGCACAAGTTACACCAAAATATTACACACACCTATATGACAATTCATTTTTAATCTGGTGATATGTTTCTTAAATAAATGTAATTAGTTGAAGAAAATTATCACACAAATGGGCCAATCACAATATAATTACCCTTGAATTTATTATTAGTAAAATGATTAAACTTATATATAATAGTAGAATAATGATATGTTCACACACAATTTACACCAAAACATCTCAAACATAGGTGACAATTCATTGTAAGATATATTTCTTAAATAAATGTAATTAGTTTAAAAAAATTGTCACATAAATATATGTAATATGTTTTGGTGTAAATAGTGGGACCCATCTTAACTTCCCATTATTAATTTTGTAATAAATTTTTGTTCATTATTTATTGTCAATTTATAATATATGATCATTGAACTTATTATTAATTAAATAATAGTTAAATTATGGGTGCTTCTATATGCACTCTTCTGTTTTCTTTACCATCCCTTTTCAAATAAACCCTAACCTAATCACAATTTTAAATTAAAAATTACTAGTATCATTAGTAAAATTATTTGTAAAATCACAATATTAAATTTTATATTTGTAAAATTACACTATTAATTTAATATTTTTTAAGAATAACAATTAATTAACATAGAAATAATATATTTTATATTTTGGAGGTATTAAATAATTACTTTTCAACCAGGATGTTTATATCAAAATACATATTATTATGTTGGGTTGATGTATAGTTGACTTTTAATTGTCTTTGATGTCATTATATTACAGTGAATTGATGATATATATTTTTGTAAATAAAAATTTTCAAAAATCATATTTTTTTAAATATAAAATTATACTTTTGAAAAAAAAAATTAGGGAAGGTAAAAAAGTAAAAATAATAATAATATGATGTATTTATGAAAAATAGATTTTTTTCATATTTATGTGTTTTTTAAGGTTGTTTTATATAAATATGGACATTCAATTTTTCTACTTTTTTTTATAGCTTTTTGATTTGAAAGTTCATATTTATGAGATTTTCTTTCCCATAAATTTGAAAAAATTTATAATTATGCCACATTTTTTTATCATAATTATGCTTTCTTTGATTTTTGAAGGTAAATTTTTTTAATTTTTCCTTCATTTTTTATTATTTTTTCACTTTTTTTCCTTACTTATTTTTTATTCCATTTTTTCCTTTTTATTTTTTTTTCATTTTTTTCTACCCATTTTTTCTTTCATCTTTTTTTTCTTTCCATTTTTTCATTATGTTTCTTCCTTTTTTTTTTCATTTTTATTCATTTATCTATTTTTTTCTTTCATTTGTATTGTTCTATTATTTTTGTTCATATTTTTTTTTCAGTTTTTTTTTCTACTAATTTTTTCCTTCATCTTTTTTTTTTTCTTTCCATTTTTCATTATTTTTATTCTTCTTCTTTTCATTTTTTTAGTCGTCATTTCTTTTGTTTTTTTCATATTTTTTTAGTTTTCTTTCCTTAGTTTTTTTCCTTTTTCTTTCTTCATTTTTTCCTTCCGTTTTTTCTTCTTTTTTGTACTTATTTTTTTCTCCTTCCATTTTTTTTCTTTTTTTTCACACATATATTTTAACATTACATAATTATTTTACTATTTTATTATCTTTTATTATTGTAATTATTTTTTTATAGTTTTTTCCACTATATGTAAAAAAAATTCAAATCATTTTTTTCAACATTTTCTTTTTAGTGTAACCATTATAGGAACATCCAAATTTGGAATGAAATCACAATTAAAATATGAAAATGTGAATGGGTAACCAATTTCTCTTATGGGAACATTCAAAACTAGAAAAAAAAATTATATGAAAATATGAATGGGTAACCAGTTATCCTAGTGAGAATATCCAAATATGTAAAAAAAAAAATGAAAACTTGAATGGGTAACTAGTAACCCTGATAGGAACATCCAAATTTAGAGAGAAAAAAAAATAGATATGAAAACGTGAATGGATAACCAATTACCCTGATAAGAACATTCAAATCTAAAGAAAAAAAAATTATGAAAATGTAAATGGGTAACTAGTTACCCTAGTGGGAACATCGAAATTTGGGGAAAAAAAATTAGATATGAAAACTTGAATAGGTGACCAGTAACCTTGATAGGAATATCCATATTTGGAAAGAAAAAAATAAATATAGAAAACACGAATGGGTAACCAATTACCCTGATGTAAACATTCAAATTTGAAAGAAAAAAAATATGATATGAAAACGTGAATGGTGTTGGGTTTTATGCCCTTATAAAACCATGTCGGACATGTAACACGATTTCATATTGTCAATAAAAGTAGTAGAAATCATTTAGTTTGACAATTGTGTTACTTACTTGTTTTATTACATGATTATTGAAATAATACAAACATTTATAAAATCCCGAACATATGGATAGTTACAATTATAGTGACTAGGTCACAGTGGATTATAGTTGTAATTATATGTTCAAAAGAACGAGTCCTAAGATTAGATCAGTGCATTGGATTTTCACTGATTAGGTAATCTACGATATGATCTACTTACACATTGGGGGTGTGATGTCTTGTCCAAGGCATTGACCAAGTAGATAAGATCGGATGTATTTGGTTACATCGGACTAGGACCAATATTGATTATTGATTGATAAATAAGTATCATTGTTATTGCAGGATCTTGGAATTTAAATCTAGATGCATGCTTCCTATTATTTTTCCAAACACATAATTGAAACATATAATAACATGACATACATATGAACATCAGATTCGTAAATTAACATAAACACAAAGATGTAGAAACTTACAAATATGCAGCGGAATTGGAACAACTTATTCCTTCAATCTCTCTAACCCTTGATTCATTTCTGTAATAGAGTATTATCAAGAGATTGAACTAGATCAGCAACACAGTCTTCCTCGCCAAGCCTTTGATCAACCTAGAACCAGCTGGTTCTCAACACATGAGATAGAGATCTAGAAGAAGAAGAGATAGTGACTAAGAAAGAATTAGAGTGTCTAGGTTTACACTTACCCAATGAATCAACTGAGACTAACTTATGAAAACCCTAGATATCATATTCCTTATATAGACAACTTAATGGACTTTATTTAAATTTAAATTAATTAAAATAATAAACAAAAAGATAAAAGCTTTGGGCACCCACAAATGGACTTGGGTCCAATCTCTTTGTTTTGAATTTAAATCTTAATCGGGCCTAAATTCAAAACCTTTTATTTATTTTTTTAACTAATTAATTAAATCCTTATTCAAATTAACTAATTATAATTTGAAACTTGATTTAATATTATTTATTTATATTGACACCAATTTATCAATATTAATAAATTTACCCAAAGATTCTCTTTTATTCTCCAAATCTCATATCTCTATAAATTTTCCAAAATTGACCTAGTCAACTTTAAAAATCTTAATTGATAATTAAATCAATTAATTGAGACATTCTAGATGACTTACTCAAAGGTGATGCGGCGACTATAGATCCATGAAATCAAGCTCCTATGAGTTACCATGAATTTATTTAAGAATAATTTCACTACCTCATTAATTCATCGTGACTCCACTATAGACTCGGAATTGAACTCTTGAATTCATAGAACGTATTTTTCAAACCATAAATACGTTATCAATTTTTATAACCATTACAGTCAGTCAATCCTCTATCGATGACTTACTAACGAGCTGGGTGAAAATTACCGTTTTACCCCTCATCAATATTTTATCCTTAACTCCCACTAAGTTCCTTATAAATGATATTTCCGTGAACTTAATCACAGAAATGAGATCTCAATCATTTAACCTTTTGAACAAAGCAATTAAGGAAATCATCTTTTCACTTTTCATACAGAAGTTATAGATTTCATATCTATGAATAATACTCCCACTCAATTACACTACTAAATCTCCAAGATGTAAGTATGGGCTAGACCGTAGGGTAAGCTGGTAACGAACAAGTCACAAGATTTATATAATATAATTAGTAGAATATTATCACTTAGAATTTAGATCGACTTAACCTATGATCAACGTTGTGACATTGATTAGATTCGATAACTGTTGGGTTTTATGCCCTTATAAAACCATGTTGGACATGTAACACGATTTCATATTGTCAATCAAAGTAGTAGAAATCATTTAGTTTAACAACCGTGTTGCTTGCTTGTGTTTATTACATGATTATTGAAATAATACAAACATTTATAAAATCAGGTGTGGGATGTCTGAACACGCACGTTTATATTGCGTGTCCGAGAATTCAGGAATAGAACAGACACGTGATGTCTAGTATACGCACGTTTATATTGTGTGGTTTACTTTATAAGGATCCGGGGGTATGTCAGACCTCTGATGCACCACGAGCTTAATGTGGCGCTAGCTCGTGGCTTCTACTATGTCGACACAATGGCTCCAAGCGATGAGCAGCTAAATGATCCATCAACTCAGGCTAATTGTTTAGGGGACCATAACAAACAGCTCTGGGTGGACAGTTGACACATGGCAGATCAATTCAGACCCTTTTCCAGCTCGACAAAGTGCGTGCGGATCTTCAGGGCACACATTTCCCCCCCAAGCCCCTGCTCGTGACCTATAACGTCATCTTTGATCTTCACAGTGGGGGCTTTTAAACTTCCTTTTCAACTCCCCATACCCTGCCCACCACTTGGGTGTCGGACACGTGGAACGCCGTGGTTGGCGTCTGTTTGGATTTCGAGGATTGTATTAAATGGCCTAGCCACCTTTTTGCCGTTGTTTTATCTTTCGAGTTACGACCCTCGTATCTCGCATTAATCTGATTGGACGGTCCTCATTTCCTCATGCCTCTTACGTATATATAAGGTTGGCAGTTTTCAGTACTAGTCACCCTTCATTCGAAATTTTTCTTTATTTCCTCTCTTTCGAGTTTTAGAAACTTTCCTTCTTCTTCTTTTGATCATAATCCCATAAATCCCCACATTCCTGCCGCAAGAGCCTTTCAGAAGTCCAGCCTCAAGGATTCCACCAGGGCATATTCCTACGTTGCCTGCAACTTTTATTCGGAATATACTTTGTAAGTTCTCTATCCGTTGTATGTTTTGATTTCCCTGTTTCTTTGTTATGCAAAACTACGTTTCATAGTCATAAACGATAGGCTGTTTCTTTGTTGGTTTTTGGGGCATAGGTTCCGATTCTAGGCATATTGAGTATACCTAAAAACATGTCTAGGAATGCGATGTTTGCAACTAGGTAATTTCTGGGTAACTTTCTGGGTAAATTTCTAGGTAAATTTAGGAAATACCTATTCGGAATATGGAAGGTGAGAGGTTTTTAGGGTGTAAAACTGGGTAGCTTAGGGGCCACTCTTCGAAGGTGGTTTTCCCCTCAAAACCTCTCCTCCAAGGCAAGTAATAATCTGACCCTCCTGACACAAGGATCCCTGGATATCAGGGATCCGTTGGAGACTTAGGCGTGTGGCTATGGCAGCGCGTGGCATCACACCCTGCGGGCTGAGATTACCTTAGCTCGCGTATGAAAAACCATTCTTCTCGCGCTGCTTGTCTTTTCTTAGCTTTTAGGTCGCCCACTAAGTTTTTTTTCTTTTTTTCGTTCTTGTTTGTTAGGCGATCAGATGGGGCCCAAAAAGAATGTGCCCAAGAAAGGCGCAGTCGGCTCATCATCCCAGCAATCCAGCAGGGGAAAGGAGGTCGCAATTGAATCCCCCATCCCTCCGTTCGGTCCCACGGTGGAGAGGGAGGTCGAGGTGGGACCTGACGCTTACTTCGAGGCGGAAAAGATAGTCTCGAAGATCACGATCCAAGGGAGGGTCAATAAAATTATGATGTCCCATAACATCGAGATTGGGGCTGGCGCTCTTATCGCCCGACCTCCCTTTGAGGGGGAGAGGAGCTGCACACCACTGGAGGAAGAATTCGCGGCCTGGAGCGACAAGCACTTGAAGGCCGGGGCCTTCGTCCCCCTCGACCAGTACTTTGCCAACTTCCTCAACTATGTGAAGCTGGCGCCATTTCAACTCCCTCTAAACTCGTATCGTCTACTGGCCGGGCCAAGGTATCTTTTCATGCAACAAATGTGGGAGGTCCCTACCCCTGCGGATATCCTCTATTTCTTCTACCTTAAGGCCAGCCCGGATCAATGGGGACGAGGCGACGGGTTCTACTACCCAACCTGCTTCCCGAACTCTCCTGCAGTCATCGAACTGCCCAGCCATCCCAATGACATCAAAGACTAGTTCTTTATGTCGAATGGGTTTCGCAACTGCGAACACCATTATTTCAACCGTCCTCGTAAGTTTCCTTTCTATTTTCTGTTCGCGAAATCATCATATTATTATTTTATTCTTTCTTTTCGTGTGTATACTGACTAGAGCATCACCGTGCAGCCATTTTTGCGAGGACGACCAAATCAGTGACCCTTGGGGGTCAATACGACACTTTGGCAGGGCTTCCGCCTAGTGAGAAGGATTACCGCCAGCTCGTGTCTGATGAGACGATGTTGGCGTGTAAGTTAATTTCTGCGAGCCAGACTCTGGCCTTAAGGAGGATGCGGGCTAACTACCCAGTAGCTCGGGAGCTGGCGCCTATCCTCGAGGGGGATGCCACAGTCGGCGACGACGATGAGAAGGATGAAGAAAATGAGGTGTCGCTCGTGCGAAAAAGGCGAGCTCCTGAGGCTTCTCAGGGCCCCGATGTGGAACGGGCTCAATCGGGGGCAGCAGCCGGCCTCTCCGGCCAAGGTAACCTATACCCGCTTAGTGATCTAAACAGGGTTGCCGTAGACCTTAGGCTTGTTAGGTTTAACCCAAACCAGCTCATACACCATCACCAAGATGACCCGGATCGTAACATAACCCTGCTCCAGTGCGTAGACCAACTAGTATTATGCCATGATATGGGCTGTCCTTTAGGTCGGCCTTTTTTGAGGAGTACGGGACCAACCTTAGGTCATGGCCCTCCCTCCTAGAGGATGGAGTCGCTCCAGGACTTAGACAATACGTAGAGGAGTCTAGTCCTGAGGTAGATCCAGACCTAGAACCCTCTCTGATTCATGAAGTAATAAACTTAGACTCCCCTATAGAAGTTCTGAGGCCGGAGGTCGTGGCAATAGATTCCTCCTCTAGCTCGGAGGGTAGGACTTTTTCAATACACCTTTATATTTCTCTTGCAATAAAACAACATTACACATATACTAACATCCTTTTTCTTTTGTTTTAGGCGAGGAGATGGCACAACCCGGAGACAGCGGCCTGCGCTCCATCTTCCTGGGGGGGAACCCTTCCTCCGGACCACCTGGGCCATTGGTAAAGAGACCCCGGCTAACCAAGAAAACTCCTGCCTCCGGGACAACCTCCAAGTCCCCTGCCAAGGGGAGAAGTCAGATCCCCACAGCCACAGAGAATATGCCTCCACCTCCCCCGCGACACCCAACCCCTACTCGGGAACAGGTGGCACCAGTTGGAACTCCGCCAGTCCACGCCCCCATCGTGCGCATCCCAGTTAATGCCCAAGATCTGGAGAAAATCCCAGACACCTTCCGGGGGACAGTCTATGAGATCGCAAGCTATACGGTGGAGCATTATTACAAGGCCAATTCTAAGGACTTAAGGGAGATCGAGGCGAGGATCCCCGAGAATGTCATAGAGTCCGCACTGGGGATGAACCTCACGGTAAGCTTACTTAGTTAAATTCTTTTGCTTTCTTCCCAGCACGTGCCTTACTTTCTTTACTTCTTTGAGGGCGGCTTTGGCTCTACACCGCAGTGTAGCTCGGTCCAGGGTCAGGACTGACGAGCTCAGGGGCGAGCTCCAGACTGCTCAGGCCACTCTCGCATCTACTCAACAACAAGAGCAAAATGCCAAGGCTGCCCTGACGGTTGCCCAAGAAGGCAAGCAGGCTGCGCAGGCCACCTTGGCTGCTGGGAAGTCTGAACTCGTGGAGGCCAGGGCTAAGCAGCTGGAGGCCGAGGCCGCCACCAAGGCAGAGAAGGTGTCCTCCACGCTTGGCCTTTCCAAGAATTCCACCGGTATCATGCTCAAGGTTTCGGCCTCCCTGGAGGTGGCGAGTTTTTCTAGAGCATCCGCATTGGCGTTTTGCTCACAAGGGATCTGCTCGACTCGGCTGTATTCAAAATCAGACAGCTCCGTCTTCACCTTGGCCAGGTAGGCTGCCATCTTGGCTCCTCGCGCTTGGTATTCCCCTAATACTTGGTTTACCACGAGCTGGGAGTCGCTGTAGCACTAGACGGCCTTGGCCTTCAAATCCTTAGCCACTCTAAGCTCAGCCAATAAAGCTTTGTACTCTGCCTCGTTGTTGGATGCCTCGAACCTGAACCGCAGCGTGAAGTGGAAACGATGCCCCTATGGGGATATCATAATGATTCCAGCTCCGAACCCGTTCTCGTTAGATGAACCATCCACAAAAACTCTTCACATGGCCTGCATCGGTTCTCCCAAAGGTTCCTCTTGGAATTCAGTGCATTCAACCATGAAATCAGCCAGAGCTTGGCTTTTGATTGCAGTCCGTAGGACATAAAATATTTCGAATTGGCTGAGCTCAATAGTCCATTTCAATAGACGCCCCGATGTCTCAGGTTTCTGAAGTACCTGTCTTAAAGGTTGATCGGTCATGTCGTGGATTGAATGGGATTGGAAGTACGACCTAAGCTTTCTGGAGGCCGTGATAAGGTAGAAAACCATCTTTTCCATTAAAGGGTATCGTGATTCAGCTCCGAGAAGTCTTTTGCTAATGTAATAGACCGGCTTTTGAACACAGCCCTCTTCTCGGACTAGCACAGCTCTAGCCGCATCTTCCGTAACAGATAAGTAAAGAAAAAGAGGCTCTCCTACCGTTGGTTTAGACAACACTGGTGGCTCGGCTAAATGTGCTTTTAGATCGAGGAAGGCTCGCTCGCATTTCTCGGTCCATTCATATTTTTTATTCCCCCGGAGCAGGTTGTAGAATGGCAAACATTTTTCGGTTGACTTAGAAATAAACCGATTAAGGGCTGCCACTCTTCCTGCCAGACTTTGGACGTCCTTTTGCGACCTGGGCGGCGCCATCTCGATCAGTGATCTGAATTTGTCGGGGTTTGCCTCTACCCTTCTAGTGTTGACTATGAATCCTAGAAATTTTCCTGATGCCACCCCGAATGTACACTTTTGGGGATTCAGCCTCATACCATATTTCCTCAAGATCTTAAAACATTCCTTCAGATTGGGAATATGGTTATCGACAGTTTTTGACTTGACCAACATGTCGTCAACATACACTTCCATATTTTTCCCAACCTGATTACCGAACATTATGTTGACCAATCTCTGATATGTAGCTCCCGCATTCTTCAGCTCGAAGGGCATGACCTTATTACAATTAACGTTGGTTTGAGTCATGAAGCTAGTATGATCTTGGTCCGCAGGATTTATAGCGATCTGGCTATAACCCGAGTACGCATCCATGAAGGGCATGAGCTCGTGCCTCACAATGGCATCCACCAATTGGTCAATTCTCGGCAAGAGGAAGCAATCTTTGGGGCATGCTTTATTCAGATCAGAAAAGTCGGTGCAGGTTCACCACTTTCCGTTGGGCTTTGGGACCAAAACAGGATTGGCGACCCAGATCGAGTATCTTGCCTCGCGAATAAAGCCGCATTTTAAAAGTCGAGCTACTTCCTCTTCTAGGGCCGCAGCTCAGGTCGTTCCCAGGCGCCTCTGTTTCTGGGACTTCGCGGGCATGTTTTTATCCAAGTTAAGGGTATGCATGATGACGCTTAGGTTGATTCCTATCATGTCTTCATGAGACCAAGCGAACACGTCTAGATTTTCTTGTAGAAATTTCAGCAGCTTTGCCTTTCTCTCATTACTAAGGTTTTTCCTGAGCTTAACCACCCTCGAAGGGTCTTTAGGATCGATGTTCACCTCTTCGAGCTCTTCGATGGCCTGGAGCTCAGATCTATCTTCGCCTATTCTTGGGTCGATATCATAACTCAAGGTGGTACCTACGCCATCGGCTTTCTGAGGTTTTTCTATCCCAGGATTAGCTCTTACTTCCTGAGATTCCTCGTTCTTGCCCTGAATGGCCATCGTCTGCTGCCCATGTCGTGACTTTCCCTTCATGGAAATGCTATAGTATTCCCTGGCAGTGAGCTGATCGCCTCGGACTGTACATATCCCCATAGAGGAGGGGAATTTGACTACAAGGTGGCGTACAGAAGTTATGGCTTCGAATGCCATCAACGTAGGCCGACCCAAAATTGAATTGTACGCGGCGGGACAATCGATGACCACAAACTCGAGGAGTTTGGAAACAGTTCGTGGTCCCTCACCCAAGGTTATTACTAACTCGATCGCTCCTGACCCTTCGCCAGAAAACCCATACAACATCACGGAGGTGGCCTTCAGCTTGGCTACGGACAACCCCATTTTTTCTAGCGTGGACCAGAATAGCAGGTTCACCGAACTCCCATTATCAACAAGTATTCTCCTAACTCTCCGATTTGTGAGCTGGGCAGTTATGACTAGAGGATCGTTGTGTGGGAATTGGACATGACTAGCGTCCTCTTCGGTAAAATTGATTAGTTACCTCTCCAATCGCTGCTGTTTAGGTAGATGCTGCTCCGGGATAAACTCAACTCCATTATGAGACCTCAGTTCATTGATGTACCTCTTCTAGGCACCTCTGCTCATGCCTGCCAGATGAGGGCCTCTGGAGATGGTGGTTATCTCTCCCCTTATTATGGGAGGAGTGGTATCCTGATTCACCCGAGCCCTGGGCTGGTTTATAAGAGCCTCCAGAGCTTGCTGACTGGTAGGGACTCGATTCCGCGCATACTGAGCCAAAGGTCCGGCTCTGATGAGTGTCTTGATCTCGTCCTTCAAATGCCTACATGCATCTGTGTTGTGACCGATATCGCTGTGGAATCGACAGAATTTGGAAGGGTCTCTCTTGGCCTTATGATTTTTCAAAGGCTCTGGCTTTTTCCAGGAAAGGCGGGTAGAATTTGCTAGGAAAATTTGCTCCCTAGTGTTTGTGAGTTTGGTATAAACCGCGTAGACCGGCTTGAACTTTTCCATGGGCTTGTTCTTCTTTGGACCGTGTTGGCTGCCTTCGCCGTTCCCCTTTCTCTTGCTTCCACCCCCTTGGTTATTTTGGGCAACGGTCTGAGTTGTTTTCACGACGTCTGTTTCCCCTCCAACGGGCTGGTCATGGATTTGGCTGGTTCCCGCGACCGATGGTCACGCTTCTTCCAAGTTTATCCATTCCTGGGCCTTGTTCAAGAATTCATCCACAGTGCTGACACCTCTCCTCCAGATTTCTTTCCACAGCCCGCCCCCAACAAGGATTCTAGTTCTCATAGCCATGAGTTTGGAACTATCGTTCGCGTCCCTAGCTTGGGCCGCAACGTTTGCGAACCTGCTCAGATAAGCTTTTTGGGGCTCCCCGGGCTGTTGCTTCATGTTCGCCAGGGTGTCCGCTTTGACGCGAGCCACTTGAGAGGCTCGGAATGGCCTCTTGAAATCGGCAGAGAAATTCTTCCACGAGCTTATGGTCCTCGTATCACCTTTGATTAAATCATCTAGAATGTCTCAATTAATTGATTTAATTATCAATTAGGATTTTTTAAAGTTGACTAGGTCAATTTTGGAAAATTTATAGAGATATGAGATTTAGAGAATAAAAGAGAATCTTTGGGTAAATTTATTAATATTGATAAATTGGTGTCAATATAAATAAATAATATTAAATCAAGTTTCAAATTATAATTAGTTAATTTGAATAAGGATTTAATTAATTGATTAAAAAATATATATTTTGAATTTAGGCCCAATTAGGATTTAAATTCAAAATAAAAGAGATTGGGCCCAAGTTCATTTGTGGGAGCCCAAATATTTTATCTTTTTGTTTATTATTTTAATTAACTTAAATTTAAATAAAGCTCGTTAAGTTTCCTATATAAGGAATATGATATCTAGGGTTTTCAAAAATAAGTCAAACTTAGTTGATTCATTGGGTAAGTGAAAACCTAGACACTCGAATAATTTCTTAGCCACTATCTCTTC
This sequence comes from Humulus lupulus, assembly GCF_963169125.1. NCBI lineage: Eukaryota > Viridiplantae > Streptophyta > Magnoliopsida > Rosales > Cannabaceae > Humulus > Humulus lupulus. The sequence continues at coordinate 248,858,531 of NC_084793.1, forward strand.
TTCTCTTCTAGATCTCTATCTCATGTGTTGAGAACTAGCCCACACTAATTCTAGGTTGATCAAAGGCTTGGTAAGGAAGATTGTGTTGTTGATCTAGTTCAATCTCTTGATAATACTCTACTACAGAAAGGAATTAAGGGTTAGAGAGATTGAAGGAAGGAGTTGTTCCAGTTCCGCTGCGTAATGTAAGTTTTTACTTTACTCTTTGTTTATATCAATTTCATAGGAGCATGTTCTAGGAATTTACATGTTTGTTTGATAATATGTAAATTGCATGAAAATTCATGAAGATCCTGCAATGAGTATTTGCTACAATTGGTATCACAGCTGTACGCCCTAAATATCCACAGGCTATTAGCGAGCTGAGAAGAGGCATAGTTATATCAGCTACGTGGATGTCATGTACCCGGAGCTGCTGTTACAAGGTCCTACCCCTTTAGCTCGAAGCAACCTAAGGCTTAATGGAGATTACTAAGGAATCGAGTCAGAAGTATGGACACCGCGGGCTGAGACTACATCAAGCTCGAGATACGAGCTTGAGTTGGCACCTCTGACCCCTTATAAAGTCAACCACGCAATGTAAACGTGCATATATCAGACATCACGTGTCTAATCCATCCCTGAATTCTCGGACACGCAGCATAAACGTGTGTGTTCAGGCACCCACGGCTGGGTTGGGTCGTGCGGCCCACTATCCCCCTTACCTATTGATTAGACCACACTTCATTGTCAGGTTTTAGGAATTAATCATGAATGTCACAAAAGTGACATGATGGGTAAGAAGGTCATGGGATGACCTCCCTTGCCAACCCCCAGGTGCCCTCTCCCTATAAATATGGAAACCCTGGGAGTTGCAAGGGGTTGGATTCTATTTTGTAAAGAAATACCTTGTAAAGAATATCATAAAGATAGCAATAATATTGGCTGGTGGACTAGAAGGATTTTAACCTTTGAACCACCTAAAAAAGTATTCGTGTTATCATTTAACTTTGAGATCGTTCATCTATTACGGTTCATTATTTAGCACTAATCCCACTCTTTATTCTATTAATTATCTGTTGCCGAAGAACCGCGTCAATAATTTGGTGCTTTCATTGAGAGCTTGTTAGATTGGTGCTATCGCAAATACCCAACCATGGTAGTCACTCGCTCAAGACACGGTAACGAGGCGGACCAACGTGATGGGCAGGAGGCCCATCATGCCGCCATGTCCGATGATCAGAACCCTGAGGTTCAGCAGCGGCTGGGCAAGCAACCAATAGGCCAAGACGACACTGGAAGTTCGGCTCCCCGGCCGCCCAATCCGAACCTAGATTTTTACACGGCAGTGGAAATGGAATATGCACAATTGAGGAGCCAGCTGGTGAAAGCTAACCAGCAGATTCAAGAGGTTTTGGCCCGACCACCCCCTCTTACAACCGACGCTAACATTGGAAAGAGGCAAGGCGAGACTCATAAGTCCCTCTGGGGTAATCGGTCCAGGCCCAGTCGGTCGGTCAGACCCCCAACATCAAATTCCACTCCCACATCGCACCACCGGGAAACCACTTTTGAGGAACTACTTAGGGCCGAGCAACAGTACAACCGATTGGTAAGGACCTCAACTCCCAGCTCACTTCTGCCCTCGAGCGCGCCCAGGAGGGCTCAAGGGATCTCGTGAAGGAGATCCGGGGAGGGCTCACAATGACAGCCTGCCCCGGCCAGCCGTCCTGCGCCCTGCTCAGACCGCCGAGCACAGGACGCGGAGGATGGTAGAGCGGAGCGGCCGCGACCTAACTTGATCTGCCCTGACGGGACTAGGATCGCATCCCCGGTCAAGCATCCTCCTTCACCAATAAGATACTTGTCTCCTCCCCGGCCAGTCCGAGACATTCCGGCTCATGGGAGCAGCAGGAGAAATCCTCCTTCTGCCGGACCTTCCCATCGTATTCAGGCACCTAGAGAAGTCCTGGATCCTCGTCCTCAGCGGCGGGCCTCGAGCTTCTCAAATGGAAGCTATTGGACCGGAAGCCATCGAAGTGATCTATCTGGCGGAGACCTGCGCCAGCGCTTGAGCTCGGCGCAAAGTCCTCAGGCCGCCCCGAGAGGCGACCTCCGAGATCACCTAAACTCTCGAAGAGGAGACCCAGTTGGAAACGGTAGCCGCGCTCGCCAAAGGGAAGACCTGTCCGAAGTACGAGACAGCGGGAATGTCCCATGTAACCTATCTCAAGATAGGAGGGACAATAACCCGCCAAACGCATAAAATGGATCCGGAGTTGTTGAACAGTCCCGAAACAACCAAGGAAGTCAGGACAAAACCCTTGAGCGTTTGGCTCAGATGGAGGAGCTGATGAGGAAGCTCCTATCAGAAAAAGAAAAAGATGAATATGATTCAGGGGACGAACTTGAGCTCTTCGCCCCCAGCATAGCAGCAACGGCGTATCCACCTGGTTTCCGTATGCCTCACTTGTCCAAGTTCAATGGAGACGGGGACCCGTCAAATCATCTGGGTATGTTCAATACCTTGATGATGGCCCATAACATTGGTCCTGAGCTGAGGTGTCTAATATTTCCTTCCACCATGACTGGGTCGGCCAGTCAATCAGCTCGTGGAAAACTTTCTCTGTTGACTTCAAGAGAGCATTCCGAGCTTCCCAGGATGCCCGCGTCAAGGCCGATACCCTGGACAACGTAAGGCAGCAACCCGATGAGCCTCTGAAGGCTTACCTGAGCAGATTCGCGAACGTCGCTGCTCGGGCTAGAGACGCAGATGACTGCTCCAAGCTCATGGCTTTGAGGATTGGGATCCTCATCGGAGGAGGACTCTGGGAAGAGATACAAAGGAAGGGAGTCAACACCGTAAATGAATTCCTAAATAGGGCCTAGGGATGGATCAACCTGGAGGAGGCACGAGCCTCAACCGTAGGAACCAGCCAGGCCCCTGAACAGCCCGCTGGAGTGGGAACGGAGGTCGTGACAGTGACACAAATCGTTACACAGAATAACCAGTTTGGTGGAGGCAAGAGAAAAGGGAGCAGCGAGGGCAACCAGCACAGACCAAAGAAGAACAAGTCCGTAGAAAAATTCAAGCCGTTCTACGTGGCTTATACCGAGCTCACCCACTCTAGAGAGAACATCTTCCTAGCAAATTCTGCTCGCCTCCCCTAGAAGAAGCCGGAACCGTTAAAGCACTAGAAGGGTAAGCGAGACCCTTCCAAGTTTTGTCGGTTCCACAACGACATTGGCCACAATACCGATGATTGTAGGCACCTGAAGGATGAGATCAAGACTTTCATCAGAGCTAGACCCTTGGATCAGTATGCACGGAATAGAGTTCCTGCCGGTCATCTAGCTTCAAAAGTCTCGATAAGTCAGCCTAGATCTCGGGTAGATCAGGACGTCCCTCCTCCCGTGATAGGAGGAGAGATTTCCACAATCTCTGGAGGTCCCCATCTGGCTGGCACGAGCAGAGGTGCCGAAAAGAGATACGTCAACGAACTTAAGGCTCATAATGGAGTGGAGTTCCTCCCTGAGCAACATCTACCGAAGCAGCAACGATTGGAGAGGCAACCAATCATATTTACTGAAGAAGATGCCAGCCACGTCCAGTTCCCTCATAATGACCCTCTGGTTGTAGCCGTACAGCTCGCTAATCGGAGGGTTAGGAGAGTGCTGGTCGATAATGGGAGCTCGGTAAACCTACTGTTCCGGTCTACGCTGGAGAAGATGGGTTTGTCTATCACCAAGCTGAAAGCCACCTCCATGATGCTTTACGGATTCTTTGGAGAAGAATCGGCGGCAATAGGAACGATCGAGCTAGTGATCACCTTGGGAGAGGGACCTCGGACAGTCTCGAAACTCCTCGAGTTTGTGGTCATCGATTGTCCCGCTGCGTACAATGCCATTTTGGATCGACCTACACTAGTAGAGTTTGAAGCCGTTACCTCCATCCGCCACCTCGCGCTAAAATTCCCCTCTTCCACAGGGATATGCACGGTCCGTGGCAATCAACTTGCTGCCAGGGAATGCTACAGCATTTCTATGAAGGGAATATTAAAACTCGGGCAGTTAACGATGACCGTCCAGGGTGGAAATGAGGAATCTCAGGAACTTGTGCCTAATCCTGAGATTGAAAAACCTCAGAATGCCGAAGGGGAAAATATCATCTCAAGTGATGATATCGACCCCAGAATAGGCAAGGATAAATCTGATCTCTAAGCTATCGAAGAGCTCGAGGAGGTAAATATCGATCAACAGAATCCCTCGCGGATGGTAAAGCTCGGGAAAAATCTATGTGACGAAAGGAAGGCGGAGCTGATTAAGTTCCTGCAGGAGAACCTGGACATGTTCGCATGGTCTCATGAGGAAATGGTGGGGATCAGTCTGAGCATCATCATGCACACCCTCCACTAAGATAAGAGCGTGCCTGCGAAATCCCAGAAACAAAGGCGCCTGGGAACAACCCGAGTTGAAGCCCTAGAAGAGGAAGTAGCCCTGCTATTAAAGTGCGGCTTTATCCGTGAGGCTAAGTTCCCGATTTGGGTTGCCAATCCTGTGTTGGTCCCGAAACCCAACGAGAAATGGCGAACCTGCATCGACTTCTCCGATCTGAACAAAGGTTGCCCCAAAGACTGCTTCCCACTACCGAGGATCGACCAATTGGTGGACGCCACGGCGGGGCACGAGCACATGTCTTTTATGGACGCATATTCTGGCAATAATCAGATCGCCATGAATCCGGAGGACCAGGAGCACACTAGCTTCATGACCCCGACTAATGTTTATTGTTACAAGGTCATGCCCTTCAGGCTGAAGAACGCCGATGCTACATACCAAAGGTTGGTAAATAGGATGTTTGCCAACCAGATCGGGAAGAACATGGAAGTGTATGTTGACGACATGCTGGTCAAGTCAAAAACTGCCAATAACCATGTTTCTGATCTGGAGGAATGCTTCAAGATATTGAGAGAATACGACATGAGGCTTAACCCACAGAAATGCACTTTCGGGGTCGCGTCTGGAAAATTCCTGGGTTTCATTGTCAATACCAGAGGATCGAGGCAAACCCCGATAAGATCAGGTCGTTGCTCGAGCTGCCCTCACCTCGGTCGCGAAAGGACGTTCAAGGCCTGACAGGAAGGGTGGCGACCCTTAATCGGTTTATCTCTAAATCTACCGACAAGTGTCTGCCATTCTACAACCTGCTCCGTGGAAATAAGAAGTTCGAATGGAGTGAGGAGGGCGAACGTGCCTTCCTCGACCTGAAAGCACATTTAGCCGAGCCTCCAGTATTGTCCAAACCAACGGAAGGAGAGCCTCTTTTCCTTTACCTAGCTGTCACGGAAGATGCAGCTAGTGTCGTATTAGTCCGAGAAGAAGACCGATCTCAAAAGCCAGTCTATTACATCAGCAAAAGGCTTCCCGGAGTTTAGTCCCGGTATCCATTGATGGAAAAGATGGCTTTCTGTCTCATTACGGCCTCCCGAAAGCTCAGGGCATATTTTCAGTCCCACTCAATACATTTCATAACCGATCAACCTTTAAGGCAGGTTTTACAAAAACCTGAAGCATCGGGACGTCTGTTGAAGTGGGCTATTGAGCTCAACCAGTTCGAGATTTTGTACACACCGCGAACTGCAATAAAAAGCCAGGTCCTGGCTGATTTTGTGGCAGAATGCAGAGGATTCTGAGAATACCCTGTGGAAGATACAGTCCAGACCTCCAGGGCCCAGGCCTCCTTAGTCCAGGCCTCATGGAGGGTCTTCGTAGATGGCTCATCTAACGAGAACGACTCCGGGGCTGGAATCATATTGATATCCCCAGAGGGACATCGATTCCACTCGACGTTGAGATTTGGATTCAAAGCATCTAACAACGAGGCTGAATACGAAGCTTTACTGGTCGGGCTAAGGGTGGCCCAGGAGCTGAAGGCCAGCTCCGTCCAATGTTACAGCGATTCCCAGCTCGTGGTAAACCAGGTGCTAGGCGAATACTAAGCATGGGGAACCAAGATGGCTGCTTACCTGGCCAAGGTAAAGATCGAGTTGTCTGCATTCGAACGTGGCTCAATCGAGCAGATACCTCGGGAGCAGAATGCCAACGCGAACGCCCTGGAAAAGCTCGCTACCTCTGGAGAGATGGAGACTTTGGGGTTGGTATCGATAAAGTTCTTGGAGAAACCGAGCATAGAGGAAGTCGGGGCGGAGGTCGAGATGATCGACGCCAGATCGACCTGAATGACCCCCATCCTCAAATATCTCACAGCAGGAAAGTTACCTGAAGAGCGAAATGACGCAAGGCGGGTAGATGGGATATTATACCAGCGTGGACACTCTCTACCTCTCCTACGATGTGTTCTACCAGGCGAAGCGAAGACCATTTTGCAGGAAGTGCACGAGGGTTTTTACGGGGATCACACTGGGGGGCAAAGCTTGGCCTTGAAGATATTAAGGCAAGGATATTACTGGCCCACTCTGTCAAAGGACTCGATCTCCTACGTCAAAAAATGTGACAAGTGCTAGCGATTTTCCACAATTGCCCGAGCTCCCCCAGTCGAGTTGAAGATGATCTCGTCCCCGTGGCCATTCACGATCTAGGGAATTGACTTGGTTGGCGCCCTCCCCACTGGAAAGGGAGGAGTCCGTTATGCGGTGGTGGCTATCAACTACTTCACCAAGTGGGAAGAAGCAGAGCCCCTGGCAACAATTAATTCAAAAAGAGTCATCGACTTCGTGGTCAAAAGCATTATCTGCCGATTCGGGCTGCCAAAGAAGATCGTATCAAACAATGGAACGCAGTTCGACAGTGACCTCTTCACCGAATTCTGTGAGAGGCACGGCATTGTAAAAAGCTTCTCCTCCGTGGCCTATCCCCAGGCAAATGGGCAGGTCGAGGCCGTCAATAAGACACTAAAGGCAAGCCTTAAGAAAAGACTGGATGAAGCCAAGAGAGTCTGGCCAGAATAGCTCCCCCAGATACTGTGGGCATACCAAACCTCACATCGAACGCCGACGGGTCATACTCCTTTCTCCCTGGCTTTCGGGAGTGAGGCAGTCCTTCCTGTCGAAGTAAAGGTAGCCTCGCATAGAGTCCAGGCATTTAACCAGGACTGCAATCACGAATTGCTTTGCGCGTCCCTTGACCTGATTGATGAAAGACGAGAAGATTCACAGCTACAACTCGCACATTATCAACAAAAGATCACTCGTTATTTCAACTCAAAGGTCAGAAAACGCGCCTTTGGCGTTGGCGACCTGGTCCTCAGAAGAGTCTTCTTAGCCAGTAAGGATCCCAAAGACGGAGTATTGGGATCGAACTGGGAAGGGCCCTACCAAATAACCGAGGTCGTAAAAGAAGGAACCTACAAGTTAGCTCGACTTAACGGAGAAGCAGTCCCACGAACTTGGAACGCTATTCATTTGAAGAAATATTATCAATGATACCTTTGTAAGGCTTAATCAGAAAAGCCATCTTTTGTTTATTAAGTAATGAGAATTAAATCTTTTTACATTATGGTGTATATTTGTGGATGTAATGTCAAGTAACCACGAAAGACCCTTTCCTAATTACTTGGGGGGCATATGTATCCTAGATATAACCAGGCCGTCCTAAAAACTTAGAAGTTAATTCAAATCGATTGATCGATGTTTTTCTTAAAAAGCACGAGATATCGATAAAGGATTAATGTGAACTAAGTTATATCCTGGATATAACCAAGTTGTCCTAAAAACTTAGAAGTTAATTCAAATCGATTGATTGATGTTTTTCTTAAAAAGCACGAGATATTGATAAAGGATTGGCGCGAACTAAGTTTTCAAATTAATGTCCTGGATTCAACCAGGTCCTAAAAAACTTAGAAGTTAGTTCAAATTGGTTGATCGATGTTTTTCTTAAAAAGCCGAGATATCGATAAAGGATTAACGCGAACTAAGTTATATCCTGGATATAACCAGGTCATCCTAAAAACTTAGAAGTTAATTCAAATCGATTGATCGATGTTTTTCTTAAAAAGCATGAGATATTGATAAAGGATTGACGCGAACTAAGCTTTCAAATTAATGTCCTGGATTCAACCAGGTCCTAAAAAACTTAGAAGTTAGTTCAAATTGATTGATCGATGTTTTTCTTAAAAAGCTCAAGATATTGATAAAGGATTGACACGAACTAAGTTCTCAAATTAATGTCCTGGATTCAACCAGGTCCTAAAAAACTTAGAAGTTAATTCAAATTGATTAATCGATATTTTTCTTAAAAAGCACGAGATATTGATAAAGGATTGACGCGAACTAAGTTTTCAAATTAATGTCCTGGATTCAATCAGGTCCTAAAAAACTTAGAAGTTAATTCAAATTGATTGATCGATGTTTTTCTTAAAAAGCACGAAATATCAATAAAGGATTAGCCCGAACTAAGTTTTTAAATTAATGTCCTGGATACAACCAGGACTTGTCTTAGAAGTTGGTTCAAGTTGATTAGCATGTTTTTTCCCAGAAGAACATAAGATGCCAATCACAACACCAACAAAAACTAAGATTATTACCAAATGCATAGAAGAGAGACAAGATAGAGGCAAAAATATGTAAATCAATTAAAATAAAGTTGACAAAGTCAATTGTCTCGAGGTTGAAAAACCTCATAATATAAAGTTACAAAAAAAAATGATAAAAGAAAAGGAGAAAAGTCCTACGCCCCGCCAGGCCGCTCTGATGAGGTCGCCCCCTCGCCATCCTGCTCGGTGGCAGTGAAAGTCTCCCCGATCTCGGAGGGTGCCTCTTGTTGAAGGCGAGTCTTGAACTTCTCCAAGAAGGACTCCCATGCGTCCGGCCTCAGAAAGGAGAAGTCACCTTCCGGGTTGAAGACCCAGTAGTGGTACAGCATAGCCTCCATGGAGGAGCTGGAAGCTGCCCTCTCCACCGCCAGGGCAAACTTGGCCTCTTCGGCCTCAACCTTCGCAGCGTCTAGTGCGGCCCGAGCAGCCTTGGCCTCCTCGAGCTCAATCTTCGCAGCGGCTAGGGCGGCCTTGGTGGCATCAGCCTCCTGCAGCTTGGTCCGGGATGCCTCCAGCTCTGTTTGCGCAGCGACCGAGGCGGCCTACATGACCCTCTCGTTTTCCTGGGCGGTTGCCAGGGCCACCTTGGCGTCCCTTTCCTGTTGTTGAGCAGTCGTGAGGGCGACCTGAGCAGCTTGGTGCTCGCCCCTGATCTCCTCGATCCTAGTCTTGGACCAAGATATGCTCTGGTGGAGGGCCAGAGCCACCTGCAAAACCAAAGGATAATAAGGCAAGTGCCTTAGGAAAAAATATATGACACAAACAAACAGGGAGTACCAGTGGCAAAGCCAACTTACCGTGAGGGTCATCCCCAACAAAGACTCCATCACGTTCTCAGGGCTCCTTGTCTCGATCTCCCGCAGATCCCTCGAGGTTGCATTGTAGCAATGATCCACCATGTAGGTCGCGGTCTCGTAAACCGTCCCCCTGAAGACATAGGGGATCTTTTCCAGAGCCTGGGGGTTGACCGGGACGCGCACCTCGGGGGTCGTAGTTGACAAGGTCCCAGGGGGCACCTCCAGTTCCCGGACTGAAATGGGAGCTCGCGGAGGAGGCGGGGGCATCTTCTCCATGGCAGGAGGGGGTGGAGACACTTTCTCCTGAGCAGCCGGGGCTTGGTTTTTCCCCTTCGCATGAGACTTGGAGGTAGTCCCGATGGATTTCTTCGCCATCCAAAGCCTTTTCACCATGGGCCCGGAAGCCCCAGAGGAAGGGTTTCCTCCAGGGAACATAGCTCACAAATCATTGTTCCTGGGCTGCGACATCTCCTCTGTTGAAATAGACATCAAAGCATTAATATACATGTAAAAATATTTGTGCAAAACAACAAAAGAAAAGAAACCAGATCTTAAGTATGTATTGAAAGGGGTCCTACCCTCTGAGCTAGAGGAGGAATCTATGGTCACAACCTTCGGCCCCGGAGCTTCAGCGGGGGAGTCTAAGATAACGACTTCACGGGCTAGAAGAGGCTCTGGGTCCGGATCCACCTTGGGACTGGACTCTTCTACGTACTGCCTAAGACCCGGAGCTACTACACCCTCCAGGAGAGAGGGCCACGACCTAAGATTGGTCCCGTACTCCTCGAAGAAGGTCAACCTAAAGGCCAAGGTATTATCTACAACTATAGTACCCCTAGGATAAAAACCTACGCATAAAATACTAGCAAAGAACAAGCAACCTACTGCATGCGATTAAAGAGAAAGTTTACCTAAGCAACAGTGAAGGAAAACATTTAAAACATGCATAAACGGAGGACTTATAGAAATGTTTTCCTATGATGAGACTGAAAGGGTCGTCTGGGTTGAAATCCTATTGGGATTGCTGGTACCGGAGTCTCGAAGGAGCTCTCGTGTCTGAATTTCTGGAACGCTGGGAACAGTGACCGGAAAAAAGGAAGGATTTTGAGACTAAGAAGAAAGAAGAAGATGAGAAAATTTTCAAATGAACGGGTAGCCCATGCGAAAGGTGGCCTGCCCTTTTATATACGTAAAAGGCCAAAGGATGAGGGTCGTTGGATCGCCTTGATGTAGGATACGAGGATCACTACTCGAAAGACAAAACGACGGTCGAAGATAGGCTAGGCCATTTAATGCGGTTCTCGGAAGACGGACCGTCACCAACCACGATGCTCCACGTATTCGATACCAGCGTAATGGGCGGAATGTGAAGAGTCCACAAAGAAGCCTAAAAGCCCCCACTGTGGCCCCAGGTGACGTCGTGTGCCACGAGCAAGGGCTTGGGGGGAAAATGTACGCCCTAAATATCCACGGGCTATTAGCGAGCTGAGAAGAGGCATAGTTATATCAGCTACGTGGATGTCATGTACCCGGAGCTGTTGTTACAAGGTCTTACCCCTTTAGCTGGAAGCAACCTAAGGCTTAATGGAGATTACTAAGGAATCGAGTCAGAAGTATGGACACCGCGGGCTGAGACTACATCAAGCTCGAGATACGAGCTTGAGTTGGCACCTCTAACCCCTTATAAAGTCAACCACACAATGTAAACGTGCATATATCAGACATCACGTGTCTGATCCATCCCTGAATTCTCGGACACGCAGCATAAACGTGCGTGTTCAGGCACCCACGGCTGGGTTGGGTCGTGCGGCCCATTATCCCCCTTACCTATTGATTTGACCACACTTCATTGTCAGGTTTTAGGAATTAATCATGAATGTCACAGAAGTGACATGATGGGTAAGAAGGTCACGGGATGACCTCCCTTGCCAACCCCCAGGTGCCCTCTCCCTATAAATATGGAGACCCTAGGAGTTGTAAGGGGTTGGATTCTATTTTATAAAGAAATACCCTGTAAAGAATATCAAAAAGATAGCAATAATATTGGCTGGTGGACTAGAAGGATTTTAACCTTTGAACCACCTAAAAAAGTATTTGTGTTATCATTTTACTTTGAGATCGTTCATCTATTACGGTTCATTATTTAGCACTAATCCCACTCTTTATTCTATTAATTATCTGTTGCCGAAGAACTGCGTCAACAAGAGCCATAGGTTGCTATTTTATTTTCATGAATGAACATGTATGAAAGTGATTGATATGTTTGGTATTAATTGGATGATACATGTTATTGTTGAATTTTTATGTTTTCTTATGTAAATTTATAAAAAATTTGGTTGTTTTTGGCTTGTTTTGGATTAAAAAAGCTACACAGATATTTTATTTAAAAAAAAATAGATTGATTTGGCAGTGTGCTTGTTGGGCACACATGAAAGAACTGTCGACACCCCAGCCGTACTGACGTCCGTACGAATCCGTACGGCGTCGTTGCCGGACCCGCACGACGGCACTTTTTCGCAAAAAAAATTAATTTTTTTTATTTTTTTAAATTGGATATTTTGTGCAGTTAGGTTTAAAATATTTAAAATTGATTATCTTATTATTTTAGATATTTTTTATTTTTAAAATATTTTGAATTGGTTATCTGATAACTAGTATATTTTAAGATATTTTTTTTATAAATGAAATATTAAAATTATTTATATGATTATTCAAGAAATTTTTATTGTTTAAAATATTTATAATTGGTTATGAGATAATTCTGGATATTCTATATATTTAAATTTGGTTAAAAGATATTTTGATATTTTAAAATTGGTTAAAAGATATTTTGATATTTTAAAATTTTGAATTCGATCTCCACTGTTGATTTGACAAGGTTAGAGTTCAGTGGGGCCTCATGACGCTTTGATTTCATCTCCCTACGGAAGGTGTTCGTTGGACTTCTTAGCATGGTTAAATTTCTTAGGGTAGATAGTTATAGATGGACCTTCTATAGACTCATCCCTACGGTGACTATAGGAATTAAGTCTATAATAATCGAAATCGTGGGTCAAACTCATAAAGAAATATTTGTGACTCTCGCCTACCGGGACACATGAGTTTTCGTTACTTTGATCAGATGGAATAGGTAGTTAATAAAAGTCTATGACGTTTTATTAATTGAGATGTTTCTCTATTTAATTAAGTGAATATTTGTGACTCTCGCCTACCGGAACACATGGGTTCATGGCTAGTTAAAGTACCTAAGAAATAGAAGATAAGTGTTTTGGTATTTTGCTTATCTCAAAATATTTTGTATGTTATGATATTTCTAAAAATTTAATGAATAAATGTTTGTCAAGAAATGCATTGACTTCTACTTAGTTGATAATCGAAGGTTTAGGCATACCACCTCATACTCCCTCTAATCTCTAAAAAGTTACTCTATGGTGAGAACCTTACGAAATATTTGTCCAACATCAACATGGTGTTGATTATGGAAAACATCGAGTTCGTGATAATCAAAGATATTCCTATTTTTCCCATGCAATGATCACCAAATCCTTCAAAAAGGATTGTTGATGGTGGTTTGAGCAAAGGAAAGAATGCTAATACTACTAAACAAGCTCAAGGAGAAGCTGCTTTAAGCTTCTTCTTTGAAAAGCAAGAGAGGAAGAAATTCATAAAAAAAGAACAAGAAGTCCACTGGCAAGGCACCAAATGCTGCAAAGCATCTTGGAGAAGGGCCTGATTATAAGTACACAAAAAAACGGGAGTGTTTCTGACTGCAAGGAGACTGATAATTGGAACAAGATTGCTCAGCACTCAAGGCATATGGAACCCAAGATAATTAAATTTGTCTTGGATGCATGTTATTTTAGAGGATGATACTTTGGTTTTGGATCGCTGAATCAAAATCTACTAAACATGCATGTACCTTTTTAGAAATTTTTAGCACAAGGAAAGCCATGAAGGATAAAAAGCCAAAGCTTGAAATCCATCAAGGGTTATTCATATCAAACAAGGCAAAAGGATAAGCTTGAATGAATTTTTGAAATAAATATATTATTTTAAGACAATGTTTATTTTATTTCAATTTTCAATAGAAATTTTAATTTCAGCTTTTCTTATTACTTCAACAACAATTTGTACTTACTTTCACAAGTAATAAAATCATATTTCTTTAAATGGATGTGAATTGTGGGGTGGATGTATGAAAAATGAGCTATACCTATTGCAACTAAACGAACTCTATGTTTTAAATAATGAGTTGTTTAAGATAGCTAAATCTAGGACCGTTAAACGACATAAGGTCAATAACGTTAGAAATGGCGTACCTTTGGCATTTCGCTTTGATCATATTTGTTATGATAGGATTCAAAGACTAACAAAGGCTGGGCCTTTGAGGGAACTCACCTAGGGTGACCTACCTGTTTGTGAATCTAGTCTTTAGGGCAGAATGACAAAGCGTCCATTCTCTATGATAGGAGAAAGGGCCATAGAACCACTAGGGCTAGTATGTTCAAATGTCTGGGAACTTATGCATGTTCAAGGGAGGGGTGGTTATGAGTATTTCGTCACCTTCATCGACGATTGCTCTAGGGACTCATGTAAGTACCTAAAGCATAGGAATTCTGTGAATTTTTTAAGTAGTTCACAGAATTCATTGTTATGGCTTCAAAACCATATTAGGTAAAAACGTTAAAGATCTTGCGATTTAATTGGGGTAAAGGATATTTGGATTATCAGAACTAAGATCATTTAATTGAACTTGGAGAATTGTCTAAAGAAACTGCCCCAAAGGATTGCGCAACAGAACGGTGTTGCTGAACGGCGTGAATCACGCGTTTATGAACATGTGTGTTCTAAGATAAGCTATTCAACTCTAACAACTTCTTACCCAGATCTTTTCTAGAGACATACTACCTAGACCGCATGTGACATTTTTTTAAATGTTGAGCCATCTCAAAGTTGTCTCCAAGACACCACTAGAATTATGAAATGGTCGTGAACCTGGTTTACGTCATTATGGAATTTGGGGGTGTCCTTTTTATATCCTGAGGAAAAATGTAGGAAAGCTAGAACAGCGAACTGAGGTTTGCTTGTTTGATGGCTATTCTAAAGGTACTCAGGGTGGCCTGATTTATAGTCTAGTAGACAAGAAAGTGTTTGGCTCTACAAATGCTACTTTTCTGGATAACGACTACATAATGAATTTCAAGTCTCATAGCAAAATAGTATTAGATGGAAAAACGGTCAACTATTGTTCCATCCTCACCGACGCAAGTTGATGCAAATAAGGTAGATTTAGAAACCATTAATCCAAGTCAGAAAGTTACCATGCCTCGTCATAGTGGGAGGGTTTCTCGAAACTCGGTACCTATGAAATGGATAGTGAAACACACAAGCTAGTTGGGGAGACAAGTAACAATGATCTATTGGCCTTTAAACAGTTAATGGGTAAGTCTGAATGGGATCTTTGACTCGAAGCCAAGTATCAGGAATAGAGTCTAAGTACTCTAAATTTTTCTGAGATCTTGTAGATATGCCATTGGACTTTAGGCCCATGGGGTGCAAGTGGATCTATAAGAAGAAGAGAGGAGTTGATCTAAAGGTTGAGACATTAAAGCCTCGACTCGTGGCAGAGAGAGAAATTTGACTTAGAGAAAACTTTTTCTCCAGTAGCCATGTTAAAATTCATTTAGTATACTCTTATCCATAGCCACAACTCTTGATTGAGAGATAAGGAAAATGGACATCGAAGAAGCATTTTTAATGGCTATCTTGATGAGACCATTAACATGGATCAATCAGAATGATTTAATGTAGTTGGACAAGAAAGTCAGCAAGCTAAGTAGGTTAATCTATGGACTTAAACAAGCTTCGCGCTCTTGGAACTTAAGTGTTTACCCAATAAAGATTTACTTGATGATATGGCAGAATTAACATGCACGTGGGATACACGTGACTGTTTAAGTGAGTACGTTCTGTTCGACCATCGACCAGAAGAGAATTCACTCAAAAGGCGGCATATTTTATGGGCGACCAGTCTGGTCGCAACATTTCAGATATTTTCTATAGATATGTAATCTTGTATTTATGGAATCATTGTGATTTCCATTATTCTTTGGACTTTTGGGATTGGTAGAGAGAAATATAGTGTTTTTATCCACCAAATTTGTATTCGTCTCCAAGCTGGTGAAACTCGTGAACCCTAGTTCATTGATAACAATTTTCAGAGTTCTACATTAATAAGAACACTAAGTGGACGTAGGTTATTACCATCTCTGGGACTGAACCATTATAAAACTTTTGTGTCATTTACTTTTTTGGCTTGAATTTATCTTGTTTTTATCGTTTTACTTGACTCCATGTTGTTGACCAAATCAAGGGTCAACATTTTGGTGCTTTCATTGAGAGCTTAACTCAAGACCTCCAAGAAGATCAAATGGCGAAAACAGCTAGGAAGATTGGGCAAACCGCTGGTACTGCGCCAACCCAGCCTCCTCCATAAAATGTGGCTGAGGATGAACCACAAGTGGAATTGGAAGAGGAGGAGATGGATTCTGAAACCTTGAGGATGACTCTGATTGTGTTGCGAGAGGAATTAGCCAATACGAGGGCTAATCAAGAAAATGTGGTTGAAACAATGGCGCTGTAGTAGAGGGAGATTGATACGCAACGCCAAGAATGTAATGAGCGGCAGGCCGACATGGACTGCCAGTAGAGGGATGCCACTGCCGCTCTAGAGGCAGCCATTCAGTTGGCTTGGGGACAGCCTGCACCTGCCTACCAACCAGATCAGCCACCTAGTACGCAACCATAGCAAGGTCCATAATCAGATCATCGTCAACATCACCACACTCCGCCTTAATCGAGAAACCCTCAGAGGCTGGAGCAACCCTCTGCTGCTCAATAGGATAGGTCATTCCAGGATCCTGAACAGTCACCACCTTCTCATGCTGGTTGAGATAATCCCTAGCAACAAAGGCAGAATAGAGATGGGCAACATCCTCAGAGCCCTAGATGTCAGACTACCGAGGAGCCAAACCCGTCGAACAGGGGACAACGTCCTTCTGCAAGTAGAAGGAAAATTGAATCAGGCTCTGGGGTCAGGGGCCCCCCATGACATAATAATGCCCGAGGACCTACCGACCAACACAGACCTCCACCTGTCAGTCGGGACATGCCAACAAGGGGAGGGGAAATAGTGCTAACAGCAGGTTGCACCGTTATCGATCACACTTTAGAGATGGCCATGACTATAATGAGGTAGATTCAGGAAGAGGAAATGTTGATCGGCGGCAAGAAGAGAGGGGTGGAGAATAGATTCCCCACCAAGAGAGAACTGACTGATGAGCCACAATGCTTGGGGGCAGCCTAGACAGCCCAATGTCTTTGATCGACTGGGCGCGAGCGAGTAAAGGAGTAGGGAGGAAGATTTGAGGGATGTTCTTAATGACAGAAGAGAAAGACACGACGAGTATGCACCTCCATCAACAGTCGCTCCAATAGTGCCAGACATTGTACAGGCCCAGCTCGATGCCTTAAATCAGGCCGTCCAGCAACTAGTGGGAATCGGACATCCCATATTGAATTTGACCGGAGAAAGGGCACTCTGTTTGTGCAAAGAATCACGATGGTCGAGACTCCAAGCAAATTTAAGATGTCGGTCTTGCCCAACTTCACTGGATTAGAAGAACATGTATCTCATGTGAACAAATTCGATATACAAATGGACATCCAAAAGGTGTCAGATGACGCTCAGTACAGAATCTTTCCAGCCACCTTGTCCGAGACTGCTCAGGAGTGGTTTTTCAAATTCCCTCCGGCCAGCATAATGTCTTGGGAAATTTTTGTGAAGGAGTTTTACAGACAGTTTTATGCTAGTCGAGTACATCCGACCGAGGCCAATCAGCTGGTCGAGATACGCCAGAAGGAGGGAGAAACCCTGAAAGGGTATGTTCAACGATTCATGCGAGCCACTGCTGGGGCTAAGATGGTTGGCAATGAAGGAAAGATGATGGCTCTCACTGCTGGAGTACGGCGGCATTCATCCCTTTGCAACAGTTTTTGGAAGAATGGGGTCAAGAGCACCCAAGAATTTCTGGACCGAGCAGACAGATACATCAAGCTCGAGGAGGCCATCGCCAATAAAGGGAAGTCACCCACAGATGACCAAGGCCCGAAAGAATATCCTGCCAAAGCCGCCAATGGGTCTGGGAAACCCAATGGCAACAGCAAAAATAATGGGAAAAACAAAGGAAAAAGGGCGAACCACGAACCATCAACATCTGAGAACAAGCGCCATAAAAGTAACAGATATGAGCCGAGGCTCACCAATTACACGGCCCTAGTCGATAGTAGAGCAGAAGTGTACCAGGCCACTAACAACACTGTTCCCTTCAGGCGACCAGCCCCAATTAGGAAAGATATCTCCAAGAGAGATACTACTAAGTTTTGTCATTTTCATAACGACTATGGTCATGACACCAACGAGTGTAACTGGCTTAAATATGAGATTGAGTTCCTTATCAGAGAAGGACACCAAAGGAGATATGTGTGAGCCGCTAGAGGTTCTCAACGAGAATCTCAAGGAGACAATGAGCAAGCACTTGTACGCCAACGCTCGCCCCCTTTACAGCCAGCTCCAGTTGCTGGTACATTGCTGACTATCTGTAGTGGTCCACACCTAGCAGGTGACAGTGGAAAGGTGAGAGAAAGATATGCTCAAACCTTACACCATGACCAAGATATGGAAATGGTGAACGTAGAAGAGAGAACTCCCAAAAAAGGTCGAACAGAGGAAGAATCAATAACTTTCTCTGAGCTTGACGCTCAGCATGTTCGATTCCCCCATTCAGATCCTCTGGTCGTGGATGTCCAAATCGCTAATATGATGGTCAAGCGAGTATTGGTGGATATAGGAAGCCCAGTCAACATTCTGTATAAATCTTCACTGGAAAGGATGAAGTTATCAATGGAAGGGCTCGCACCAACTAGGTCGATCAGACTTCCAGTCATAGCAGGGGTGGTACCTGCGAACAACACATTACTCGCTACTTTCATAGTAGTTGATTGTCCTTCTGCATATAATGTTGTGATTGGAAGGCTTATTCTATTTGACCTGCGAGCCGTAACCTCGGTCTGGCACTTGGCAATGAAATTTCCAACCGATGCAGGAGTGGGATGCGTGTTGGGAAACCAGCGTGAAGCACGGGAATGTTATAATTTGTAACGCCCTAGTCACTCCAAGATCATTACTGTGAACTTTGAACCGGGCTTAACTCGCTAATCGAGTTCTTTGGTTATAAACGTGCATCTAGGTGTTATTAATAGGCTAAGGTAAAAAAAAGACCAATCAAAAGGAAAGGATATATTTTATTTAAAACATAAAACTGTTCATGGGCTCATAAAAACGTTTACAAGTTATTTACAATCTATAATGGTCATTACAGTATAAAATTTACAACCCGCCGAACTAAGTGGCAAAAATAAGGTTAACCCCCTAGTTCCTCCGAGAACTCCTTGGCCGTGGTGGTCAAGCGGCCGTATATGTACACATCACCACCTAAGCTCCCCACTCAAGTCTGGGTGAGATTTTCTTTCCCCTTACCTGCACCACATAGCACCCATGAGCCAAAGCCCAGCAAGAAAACTCATTACTGCATGTAAATAATATCAAATGATGAATAAGATAATCATACAGAGCTTATAGCTTTGAACAGATGAGTGACTGATGAGTAAGCCACTAGCTTAAACCAGATGAGTGACTGATGAGTAAGTTACTATCTTAAACAGATGAGTGACTGATGAGTAAGTCACTAGCTTAAATCAGATGAGTGACAGATGAGTGAGTCACTACGGGCTCAGCACCCATAGCCATGTGACGAAGCAGTCACCTGGGCCTTCTAGCCCTGGCTCTAAATGACTAGCCATAGGCTAGACAAGCCCTTTTAGTTTTCATCGAACTTGAGATCGGTTCGGCATTAATGCTCATTATGAGTCATTCAATGCAGATGTCGATTAGATCTAATCTTTGTCATCTTGTGTTAAACACGCTAAGATTGTTCTTGACTTATTAGTCAATACCATGTGACTAGTGCTTAGTACTACTGCCGAACTTGACTAGTGAATCACAGCTTCACAGTTAATACTGACACCATTGCCAATTTTAACTAATTAATCAGTGCCATGCACAAGTGAGCAAGATTTGCTAAACAATTGATATGCAATCAATGTCCACATTTAAACACTCAACATGCCTCAAGAATAACCATGCATGGCACAAATGGGGTGCAGTTTTCTTACCTCTGGTTCGAGCGAGAATTAGTAAAAGAACGACCCTTGGGAACGATCTGTCTTTTAGTTCCTTAGCGGTCACCTAGTCATAAGCAATTGGAATCCATCAATAAAAGGTTCACAATCTAAAACCTCACTCCCGGGATGAATCACCTACTCTCAGGACTCCCAATCCACCCAAACAGGGTAATGGAACCATTCCTGGAGCCCCCAAAGTTATTCCGAGCCCTAAAAATAGGACTTGCTGAGACTGACCAGCGCTGGGGCGCTACTAGGTATCACTGGGGCGCTGCCCCAAGTTAGAGAGAGTCCCACTCTCTGCCCTGCCTAGCGCTAAGGCGCCACCTACAGACCAGATTTTTCTAGTCTTCACCTCTGTGATTTCCCCTAAAAATTAAGCTTCCAAACCAATCTTAAACATCATCCAAACATACCATTTAACCCCAAAACTCCATCCATACCACAACCTCATCAAAACCCAAGCAAACTTTCTCAAAAACCTCCATTAATTCTCAACTAATCACTTCAAATTTCTCAACTGAAAACTATTAGAAAAACAGAGTATAACCAAAGTTTCATGGTTGAATTCTTAGCTCAAGCTTGAATTAACTCCTCTTCAATGGATGAACTAAAGTTCTAGGCTTCAAACCTTGATTTCCTAGCTTGGTTCTTCAAGTAGGGTTCAAAAATTCCAAAGGAGCAAGGAGGAGAATGATGGTCGTGAGAAGGAAAGAGAAGGCTCTGTTTTTGGTTTTAGTTTCTACAGCTTGAATGGTTAATATATATCTTAGGGTGAAAAGACTATTTTGCCCCTAGGTCATTTAAATTCTTCTAAAGGCTCCCAAGGGCAAAAACGTCGTCTCCTGCCTATTCGTTAATCATAATTAACACCCTCCAATTCCCGTTATTTCCAAAATTCTAAAATACCAATAAAGTGTGTCTCATTACCCTTTAATTCCTAGCAACGCTCTAATCACCAAACTATCCCGAGACTCACCCCGAGTCCCGAACTTAATCCTGTTATGACTAAAACGCTAACTTGCATTCAAAGATCATCTCATGCCGAATGGCTTGAACAAATCCACATTATCATGTGGCCTCAACAATGATTCACCAACATGCATAAAATACACAATTACGCACTCAACAGGCCAAATTACCAAAATGCCCCTATCATGAAATGTGGACCCACATGCATGCATTTAACATCATATTATAATATAATTCATATAAACATGCACATAATCATTTAATGGCATAATAAATCAATTATGGACCTCCCGGCCTCCAAATCCAACCATTAAACCTCATTAGGGATTTTGGGGCATTACAATTATCCCCTCCTTATAGAAATTTCGTCCTCAAAATTTACCTGAACAGCTCGGGATATTGATTCTACATATCTGACTCCAGCTCCCAAGTCGCTTCCTCAACCTTGTTGTTCCTCCACAATACCTAAACCAAAGGTATCGTCTTATTCCTAAGGACCTTGTCCTTTCTGTCAAGTATCTAGCTGGCTGTTCCTCATAGGAGAGATCTGCCTCAAGCTCCAGATCTTTGTAGCTCAAAACATGAGTCACATCAAATACATACCTCCGAAGAGCTGAAACGTGAAACACGTTATGCATGGCTGACAATGCCGGAGGCAAGGCCAACCTGTAAGCCACCTGACCAATCCTCTCCAAGATCTCAAATGGACCTACAAATCTAGGGCTCAACTTGCCCTTCTTTCCAAATCTTCTCACCCCTTTCCTTGGTGAGACTCTAAGGAAAACATAATCTCCCACCTAGAACTCCACGTTCCTGCGCTTGGGAACTCCACCTGAAAACTCAATCAAAGGTAGATACTTACTCCAGAATCCACCAAAGTCCAGCACACATGCTCGCAGCATATCTTTTAATATCTGAATTGTCCTCTCAGATTGTCCATCTTTTTGAGGATGATAAGCAGTACTGAACTTCAACTGTGTCCCCATGGCCTTCTGTAAACTCCCCCAGAACTTGGAAGTAAAATTAGGGTCCCGATCTGACACGATCGACCTCGGTGCTCCATGGAGGTGCACGATCTCTCACATAGAGATCTGCATATTGGTCAACTGTATATGTAGTCCTCACTGGCAAGAAGTGAGCTGACTTGGTATAGCGATCCACTATAACCCAAATAGAATCATGCTGACCAACAGTCCTAGGTAACCCCACCACGAAATCCATTGTGATGTCCTCCCATTTCCACTCTGGGATATCCAGAGGCTGCAATAACCCTGCCGGCCTCTGATGCTCAGCCTTAACCTGTTGACATGTCAAGCACTTAGCCATATACTCCACTACATCCCTCTTCATCCCAGGACACTAATACAACGATCTCACATCCTAATATATCTTTGTGGTGCCTGGATGCAAAGAGTAAGGTGTAGTATGAGATTCATCCAGAATCTCTCGCCTCATAGCAGTGTCTAACGGAACACATATTCGCCCCTTGTATCTCAGTAACCCCAAATCAGACAATGTATAATCTCTGGATGCTCCAGCCAAAACATCCTCTCTGATCTTGATCAGCTGTGGATCACCCAACTGACCTTCCTTGATTATTTCCAACAGCGTAGACTGTAGCGTAATATTGGCCAATTGGCCCACCAGCAACTCTATACCAGCTCTGGTCATATCATGTGCTAACTCTCTGGCTATCAGCCTTGCACTATAAATCTGTCCCGGACCCTTCCGGCTTAAGGCATCAGCTACCACGTTGGCCTTTCTAGAATGATATAAAATCTCACAATCATAATCTTTTACTAACTCCAGCCAACACCTTTGTCTCGTATTCAAGTCATTCTGCGTGAAGAAGTATTTCAGGCTCTTGTGGTCAGTGTAAATCTCACACTTCTCTCCATAAAGGTAATGCCTCCATACCTTTAAAGCAAAGACCACAGCCACCAACTCTAAATCATTAGTGGGATATCTCTGTTCATACTCCTTCAACTGACGTGAGGCATAAGCAATTACCTTCCCTGAATGCATCAGAACACAGCCCAAGCCTTGAAGTTATCGCAGTAAATCACAAACTTCTCCTGATCTGTTGGAAGACTCAGAACCGGAGCTGTAATTAATCTCTGCTTCAGTTCCTGGAAGTTGTTCTCACACCTATCTGACCACACAAATTTCTGATTCTTACGTGTCAGTTCAGTCAATGAAGTAGCAATCTTTGAGAACCCTTCCACGAAACGCCTATAATAACCTGCCAATCCAAGGAAACTTCTAACCTTAGAAGCATTCTTTGGCCTTGGCCAATCTCTTACTGCCTTGATCTTGGCTGTATCTACCTTAATCCCCTCCTTACTGACAATATTCCCAAGAAAAGATACCTGAGATAACCAGAACTCACATTTCTTGAACTTTACAAACAGTCTATGCTCCCTTAGTCTCTGTAGAACCAATCTCAGATGCTGCTCATGCTTTGACTCTGACTGAGAATAAACTAGGATATGATCGATGAAGATGATCACGAACTGGTCCATATAATCCTTGAACACTCTATTCATCAAGTCCATAAAATCAGCTGGGACATTAGTCAATCCAAAGGACATGACTAAGAACTCATAATGCTCATACATAGTGCGAAAAATAGTCTATGGTATGCCTCCCTCCTTGACCCTCAACTGATGATAACCAGAACGAAGGTCTATCTTTGAGAATACCTTTTTACCTTGCAACTGATCAAACAGATCATCTATCCTTGGCAAAGGATACTTGTTCTTAATTGTTAACTTATTCAGTTCTCTGTAATCATTGCACATCCTCAGAGAACCATCATTCTTCTTCACAAACAGAACTGGAGCTCCGCAAGGTGAGAAACTAGGTCTGATAAAACCCAAATCCAACAGCTCTTGCAACTGTACTTTCAACTCAGTTGGGGCCATTCTGTAAGGTGCTCTAGACACTGGCTCCGTCCCTGGTGCCAGTTCTATCACGAACTCAATCTCTCTGTGTGGTGGAAACCCTGGCAAATCTTCTGGAAACACATCCAGGAATTCACAAACTAGTTTGGTCTCTTCTGGTCTCACTGGCATGACCTGAGTGGTGTCAACCACATTGGCTAAGAATCCAATGCAGCCTCCTTGCAATAGATTTCTAGCCCTCAGAACATAAATCATAGGTATACGAGGTCCATGCACGGTACCAACAAACACAAAAGGATCCTCACCTTCAGGCTCAAAGGTGACCATCTTCCTTCTACAATCAATGGTTGCCCCGTACTTCACTAACCAGTCCATACCTAGAATCATGTCGAAGTCTGTCATGACTAACTCTATCAAATCCACTGACAACTCTCTGCCCTCCACTATCACTGGCAAAGATCTGACCCATCTCCTAGATACCACCAACTCCCCAGTGGGTAATAAAGTTCCAAACCCCACAGCATAATAATCACAAGGTCTACACAGTCTATCAATAATTCTACTAGCAACAAAAGAATGTGCAGCACCAAAATCAATCAAAACATTATAAGGGGTTCCAGCACTAAGAAGCTGACCTGTAACTACTGAGGTTGAAGCCTCAGCTTCTGCTTGTGTCAATGCAAACACTTGAGTTGGGGCCGAGCTGTCTACTTTCCTGGGTTCTTCCTTTCTTGTTTTAGGGCAGTCTTTCTTAAAATGACCCGCTACTCCACAAAAAAGCAGGCCTTTGCCCTACACTCTCCCAAATGACGCCTCTTGCATCTAGGGCATTCAGGATGAGTCTCCTAGGCCTTATTACCACTCCGGCGGCCCATTGAAATACCATGGGGTCGCCTGTCAGGGCCTGGAGCTGGGAAGGTGTCAGGAACCTTCCTCTTCTGATAACTGGGGCCTCCACCCCTACTTAAACCCAGAAATGGAGAACCTGTCCTCCTAAACTCTTTTCTAGCTGCATTGTCTCGCCAGATCTTGTTCTCTACGCTCTCAGCTATGAGTGCCTTCTCAACCACCTGTGCATAGGTAGTAACCCCAGCCACATTGATGATGCAAACATCTCGGTCTAGTCTAAGCTGTAGCCCCTGGAGAAACCTCTCCCTTCTGGTCTCATCAGTGGGTGCCAGCTCCATGGAAAACTTTGTCAATCGATCAAATTTCAGGGCATACTCAATCACTGATAAACTCCCTTGAAGTAATCTGATAAACTCTTCATCTTTTGCCGCCCTGATGGCATCATTGTAATACTTCTCATTGAACAGAGTCTGAAACTCTTCCCAACTCAAGGCATTGATGTTTCTGGTCTGGGATATAACTTCCCACCAAATTCGGGCATCCTCCCGAAACATATACATGGTACAGGCCACCCTTTCATTACCAGTCACCCTCATAAAGTCAAGGATGGTGGTAATCATGCTCATCCACTACTCAGCTTTAGCAGGATCTGCACTGCCCTCAAATACTGGAGGTTGCTGCTTTCTGAACCTTTCATAGAGAGGCTCCCATTTGTTTCCAACCTCAGGCAGCTGCTCAACTACTGGCACCGATACAGGAGGTGCCTCGGGTACATTGGCTACTACAAGAACCTGTTGTTTTCTCAAGAGGCGAAGTTCTTCTCCCTGCCTCAATACTATAGCCTGCAGATCATTAAATAGCTATTGCTAGTTCTTAGGAGCTGGCTGTGGAATCTGATTTTGGTCATTCGCTTGACCCTACCTATTATCCTGGCCTTGATCTTCCTGGCTAGTTGATGAATCTGTCTATCCTAGAATCATTCTTATCAACTTAAACCTTGCTGAAAAAATCAATGCGGCCAGTTAAGCAGTAATAACAAAACCTCTTGCCACCTCACAGTCCAAGATCAACAGATACTCACCTATTCCACAATTATACATATATACAGATGGATACATGATTATAGCATTTAGCATTTAACATGCATCAAATAATAATTCACAATGAACAATACTAGTGAGTATGTTCCAGCAATATCAGTACTAATTAGCACGTTCTTGTTGATGATGCAGTAGTTAAGGCATAGCCTTATCAAGGTATCTCATGTATACAAGTAAAGCATTTATACGATATTTAAGCAGTTAAATATATAACCACATAAATAGTTACCAAACCATGAGTCGAGCTTGTCTTCAGTGGTGAGTGTACATGCCCAGCCAGTCTACAGGAACCCTAAACCTTGGCACGCTCTGATACCAAGTTGTAACGCCCTGGTTACTCCAAGACCGTTACTATGAACTTTGAACAGTGCTTAACTCACTAATCGAGTTCTTTGGTTATAAACGTGCATCTAGGTGTTATTAATAGGCTAAGATAAAAAAAAATCAAAAGGAAAGGATATATTTTATTTAAAACATAAAACTGTTCATGGGCCCATAAAAACGTTTACAAGTTATTTACAATCCAAAATGGTCATTACAGTATAAAATTTACAACCCGCCGACCTAAGCGGAAAAAATAGGGTTAACCCCCTAGTTCCTCCGAGAAATCCTTGGCCGTGGTGGTCAAGCAGCCGCATATGTACACATCACCACCTAAGCTCTCAACTCAAGGTTGGATGAGCTTTTCTTTCAATTTACCTGCACCACATAGCACCCATTAGCCAAAGCCCAGCAAGAAAACTCATTAATGCATGTAAATAATATCAAATGATGTTTAAGATAATCATACAGATCTTATAGCCCTAAACATATGAGTGACTAATAAGTAAGCCACTAGCTTAAACCAGATGAGTGACTGATGAGTAACTCACTAGCTTAAACATATGAGTGACTGATGAGTAAGTCACTATCTTAAACAGATGAGTGACTGATGAATAAGTCACTAGCTTAAATTAGATGAGTGACTGATGAGTAAGTCACTAGCTTAAATCAAATAAGTGACAGATGAGTGAGTCACTACGGGCTCAGCACCCATAGCCATGTGATGATGCAGTCACCTGGGCCTTCCGGCCCTGGCTCTAAATGACTAGCCATAGGCTAGACAAGCGCTTTTAGTTTTCATCGAACTTGAGGTTGGTCCGGCATTAATGTTCATTATGAGTCATTCAATGAAGATGTCGATTAGATCTAATCTTTGTCGGCTTGTGTTAAACATGCTAAGACCGTTCTTGACCTATTAGCCAATACCATGTGACCAGTGCTTAGTACTACTGCCGAACTTGACTAGTGAATCACGGCTTCACAGTTAATACTGACACCATTTCCAATTCTGACTAATTAGTCAGTGCCATGCACAATTGAGCAAGATTTGCTAAACATTTGATATGCAATCAATGTCCACATTTAAACACTCAACATGCCTCGAGAATAACGATGCATGGCACAAATAGGGTGCAGTTTTCTTACCTCTAGTTCAAGTGAGAATTAGTAAAACAACGACCCTTGGGAACGATCTGTCTTTTAGTTCCTTAGCGGTCACCTAGTCATAACCAATTGCAATCTATCAATAAAATAAATCAAGAAAAGGTTCACAACCTAAAACCTCACTCCCGGGATCAATCACGTACTCTCGGGACTCCTAATCCACCCAAACGGGGTAATGGAACCATTCCGTGAGCCCCCAAAGTCATCCCGAACCCTAAAAATAAGACTTGCTGAGACTGACCTAGCGCTAGGTAGCGTTGGGGCGCCACCTACAGACCAGATTTTTCTGGTCTTCACCCCTGTGATTTCCCCTGAAAACTAAGCTTCCAAACCAATCTTAAACATCATCCAAACATACCATTTAACTCAAAAACTCCATCCATACCACAACCTCATCAAAACCCAAGCAAACTTTCTCAAAAACCTCCATTAATTCTCAACTAATCACTTCAAAATTTTCAACTGAAAACTATTAGAAAAATAGAGTATAACCAAAGTTTCATGGCTAGATTCTTACCTCAAGCTTGAATTGAGTCCTCTTCAATAGATGAACTAAAGTTCTAGGCTTCAAGCCTTGATTTCGTAGCTTGGTTCTTCAAGTAGGGTTCAAAAATTCCAAAGGATGAAGGAGGAGGATGATGGTCGTGAGAAGGAAAGAGAAGGCTCTGTTTTTTGTTTCAGTTTCTACAGCTTGAATGGTTAATATATCTTAGGGATGAAAAGACTATTTTTCCCCTAGGTCATTTAAAGTCTTTTAAGGGCTCCCAAGGGTAAAACCATCCTCTCCCGCCTATTTCAGTAATCATAATTAACACCCTCCAATTCCCGTTATTTCCAAAATTCTAAAATACCAATAAAGCGTATCCCATTACCCTTTAATTTTCGGCAACGCTCTAATCACCAAATTACCCCGAGACTCACCCCGAGCCCCGAACTTAATCCCGTTATGACTAAACCGCTAACTTGCATTCAAAGATTGTCTCATGCCGAATGGCTCGAATAAATCCACATTATCATGTGGCCTCAATAATGGTTCACCAACTTGCATAAAATATACAATTACGCCCTCAACAAGCCAAATTACCAAAATGCCCCTATCATGACATGTGGACCCACATGCATGCATTTAACATCATATTATAAGATAATTCACATAAACATGCACATAATCATTTAATGGAATAATAAATCAATTATGGCCCTCCAGGCCTCCAAATCCAACCATTAAACCTCATTAGGGATTTTGGGGCATTACATAATTCCTCGATTACCTAGGCAAAAAGAGGTGGATCGGGGGAAAAAGTCAAGAAAAGGTTGTTGTTGACAAATGAAGTACAAGCCCAATCAGGTGAATAGGTCACCAAATAGGGCGTTGCCCAAAGTGAGGATAGAGACTTAGATCCTCGCTTTGGGGATTTTGAAGAAAATGTGCTCGTGGAGGACCTCGAGGAGGTCCTACTAGAAGAGGCAGATCCGACAAGGGTTGTGAAAGTTGGTAAAAACCTAGAGACAACAACAAAGAAAAAACTGGTGGAATTTTTTAAGGAGAACCAGGAGGTGTTTGCCTGGTCGCATAAAGATATGGTTGGGATTGATCCAGCAGTTATCAGCCATGTCTGAAATATAGACAAAAAATTTCCACCAATGCAACAAAAAAGGAGGCTGCTCGACAAAGACAAATCGAAGGCGTTAAAAGATGAAGTCGAGAAGCTAAAGGAGAGTGGATTCATCAGGGTAGCGTTTTATCCATCTTGGGTCTCTAATCCTGTACTGGTTCCCAAGCTGAATGGAAAGTGGAGGACGAGCATGGATTTCACAGACCTCAATAATGCCTGCGTGAAGGATTGTTTCCCACTCCCAAGGATCGAACAGCTGGTCGATGCTACATCAGAGCATGAGATTATATCATTTATGGATGCATACTCTGGGTACAATCAAATCCATTTGCATCCACCTGATGAGGAT
Source organism: Humulus lupulus (assembly GCF_963169125.1). NCBI lineage: Eukaryota > Viridiplantae > Streptophyta > Magnoliopsida > Rosales > Cannabaceae > Humulus > Humulus lupulus. Next base: position 248,887,434 of record NC_084793.1, read on the forward strand.
CACACTAGCTTTCAAACAGATACATGGCTCTACTATTATAAAGTAATGCCCTTTGGTTTGAAAAGTACTGGTGCAACTTACCAGCGACTGGTCAACCATATGTTCAAAGAGTTGATCGATGTTAACATGGAAGTATATGTGGATGGCATGCTGGTTAAGTCGAAGAAGGCCAAAGAGCACATCAAGGACCTGCGAGAATGCTTCAACATCTTGAACAAATATCAGTTCCTTTGGTGTTGGATCAGGAAAATTTTTGGGATTCATAGTAAACTCGTGAGGTATCGAAGCTAATCCCAAAAAGATCAAGGCCCTGATCGAGATGCAATCGCCTGCCAAAATTAAAGATGTTCAAATCCTAACAGGGAGGATTTCCGCTTTGAGTGGATTCATTTCTAAGTCAACAGACAAGTGCGTTCCATTTTCATCTACTCAGGGGCAACAAGAAGTTCGAGTGGACAGAAGAGTACGAGCAGGCTTTTCAGGTGCTAAAGTCTCATATGTCACAACCACCAATCTTGTCCAAACCAGTTGATAGAGAAACTTTATTCATCTATTTGGCAGTCACAGAATATGCTGCTAGTGCTGTTCTAGTTAGAGAAAAAGACTACAAACAAAAAGCAGTGTATTATATAAGCAAGAGGTTAGTGGGAGTAGAATTACGATATCCACCCAATGAGAAGTTAGCCTAATGCATGATTCTGGTCTCCAAAGAGCTGCGACCATACTTTCAAGCTCACCCCATCGTCGTACTCACCGACCAGCCATTATGGCAAGTCTTCCAGAAACCAGAAGTCGTCGGTCGATTATTAAAATGGGTAGTCAAACTTGTGCAGTTCGATATTTCTTATTCTCCACGAGTAGTTGTGAAAGGACAACTCTAGCAGACTTTGTCGCAGAATTCATTGGAATCCAGACTATCGAACCGATGGAGGATACTAGACCTCAAAGTCAAACTCATTCCTGGAAGTTGTACGTAGACGACTCTTCCAACGAGCACAACGCAAGGGCTGGTTTGATCTTAGTCACGCCCGAAGGACATCGATTCCATTGTGCAATCAGATTTGACTTCACAGCGTCCAATAACGAAGTTGAATACGAAGCTCTGCTCACAAGAATAAGATTAGCCAATGACATGGATATAAAGTCACTTGAGATTTACAATGACTCCCAGCTAATGGTTAATCAAATTATAGGAGAATATCAAGCTTGGGGTCTCAAGATGGTTGCTTATTTGAACAAAGTAAAGGACTTATTGGCACAGTTCGAAAAGTATACCCTCCAGCAAGTACCTCACGATCAGAACTCAAATGCCGATGCCTTGGCCAAGTTAGCAAGCACAAGGGATACTGACACCTTGAACATAGTACCAATTGAGCATTTGTCAGCACCAATCATTCAAGCAGAAGAGTCTTCACTGGTGATCTAAGTGACAGATACATGGATGACGCCCATCATTACATACCTTGAGCAAGGAGTGCTGCCAGCGGAATGAAACAAAGCAAGGACCCTTCAAAGACAGTCGGCTCGATTCATTCTGGTTGGCAGAATTTTATATAGAAGAGGGTACTTGATGCCTCTGTTAAGATGTGTTTCTAAGGAAAAGGCCAAGGAATTGATGACAGAAGTCCATGAAGGTTTTTGTTGAGATCACGCTGGGGGGTAGAGTTTGTCAAAAAAGATTCTCCAAGATACCTCGAGCAGCCCCAAATGAGCTCAAACAGATGCAGAGCCTGTGACCATTCGTAGTATGGGGGATTGATTTGATAGGGTCTTTACCCACAGGAAAAGGGAACGTCGGGTATGTAGTAGTTGTTGTTGACTACTTTACAAAGGAGGCCGAGGCTGAGCCACTTGCAACAATAACGACCAAGAAGGTATTAGACTTTGTTGTCAAGAACATCGTATGTCGATATGGGTTGCCAAGGAAAATTGTCTCTGATAATGGCACACAATTAGACAATGATCTTTTCACTAATTTTTGCGAGAGGCACGGGATTATCAAGAGTTTTTCATTGATAGCTCATCCACAAGCTAATGGACATGTTGAAGCTGCCAACAAGACCTGAAGGACACCCTGAAGAAAAGGCTTGAAGAAGCATAGGGGGCATGGCCAGAAAAACTACCAGAAGTCCTTTGGTCGTATAGAACATCCCATCGAACAGCAACATGCCATACTCCATTTTCTTTGGCCTATGGGTATGAGGCCATGTTGCCTATTGAGCTCAACCCACCATCACATAGAAGGCTGACGATCAATTATTGATGGAGTCTTTGGACTTGGTCGATGAAAGGCGCGAGCAAGCTCAACTTCGAGTGGCAGCTTATCAGCAAAAGGTGGCTCAATATTTTAACTCTAAAGTACAAGAAAGAAAGTTTAACGTGGGAGATTTAGTACTTAGAAGAGTTTTTCTCAACACTCACGATCAAGCTGCCGGAGTGCTCGGACCTAACTGGGAGGGTCCGTATCAGATTGAACAAGCCCTTCAACCAGGCACATATAAACTTGCTCGCTTAAATGGAGATCTCATTCCTCGCTATTGGAATGGAGAACAAATGCGCAAGTATTATCAATAAACAATCCTTTTTAAAGAACTGGCTTGTATTAATTTCACTTTTTACAAGTTTATGAATAAGGGCTAGTCAATTATATGACTGGTCGCTTACAAGTGTAAGATCAATTTTTAATCACTCGTACAAACACGATTTTGTCCATTTATTACGAGAAATAAAAGGAACTGTGCACAGCTAGTTATTCTTGCCAATTATTGTATTTATTACAAGTATTTACTCATTGCGTGTATTGTTTTGCTATATTATCGTTTTAATTACTAGTGCGCGAGCAGTAAAGTTCGAACAGGACTTAGTCATGGAAAGTGACCGAGGACCTTGAGCTCCTCGATCACTTGGGGGGCATAAAAGATACTAAGCGAGCAAAGCATATCAACAAGCATATGTAAACACACGAGAAAAATAAGGGAAAGCATACTACGACATTTAGAGTATTTTTCAAAATTTTTGGATTTTGTAAGATGAAAACAAAGTGCTATGCTAAGTTCAGTCATACGAGCAAATGTTATAATAAATAACAAATATTATAATATCAAAATGAAATTTTTTACACCGCGAGCGGTTGCTACTTGGATGTAATTAGTGATGAAAAGGAAGCTGCCCTACGCAGCAAAAAATTGTCTTGACATTACAAACAGTAGTTCGTATGTCTCGTATGTCCCAGTTACAAAAAAAAAGTATAAATAAAAAATAAAGGGATAAATCACTGAGCAGCAGGAGGATCTAGCTAGGATTGTTGGTCGAATGTGGCCCCCGCCTCTTCTTCAACACCCTCGATGCATGTTGCTAAGGAGATTTCAGGAGATTCCCGGGCTTTCTCCTCTTCTAGGCGAGCAGCGCATCTCGTCATCTCGAGTTGCCTTGCATGCTCAGAAAGGTATTCGAAGTTCGCCTCTGGATTGTTCTTCCAGAATAGGTAGAAGCAGTTGAAAGTTGCCCCTTTGACCTTCTCCAAGTTCCGAGCGTTTGTTTCCTCGAGCAGCTTTACTCGCCCCTCCATCTCGGTGACTTCCTGTCGGCAGGCCACCAGCTCATCCTGAAGTTTGGACGCTTCTTTGAAATTAATCTCCAAAGCTTCCTTGAACTGGTTTTTGCTAGCAGTAATTCTAACCACCGTTTCTTGCCTCTTTCTCAGCTCTTCGCTCAGACAGGCGACCTGTTCTTCGCATGCTTTGGCCTTCTCTTCGCATGCTTTAGCCCTCTCCTTGCATGATTTGATCTCCTCAGTAGCTTAGCATCAATCTCCTCGGAGTGACGCCAACCAATAAACATGGTCAGAACACCCTACGATCAGAGAGAAAGTAATGATGTTAGTATAAGTGAAAGGGCGAGCTAGTCAGCTAAAACACAGCAAAGATGGCAACTTACACTGAGTATTTCATTCAGTGCGTGGCTAAGAATCGGGTTGGTCTTCATGGTGGGGATGTTGCTAAAAGCTTCCTGGCTACGATGGTGTCTAGATAGTTTCTGCAGCTTGTTGTTAGCCAAGCTATAAGCGGTGTTCAAGATAGCCTTGACTTGAGTTTTTCCAGACTGCTCAGGATGAGTTGTGTCGCAAGGAGCTGGATGAGTCGTGTTGCGAGGAGCTGGAGGAGAGGTCGTATCCTTGGAAGGTGTTGGTGCTGGAGGGACTTCTGTTCGAGCCCTTTTCTTGGAGGGGTCGCTACTGCTCTCCCCAGGGTGTCGTCTGATTTCTCTCTTCCTGCTCGCAGGAGCTTCGGCGTCGATGTTAGTGCAGATGTCGAAGGCTTCTTCGGAAGGCATTGTTAGGAATGAGTTTCCTAATACGCAACGGAATGGTGGTGGGGTTGGCCCAGTGTACAACAAAATTTTTGTAACATATTTAACCTACCTTTAAATATGAGGATCCATTAATATACATACATTAATCATAAGCAAGTTAAGAATAAAATTCATACCTCTTGAAGCCTATCAAGTGTCCTTGCTATCTTTTCGTATTTAGAACGATCTTCCTATCCAAGCCGCTCCCAGGTACTCACACCAAGATCTTCCAAAGCGTTCTCTACACCTCAAGAAGTGTGTGGGCACTTAGAGAATGAGGGATAGTTTCTTTGTGATTCTACTTGATGTACTCAACACATGAGATCAAGAGAATAGCCCTGAGAATTGGTTCTTTATTTTTCAGGGAAAGAAAATTATCGTTCTATTTTTCACAAAGCGAATCTTAGACTTAGTTTTCTGAGATTGGTTATTTTTATATTTTCTGATTAGTCATACTTAAAAGAAAATATTCAAAAATAAATTTGTAACCAACTTACAATTTACCTTTTAATTAATTAATTATTTTATTAATGAAAAAAATCCAAAAACTAATTTTTGAATTATCCATTAATTAATTAATTAAATGAAAATGAAAATCCTATCCCTGGAAATAGCAGTACACGCCACACACAATCCATGGACCGCGTGTGCACGTGTAGCATCCCTATTTTTGGGGATGTTGGTTTTTTCAATTTTTATTTAATTATTTATTCAAACTTATTTGTCAGATAAAATCTAACAACCTGATAACTAATTCAAATTTGAATTCAAATTTAAATTAAATACATTTTTAATTAATTATCAAATATAATTAATTATTTGAATAAATATTAATCTTTTAAGTTCAAATCCAATTTGAACTTATCAGATTATTATCTCCCACTCAAATAAAGATATTTAATTAATTCTACCAATTAATTAAATCCAATATTTTCAAAAATAAATATTTAATTTATTATAATTTCAAAAAATTATAATTAATTAATTATTTAATTAAATTTCTAAATTAATTTAATTATTTAATATAATTTCAAAAATTATATAATAATTAAATATTAATTAATTTTGTTAACTACAACTAATTTGTAATTAATTAATTAATCACTATTATCATATAATTGCATATTTGGCCTGAAGAACAAATTTCATCTTAAATATGTCTTTAACTATTTTTCCCTTCATATCAACTCTTACCTTGAATAGTGTTGATAGAGCCGCTATGGGGACCTATGGACCTATAATTCCAAGCTCCAATAAATTTGAGAATATTAATTGAACTCTTTAATTAAATAATCTTAATTTATTAATCTCATGATTATTCCACTATAAATATGAGACTACACTCTTGTAATTATAGACATTTCATTTACTGGGTACTTTATAATTATAAAGCGTCCATTGATGTAATCATTGCATACAAATTGACCATCTAATAATGGTTCATAATTAATCGAGAATAAAATTACCGTTTTACCATTTTAATTATCTCTTGTTTCCTTAAGTACCATTAACTTTACTAGTGAAGATTGATTCAAAACTAAATTATGAATTTGAGTTCAATAACATTTCAGTCTCAAAAGTCAACCCTTAAGAGAACCATCATTCAATCTCTTGTGAGAAGGCACATATTCCATATCTTTATACTATGTCCCCATCCATCTACATTAATGAGTTCCCAAAACAAAAGTTTCTAGCCTGATCATTCTGACAGACCCTAACGAGTGAATCAAAGAACTCATATAACATAAAAATAAGTTCATAGTAACTTCAGGATTAAGATCTATTTATATATGATCACCAATTGATATATTTAATTAATACTTCGAAAAGGTATTTAACTAAGTATTAATAAATATATCTGGTCCAGTTCTATATATTCTCTAATATATAAAGCACCTCCACGAAAGTGTCCTACCACACTAGTGATCCAGATCTAGATCACATGTATTGATAATACTAGTGGACCATACTTGCAGTAATTAATCTAAAGATTCCATAACTTTATTTTACTACGAACTATTCAAGTTCATTTATCTCAAACACAATCCTCCCGTATCGATACGTGTTTGAGATCACATATATGAACTTAGGAATTTTTCTGATATTTACATAATATTATCATAGAATAATATAGTTCATAAAATATATGCATAACAAATTCATTTCATTTCATAAAACAATGTCTACTACATATGCTTTTAGGGCACAATTCCCAACAATCTCCCACTTTCCCTAAAGCAAATGATGCATCTCTCTCATTCCCATGTTTCTTACATGCTCCTTAAAAGATTTTATGGATAAAGTCTTTATGAAAGGATCTGCAAGATTATACTCTGAAGCTATCTTCATAACTGCAACATCTCCTCGATGAACTATCTCTCTTAGCAAGTGATATTTCCTCTCGATGTGCTTTCCTCTCTTGTAACTCTGTGGTTCCTTTGAGTTAGCTATCGCCCCACTGTTGTCACAGTATAGGACTAGTGGCTTATCCACATCAGGTACAACTTCCAGATCGGAATAGAACTTTTTGAGCCACACAGGCTCCTTAGCTGCTTCACAAGCCGCTATATACTTGGCTTCCATGGTGGAGTCTGCAATGTTGGTTTGTTTAATACTTCGCCAGACTATCGCTCCTCCTCCAAGAGTAAACACTGATCCAGAAGTCGATTTCCGACTATCTCTGTCTGATTGAAAATCAGAATCAGTGTAACCAGTGGGGTTCAGGTCTCCACCTGAATATACAAGCATATAATCTCTAGTATTTCTAAGATACTTGAGAATATTCTTCACTGCAGTCCAATGACTCAATCCAGGATTGGATTGATAATGGCTGACTATCCCTGCTGCATAACAAATGCCAGGTCTTGTACACAACATAGCGTACATTAGATTGCCTACTGCTGAGGCATAGGGATATTGTCTCATGTCTTCCTCTCCCTAAGGTGTTTTGGGACACTACTCCTTGGAAAGGAATACTCCAAAACGGGTTGGCATATCACCCTTTTTGGAGTTTTGCATATTAAAGCGTTCTAGCACCTTATCAATATAAGTTGCTTGAGACAATGCCAAAGTTTTGTTCTGTCTGTCTCTAAGAATCTTAATGCCCGGAATATACTTGGCTTCTCCCAAATCTTTCGTTTGGAATTTTTCAGCTAACCAATTCTTTACTTTTGATAATGATGTTACGTCATTTCCAATCAGTAATATATCATCAACGTAAAGAACGAGGAATACTACTACCCGATCTTTGATTTGTTTATAGACAAAAGGTTCATCAACGTTTTGTTCAAAACCAAACGTTTTAATTGTGTCATCAAATCTAAGATTCCAAGATCTAGAAGCTTATTTGAGTCCATAAATGGACCTAAGAAGCTTGCAAACCTTTTGCTCTTGACCTTTTAATTCGAACCCTTCTGGTTGAGACATGTAAATGGTTTCATCAAGGTAACCATTCAGAAAAGTTGTTTTGACATCCATTTGCCAAATCTCATAATCCATGCACGCAGCTATGGACAAGAGTATACAAAAGGATTTTTGCATGGCTACAGGAGAAAAAGTTTCTTCATATTCAACCCCTTCTTTCTGTGTGTAACCTTTGGCTACAAGCCTTGCTTTGAAAGTCTCTACTTTCCCATCCGATCCTCTTTTCTTCTTGAATATCCACTTGCAACCAATGGGTTTGATATTCTTAGGTGAATCTTCAAGAACCCAGACAGAATTGGAATACATCGATTCCATTTCTTGGTTCATGGCTTCTTGCCATTTTTCCTTGTCAGAATCATTCATTGCATCTTTAAATGTCAATGGATCGTCTTTGTTTGTGTCAGACACAAGCATTTGAACTTTGTGTTCATAGCGTGTGGGTTGCTTACTAACCTTCTCACTACGATGAGGTTCTCTACTATTCTGACTAGAACTAGCAGTTTCCTCTTGCCGTTTTTCATTGGTTGTTGCTGGTGACTTTGCAACTTCATTCGAGACCATCTCCTCCAGAACAACCTTATTGCGAGGTTTGTGGTTATTAACATAGTCATGTTGAAGAAAAGTTGCATTTGTCGATACAAATGTTTTATTTTCTTTTGGACTTTAAAAAATTCCACCTCTGGTCTCTTTGGAATATCCCACAAACAGGCACACTTCAGAGCGTGATTCCAACTTCCCGGTCTTTCTTTTAAGCACATGTGCAGGACACCCCCAAATTCAAAAATGGTGTAAACTAGGTTTACAACCATTCCATAATTCTATGGGTGTCTTTTGGATAGACTTAGATGGAACAACATTTAATATGTATAAAGCACATTGAATCGCGTAGCCCCAAAATGATAGTGGTAATGATGAGAAACTCATCATTAATCTAACCATATCTAATAACGTTCTGTTCCGTCTTTCTGAAACACCATTTTGTTGTGGTGTTCCAAGTGCTGTGAGTTGGGATTGAATGCCATGCTCACGCATATGGTCCTTGAATTCAAAATCCAAGTACTCTCCTCCTCGATCAGATCGAAGAGCTTTTAGTGATATACCTAATTACTTTTTAGCTTCTGCTTGAAATTCTTTGAACTTTCCAAAAGTTTCAGATTTTCTTTGCATTAAGCATAGGTAACCATATCTTGAATAATCATCAATACAAGTGACGAAGTATTCATAGCCTGCTCTTGCTTGTACATTAAGTGGACTGCAAACATCCGTATGTACTAGCTGAAGTGGTTTTGTGGCTCTTGAACCTTTAACAGAGAAAGGTCTCTTGGTCATTTTGCCTTCTAGACAGGATTCACAAATAGGGAGAGATCCAATAGATAGTTCTCTTAAAGGACCATCCTTTATAAGCCTATTTATTCTGTCTAGACCAATATGGCCCAATCTCAAATGCCACAGATATGTTTCACTATCGGAATCAGTCTTTTGTCATTTAATAGTTCTAGGATTAGCTGTTTTAAATAATTCAGAATTATTAACAGATTTCTCTTTAGCTTGCAGTTTATAAAGCCCATCGATAGATTTTGCAGAACATATCTTAAAACCATATCTTGAAATAACAATCGAATTATCATTAAAAGAGATTTTTAAATTTTGTTCATGCAACATAGAAACAGAAATTAAGTTTCTAGAAAATCCAGGAATATAATAAACGTTCTCTAAAACAAGAAATTTATTCTTCTCAAATTCCAAACGAGCTGTTCCAACTGCTGCTGCAGAGACAATCTGACCACTGCATACCCTCATAGTCACCTCTCCATCAGCAAGCTTCCTCGTTGAACTAAGAATCGGAAGAGAAAAGTAAACATGGTTAGTGGCTCCTGAATCTACTATCCAAGATGAGGAATTGTCTTCCACTAAACAAGCTTCTAGCACAAGTAAATCAAATTTACCTTTCTTTTTCTCTTTGAGGTCAGCGAGATACTTTGGACAGTTTCTCTTCCAGTGACCATCTTCTCCATAGTGAAAGCAAGTCCCTTTTGGGGTCTTCTTTTTGGAGGTTTTAGTGTTCTTGTTCTCTTTGCTTTTGGATGACTTTTTAGGCTTCTCACATATTAATACAATGTTCAAGTTTGATTTCCATTTCATGTGGTTTTTACCAGTCAACTTTTCATTAGCAAGTAAAGAAGATACATGATTTAAGCTAGACATAATTGCTAAAAATAAATAAATAAACAAATGAATTTATGCATATAATAAATAACAGTTATTTTCGAAATAGTAAACGTGATGCATGAATGCAACAATTAAAGAACACATAAAAAATAATTACTAATTCCACGATTAATTAATTTGAACATTAATGGACTAGCCTTAGGGTAGGTCAAACTAATTCCAAATTAATTTTGAGACAAGTTCTCAAATTTATAAGTGAAAACTTAAATCAATATTTCTCTTTTGACTTATAAACAATCTCTTGTTTGTCAAGAATACACTAGTCCGCTCGAAAGCCTAATGTACCTTATAAGTGTAACCCATTATTTTAGATCAATGACTTAACTCAAGAGTGTGCCTTAGGGCCAGTCAAACTTGAAATACATCATTAAATCCTATTCTTGAAAAAGAAGTTTGCCTTGAGAATAACACAGTCGGAAGCATTCCTTAGGAGGACACAAGCAATGGTGTCGTGAGGCCCTCTCCATGCTACCTTGGTGCTAACTAATAATGAAGACCATGGGACTTATTGTCATAACTCCCTCTACCACTCACTATTTTAGAATATGTGTTTTCTCAAAACATCCTATGCTTTTTAATTGATTGTAAAAATAAAGTGATCTATTTTTACCAAATGATATTCTAATAATTACTAATCAAATTAAGCAAAAATAAAATTATAGAACTATAACCCTTATTAATTCAATTTTATTTTGCTATAATTACTAAGAATATCATTTATAATTTAATAAAATAATTTTATTAAATACTAGAAATTAAACAACTTTTAAAATCTATTTCCGCTCTTGAACTAGTTAAAAACTAGATTTATTATTATTTGGTTCAGCATATAATCACATAGGACAATCCTAAGGCATGTTTCTACTCATATGAGATGCATGCACAATTTTAAATATTGTGTGGGTTATATGTATGGCATGTCAAAAAAATGCATGATAAAGTATTAAACAATTTAATCACATTCAAACATTTAAATAAATAAATACTAAATAAATAAATGCGGGTCGGGTGTCTTGGGTATTTCTAGAAAAATTACAATACTTGCAAAAATATACACAAAAAATGTAAGAAACTAAATAAGACCTAAAGAGATCTCTATCTCAAACTTTGGGCCTTCACAAGTAGTCTTGATCCATTAAGTCATTTATCCATTTAATTTTGAATTAAAATAACTTTTAATTATCTTAAACAAATTTTAAGAATAATTAACTTGGGTTTTAATGCCCGATATGTAATTAGGCCCAGTTTTGAATTTGGGCTCATACAATTAATACAAAATAAAATAATATTAATTATGGGCTAAATTAATTAAGCCCATAATTTAAATGGATAATTTTAGATGCAAGCCCTAGGGTTTAGAAACCCTAGGGGCGGCTGCATATGGTGGCTCGGCATGGGGCACGGCTTGGGCGCACGGGCTGCTGCTAGGTGTGGCACGCAGGGGCGCACGGCTGGGAATGGCAAGCAGGGGCGCACGGCTGGGTGCGGCACGCAGGGGTGTGCGACTAGTTGTAGCAGCAGGCACAGGGGCGCGCATGCGTGCAGCTGGGCGAGGCGCAGGGGCTCGCTTGCGTGCGGCTGGGCGAGACGCAGGGGCGCGCTGGGGCGCACGGCTACCGAGGTGCGCAGGGGCGCGCATGCGAGGTGTGCAGGGGCACGGCCACTCAGCTGGGAGTGGTGCGCATGGCGTGCTGAGCAGGCAGCACACATGGGTTGGGCACGCATGCGGCTAGGTGAAGCTTGGGCTTCGGGGCTCGGAACCTGGGTTTCGGGCCTTACAGAATTTTTCAAATAATTTTAACGCAGAAAATTAAAATTACAAACATTCCTATGCCCCAAAATGGCTTAAATTTTTCATCTAGAATTTTAAGAACATTTCCTAAACCCAAAACACCATATAATTAACGACCCTTAAGAATAAACAATAATCATACATACATCCATCCATTCACATATATTACAATAACATAAGAATGCATATTATGCCCACACAGTAATTAATGTATGCAAAAATTAATGACCGCTCTGATACCAATTGTTAGGAACAAGTTTCCTAATACGCAGCGGAATGGTGGTGGGGTTGGCCCAGTGCACAAAAAAAATTTTGTAACATATTTAAACTACCTTTAAATATGCGGATCGATTAATATACATACATTAATCATAAGTAAGTTAAGAATAGAAATCATACCTCTTGAAGCCTATCAAGTGTCATTGCTATCTTTTGGTATTTAGAACGATCTTCCTATCCAAGCTGCTCCCAGGTACTCACGCCAAGATCTTCCAAAGTGTTCTCTACACCTCAAGAAGTGTGTGGGCACTTAGAGAATGAAGGATAGTTTATTTGTGATTCTACTTGACGTACTCAACACATGAGATCAATAGAATAGGCCTGAGAATTGGTTCTTTATTTTCCAAGGAGAGAAAACTATCGTTCTATTTTTCATAGATTGAATCTTTTTCTTAGTTTTCTAAGATTGGTCCTTTATATTTTCTTATTAGTCATACTTAAAAGAAAATATTCAAAAATAAATATGTACCCAACTTACAATTTACCTTTTAATTAATTATTTATTTTTTAATGAAAAAAACCAAAAACTAATTTTTGAATTATCCATTAATTAATTAATTAAATAAATAAAAATGAAAATCCTATCTCTGAAAATAGCAGTTCACGCCACACACAGTCCATGGATTGTGTGTGCACATGTAGCATCCCTATTTTTAGGGATGTTGGTTTTTTCAATTTTTATTTAATTATTTATTCAAACTTCTTTGTCAGATAAGATCTAACAACCTAATAACTAATTCAAATTTAAATTAAATACATTTTTAAATAATTATCAAATATAATTAATTATTTGAATAAATATTAATCTTTTAAATTCAAATCCAATTTGAACTTATCAGATTATTATCTCCCACTCAAATAAAGATATTTAATTAATTCTACAAATTAATTAAATCCAATATTTTCGAAAATAACTATTTAATTTATTATAATTTCAAAAAATTATAATTAATTAATTATTTAATTAAATTTCTAAATTAATTTAATTATTTAATATAATTTCAAAAATTATATAATAATTAAATATTAATTAATTTTGTTAACTACAACTAATTTGTAATTAATTAATTAATCACTATTATCATATAATTGCATATTTGGCCTGAAGAACAAATTTCATCTTAAATATGTCTTTAAACTATTTTTCTCTTCATATCAACTCTTACCTTGAATAGTGTTGATAGAGCCGCTATGGGGACCTATGGACCTATAATTCCAAGCTCCAATAAATTTGAGAATATTAATTGAACTCTTTAATTAAATAATCTTAATTTATTAATCTCATGATTATTCCACTATAAATACGAGACTACACTCTTGTAATTATAGACATTTCATTTACTGAGTACTTTATAATTATAAAGCGTCCATTGATGTAATCATTGCATACAAATTGACCATCTAATAATGGTTCATAATTAATCGGGAATAAAATTACCGTTTTAACCTTTTAATTATCTCTTGTTTCCTTAAGTACCATTAACTTTACTAGTGAAGATTGATTCAAAACTAAATTATGAATTTGAGCTCAATAACCTTTCAGTCTCAAAAGTCAACCCTTAAGAGAACCACCATTCAATCTCTTGCGAGAAGGCACATATTCCATATCTGTATACTATGTCTCCAGCCATCTACATTAATGAGTTCCCAAAACAAAAGTTTCTACCCTGATCATTCTGACAGACCCTAACGAGTGAATCAAAGAACTCATATAACATAAACAGGAGTTCATAGTAACTTCAGGATTAAGATCTATTTGTATATGATCATCAGTTGATATATTTAATTAATACTTCGAAACGGTATTTAACTAAGTATTAATAAACATATCTGGTCCAGTTCTATATATTCTCTAATATATAAAGCACCTCCACTAAAGTGGACCATACTTGCAGTAATAAATCTAAAGATTCCATAACTTTATTTTACTACGAACTATTCAAGTTCATTTATCTCAAACACAATCCTCCCGTACCAATACGTGTTTGAGATCACATATATGAACTTAGGAATTTTTCTGATAGTTACATAATATTATCACAGAATAATATAGTCCATAAAATATATGCATAACAAATTCAATTCATTTATTTATTTCATAAAACAATGTCTACTACATATGCTTTCAGGGCACAATTCCCAACAGGCATGACTACAAAACAGAAAAAAATGATCATATAAGGAAATTAAAGAAGCAAATAAAATAATAGAAAGGGAAATTCTAAGTAGTATACCTGAGAAATTATTATTAGTCGCTATATTATATATAGAACTACATCTACACTCACTCTTTGCCTTGAAGAAGTCCGAATTAAAATTTCTGGTTGTAAAATTAAAATTATAATCCCTATCGAATAGATGATAAGGGATGGGCAAGCTATCTAAAAGTGAGAGATCTATACTGTTCTCGTCAGAGGATTTGGATATAGTATTGATGTATTCTGGCAATTTTTTTCCCCCCTACCATGTTGGGAAGGGGCAGCAGCAGCTCAAATGTTGCTGGACGGCTCTAGGATGGTCACTCCCGTAGGTCGTCGCCTTTGAGATTGTGACACATCTTGCTGCTTCTCGGGGATTTTTGGTCCGGTACCCTCTCCAGTGGCACTCCCCGCGGTGGACTCCCTCACTTCCTGGTGAGGTGCCAGAAGGCCTACCAGCCTAAGGTTGCTTTCAGTAACCAGCTCCTTGATGCTTTTTTCGATGTTCATCATGCTGGCTAGTGCTGCAGCCCTGATCTCCATCCCTGGAGTGGGGTATGGTCGGTACCATGGGCCTAGATACAACACTAATGCTCTAAGGATAGTGAAGGAAAAACCGACAAGAAAATACACGACCAGAAATTGAAAAATTTACCTCTTCGCGCGAAGGCCAGGTTGTCAGCTGTTATCCCCAAAATTTGAAAACAATGACGTGGCAATAGAAAGACAAATGGCAAGGAATGGTTGGGTGATCAGGCTTAGGAGTGACCCGGTAGACCAGTGAAGAATTTTAACTGGCCAGTCAAGTGTCATGACCGACCAGGCATGACCTTGTCCGATCAGTCACATGTTTGTCTGCCCAGGCATGGCCTTGTCCGATCAGTCACATGTTTATCTGCCCAGGCATGACCTTGTCTGACCAGGCATGACCTTGGCCGACCAGGCATGACCTTGGCCGACCGGTCATGACCATGTCCGACCAGTCATGACCATGTCCGACCAGCCAAGTGCATGTCCGGCCAGCCAAGTGCATGTCTGCCCAGTCAAGTGCATGTCTGCCCAGCCAGGTGCATGTCTACCCAGTCAGGTGCATGTCCGCCCAGTGAAGGTTTGGCCGACCAGCCTGAATGTGATATGGATCGACTAGACAGAGCAGGGCTACGCAAGAGATCCCAGAAACGGCTTCAACAAGAATCGGTCTTGGCTTGCGCGAGAATCTCTCAAATTACCCCATAAATATAGTGTATCGTTATATTTTGAATATTATTGTAAATTAAATATAATGAGAATAACAAAATTTCTTGATTATGAGGGACATCATCTGTACGATCCTGAGCCTATAAATACAAGGCTTATGGCATCATAAAAAGGACTTTTGATTCGAATTCTAATTTTCTAGAGAGAGAGTACTTGTATCTTGAGAGAATTCTTGTATTCTTGTAATCTGCACTGAAGAAACTCAATTGACTTAGGTTCATCTGATCTTGAGTGTAGATCTATAATCACAACTCTAAGTGGATTAGGCTATTACCAACACATTAGGGCTGAACCACTATAAAAATCGTCTGTGTCGTTTATTTCTCTTGAAGGTTTTTATCGTTTTGACGTCTACACGTCGTTGGCCAAAAACGCGGTCAACATTTTGGTGCTTTCATTGAGAGCCTAAAGAGAAAGACAGACGATCCCTGAAGTATTATGGTGCCTAAGAACACCAATGCGGCCTCCAAGAAGACAGGTTCCTCTAAAGAGCCTGCCAGATCAGAAGGTCCTGGCCCTCAAGACCGTGAGACTGAGCCTAGAGTCATGCTTAAGGACGTGACTCCAGAGGTTGAACAACTCCAGGAGGCCATGGGGGCTTTCCAGGAGGAAATAGCATAGTTCAACGCCAGACAGGAGGCGTTCGCTGAAGAAATGGCTAGGAAGAAGTCTGCATTTGAGCAGCAAAGATGGGAGATGGACGCTAGGAGTGAGGAGATCCAGCGACAGCAGGAGGAGGCTGATAGGCGACATCGCGAGTCTGCACTCGCTCTGGAGGCAGCTACGCAGCTGACCCAGGCCAATGCCCAAGCTGCAGCATGAGGAGCAGCCACCCCAGGAGCAAGGACCATAGAAGCTGGTCATAAAAACACTGATAAACCCAATTCTCGAGGGCCAAACAAGAGTGGTAGTAACCCACCTGGTCGGGAAGAAGATGGGGTCTGGTCGGGCACCGCCTCAACCCAAAGGGGGAACTCTAGAACCTCCTCAAGGAGCCACCGATCAGAGACTTCTAGATCAGGAAGTCATAAATCAGGTAGCAAGAAAACTCCACCTGAGCAGGAGCAAAATAGAGCTCCTCGAGGTAAAGAAACTTCACACTTCAAAGATGGTCATGGTCATGATGAAGCTAATAGTCATCACACTGACCAGTCGAAGGAGAAGAATGATAATAACCATCGAGGAGGAAAAGACTGCCCAGCGTAGACAGGAAGGCCACCACTGCATCCCAACCAGCGCAGTGGCAAGGATCAAGTTCTGCATGGCAAGCCTTCCGAAAAAACTCGAAGTACGTGTTTGATCAGTTAGGAAAGCATACCGCTCAGAAGGATCTAAGAGACGTCATTGCTAATAGGAAATGGACCGCCCCGGTCGAAGGGCGAGATCCGAATCGACCTGCCAGTCAAGTAGAAATACTTGATGATGTTATGCCGGGTAAGAGCGCCCGACCAGGCGGTCCCGAGATGAAGTCCCAAGTAGTGGCCCCAGGCATCCAAGCCCAGCTTGATGCTCTGACAACAGCAGTTCAGGGTCTGTCGAAATGACCCTCTGCGATCGATCCAGTAGACCACAGGAGTGGCAGCCCGTTCTGTGCTCGAATTAGAGCAGCCCAGCCACCAGCGAAGTACAAAGCACCGGTACTGCCAGTTTATACAGAAAAGGCAGATCCGATAAGGCATGTAGGGAAATTTGAAGATCAGATGGAGTTGCTCGGAGTGAGTGATGACTATCGGTGTAGAGTCTTCCCTACTACATTGTTCGACACTGCCCAAGAGTGGTATTGGAAGTTTAAGCCAAACTATATCACTTCTTGGGAAAGTTTCAAAAAGGAATTTTGCAGGCAGTTTAGTGCTGCTCGGACCCCTCTAGCTTACGCCAATCACTTGGCAGATATTAAACAAGGGAAGGACGAGTCTCTCAAGAACTACATACAAAGGTTCATGAGAGAAGCTAACCGAGCTACTGCAGTTGGAGATGAGGGGAAGATGGTGGCAATTTCTTCCGGCATAATCTATCGAAGTCCTTTGTGGGACTGCATTCATCGCAACCCAATTTCAATGTTACAACAATTTCTTGACCGGGAGGACAAGTATATGAAGTTGGACGATGTGATTGAGAAGGGAGAGAATGGCTTGAAGCGGATCAACTGATCCTCCCAAAAATGGTGGAAATGAGCAAACTGGTGGTAAGAAACGTGGGAATAACGGGTCTGACCACCACAATGAAAAGAAGGCTAAGTCGGGATCAAACGACAAGCCAACTAAGTATGAACCTCGGTTCACTAATTACACCACTCTTTCGGCAAGCCGAGCGGAGATATATCTCGCAAGCCATCAGGAGGTCCCCTACCAGAAACCCCCACCAATCAAGAAGGAGATGAGTAAAAGAGATATGAACAAGTTCTGTCACTTCCATGGAGACTATGGGCATGACACGAATGAGTGCAATCATCCCAAGGATGAGATAGAGTTTCTCCTCCGGTCGGGGAAACTGAAAAAGTATCGAGCAGAAAAGACCCAAGGAGAGGGAAGTAACAACAATCCTAGGTTCAAGCGGCAACAATCCCCACCTTTGCAACCTGAGCCTGTGGACTTCACTCTAGACACCATATGTGGAGGTCCACATCTGGTTGGAGATAGCAACAAGGCAAGGGAGAGGTATGCTCGCACCCTTCATCATGAGTTGGATGCAGCATCAACCTCCGAAGTTATGGCTATGGAGGAGCGGCCTCCGAAGAAACCACGATACGAAAGTGAGTCCCTCACTTTCACTGAGGATGATGCTCGACACGTGAGATATCCTCATAATGATCCTCTCATCGTGATAGTCCAAATAGCGAATATGAAGGTGAAGAGGTGTTTGATTGACACAGGGAGTTCTGTGAACATCATCTATAAATCATCCTTCGAGAGGATGAAGCTATCTATCAATGACTTGAAGCCATGCTCTCAAGCCATTTATGGGTTCACTGGAGAAGGATTGTCACCAGCTGGAACGATCAAGTTGCCAGTCACAATGGGGGAATCTCCCAAGCATGAGACAATGATGACAGAATTTTTGATAGTTGACTGCCCGTCTGCCTATAATGTGGTTATTGGTCGACCACTGCTCATAACTTTGCATGCGGTAGTCTCTATGTGGCACTTGTCTATGAAGTTCCCGACCAGTGCAGGCATAGGCTGCATCCGAGGAGACCAGAGAGAGGCTAGGGAATGTTATAATGCCTCGGTAGCTAAAGCAAGGAAGGGGGCCAAGGAAAGCAACATGATTATATGTGCCGAGAGAGAGGAGGCAGACGAGATGGATGTCGACCAAAGTTTCACAGTCGTAGTCGGTCAAGAAGAAATGTTAGAAGAGTTTGGCCAAGAAAGCATTCTTGGTTTAAGAGAACAATAAGTCCCATCCGGTGATGAAGTCACCAACTAGGGCGTTGCCCAAAGCGAGGGAAGGGACTTTGATCCTCGCTTTGGGGATTATGAAAGTGAGGTGGGACCGTCCGAGGAGTTAGAGGAGGTCCCAATAGATGAGAATGATCTGACTAGAGGAGTCAAGGTTGGAAAAAAGATGAAAGCAGAAGTAAAAGCACAACCGATAGAATTTTTGCGAAGGAATCAAGATGTCTTCGCCTGGTCTCACAAGGATATGGTGGGTATCTCACCAACTGTGATCAGCCACATGCTCAACGTGGATGAAAGCTATCCAGCAGTGCAGCAGAAGCGGAGATTGCTTGACAAAGATCGAGCAAAGGCTCTCAAGGAGGAGGTGAAGCGGCTAAAGGAAAACGGGTTTATAAGGGAGGCATATTACCCTGCCTGGGTTTCAAACCCAGTGTTAGTGCCCAAGCCCAATGGAAAGTGGAGGACTTGTGTGGATTTTACCCACCTGAACAAAGCATGTCCAAAGGACTGTTTTCCTTTGCCGAGAATAGACCAGTTGGTGGATGCGACCTCTGGTCATGAAACATTGTCCTTCATGGATGTGTATTTGGGGTATAACCAGATTATCATGCATCCTCCTGATGAAGAGCATACCAGTTTCTGAACGGACATAGGGCTGTACTGTTATAAGGTCATGCCGTTTGGATTGAAGAACACCGGAGCTACCTACCAGCGTTTGGTGAATGGTATGTTCCGTGACTTAATCGGCAAGAACATGGAGGTGTACGTAGATGATATGTTGGTGAATTCAAAGGAATCTGAAGGACATGTACGAGACTTGGAGGAGTGTTTTGCAATACTGAGAAAGTACAACATGAAGTTAAACCCCCTCAAGTGCTCATTTGGAGTAAGTTCTAGAAAATTTCTTGGGTTTATTGTGAACTCCCAAGGAATAGAGGCAAATCCAAAAAAGATAAGGGCGCTCGTTGAAATGAAGTCTCCGGCCAGAATTAAGGATGTGCAAAGCTTGACTGGGCGGATTGCAGCTCTAAGCAGGTTCATCTCTAAATCGACGAACAAGTGTGTCCCGTTTTTTAATCTGCTTAGAGGGAGCAAGAAGTTTGAATGGACGGTAGAATGTGAGCAAGCTTTCCAAGCCATAAAAGAACACTTGGCCCAACCTCCTGTTCTTTCGAAGCTAGTTGATGGAGAAGACATCTTTATTTACCTGCAGTCACGAAGCACGCTGTTAGTGCTGCTCTAGTACGAGAAGGAGATAGAGTACAGCGTCCGGTGTACTACGTTAGCAAGCGACTGGTAGGAGCAGAGTCCAGGTACCCCGTGATCGAGAAGTTGGCCTATTGCTTGGTACTTGCATCTCGCAAGTTGCGACCGTACTTCCAGGCACACCCCATTAAATTCCTTACCGACCAGCCCCTACGCCAAGTCTTGCAGAAGCTGGAGTCGTCTGGTCGGCTACTTAAATGGGCAGTTGAATTGGTCCAATTCGAAATCAAGTACCAACCAAGATCTGCTATTAAGGGTCAGGCTTTGGCGAATTTCATTGCTGAATGTACTGGGATTGTTGATATTCCCGACAAGGAAGAATGTGTAACTGGGCAGAGAGAGGATCTTCCTACTTGGCAACTTTTTGTTGATGGGTCGTCTAACGAGCATCAGTCAGGAGCTGGAATTATATTGGTCACGCCGGAGAAGCATCAAATTCATTGTGCACTAAGGTTCAGATTTAGTGCTTCTAACAATGAGGCGGAGTATGAAGCCCTCCTAGCAAGCTTGCGCTTGGCTAGAGATGTACGTGCGCGGTCGGTTGAAGTGAATAGTGATTCCCAATTGGTGGTCTACCAAGTCTTAGGGGAATATCAGGCAAGGGGCCTGCGCATGATGGCATACTTGAATAAGACTAAGGACCTGCTAGCACAATTCAAGGAGTATACCATTAAGTTGGTACCACGGGAGCAGAACTCTAACGCAGACGCTCTAGCAAAATTAGCTAGTGCAAAAGATGCTGAAACTCTGAATATAGTACCGGTGGAATACTTAGTGGAGATGAGCATTAATGAACAAGAAGCCATGCCCATCACAATAGTTGACACTTAGATGACACCCATCATTGCTTACCTTGAGCAAGGAACCCTCCCAGATGATCGTAATGAAACAAAGAAGATTATGAGGCAAGCTGCTAGGTACATTATGATGGATGGGGTGCTGTATAGAAGAGGGTACTATTTGCCTCTACTCAGGTGCATAGCACCCGACCAGTCAAAAAACTTATTAGTTGAAGTGCACGAGGGGTTCTGTGGAGATCATGCTGGGGGGCAGAGCCTATCTAAAAAGATTTTGCAGCAAGGAATTTTCTGGCCTACAATAAATGAGGATTCCATGGAGTACGTAAAGAAGTGTGATAAATGCCAGAGATTTTCTAAAGTGCCCAGGGCGCCTCCGAATGTCTTGAAGCAAATGCAGAGCCCATGGCCTTTTGCAGTATGGGGGATTGATCTGATCAGGAAGTTACCCAAAGGGAAAGGAGGAGTACAATTTGCAGTGGTTGCTATGGATTATTTCACCAAGTGGACTGAAGCCGAACCACTAGCCACGATCACCTCGAAGAAAGTGTTAGACTTTGTGGTTAAGAGTATAATATGTCGCTATGGTCTGCCCAAGAAGATAGTGTCTGACAACGACACTCAGTTCGACAGTGACATATTTACCAATTTCTCCACTCTGCATGGCATCACAAAAAGTTTCTCCTCGGTAGCCCATCCACAAGCCAATGGGCAAGTTGAAGCCGTAATTAAAACTCTGAAGGATACTTTAAAAAAGCGTCTAGAGAAAGCTAAAGGTGCTTGGGCGAAATAATTTCCAGAAGTCCTTTGGTCATACAGGACTACTTCCCGGAAAGCAACTGGTCATACCCCCTTTTCCTTGGCATATGGGTATGAGGCCATGTTACCTGTGGAAGTAGACCCACCATCCCATCGAAGAGCCATGTACGACCAGGAGGAAAATCACCAATTGCTAGCTGAATCTTTAGATTCCCTCGAGGAAAGATGAGAAAAAGCAAGCTTGAGAGTTGCTGCTCATCAGCAAAAAGTGGCGCGCTATTTTAATTCCAAAGTCAGAGATCGAAAGTTCCAGGTCGAAGATTTGGTCCTCAGAAAGGTGTTCATCAGAGACCCGACGACTGGAGTACTAGGACCAAACTGGGAGGGACCGTATCAAATTGAGCGAGTCTTGCCACCTACAAGCTTGCTCGGTTAAATGGAGAGCTGATCAGGAACTATTGGAATGGCGAGCACTTGAGGAAATATTATCAATGAATACTGCTTACAGAGTAGTAGCTTTGTATCAAGTGCTTAACTTGTTATTTAAGTTTGTTTGTGAACTGGCTATTTGCTAACCAGTCATGTTATTTTGAACAATGTTATTTTGTTTGAGACTCGTAGTTAGACACGTTTTGTCCTTTTTCTTTACGATTAATAAAAGAGATCACGTGCAGCGCGGTCGAATCTTGCTACAAATTTTGCATATGTGTTTATTATTCTTGCTTTGGCAGTGTTCAACTGTCATTACAACTTAAAACAAAAAAGGTCTTCTAAAAAGAAATACTGGGCAGTGTTCAACTAATCGGTATTCATCAGAAGAATACCAACGTTTAAACAGTTGCATGTGTTTTGCAGTGGTTAACTGCTGAAATATCTTTTGTATATTCTATGTGTTTCACGAGTAATAACTACTCGGACAAATTCGGTCAAGTAGCAAGTGATTAAGGATTTTTCAACCCTCAATCACTTGGGGGGCACATAGGGTATACTGGCGTACACTTCAACACAGGCAATAAGAGCATGAGCAAAGATATTTGTTTTTAGGCTGACTTGTAAATTTTTGAAGTCCAAAAAGGCCATTAAGCTAACTTGTTTGACAAAGCTTAAGTAACTTGGAATTTTTAAAAAAAATTTAAGTTAGAAGCAGATATTCGTGTGACAATAAACATTATACTCATAAAATGTTAAGAGCAATAAGAGTGTGAGAAAGTATACTTAGTATGGACTTATGAAATGTCTAGAATTTCTAAGTTAGAAAACTAAGTACTCATGCGAAAATATAAGGCATATATCAGAGTGACTTTGCTATTCACAATAAACTTATAATGTTTTAAGTTTAAAAAGACTTAGAATGTTTCAAGTTTTCCAAAAAAAAGTAAAGTATAAATGCCAACAGCTCTGCCATACGAGCAAAAGTGCAGTAGCAAAATACAAAACAAAAGTCTACTAGAGAGCTGGTCGGATGACAACTTGTCTGGTCGGATGGAGGCCTCTCTGGTCAGATGAGAGATCATTGGTCGGCTCTGGTAGGTTGATCAACCCCTTCCTCAGCATCAGCTGCTCCTTCCGGTCGGAATGACAGCGTGGGGGAAACAGATGTAGTGCCGGCAGGATTAGTTGCTTCCTCGGCAGCCTTTGCCTCACATTTCGCAAGCTCCTCCGCCTTGACCTCCCCTGTGAGAAAGTCGAGGTTGAGAGGCTTGTTCAACTTCCACACCTGGTAAAAGCAGTTGAAGCAGATTTCCTCGTAGCAAACAAGATCGGCTTCTTTCTCCCGCCTTATCTCCTCATTCTCGCGAGTCAATTCCTCGTTCTCACGAGTCAGTTTCTCCAGCTAATCGGTCAGTGACTTGTTGGTTTGAACTTGCTGTTGATTCTCATCAGACAGTATTCTAAGAGACTCATCCCGCTCAGCCACGGTCCTCTTCGCCTGCTCCAGCTTGGATTTGAAGTCTTTCTCTGAAGCAGTTAGAGTCTCCACTCTAGCTTGGGCATCCACTAGTTGATCATTTAGGACCTTGATCAACTCCTTATAATCAACTGCTCGGAGCTGAGCGTGACTGATGGTGACAAGCGACTGCATGGAAAATAGGAGGTTATTACAAGTGAAAATATTAATAACAAACTATCTTAAGATAAAACACTTACATTCATCAGCTGAGCAAGCCCTCTTCTTAAGACGACTTCAACGCTAAGCCGAGGAAAGGATTCGAAGCTTTGAAGCATTGAAGTATCATGGATAGTCTCATCAAGTAGTTCCTTTCCGTGGCCACTAGCGGTGCGGAGGACCTCACTCGAGCTAGTCAAGCGGGTAGGAGTTATGCTCGCAGAAGGAGGAAGCGAGGAGGGAGTCAACTGCGGGATTGCGGTCGACTCATTGGGTTGCCTCCCTTGGTTGGGCAGAGTGGTCCTTGGGACTTTGCTCAGAGGGGTGGAGCCACTTCCTTCCCCGAATTTCCTCTTTGGGGCAGGAGGGGCGTTGAAATGCCTAAACATTTCTGAACCTGCAAAAGAGAAAGCACAAGATTTGTTAGTAAAAATAAATAAATAAATAAAGCAATATGTGGATAAGTACATTACTACTATCAGACAGTTCTATAAATCCCATTAAACCAAGTTATCAAACATCTCATTATGACTACTAGACCTGAGTTGAGGATTTGGTCAAGGAAGTCGTCCTCGTCGTCGGATGATGAGCTTAAGTCCCTCTCAAGCTGGATGGCCTCCCCTTCCCAGGCTGTGTGGGAATAGTAGGTCTACGCTGGCCCTCTGACTAGGGCTCCCTAATGATGAGATCACCTGGTCTAAGGGAGTGAGGAGATGGACCAGGAGAGAACTAATCGGTCATTACCTCAGTGCCGGCGTTGGACTGATCAGTTGCATTATTTTCCTCGGTAGTGCTCTCCACTGTGATGTTCTGGTTACTTGGTAGCAAGCTCACCATCTGAAGATTGTCTACAGTAACCAAAATTTTCACATCCTTCTCCTCGATGCACATGTTGGCCAACTCCTCTGCTCGGTCAAACATTTCTTTTGTGGGCAAGGGTTGGAGAAATGGACCCGCGTGCATAAAAGCCAGGTTGTTGGCTTTGATGTCCGAAGTGAGAAAATACTCTGTGTAGTATTTCCCAGGATTCGACTTATGAGCAATGCCATAAAGGTATTTAACCCCTTTATGCCTATGAAAGAGGTGGAAAAAACCTGTGTTCTTATGGCTCGGGTTGGTTCTAAAGTCGAATAAGTAGTGTATTTCGTGAGGAGTAGGCTGATCCTAGCCTTGCAGGAAGTAATGGATGAACAGGGTGGACAGCGCCTGAATCCCATTAGGAGAGATCTGAAAGGGAGAGACGTTGAAATAATCTGCTACTGACCGGAAGAAGGGATGTAGCAGGATAGTTGCTCCAGCGTATATATGGTGCCTAGACCAGGCACAATAAGGTCTGCCAGGCCTGTTAGCTCTCTGATGAAGGTGCAGACATATCACATTCACCCCGCTCAAGCCCAAGGCTTGGATGTGTTTGTCAAACATCCCAGGGTTAAGTTTCGCTGGCTTGGCAGTAAACCAAGAAGGTGTTTCTTCTCCTTCCTTCCTTGGTTTTTGGACAGCCATACGCTGGATCTCGGTAGCGAATTTCTGGGTAATTTTTCTCCGAGGCTTATTTGGTTTTGGCGTCTGGCGGGGTGGTCTCGAAGAAGCCGCAGTTTGGACCTCACTGCGTTCCACCACTTTCTGTACCACTCTACGAGCTACTTAAGGATCCTGGTCCTGCGGGAGTCTGTTGGACTTCTTTACCCTCATTGTCGATTATTCAGCTTGATGGAGGAACTGCTCTTCGTGAAGAAAATATAAAGCTGAATGGGGGAGGATCTTCTTAAAGCGACGGAGGCGATCCTCAGGAGTGCGACTGTCAGGAGACTTCGACGAGGAGTCGCTGCTTTGAGGAGTGTCGCTCGACTGCGGGACGGATGTGTCAGAATTCATGTGGTTGTCACCTCCCCTATAGTCGAAGCGATTCATCTACAAAAAATAAAAATGGGGAGGTGAGTAACCATACAAATATAATTCAACAGAGCAGTGTTTATTTTTCTACTTAGAAAAAATATATCTAAGTAGTAAAAATATAGCATGCATGAGGAAAAAATAATTTTAGTGCTTAAAAGTGCCTAAAGTGCTATAGGTGCTTAGAGTGCCAAGGAGATGATCAATCGAGTACATAGCAGCTACGGTGTGTCCGAGTGGCCCACGTTGTGTCTGGGCGGATGCCTTGGGGTGGCCGAGCGGATCCCGAGGCATCCGAGGGGCTAGTGCGCGCGTCCGAGGGGCTATATCGAGGCATCTGAGCTGTTGGTGCCAAGACAACCGAGGAGTTATGAGGCATCCGAGCGAATGCGTGCATGGGGTGTCCGAGGAGTTGAGACGAGGTGTCCGAGCGGAGGTGCCGAGTGTACAAGCGGATTCTGAGGTATCCGAGGGGCTATGCCAAGACGTCCGACCAGCTAGCGTGCGTCCGAGGCCCAGCGCCGAGGCATCCGAGCAGATGTGGGCTTGTCCAAGAGGCATCATCAGGCGTCCGAGGGGCCAGCGCATAGGCGCCCGATCGGATGAATTTTGGGTCCGAGTGGCTGTTGTAGGGTCCGATCGGACTAACGTTTTCAAAGTGTAAAGAGTAGTGGCTAGTCGGCCATACCCCAAACATACCCCAAAGATACCCGAACCTCAACCATAAACCCATTCCGAAAAACCCTAAATCCCTAGGACATAAACACTATTTCTCATCCAAAACACATAACCACAAGATCAAAATGGGGAATTTGTAAAGTTTCAAATGTTCTAGAGACAATATTCATATCATCTATTGCCCATAAAACCATATATGTGATTTAGGTTGAAAAACTTATTTTTCTTTAAATTTCTATGAAATTGAAGGTAAAATTGAGTTACCCATAACCTAAATAACATCAAAACAGCCACAAAATACATTGCATTTCCAAACATTCACACATAGATTCAAGGGGAAAATTTTCCAACAGGGTTTCGGCCAACACCCATATTTTCATGAAGTTTTTGAAAAAAAAAATAACAACACAAGTGAAGATGAAGGAGAAGACTTACCCAATCTTGAAGAACCCTTGGATTTGCTTGCAGAAAGCTTGAAAAAGTAAGAGCTCCTCCTTGAAGATCCTTGCACTTTCGACCAAGAGAAGAGAAGTTGTGGGTTTCGGCTAAAGGAAGGGAAAAGAGAAGATGAGAATTTTTTTTTTCTTGTGTGTGTGGAAATGTGGGAGTGTAAGGGTCTATTTAAAGGAAAAAAATTTGAATTGCCACTTATTTTTGGACCCTTGGAATCCCTTAGATATTTTTTCTCCCCATGACTATGAGCAATTAATTGTAGTGATCGTGGTCTGCTATGGAGTCGTGGTCTGTTGCATGGGCGGGAAGATGAACAGTTGGATTTTTTTTTATTATGCCGTCAGGTGTGGAGAAAAAAAGTTTATTATGTGAGAGCATCATATAATAAACTTGGGGGGCAAATGTTATCCCCAAAATTTGAAAACAATGACGTGGCAATAGAAAGACAAATGGCAAGGAATGGTTGGGTGATCAGGCTTAGGAGTGACCCGGTAGACCAGTGAAGAATTTTGACTGGCCAGTTAAGTGTCATGACCGACCAGGCATGACCTTGTCCAATCAGTCACATGTTTGTCTGCCCAGGCATGGCCTTGTCTAATCAGTCACATGTTTATCTGCCCAGGCATGACCTTGGCTGACCAGGCATGACCTTGGCCGACCGGTCATGACCATGTCCAACCAGTCATGACCATGTCCGACCAGCCAAGTGCATGTCCGGCCAGCCAAGTGCATGTCAGCCCAGTCAAGTGCATGTCTGCCCAGCCAGGTGCATGTCTGCCCAGTCAGGTGCATGTCCGCCCAGTGAAGGTTTGGCCGACCAGCCTAAATGTGATATGGATCGACTAGACAGAGCAGGGCTATGCAAGAGATCCCAGAAACGGCTTCAACAAGAATAGGTCTTGGCTTGCGTGGGAATCTCTCAAATTACCCCATAAATATAGTGTATCGTTATATTTTGAATATTATTGTAAATTAAATATAATGAGAATAACAAAATATCCCGATTATGAGGGACATCGTCTGTACGATCCTGAGCCTATAAATACAAGGCTTATGGCATCATAAAAAGGACTTTTGATTCGAATTCTAATTTTCTAGAGAGAGAGTACTTGTATCTTGAAAGAATTCTTGTATTCTTGTAATCTGCACTGAAGAAACTCAGTTGACTCAGGTTCATCTGATCTTGAGTGTAGATCTATAATCACAACTCTAAGTGGATTAGGCTATTACTAACACATCGGAGCTGAACCACTTTAAAAATCGTCTGTGTCGTTTATTTCTCTTGAAAGTTTTTATCGTTTTGACATCTACACGTCGTTGGCCAAAAACACAGTCAACATCAGCGGCCAGGTCTGTCGTGAGGAAATACTCCTAGAAGTATTTTCCCACATTGGATTTATGGGTAACGTCACTCAGAAATACTCGGCCAGTTTCCTGGTGGCAGAAATGAAAGAACCTCGTATTATTCTGGTTGGGGTTAGATTTGAGATCAAAAGGTAATTGATCTCGTGGGGTGTTGGCACAGGAAATTTTTTGTGTTTGTAGAGGATATAGAGTGCTGATAGCACTCTATATCTGCTGGGTGTTACTTGGAAAGGGGCGACCTCGAAGTAGTTGGCCTCCCCTCGAAAGTAGTCGTGCAACAGCAAGATTGCCCCTGCCTCGATATGAAACCTCGACTAGGTGTTGAAGGCGCCCCCAAGAAAGTTTTCCCTCTGGTTGGGTGTAGGCTTAATTAATGTAATCCCAAGAAGGCCATACTTCTTGGGATAATTCGTTACCGTCCTAGCTGATATAACACTAGGAGGTGCAAGATACCACTTGACTTCGTCTTCAGCTCAAGGGCCGTCGCGAGGCCTGGCTTCGGGTTGAATGTCAGGCGGTGCAAATTTTATAGGCTGAGGATTAGTTGAAGGGTCCTCGGCACGAGTGGCAGGTTGGTTAGAAGGCAAGTTGGTTGTTTTCTTCTTTCTACAAGCAGTGTATTTCACACGACCCATGTTAGGCTGACTGGTTGGAGGGCTGGTCGGAGGGTTTTGCTATGAAGATGGGAATTCGGGGAACAAAAGTGATGCCTATTCTTGGTCCTTGAATAGCAGTTCAAGAAGGTTGTCTTCTATTGGCCTCTCACCTCCCTAAGAATCGTGCATGAAGATCTAAGAAGAATAAAGGGGATGTGAGAATCTACGACCAATAGATAGAAGAAGAAGTATTAGGATAATGTTGCTCGTGTATAAAAGTTAAGCTTTTATAGGACCAGCAGCATCCTAATATAAACAATATAAACATGCAAGCAGTTTGGAAAAATAGATTAAAAAGTGGAAGTGAAAAGTTTTTTCAGAAAAACTTTTTGACTCCGAAAACAGGCGGGAAAATCCCAGTTTTTTCCGAAAGCATAAAAATTGAATTTTCACTTTGATTTTGGGCCCTAAAACAGTATTCCTACTTCCCACACTGATTTCTAAGCCTCACTTAATATTTTTTACTACTCAAAATTCCTATCCTATCATGTTCTGCTTATGAGCCCAATTACCCAAAAAAAATTATCAAGAACATTCAAAACTCACACCAGAAAACTCGTGAAATTCATTTTTAATTGTATAATAGATACAAGGAGTTCAAAAGCTTACTTGGATTGCAGATTGCGAAGGAGTCACGGGTGTCGTTGCTTGGGGTAGATCGAACACGTCACAGATCACCGAGGTTTTCTGGGTATCCCTTAAGAGTTCTTCTGAGTTCTTGAGAGAGAAGGATTTGGTAAAAGGTAAAAAGTAGGAAAAGTGACTTATTTATACTAACCGTGGCACAGTTAAAGAAGTAATGATGGGGGTAAGTTTTTGATGCGTGGGAAATCGTTTTAGCCATCGAAATATTTTTGGGAAACTGTACCTGTCATGATTATTTACTTTTTCGAAAAGGTGCTGACAGACGTGACAGGTCAGACGGAGAGCTGGTCGATTAAGTTTATTATATGCTGGTCGCAGTAAAATAAACTTGAGGGGCAAATGTTTACCCAAAAAAGATTTACCTGATGACGTGGTAGAATTAACATGCACGTGGGATACACGTGACCGTTTAAGTGAGTACATTCTGTTCGACCATCGACCAGAAGATAATTCACTCAGAAGGCGGCATATTTTATGGGCGACTAGTCTAGTCGCAGCATTTCATATAATTTCTATAGATATGTAATCTTGTATTTATGTAATAATTGTGATTTCCATTATTCTTTAGATACGCATGTATTAAATGTAATTAAGGCCCATCGGCCCATGACGAACTCCTTGAGCCTATAAATAAGACTCAAGAGGCTCAAGAGAAGGGACTTTTGGGATTGGTAGAGAGAAATATAGTGTTTTTATCCGCCGAATTTGTATTTGTCTCCAAGCTGGTGAAACTCGTGAATCCTAATTCATTGATCACAGTTTTTAGAGTTTTACAATAATAAGAACACTAAGTGGACGTAGGTTATTACCATCTCTGGGGTCGAACCACTATAAAACTTTTGTATCATTTATCTTTTTGGCTTGAATTTATCTTGTTTTTATCGTTTTACTTGACTCCGTGTTGTTGACCAAATCAAGGGTCAACATTAAGGTTAAATGGAAACATTAAGACCTGAGGTTTTGAACAAAAATGTAGTTGACCCTTGTGTTTGACAACTTAGGGAAAAGGACATTGTGGTGTTCTTAATCCTTTATGTAGATGATATCTTATTCATTGGAAACAATGTCGAGAAATTATCAAACATAAAGAACTGGCTGGAAACGAAATTCCAGATTTCGTTGTTCTTGGTATCCAGAACATCAGGGGATAGAAATAACTGAATTTTGGCTCTAACTCAAGCGACCTACTTAGGTGAGGTGCTTGGTCATTACTCTTTAACAAATTCCAAGAAATGATGTTTAGCGTCTTGACATGGAATTTATTTTTCTAAGCAGCAGTCTCCACAAACTCCTCAAGAGAAAGAAAAGATGTAACGAATTCCTTATGCATTTGCAATTAGAAGTCTAATGCATACTATGTTGTGTGATGTGACTGGAGTTCTGCTATGCAGTGGGAGTGGTGAGAAAGTGTCAGTAAAACCTTGGAAATGAACAATACATGGAGGTCAGTATCTTTGATGGACTAGAGACTATATGTTAGTCATTTCAGGTGGAACTTTGAACCTGTTAGGCTACACAGATTCAGATTTTAGACTGATGTTGATGACAAGAAATCTACTTTTGAAAAAGGTGTTTACTCTTGGGGGTGGAGCTATGATTTGGATAAGCGATAGGTTATCTGACATCTTAGTAGCTGTGATTTGGTGAAGTGTTAGGCTATCTGCCATTTCAGAATCCACCTTGGAGGCTGAGTACTGTAATGCCCTGGTTACTCCAAGACCATTATTGTGAACTTTAAATTGTGCTTAACTTGCTAAACGAGTCATTTGGTTATAAACGTGCATCTAGGTGTCATTAATAGGCTAAGGTGAAAAAAAAATCTATTAAAAGGAATGGATATATTTTATTCAAAACATAAAACTTTACATGGGCCCATAAAATCGTTTACAAGTTATTTACAATCCAAGATGGTCAGTACAGTGTAAAAATTACAACCCGCCGACCTAAGCGGAAAAATATAGGGTTAACCCCTAGTTCCCCTGAGAAACACCTTGGCCGTGGTGGTCAAGCGGTCACATATGTACACATCACCACCTAAGCTCTCCACTCAAGGCTGGGTGAGCTTTTCTTTCCCTTTACCTGCACCACATAGCACCCGTGAGCCAAGGCTCAGCAAGAAAACTCATTACTGCATGTATACAATATCAATTGATGATTATGATAATCACAATGGGCTTGTAGCCCAAATCAGATGATATCGAGATTCTAATAATCATGCTGGGGTGTGTAGCCCTAAGTAGATGGTATCGAGATTCTAATAATCATGTCGGGGCATTTAGCCCTAATCAGATAAGTGACTAATGAGTGAGTCACGAACTTGGGCTTCGCACCCTTGACCATGTGATGATGCAGTCACCTGGGCCTTTTGGCCCTGGCTCTAAGTAACTAGCCTTTAGACTAGACAAGCGCTTTTGTTTTCATCGAACTTAAGGTCGGTCAAGCATTTCATGCTTATGACGATACTGCTTATGTCGATTAGATCTAATATTTTAGGCTTTCGTTAAACACGCTAATACCGTTCTTGACTCATAGGTCAATTCCATATGACCAGTGCTCAGTACTACTGTCGAACTTGACTAATAAGTCACAGCTTCAAAGTCAATACTGACACCTTTGCCAATTCTGACTAATAAGTCAATACCACTCACAAGTAAGCAAGATTGCTAAGCATTTAATATGCAACCAATGTCCACATATAGAGCACTCAACATGCCTCGTTAATAACCATGCATGTCACATACTGGGTGCAGTTTTCTTACCTCTGGTTCGAGCGAGAAATAAGTTAAAAATGACCCTTGAGAACAATCAATCCTTTGATCCTTTAGCGGTTACCTAGTCATAACCAAACATGGAATTCCATCAATAATAAAAGGTTCATGATCTAAACCTCACTCCTAGGAACTCGAATCTCACTAACACGGTTAATAAATTTGATCCTGAGCCTTAAGAACTGAAACCCCGAGCCAAAAACCCTAAAAAGTGCCCCAAAGAGTGTCCAGGCGCTACAACCAGAGCTGCCATGCCCTGGACAACACTGTAGCGCCCATCCCTGGGCGCTGTAGCGCCAGAACCAGGGTGTTTCAGCCCTGGTTTTTCCCCTTCGAGTTCTCCAATTTCCAAACTTCAAAAACTGATTCCAAACCTCAACCAAACTCACAAATGAACCCAAAAACCTATTCTACAAGTCTTAGGCATCAAAACCCAATCAAACTTTCCCAAAAACTTCATTGAATTCACAACTATCCAATCCAAAAATTCCAACTGAAAATCACCTAAAAAATAGAGCAAAAACTAGAGTTTCCATGGCTGAATTCTTACCTAAAGCTCAAGATTAAACCCTCTTCAATGGTAGAACACAATCCTAGACCCTCAAGGCTTGATTCCCTAGCTTGAATCCTCAATTGGAGCTTCAAAAATTCAAAGGAAAAAAAAGAAGAAAATGATTGTGAGGAAGAGGAAGAAGCATGCTCTATTTTGGTTTAGTTTTCTACAGCTTTCTAGTTAAATATAACCCTTGGTCAAATGACCCAAATGCCCCTAGGTTAAGTAAAACCCTTTCAAAGCTAGCAAGGGCAAACTCGTCATTTCCCGTCTATCTCGTTAATTATCATTAACGTCCTCCAATTCCTGTTATTCTCAATATTCTCAAATACTAATAAATCATATCCTTTTACCCTATAATTCCCGGTAATGTACTAATCATCAAATTACCCCGAGACTCGCCCCGAGCCCAAAAATTAATCCCGTTATGACCAAACCGCTAACTTACATTCAAAGATCTTCTCATGCCGAATAGCTTGAAAAAATCCACATTATAATATGACATCATCAATAAATTACCAACATGCATGAAAATATACAAATATGCCCTCAATGGGCCAAATTACCAAAATTCCCTTATAATTAAAAGTGGACCCACATGCATGCATTTATCATCATATAATAATATAATTCACATAATCATGCATATAATCATTTAATGGCATAATAAATCAATTATGGCCCTCCCGACCTTCTAATCCAACCATTAAACCTCATTATGTATTTTGGGGCATTACAAGTACATAGCTGCGTCTTTGGTGGCTAAGGAAATAGTCTGCCTAAGGAAGTTCTATACGGATCTCGGTGTCATTCCAGAAATAGATAAACCACTCATTTTGTCTAAGTGACAGTAATGAGGCAATAGAAAATTTGAAAGAACCTCAAAGCTAGAGAAGAGCAAAGCATATAGAGAAAAAGCACCACATTATCGAGGATGTGTGGCGAAGACGTGATGTGAAGGTGATGAAGACAGCATTGGAAGATAATCTTTCATATCCCTTAACAAAGATATAAGCAAAGATCATAATTGTGAAGCATGTAGAATGCATGGTTTTGAGAAACATGTCCCATTTGTTTTAAAAGGGCAAGTGGGAGTTTGTTGGGTTTTATGCCCTTATAAAACCATGTCAGACATGTAACACGATTTCATATTATCAATAAAAATAGTATAAATAATTTAGTTTGACAACCGTGTTGCTTACTTGTTTTATTACATGATTATTGAAATAATACAAACATTTATAAAAACCTGAACATATGGATAGTTACAATTATAGTGACTAGGTCACAATGAATTATAGTTGTAATTATATGTTCAAAAGAACGAGCCCTAAGATTAGATCAGTGCATTGGATTTTCACTGATTAGGCAATCTACGATATGATCTACTTACACATTCGGGGTGTGATGTCTTGTCCAAGACATTGACCAAGTAGATAAGATTGGATGTATTTGGTTACATCGGACTAGGCTCGGTATTGATTATTGATTGATAAATAAGTATCGTTGTTATTGAATCTAATCAATGTCACAATGTTGACCATAAGTTAAGTCGATCTAAATTCTAAGTGATAATATTCTGCTAATTATATTATTTAAATCTTTTGACTTGTTTGTTACCAGCTTACTCTACGGTCTAGCCCATACTTACATCTTGGAGATTTAGTAGTGTAATTGAGTGGGAGTATTATTCATAGATATGAAATCTATAACTTCTGTATGAGAAGTGAAAAGATGATTTTCTTAATTGCTTTGTTCAATAGGTAAAATGATTGAGATCTCAATTTCGTGATTAAGTTCACGAAAATATCATTTATAAGATACTTAGTGGGAGTTCATGATAAAATACTGATGAAGGGTAAAACGATAATATGCACCCAGCTCGTTAGTAAGTCATCGATAAAGGATTGACTAACTGTAATAGTTATAACAATGGATAACATATTTATTGTTTGGAAAATACATTCTATGAGTTCAAGAGTTCAATTCCAAGTCTATAGTGGAGTCACGAGGAATCAATAAGGTAGTGAAATTATTCGTAAATAAATTCACAGTAACTTATTGGAGCTTGATTTCATGGATCCATGGTCCCCCGCATCACCTTTGAGTAAATCATCTAGAAAGTCTCAATTAATTGATTTAATTATCAATTAGGATTTTTAAAGTTGACTAGGTCAATTTTGGAAAATGTATAAATATATGAGATTTAGAGAATAAAAGAAAATATTTGGGTAAATTTATTAATATTGATAAATTGGTGTCAATATAAATAAATAATATTAGATCAAGTTTCAAATTATAAGTTAATTTGAATAAAGATTTAATTAATCAATTAAAAAAATAAATAAAATATTTTGAATTTAGGCCCAATTGGGATTTAAATTTAAAATAAAAGAGATTGGGCCCAAGTTCATTTGTGGGAGCCTAACGCTTTTATCTTTTTGTTTAGTATTTTAATTAATTTAAATTTAAATAAAGCTCATTAAGTTACCTATATAAAAAATATGATATCTAGGGTTTTCAAAAATAAGTCAGACTCAGTTGATTCATTGGGTAAGTGAAAATCTAGACACTCTAATCATTTCTTAGCCACTATCTCTTCTTATCTTCTAGATCTTTATCTCATGTGTTGAGAACCAGGCCCACACTAGTTCTAGGTTGATCAGAGGCTTGGTGATGAAGACTGTATTGCTGACCTAGTTCAATCTCTTGATAATACTCTGCTACAGAAAGGAATCAAGAGTTAGAGAGATTGAAGGAAGAAGTTGTTCCAGTTCTGCTGCATAATGTAAAATTTTACTTTACTCTGTATTTATATCAATTTTATAGGAGCATGTTCTAGGAATTTACATGTTTGTTTGATAACATGTAAATTGCATGAAAATAAATAAAGATCCTGCAATAAGTATTTCCTACAAATGGATACCTGGTTACTCTGATGGGAACATCCAAATTTGAAAGAAAAAAACATATATGAAGCACATGATTGTTATTAGTTACTTAACCCAAACATGGAAAAAATAGTCATGATCTTTAAAAAAATGTAAAAAAAAAAAAGTTTGAACAAAAAAATTGATTTTATTTTTTTTTATGTATAGTAAAAAAATAAGTACAATAATAAAAAATGATAATAAATAATAAAATATTTTGACTTGTAGGGGAGACGACTTAATAAGAAGCTTTCTTAAAAAAAAAGTTGACAAAGAGGGAGGAGAAATAATATGTCAATAAGAAGAGAAGTTGAAGAGATAACCATTAAAAATAGTAAAGTGAAAATGTATTTGTGATTTTAAATTATAACATTAAATTATGAAAAATAAACACTAAACAATATAAAAACAATAAAATAGATTAAGTTCATTTTTTAAAATACTAAGTCATTATTGTATAATAAAACTAATATAAAAATAATCAAATGAAAAATACTTAAATAACTAAAATATTCCTAATTCAAATAAACTTAATTAAGAGTAAAACTATGACATAAACCAATTTTTATACAAAAATATGGAAAACTAAATCTGTAAAAATGAATTTTTTTTAAAAATCCATAAAATAAATTATTTTGAAAAAAGTCATATTTTTGTACACGTGTTAAAAAAAACCCGTAAAAGATGTAATTTCGTCTGTGAAAAAATGAATTTTTTAAAAAATATAGTTTTTATACCATTAATATGCAAAAATATGAGAATTATAATTTTCTTAATTTATATAGGAAAATTTATTAAAGAAAAAATAAAGTATGAGAAACATAATTAGTAACTAACTAAAATATGAAAATGCCATATATTTTATCATAGTTATGCTTTTTTTTATTTTATTTTGAAGGTAATTTTTATTTTATTTTTTTAAGTTTTATTTTTTCCTTCATTTATAATTATTTTTTCAGTTATTTTTCTTTCTTTTTTTCCTTACTTATTTTTTCTTCCACTTTTTCATTTTTTTTCGACCAATTTTTTCCTTCATTATTTTTTTCTTTCCATTCTTCTTCTTCTTTCATTTTTATTCATTTATCTATTTTTTTTCATTTGTATTGTTTTTTTCTATATTTTTTCATTTTTCTTTCTTTTTTTTTTCTTTTTTTTCCTTATATTTTTTCTTCATTTTTGTATTTATTATTTTCTCCTTCCATTTTTTTTTCTTTTTTCACACGTTAGTTTTTTCTTCTTCCATTTTTTTCATTTTTTCTACAAATTTTTTCATTCATATTTTTTTCTTTCCATTTTTCCATTATTTTTCTTCTTCTTCTTCTTCTTCTTTTCATTTTTGTTCATTCATTTGTTTTTGTTCCTTCATCATTTGTTTTTGTTCCTTCATCATTTGTTTTGTTTTGTTTTTCATATTTTTTCCTTCTTTTTTCTTCATTTTTTGTACTTATTCTTTTCTCATTCCATTTTCTTTTTTTTTCTTTTGCCTTTTTTTCACACATATATTTTAACATTACATAATTATTTTACTATTTTTTTATTTATTATATTTTATTATTGTTGACCCTTGAATTGGTCAACGACACGGAGTTAGATAAAACAATAAAAAAATAAGATGAAAATAACATGAAATCAAGACGAAAAGATAAACACAAAAGATTTATCGTGGTTCGGCCCCAATAAAATGGTAATAACCTACGTCCACTTAGTGTTCTTATTGATGTAGAATTCCAAGAACATTGATCAATGAACTAGGGGTTCACAAGTTTCACTAGCTCTTAGATGAATACAATTGTGATGGATAACAACACTCTTTTTCTCTCTTAGAATCTCTAAGCTCAAGCGTACTAAAGCCAAAAGTCCTCTCCCTTGAGCCCTTTGATTCTTATTTATAGGCTCAAGGAGCTTTACATGGGCCAATGGGCCTTAATTACATTTAATACGGGCGTATCTAGATAATAACGACATAAAATAAACTTAACCAACCAACCCTCCGTGTGAGCTGTCAGAGCTGTCAGTGCCTTTTCAAAAAAGGTAACCAATCATGTCGTTGTAGTTTCCCAAAAAGCATTTTGACAGCTAACACATTTCCCCACGTTTCGAAAACTCATCCCCCATCATTACCTTTTTATCCGTGCCTCATTCAATATAAATAATCCCTCTTTTTCAATTTTTACTTTTTACTCTTCTTCTCTTCCTCAAGAACACTGAAGAATAAAGCACGAAGAACCCAGAAAAGACTTGGTGATCCAAGGTGTATCTGTCCAGCCCACGCAACAACGCCTGTGATTTCGTTTTTATCCTCTATCCAAGTAAGTTTCCTGAACTTCTTTGTCTCTGATA
The DNA here is from genome assembly GCF_963169125.1 of Humulus lupulus. NCBI lineage: Eukaryota > Viridiplantae > Streptophyta > Magnoliopsida > Rosales > Cannabaceae > Humulus > Humulus lupulus. The sequence goes on from NC_084793.1 coordinate 248,925,570, forward strand.
TGCCATGCAATAATTATCTTTTGAGTTTTCTGATATTCTGGTATCTGAGTTTCCTAATGTTCTTGAGAAAAATTGATTTGGGGTAATCGAGCTCTTAGGTAATAACATGATAGGATAGGGAAAAAACACTAAATGAGGCTTAGGAATTGACTTGGAAGGTAGGATTACTGATTTAGGGCACAAAATCGAAGTAAAAATTCTATTTTTAGGCACTCGGAAAAATCTGGGTTTTTCCCGCCCTTTCTCAGAGTCGAAAAGTTTCCCTGAAAAAACTTTTCACTTCTGCTTTTTAATCCATTTTTCCAAACCGTTCGCATATTTTTAGTGTTTACGTTAGAATGTTGTTGGTCGTATAAAAGCTTAACTTTTATACACGAGCAACGCTATCCCAACGTTTCCACTTCTTTTGTCTATTGGCCTTAGATTCTCATCTCCCCTTTTCTGCTCGCAAATTTTCATGCACGACCCATGGGGAGGTGAGAGACCGATTAACGACGATTTGCTCGCTCTACTATTCGAAGATCAATAATAGCTGTCGTTGCCATTTTCAGAAGTTCCTTTTTCCCAACACAACTCAACAAACAGACCTCCGACCAGCCCAACAAATATGGGTCGCATAAAGTCCATTGCTCAAAGAAAGAAGAAAACAACCAACCATTCTGCTAATCAGGTTGCCCCCGCACTGAGACTCCTTCCACCAACCCTCAGCCTCTAAACACTTCACCACCAGAATTTCAACCTAAAGCCCGACCTCGCGATGTCCTTAGGCCAGAGGTTGAATGGTATGTATCACCTCCTAGCATTATTTCAGTTAGGATGGTAACCAATTATCTCAAGAAGTATGGCCTTCCTAGGATAACCCTCATCAAGCCTTCACCCGACCATCGGGAAAATGTGCCTAGGGACGCCTTCAGTGCCTGGTCGAGGTATCACATCGAGGCAGGGGCAACCTTGCCTCTGCATCCATTCTTCTAGGGGGTGCCCAATTATTTCGAGGTCGCCCCTTTTCAAAGCACCCCAAACGAATATAGAGTACTTTCTGCACTCAATATCCTCTATAACCACAAGAAGTGGCCCGTACCAACACCACATGAGATCAACTACCTGTTCGATCTCAAGTCTAACCCCAATCACAACAACACGGGGTTCTTCCACTTCTACCACCAGGAGTCTGCTCACACCTTCCTGAGCGACATCACCCACAAGTCCAACGTAGGGAAGTACTTCCAGGAGTACTTTCTTACAACAGATCTGGTCACTAATAACCTGGCCTTCACTCAAGGAGGTAAATTTTTGACTCACTGATCGTTTGACTTCTTTTAGCTTCTCTATACATTCTTTAGAACTTCGGTGTTGTTCAGGTCCATGGTGTCGACCAGACCCTACTCCAGAAATGGAGATAAGGGTAGCAGCCCTGACCAGCATGACAAACATTGAGAAGAGTGTCAAAGAGTTGGTCCCGGAGAACAACCTAAGGCTGGTCAGCCTTCTTGCACCTCACCAAGATGTGAGGGAGTCAACAGCAGGGAGTGCTACTAGGGGAGAGATTCCTGAGCAGCACCACGATGTGTCACAGGTCCCGAGGAGGCGGACTACAGGAGTGATCATCAAGGAACCTTCCAGCACTCTGTGAACAGCTACTGTCCCTGCTCAACCTAGGAAGGGCAAGCAGAAACTTCCTGAACACCCTGAGCCCATACTTGAGTCCTCGGATGAGAACGGTACTGACTTCTCACTTTTAGAAAATTTGCCCATTCCCTGTCATTTATTTGACGGGGACGACAACTTTAAATACGCGACTAGTTTAAATTCAGACTTCTTCAAGGCAGAGAGTGAGTGTAGCAGTAGTACAATAGATAATGTATCGACCAGTAATAATGGCTCGGGTATATTACTTAGAATTTTTCTTACTCTTATTTCGTTGCTATAGTAAGTGCCTCAATTTATATTGCCTGATTGTTTGTTTCTATCCTGCAGTCATGTCTACCGAAGACCCATTTAACCTGTACAGCCTACCTAAGACCACTCCTCCTGCGAGCAAGAAGAAGGAGAGCAGGCTGCATCCTGGCGAAAGCAGCAGGGATCCCTCAAGGAAAAGGGCTCGGATCGAGGATCCTCCTATACCTGTTCCTCCCAAGGAAATGACACCCCCTCCAGCTCTCATCGACCAGACTCCTCCATCAGCTCCCGTCAACCAGACTCTTCCCCCAGCTCCCGCCGACCAGACTCTTCCTCATCAGACAAGAGATACTCAAGGAAAGGCCCTCGTGAACATAGCTTTCAACTCGGCCAACGATAAACTGAAGAAGCTATCAAGGCACCAGCGGAGCTGAGAAGCCATCAGCAACACTGGCTCCCTGAAAGTCGACCAGATCTTCAGCTGCGCGCTGAACGAAGTACTTAGCGTTAGTTGACATTTTGTTGTGCTTTATTTTTTTACCTTTTCCTTTTATTTCCACTGACAGCTTTATATTTTTTATGATCGCAGGGAGTTCTAACCATGAGCACTGGTTGGCGCCGCTCGAAGGAAATGGCTAATGAGTATGAGGAGAGACTTGGCGAACAGCTCAAAATGGCCAAGGCTAAACACGCTGAGCAGCTCAAGGTCTGAGGAGAAAAATGCTGAACTGCTGGAGAAGAATGCCAAGCTAGCCGAAGAGCTGAAACAACATAAGGATGCCCTGGCCAGAGTCACTGAATCCAGAGAGAAGTATAAGGAGGCTTCATTGATTAATTTTAGGAAGGCCTCCAAGCTCCAAGATGAGCTGGCGATCAGCAAAAAAGAAACTGCTGAACTGGAGGAGCGAGTCAAATTGCTCGAAGAGACTAACGCCAGTGACTTGGAGAGGTTCAAGGGAGCCACATTTAACTGCTTTTATATGTTCTGGAAAAACAACCGCGAGGCAAACTTTGACTATTTACCAGAGCGTATGAAGCAGTTTGAGTTGACCAAGTGCGTTGCTCGCCTTGAAGAGGAGGAGAAAGCTTAGGCATCTTCCAAAATCTCTTTTGCGACGGGTATTGACGGCGTCAACGAGGAAGTTGGGGCCTCCATCGACCAGCAGATCCAACAAGATCCTCCGGCTGCTCCATAATTTTAACTATTTTATTTTGTAACTTAGGACACACGAACCACGGTTCACGATGTCAAGACAATTTTTTGCTGCATGGGCAGCTTTTCCTTTTAATTAACAATTACATCCGAGCAGCAACTGCTCGCAATGTAAAACAATTTACTTTTGATATTATAATATTTGCAATTTATTATAACATCTTGTTTGCATGAATGAACTTAGCATATCACTTTGTTTTGATTTAACAAAATTTTGAAAAATACTCTAAGTACTGTAGTATGCTTTTCCTTATTTTGCTCGTGTGTTTACATATACTTGTTGATATGCTTTGCTTACTTAGTACCTTATGTTATATTATTTCATATAATATAATGTTAGATTATATAATGTGACAAAATGTGATTTGTCACACAAATGTGATTTGTCACACCTTGTAACATATTATTGAGAGTCACAAAAATTAGACACATGTGTGTGCCCAAATGTGACATATTTTGGAGTTACAAAATCAGTTACAAATTTGTAACTCCCAAATATTACCCAATAATGTGTATATTATATGCTACACATTTGAGATTGGATTTCACAAAGTCATGATGATATATGACTGTTGGAGACATGTTTTTAACTTCCAATAGGTGTTTGGAGGTTACAAAATCATGTGGGAAAGGATTTGGGACGTTTTGGAACGTTTTGGAAAAATCACATTTTTGGCTGAAAAAAGGCTGTGGCTGCAGCCACTGTCTCTCCCTGGCCGCGGCCTGGGGGACAGAGGCCAGTGGCCACGGCTAGAATGATTCTGGTCGCAGCCAGTGAAGCTGACAGCCTATGTGGTTTTTCAGTTTTTTCCAAATTGAATAGTTCTAACATCCCAAATAACTCCCAAATCTCCATTTTAATTCCATAAACATCCAATTAAACATTGGTAACAGCCATGGGGTTGGTGGAATTTGAAATTCAAAGGGGTATCTCAAACTCTATAAATAGGAGCCTAATGCTCACTTGTAAGATACACCATTTTCCATCCACAAAGCACTTGACTGGAAAATACACCAAAAGACTTGATAATTCCAAAGAGCTATTTCCTAGAGAGATCCCTTAGTGCTTAGAGAATAGGGGGAAATAAGCTTTTGGACAAAGGTCTTGAACCTTGTTCAAGTTGGTGATCCCCACTACTCTACACTTTGGTTGTGTGAGAGTTTGTTTGTGTTTTCATTCTTTTGCTCTTCTTATTCTTCTTATTTACTTCTATTATTATAGTATTGAGTTTGTATTCTTCTTCTTCTACATCTTTCTATTTACTTGTATTTTAAGCAATTGAGTTGTAATATTTATTTAATCAATTATCTTGTCCATTGTATTTTTGCATAGAGTTGTATTTTGGTTTTTCCATATTTCCATTGAGAAATAATACATATTCTCTAACACCTTATATGCCCCTAAGTGATTGAGGAGCTTAAGGTCCTCGGTCACTTGCCTTGACCAAGACCTGTTTGAACATTATTGCTCGTGATAAATACTTATAAAAATATAGCAAAACAACACACGTAATGAGCAAATACTTGTAATAAATACAATAATTGGCAAGAATAACTGGCTGCGCATAGTTCCTTTTATTTCTCGTAATAAATGGACAATCTTGTCTGTATGAGTGATCAAAAATTTGATCTTACACTTATAAGCGATTAGTCATATGACTGACTAACCCTTGTTCATAAACTTGAAAAAAGTAAAATTAATACAAGCCAATTCTTTAAAAAGAATTGTTTATTGACAATACTTGCGCAGGTGTTCTCCATTCCAATAGCGAGGAACGAGATCTCCATTTAAGCAAGCAAGTTTATAAGTGCCTGGTTGAAGGACTTCTTCAATTTGGTATGGACCTTCCCAGTTAGGTCCAAGCACTCCAACAACTTGATCGCGGGTGTTAAGAAAAACTCTTCTAAGTACCAACTTCCCACATTAAATTTTCTTTCGCGTACTTTAGAGTTGAAATACCGAGCGACCTTTTGCTGATAAGCTGCTACTCGGAGTTGAGCTTGCTCGCGCCTTTCATCGACCAAATCCAGAGATTCCATCAATAACTGACTATTAACAATTTGATCATATGCCAACCTTCGATTCGATGGTGGATCCAATTCAACAGGCAACATGGATTCATATCCATAAGCCAAAGAAAATGGATTATGCCATGTTGCTATTCGATGGGATGTTTTATACGACCAAAGGACTTCAGGTAATTGCTCTGGCCATTCCCCCTTCGCTTCTTCAAGCCTTTTCTTCAGGGTATCCTTCAGTGTCTTGTTGATAGCTTCAACCTGTGCTGTTTGCCTGTGGATGAGCTACTGAAGAAAAACTCTTGATAATCTCGTGCCTTTCGCAAAAATCTGTGAACAGATTGTTGTCAAACTGTGTGCCATTATCTGAGACAATCTTTCTTGGCAACCCAAAGCAACACACGATGTTCTTGACCACAAAGTCCAGGACCTTCTTGGTCGTTATTGTTGCAAGCGCCTCATCTTCGACCCACTTCGTGAAGTAGTCAACAAAAACTATAGCATACTTGGCGTTGCCTTTTCTCATGGGCAAAGACCCGATCAAATCTATTCCCCATACTGTGAATGGCCACAGGCTTTGCATCTATTTTAGCTCATTACGGGTTGCTCGATATCTTGGAGAATCTTTGGCACTTGTCACACTTTCGAACAAAATCCACAGAGTCTTCATTCATCGTTGGCCAGAAGTATCCTTGCCTTAGGATCTTTTTCGATAAACTCTGCCCCCCAGCATGATCTTCGCAGAAACCTTCATGGACTTCTCGCATTAATTCTTTGGCATTTTCCATTGAAACACACCTCAGGAGTGGCATTGAGTACCCCCTTCTATATAAAACTCAATCAACCAGGATGAACCGAACCGATTGCCTCTGGAGGGCTTTTTCTTTGTTTCTGTCTATTGGCAGTACTCCATGCTCTAAGTATTCAATGAAAGGTGTCATCCATGTATATGTTGCTTGAATTACCAGGGAGGACTCTTCTGCTTGGATGCTCAGTGCAAACAAACGTTCAACAGGCACTATATTTAAGGTGTCAGCATCCTTCACACTTGCTAACTTGGCCAAAGCATCAGCACTTGAGTTCTGGTCGTGAGGTACTTGCTGGAGAGTATATTTTTCAAACTGTGCCAATAGGTCATTTGCTTTGCTCAAATAAGCAACCATCTTTAGACCCCGGGCTTGATATTCTCCAGTAATTTGATTAACCACTAACTGGGAGTTACTATAGATTTCAAGTGACTTTATGTTCATATCCTTGGCTAATCTTAATCCTGCGAGTAAAGCTTTGTATTCGGCTTCATTATTGGATGATGTGAAGTTGAATCTAATTGCACAGTGGAATCGATGTCCTTCATGCGTGACTAAAATCACACTTGCTCTAGCATTGTGCTCGTTGGAAGATCCATCTACGAACAACTTCCATGAAGGAATTTGGCTTTGGAGTTTAGGCTCTTCTATCGGTTCGGTATCCTGGAGCCCAGTGAGTTCCACCACAAAGTCTGCTAGAGCCTGTCCCTTCACAGCTGCTCGTGGCGAGTAAGAAATATCGAACTGTTCTGCAGAACTTGCCGTAGTGGCTAGTCGGTGAGTACTACAATGGGGTGAGATTGGAAGTATGGTCGCAACTTTCTGGAGGCTAAGATCAAGCAATAGGCTAATTTCTCAATGGGTGGATATTGCAGCTCTGCTCCTATTAGTCTCTTGCTTATATAATACACAACTTTTTGCACATGTTCCTCCTCTCTGATCAAGACAGCACTAGCAGCATACTCGGTGACTACCAAATAGATGAACAAAGTTTCTTTCTCGACCGGCTTGGACAAAATTGGTGGTTGCGACATATGAGATTTTAGAGCCTGGAAAGCCTGCTCGCACTCTTCCGTCCACTCGAATTTCTTATTGCCCCTAAGTAGGTTAAAAAATGGAATGCACTTGTCCGTTGATTTTGAGATAAATCTACTTAAAGCGGCAATCCTCCCAGTTAAACTTTGAACATCTTTTATTTTTGTTGGCGACTTCATCTCGATCAGGGCCTTGATCTTTTTGGGGTTAGCTTCGATACCTCGTGAGTTCACTATAAATCCCAAAAATTTCCCTGATCCAACCCCGAAGGAACACTTAAGGGGATTCAGCTTCATCTTATATTTGTTTAAGACGTTGAAGCACTCTTGTAGGTCCCTGATGTATTCTTCTGCCTTCTTTGACTTAACTAGCATGTCATCAGCATATACCTCCATGTTTACACCGATCAACTCTTTGAACATGTGATTGAGTAATCGCTGGTAAGTCACACCGGCATTTTTCAAACCGAAAGGCATTACTTTGTAACAGTAAAGCCCTGTATCAGTCCAAAAGCTAGTGTGATCCTCATCAAGTGGGTGCATACTGATCTGATTGTATCCAGAGTATGCATCCATGAATGATAGGATCTCGTGCCCCGAAGTGGCATCGACCAGCTGGTCAATACTTGGGAGTGGGAAACAATACTTCGGGCACGCTTTATTGAGGTCTGTGAAATCCACGCATGTTCTCCATTTTCCATTCGGCTTTGGAACCAGTACGGGATTAGAGACCCATGATAGATAAAATGCTACCCTGCTGAATTTGTTCTCCTTTAGCTTCTCGACTTCTTCTTTTAATGCTTTTGATCTATCTTTGTCGAGCAGCCTCCTTTTCTGTTGTACTGGTGGAAAACTTTAATCTATGTTTAAGACATGGCTGATAACTGTCAGGTCAATCCCAACTATATCTTTATGCGACCAGGCAAACACCTCCTGGTTCTTCTTCAAAAATTCCACCAGTTTTTGTTTTGTTGTTATCTCTAAGTTTTTACTGACTTTCACAACCCTGGTTAGATATACCTCATCAAGTTAGACCTCCTCGAGGTCCTCGTCTGGTCCTACATCTTCTTCAAAATCCCTAAAGCGAGGATCTAAATCTCTATCCTTACTTTGGGCAACACCCTATTTGGTGACTTGCTCACTTGATTGGGCTTGTACTTCATTAGCCAATAGCAACCCTTTCTCGGCTCCTTCTCTCGATCCACCCTTTTTTTCCTTGGTAATCGAGGAATTGTAGCATTCTCGTGCTTCTCGTTGGTTTCCCAACACACGTCCTACCCCTGCGTCGGTCGAGAACTTCATGGCTGGGTGCCAGACCGAGGTTACGACTCGCAGGTTGACTAGAATAGTCCTTCCAATCACAGCATTAAATGCAGAAGGACAATCAACTACTATAAAAGCAGTGAGTAATGTCCTGTTCTATGACCAGAAGCCTGATTGACACCATTGGCGTGAGCCCTTCGCCAGAAAAACCATAAATGGTTTGGTTGCATGGCTCCAAATCCTTCACTGACAACTTCATTCTTTCCAGCGAAGACTTGTACATAATGTTTACTGAGCTCCCTGTGTCCACTAACACCCGCTTAACCATCATATTGGTGATCTGGACGTCCACGACCAGAGGTTCCGAATGGGGAAACCAGACATGCTGAGCGTCAAGCTCATAGAAAGTTATCAGTTCTTCCTCTGTTCGAGCTTTCTTGGGAGTTCGCTCCTCTACATTCATCATTTCAATATCCTGGTCATGGCGTAAGGTTTCGGCGTATCTCTCCCTTGCCTTCCCACTATCACCTGCTAGGTGTGGGCCGCCACAGATGGTCAGCAATGTACCCGCCACTAGAGCTGGATGTAAAGGGAGAGAGCGTTGGCGTACAGGTGCTTGCTCGTTGCCCCCTTGAGCCTCTCGTTGAGAACCTCCAGTGGCTCGTACATATCTTCTCAAGTGTCCTTGTCTGATAAGGAACTCAATTTCATCTTTATGTTGGTTGCACTCATTGGTGTCATGACCATAGTCGTTGTGAAAATGACAAAACTTGGTTGTATCTCTCTTGGAGATATCTTTCCTTATCGGTGCTAGTCGTTTGTAAGGGACAGTGGTGTTGGTCGCCTGGTACACTTTTGCTCTGCTTTCGACTAGGGCTGTGTAGTTGATAAACCTTGGCTCGTGTCTGTTACTTTTAGGGCATTTATTCTCAAACGTTGACGGCTCGTGGTTCGCCCTTTTCCCACCGTTTTTCTCATTGTTTTTGCCGTTGCCATTGGGTTTATCCGACCCATTGGCGGCTTTGGCGGGATCTTCCTTTGGCCCCTTGTCGTTTGCAGGCGCCTTCCCTTCATTAGTACTCGCCTCTTCGAGCTTGATGTATCGGTCTGCTCGGTCCAGATATTCTTGGGTACTCTTCACCCCATTCTTCCTTAAATTGTTCCAGAGAGGTGAGTGGTGTCGTACTCCAGCAGTAAGTGCCACCATTTTCCCCTCATCACCAACTATCTTAGCTCTAGCTGCGGCTCGCATAAAACACTAGACATATTCCTTCAAGGATTCTCCCTCCTTTTGACATATCTTAACCAGTTGGTTGGCTTCGGTCGGATGTGCTCGACCAGCGTAAAACTACCTGTAGAACTCTTTCACGAACATTTCCCATGACACTATGCTAGCAGGAGGGAATTTGAAAAACCACTCCTGAGCAGTATTTGATAAGGTGGCGGGGAAGATCCTGCAGCGGGCATCATCCGATACCTTCTGGATGTCCATTTGTATCTCGAATTTATTCACATGGGATACTGGGTCTCCAAATCCATCGAAGTTGGGTAATGCTGGCATCTTAAATTTGCTCAGGGTTTCTGCCATCGCTATTCATTGTATGAATGGAGTGCCTCTTCTCTGATCATACTCGATGTGGGATGTTCGGCTCCCCACTAACTGCTGGACGGCCTGATTCAATGCATCGATCTAGGCTTGTACAACGTCTGGTACCGTTGGGGCGATCGGTGCTGGAGGGGCACACTCATCATGCCTTTCTCGTTTATCATTGAGTACGTCCCTCAAGTCATCATCCCTACGCCTTTTCTTGCTAGCGCCCAGTCGATCAAAGACGTTGGGTTGCCTAAGCTGCCCCCCAACACTCTGGCTCGTCGCCTATTTTCTCTTGGTGGGGGATTCCGTTCTCCACCCCTCTCTCCTTGCCTTCGACCAGCATTTCCTCTGCCAGAATCAACTTCATTATAGTCGTGCCCGTCCCTAAAATGCGACCGGCTATGGCGCGACCGGCTGATCGCACTATTTCCTCCTCTTGCTGGCACGTCCCGAGCATCAGGGGGAGGCCTGCGTTGGTCGGTGGGTCCCCGAACATTATTATGCATGGGGGGGCCCTGACCGCAGAGCATGACTCGAATTGCCTTCTGCTAGCAGAAGGATGATGTCTCCTGCTCGGTGGATTTGGCTCCTTAGTAGTTTGGCGTCTAGGGCTTCAGGGAGGCTGCCCAGCCCTATTCTGCCATTGATGATGGGGATTATCTCGACCAGCGCGAGAAGGTGGTTGCTACTCAGGATCTTGAAATGGAATATCCTATTGAGCAGCAGAGGTTGCTCCGGCCTCTAAGGGCTTGCCGGTTGAGGTGGAGTGTGGTGATGTTGTGGGTGATTTGGATGTGGACCTTGTTGTGGCGATACACTTGGTGGCTGATCCGGTTGAGAGGTTTGCGCAGGTTGTCCCCGAGCCAACTGAATGGCTGCCTACAGGGCGGCAGTGGCGTCTCTCTGTCGGCAGTCCATGTCAGCATGCCGCTCATTCAACTCTTTACGTTGCCGGTCAATTTCTCTCTGCTGCAACGCCATTGCTTCAGCCACATTCTCCTGATTAGCCCTCAGATTGGCTAACTCCTCCTGTAACACAATCAATGTTGTCCTCAAGGTCTCAGAATCCATTTCCTCCTCTTCAAACTCCACTTGTGGCTCATCCACAACCACGTTTTGTGGAAGAGGCTGGGTTGGTGCAGCACTAGAAGTTTGTCCAGTCTTTCTGGATGTTTTTGCCATTTGATCTTGTTGGAAGTCTTGAGTTCAGCTCTCAATGAAAGCACAAAAATGTTGACCCTCAAATTGGTCAACGACACGGAGTCAGATAAAACAATAGAAAATAAGATGAAAATGAGAGGAAATCAAGACGAAAATATAAATAACACAAAAGATTTATAATGGTTCAGCTCCAATAAAATGTTAATAACCTTCGTCCACTTAGTGTTCTTATTGATGTAGAATTCCAAGAACAGTGATCAATGAACTAGGGGTTCACGAGTTTCACTAGCTCTCAGATGAATACAATTGTGATGGATAACAACACTCTTTTTCTCTCTTAGAATCTATAAGCTCAAGCATACTAAAGCCAAAAGTCCTCTCCCTTGAGCCATTTGATTCTTATTTATAAGCTCAATGAGTTTTACATGGGCCAATGGGCCTTAATTACATTTAATACGGGCGTATCTAGATAATAACGAAAATTTTAATTAATACGTAATTACAAGATTGCATATTTGAAGGAAATAAATGAATATATGCGACCAGGTTGGTCGCCCATAATTATGATGTCTGATAAGCCAATGATCTTCTGGTCGAGGGTCGGGCAGATTATACTCAATTAAAACTGCCACGTGCATCCTACGTGTAGACCAATCCTGCCACGTCATCAGGTAGCCCGTTTTTTGGTAAACAATTATTGTAATATTTTTTTTATAGTTTTTTCCACTATACGTAAAAATATTCAAATGATTTTTTTTTTAGCTTTTTCTTTTTACTGTAACCCTTATAGGAACACCAAATTTTGGAAAGAAAACTAATAAAAATATGAAAACGTGAATGGGTAACCAGTTACCCTGATGAGAACATTCAAATCTAGAAAATAAATTATATGAAGAAAATGGGAGAAGGGACAAGGGGTGGATCTGATTTTTTTTCTATCTTTAGATCTGTGGTAACTAGTTACCTTCTCGTTATTTGTGTGTATATTTCTGGGGGTAACAGGTTACCGTCATGTTCTTTGAGTGTATATTTATGGGGGTTACTGGTTACCTTCACGTTATGATGTGTGTGTATATTTCTGGTTTCTTTATGATAACTAGATACCCATGTTACCAAAATCATGATTACTTCTTCTTCCTTTTTTAATGAAGTGTTATTCATCTTCTTCTTTCAAATTTAATGTTTCTTTTCATATTTAATATGAGTAACCCATCACCCTTCTTATGGTAACTAGTCACCCATCTTATAGCAGAAAGTTACTCCTCTCAGGAGAACTGGTTACCCCTCATGGTACATGTTATTTAACCTAGCTCTAAGATTTTTTTTTATATAACTGTCAACGATCAATCAAGTAACTAGTTACCTTACCCGGGATTAGAAAAAAGAAACGTACAATCTAAAAAAAAAAGGAAAAAATGTTTATAATAAATAAAAAATAATTTTAAACACAATTCATATTACAAAAAACAGAAGAAAAAAAATTTGCAAAACAACAAAAGAAAAATTTAATGTAAAATTAGTAATATAAAAAAAATGAATAAGCTAAAAAAATAATAATCAAATTACAAACATGCCATTCCAAATTAATAAAACTTGATTAAGAGAAACTATGTCATAAATCAACTTTTAAACAAAAGTATAGGAAAATAAACCCATAAAAGTTAAATTTTTAAAAAAAGCCATATTTTTTAACACTATTAAAAATCTCATTTACATTTTATATGAGATTTTTAATAGAGTATACAAAAATATGGTTTTTTTTTTCTTTCGAAAAAAGTTAATCTATGACTTTTTTTTTTAAGAATTTTCACTTTTATGGGTTTATTTTTCCATATTTTTGTTTAAAAGTTGGTTTATGTTATAGTTTTACTCTTAATCAAGTTTTATTATTTTGGAATGGTATGTTTGTAATTTGATTATTATTATTTTTTAGCTTATTTGTTTTTTTTATATTATTTTTATATTACTAATTTTATATTAAATTTTTTTTTTGTTTTCCATTTTTTTAATATGAATTATGTTTAAAATTATTTTTATTTACCATAAACATTTTTTTCCTTTTTTTTTTTTAGATTTTACGTTTCTTTTTTCAAATACTGGGTAAGGTAATCAGTTACTTGATTGATCTTTGACAGTTATATAAAAAAAAATCGTAGAGCTAGGTTAAATAACATGTACCAGGAGGGATAACCAACGATCCTGAGATGAGTAACTTTCTGCCATAAGAGGGGTGACATGTTACTCATATTAAATATGAAAAGAAAGATTAAATTTGAAGGAAAAAGAGGAAGAACACTTCGTTAAAAAAGAAAGTAGAAGTAACTATGATTTTAGTAACATAAGTAACCAGTTACCATAAAGAACTCATAAATATACACACACATCAGGACGTGAAGGTAACCAGTTGCCCTCAGAAATATACATACAAAGAACGTGAAGGTAACCAATTACCCCCAGAAATATACACACAAAGAACGGGAAGGTAACCAGTTACCATTGATTTGAAGATAAAAAAAAAAATCATATCCACCCATTTCCCTTCTCTCCCATCTTCTTCATATAATTTATTTTCTAGATTTGAATGTTCACATTAGTATAACTAGTTACTCATTCACATTTTCACATTTTTATTAGGTTTTTTTCCAAATTTTGGTGTTTCTATAAGGGTTACAGTAAAAAGAAAATGCTAAAAAAATTTATTTGAATTTTTTTACATATAATGGAAAAAAACTATAAAAAAATTACATTAATAAAAAATAGTAAAATAATTATGTAATATTAAAATGTGTGTGAAAAAAAAGCAAAAAAAAAATAGAATGAGAAAAGAATAAGTACAAAAAATGAAGAAAAATAATGGAAAAATGGAAAGAAAAAAATATTAATGAAAAAATTGGTAGAAAAAAAATGGAAGAGGAAAAAAACTCATATGTGTGAAAAAAAAAATAGAAGGATAAAATAATAAATACACAAATAAAAAAAATAGAAGGTAAAAAATGGAAAAAAAAAAGGAAAAAAGTAAGAAAACTGAGAAAATATGAACAAAAAAAAAACAATACAAATGAAAGAAAAAAATAGATAAATAAATAAAAATGAAAAGACAAAGAAGAATGGAAAAATGAAAAAAAAAAAAAAAGATAAAAGAAAAAATTGGTAGAAAAAAATGGAAGAAAAAATAAGTAAGGAAAAAAAGAAAAAAAAATAAATAAAAAAATTACTTTCGAAATTAAAGAAAACATAACTATGATAAAAAATGTGGCATTTCTATATTTTAGTTAGCTACTAATTATGTTTCCCATACTTTAATTTTTTTTTAAATAATTTTTTCCATCCAAATTAAAAAAATATATAATTCCCATATTTTTACAATATAAAAGCCCTATTTTTTTTAGTAGTTTACATAAATACGGGAAATATATATTTTCTAAATTTATGGGGAAAAAAATAATTATACGGAATATGGTAAGTTTTGGAAATATTTTTTTTTAATATGGTAATTATTACCATAAACTTAATTATACAACTCTTTCTTTCTCCTCTCCCACGTACCATAGCAATTGGTTCTTTTTTTTTATATTTGATTTTTTTTTCAAACCTCGCTATAACCAGTTACGATTATGATTAGTTTAGATTTTTTGTTTGAATCTTATTTTTTTCCAAGTCTGACTAAGTAACCAGTTACCATTGCAACTGTCTCTGTTTTTTTTCCATTTTTTTTTTTCCAGACCTAGTTGTACCCAGTTACCTTCAAGATCAATTTCGTTTATTTTTTTCTGTTACACCCAGATTTCGAGCCTTAAGAATTGTGATCTCGAAAGCTGGATTCGTAAGGAATGGACTCGTAATGTCTGGAACGTGTCCGCAACCTAGGCACCGAGCCTGCAAAGCAGAGACAACTTCGAAGATGGTAGCCTCGAAACCATTACAAGCTCGAAAGACAGATATCAAAGCATGTCTGTTCTCAGATGGCCTCGGATCAGGGGCTCCGAGCCTGACATAAGTATGAGCTCGAAGTAGCGTGATCTCCGGGAGATGTCATAGCTCGAAAGTCAATAAGAGACCTAGGTGGGAACAGCACTAACAATGTAGATTGATAACTTAGGATATTCCAGTGAGTCATTTTGGAGAGACACGGTCTGCATTGATTGTTGTAAATCCCCTATAATAAAGGGATATTTATTATGCAGTTATACGCCCCCTGATCTTCAAGGGACGTTTCCTTGTATATAGGATCACAAGCTTTTAACGCCATTAAATTTATTTGCATATAAAGAATAACTTCCCGAAATATGTGGGATAGTATTCTTAAATCTCCTCTATAAATAGAGAGGTCATGCACCATTGTAAAGGATCAAATTTTGGTGATCTTGAGAGAAACTCTGGAGAATTCATTCTTAAAGAATTTCCAGAAATCATCTTAAGTTTTAATAACAAAGAATCGTGGACTAGGCAGAGTTAACTGCTGAACCACGTAAAAAATCTCATTTGTTTGGTAATATTTTTCTTGGCCATAACCAATTATTGTTTTTCGTGCTCTTATTTCATTGTTGACGAAAAACGGCGTCAACAGTTCGGTGCTTTTATTGAGAGCTTAAGCATTCAGTCCCTGAACAAGTTATGGCCGCTAATGATCAGAACGTTCCTGAAGAAAATTATTCGAGACGTCCTGGGAAACAGCCAATGGAAAACCCGGATGTTGAAGAAAGAAGCGAGTCCTCCGATTCTCGGGGACCGCCCGCACCACCAAGAGATGAGGATATGTATTACAATCCTGAGCGATACGTTCCCATTGTGGAACTTGAGAACCGGCAGTTGAAACAGCAGTTGGCAGAAACCAACAAGCGGAATGAGGAATTGGCAAGGATAGCCGCCAAGGCGCAGGCGGCTCAGCCCCCGCCCGCACGAAAACCAAGCCCCTCCTCCGAGGGACGTGCATGTTCCTCCCCGCAGACCCCGTGGGCATCCACGGAAGAATGCTGCCACAAGAAGGCCAGAACAACCTCCTGCACCAGCAGATCAATCGGCCCCCTCTAGGCCCCAGAGAAGTACCCGAGCTAGGGCCCCGGTTAATCCACCTGCGGAAATACCTACGAGAACTGAGAACAACCGAGCCCCTACAGAGGCTTGGACTCAAGTCCCTGGGAACGCACCGGATGTAACCAACCCATCTCGGGCAAACTCCGGACCGTCTAGGCCGCGAAATGGGTGGCATCTACCGTCACCCATACGATTCCCTCCATCACCTATAAGATATCCTTCACCACCTCGCAGGAAAGCTCAATCAGTTCAAGGTGAGGACGAAAGACGTGCGGGGAGGAGACAAGGGAATAGAGAGACTTTCCGGGAGCGGAAAGGCGCCCCCTCTGAAAAAAGCCAAACGTCCCGATCTTGCACTGCAGAAACGAGGCGGCATGGAAAATACCCATCTCGAAATAATCGTGCGACGAGTATTACTAGTGAAGACTCTGGAGATAGCAACTCGGTCAGCATGCATGATCGAGGTCGAAAGAATACTGGAAGCCGCAGGAATCGCTCCGACCTACGGGAACACTTGAATCAGAGTCAGGATAATGTTAACCCGATGAACCCTGACCTGAGGGATCGCTTAAATAGGCGTAAAGACCCCCTGCGAAGGCGCGAGCCTGGAATCGTGATCGATGACAACCAATTCCAGACAAGACCCCTCGCGGACCCAGTCTAGGAAAGAATTGATCAGTTAGAAAAAGCATTCAGGCTTTTGAAAAATGAACAAGGTCAGGATCGATACGAAGATTCTGATGAGGAGCTTGAACCCTTTGCTCCCCATATCTCCAATACTCCATTTCCCCAAGGATTTCGGATCCCTCACGTCCCAACGTTTGAAGGAAAGTCCGACCCAAACAGCCATTTGAGTACATTCAATACCATAATGAGAGCAAGTAACGTGGGTTACGAGCTCAGATGCATGTTATTTCTAGCATCGCTGACAGGACCAGCCAAAAGCTGGTTCGAAAAATATAGAAGACACTCAATAACCTCTTGGGATCAGCTATCCAAAGACTTCAAAAAGCAGTTCAAAGCCATGATGGGAGTTAGACCCGAGGCTTTAACCCTAACTAACGTTCGGCAACAGCCAGGTGAGACATTAAAAAGTTACCTTACAAGGTTTAATTTGGAAGTTGCCCAAGCTCGGAATGTGGATGACAGTGGACACCCAATGGCTGTCCAAGCCAGAGTAATGCTAGGAAGTGCCCTCTGGGACGACATGCAGAGAAAACTGGTGAGGTCCCTAACCGAGTTTAATAGACGAGCGCAGAGGTTTGTCAATGTAGAGGAAGCGAGGTCGACACTTAATGTTACTTCCTAGCCCGTAACTACAACGATAAACGTAAACTCTGCCTCAACCTCGGCGGACCCAGTAGCTTCAAAGTCTGCTGCGGAAAACCCTTCCAAGAGAAAAAAGAACGAAGGGAGTAACCCCGAGGCCGAAGGAGGAAAGAAAAAGAAGGGGGAGAGATATTTCTCCGTGTACACCGAGCTCAACGAGTCTCGGGAGAACATATACCTGGCTAATGAAAACCAGGTCCCCTTCAGGCGTTCAGACCCAATGAGAAATTAGAAGTCCAAGAGGGACTCCAGCAAATATTGCCGATTTCACAGAGATACCGGGCATACTACTGATGAATGTCGACAGCTGAAAGACGAGATCGAAGGATTGATCTCGAGAGGTTACTTCAGACAATATGTCAAGAACCAGAGTACTAATCAAGCAACCGCGAGCCAGAGAATAGCCGCACCGCAGCCAACACAGAACAACAACTCCCGAGCTAGGGCCTCATCCCGCGGGCATGGGCAGAAATGCCCAAAAGAGATACGTTAACGAGCTGAAGACTGGGGACGGGTCTCCCTATGAACCCGAACCTAGGGCTCCCAAAAGTCAAAAGATTGAATCCCAACCAATAACCTTCACTGAGGAAGACGCGTCCCATGTTCAGTTTCCTCACCATGATCCACTGGTCATCACTCTCCAGTTAGCAAATAAAAGGGTCCACCGAGTTCTCATAGACAATGGGAGCTCAGTTAACATTCTCTATAAAGCAACCCTTGAAAAGATGGGACTCTCCCTTCGCGACCTGAAAGCATGTGCGACTACGCTATACGGCTTTTCAGGAGAAGGGATCGCCTGCATGGGATCCATCGAGCTCCCCGTAACCTTGGGAGACTACCCGGTCTCAACAACCAAGATGATGGAGTTCGTGGTAGTGGATCTACCTTCAACCTACAATGTGCTGCTCAGGAGACCCGCCCTAGTTGGGCTGGGGGCAGTCTCATCAGTAAGGCATCTGGCCATTAAGTTCCCGACCTCTAGCGGCGTCGGGACATTGAAGGGAGATCAATTGGCTGGAAGGGAATGCTACAACATTTCCTTAAGAGGAAAGAAACAGACGAGCGCACAAGCACTCGTCATTGTTCAGAATAAAGACGGGACGGTCTTAGAGATTGATGAAGAAATCGATCCAAGGGTTGAGGAGAAAGCTGACCTTGAACCCTTAGAAGAGCTCGAAGAGATTCAGCTCGAGAAGTCCGATCCCTCGAAAAAGGTAAAGGTTGGAAAACACCTCCAGGAAGAGGCAAAATAGCAACTAATTTGCTTTCTGAAGAAAAACCAGGACGTCTTCGCATGGTCACATTCGGACATGGTAGGGATAAGTCCGAACGTAGCAAGCCACGCGCTAAATATAGATAAAAGCTTCCCTCCGAAGCAACAAAAGCGAAGACAGCTGGATGACGACAGAAAGAAGGCACTGAAGGAGGAGGTCGACAGGTTAAAAGCAAACCGATTCATTAGGGATGCTTTTTACCCTGACTGGGTAGCCAATCCGGTGTTGGTCCCAAAACCTAATGGGACGTGGCGAACTTGTATTGACTAGTCGGACCTCAACAAAGCTTGCCCGAAGGACTGTTTTCCATTACCGAGGATTGACCAGCTCGTGGATGCCATGGCAGGGCATGGATTGATGCCGTTCATG
The DNA here is from genome assembly GCF_963169125.1 of Humulus lupulus. Classification (NCBI taxonomy): domain Eukaryota; kingdom Viridiplantae; phylum Streptophyta; class Magnoliopsida; order Rosales; family Cannabaceae; genus Humulus; species Humulus lupulus. The sequence goes on from NC_084793.1 coordinate 248,944,565, forward strand.
GATGGCTATTCTGGATATAACCAGATTCCCATGCATGCCCCCGACCAGGAACATACGAGCTTCATAACGGATAAGGGGCTATACTGCTATAATGTCATGCCATTCGGGCTCAAAAATGCTGGGGCCACATACCAGCGGCTCGTGAATATGATGTTTTCAGAACAAATAGGGAACAACATGGAAGTTTATGTTGACGACATGCTTGTCAAGTCTCAACTTAACAATAACCATGTTGATGACCTCGAAGAGTGCTTTGGCGTGCTCCGGAAGTATAACATGAAACTAAATCCTCATAAGTGCACCTTCGGTGTAGCTTCAGGAAAATTCTTGGGCTTTATCGTGAACGCCCGTGGAATAGAAGCCAACCCTGACAAGATCCAGGCTCTGATTGACATGCCCTCACCTCGAAAACACAAGGATGTCCAAAGTTTGACCGGCAGGATGGCGGCCCTAAGTAGGTTCATATCAAAATCTATGGACTGTTGTCTTCCGTTTTCCAACCTTTTGAGGGGAGGCAAGAAATTTGAATGGACGGAGGAGTGCGAGCTGGCCTTCCAGGAGCTTAAAAAGCACCTCGCAGAACCCCCCATCTTATCAAAGCCTGTTACGGGAGAAGTATTGTACCTATACCTTTCCACCACCGAACACGCAATAAGTGCAGTGTTCGTGCGAGAAGAAGAGAAGGTACAGAGACCCGTCTATTATTTCAGCAAAGCAAAAGGTTACTGGGGGCAGAGTCGAGATACCCCTTGATGGAGAAGCTGGCTCTCAGCTTAATTCATTCATCTCGAAAACTTCGACCCTATTTTCAAGCACACCTCATCCATGTGTTGACTGATCAACCACTTAGGCAAGTCTTGTCTAAGCCAGAGGCTTCATGTCGACTTCTTAAATAGGCGGTTGAACTCGGACACTTTGAGATCACTTACCACCGGAGGACGACCATTAGGGCCCAGGCACTGGCAGATTTTATAGTGGAATGTACTGGCATGACCAACGATGAAGTGATGACCCCAGCCCACGAGCTGTGGAAACTTTACATCGATGGCTCATTTAATGAAAATGGATCGGGGGCAGGGGTCATTTTAATTACCCCAGCAGGGAGCAGATTTCATTCCGCCTTAAGATTCGATTGCAAGGCGTCGAATAACGAGGCCGAATACGAAGCTTTACTGGTGGGACTTCATATAGCCAAGGAGCTCAAAGCTAAAGCAATACATTGCTACAGCGACTCCCAGCTTGTGGTCAATCAAATCTTGGGAGAATACCAAGCTCGTGGCACGAGAATGGCAGCTTATTTAGAGAAGGCAAAATCCGCATTGGAACATTTCGAGTTCTACGCAATCGAACAGGTTCCTCGAGAGAAAAACTCAAATGCAGATGCCTTAGCTCGGCTCGCTACTTCCACCGAGAATGACGAACTAAACGTTGTGCCCATAGAACACCTCTCGGCACCAAGCATTAACGAGCCGGAGGAGGAAGACGTGTGTATGATTGAGTCTGAGCCTACATGGATGACCCCGATAGTCGAATATCTCGAGACCAGAGTCCTTCCAAAAGACCGGAACCAGGCTCGAAAGTTAATGTATCAGCTTCCCCGTTACACCATTTTGGACGGAAAGCTGTATAGAAGGGGGTATTCCATGCCGTTACTTCGGTGCGTAACTCCACCCGAAGCCAAGAAAATCATCGAAGAAATTCATGAAGGGTTTTGTGGAGACCATACCGGGGGGCATAGCCTGTCCAAGAAAATCATACGCCAAGGATATTTCTGGCCTACCATTAAATCAGATTCATTCGAGTACGTAAAGAAATGCGACAAATGCCAGAGATTCGCCATGATTCCTCGAGCTCCACCATCCGAGCTGACCATGTTGACTTCCCCATGGCCATTCGCGGTATGGGGAATCGACCTCATAGGCTCTCTCCCAACTGGCAAGGGTGGTGTGAAATATGATGTAGTCGCTGTGGATTACTTCACAAAGTGGATGGAGGCTAAACCGTTGGCAACAATAACTTCCAAAAAGGTCCTTGACTTCGTGGTAAAAAACATCGTATGCCGATATGGGATGCCGAGGAAAATTGTATCCGACAACGGAACCCAGTTCGATAGCGACTTGTTTACCAACTTTTGTGAGAAGAATGGAATAATAAAGAGTTTTTCGTCAGTAGCTCATCCTCAGGCGAATGGCTAGGTCGAAGCTATAAACAAAACTCTCAAGAGTTCACTAAAGAAAAAGTTGGAGGAAGCAAAGGGACGATGGCCCGAAGAGTTGCCCCAAGTCCTATGGGGGTATAGGACCACAGCTCGAACATCAACAAGACATACCCCATTTTCTCTAGCATACGGTTGTGAGGCTATGTTGCCTATCGAGGTCGAAATCCCTACAATTCGAGCTCACATTTATGACCAAAGGTCGAACCACACTCAGCTCGAAGAAACCTTAGACTTGATCGAGGAGAAAAGAAACGAAGCTCAGTTGAGGAACGCTGCCTACCAGCAACGAGCTACCAGGTACTTCAACAAGAGGGTTCGAGATCGAAAGTTCGGTGTGAGAGATCTGGTGTTGAGACGTGTATTTTTGGCAACACGAGATCCAGCGGCTGGTGTGCTCGGGCCAAATTGGGAAGGACCATACCAGATAGAGTCAGTCATCCGGCCCAGTGTTTACAAGCTAGCGAGATTGGATGGGAGCCTGGTACCGCGAGCATGGAATGGCGAACACCTAAGACCTTACTACCAATAGTATAGGAAGGATGTTGCCTGTAACCATGATTGATTATTTGTACTATTTTGTCTACTCTTGAATTCCATCAAATAAAGATCTATTTCGTTCAATATGTTATATTTCTCTTTATTTTTGCAATCTCTTTTAATTTAATAACCTATGGTCACACTCATAAGGATATTAAGGGGGCATCATTGGTATATATACCATCAGCTTGAAAAATAAAATAACATACACGAAATACATGCAAGCGTTTGGAGATAACCAAATGCGCCAGTTAAGATGGTTTGGATATAACCAAGCTGTCAAAAACGTACAAGTGTTTGGATGTAACCAAATGCGCCAGTTAAGACGGTTTGGATATAACCAAGCTGTCAAAAACGTACAAGTGTTTGGACGTAACCAAATGCGCGAGCTAGGATAACCAGCTAAAAACCAAATTATAAAAATAGAAAGTGTATGGATTACAAACCAATCACAACCTTAAAAGGTTTGGAACAAACCAGCTAAAACTAATCAACGATAAGTTGGAACCTAAACCTACTTCGAGATAAGTCGAGATCGAGGCTGGAATATCTTATGGGGAAATAGTTTCGAACTCATAACCTCGGAGAAATAACCGAGGACGAGAAAAAGTCACTAAGCAATAAGATATAACTAAATCGTTTGCATTACACACCATACAAGTACTTTCGGGTTCATGGTTAAAGTAATATCCGACCTTGATAAATAACGAGATCGGAAGCGGATCATTCGAGCAAACGATGCATGAATGCATTGAGTCTCGAGCCTAAATCCAAACTATGTTTGTACGAATAAATAAACATATACGATTCTTTAATATAAAATGTGCAAAATATTTCGAACCAAGAAATGTAAAGCATATGTATTAAAATAAAAAAAATTGTATCAGCCCTACAGGCATAAATTAAAGTAATTACAAAGATAAAGGGACGCAGCCCCGAGGTAAGGTTCAAGAAGGAGCAGTTCCCTTGGCCTTCTCAACATCAACGACACTAGACCCCCCAGGACGAATAGCATGACTATCCTTCTGAGCAGCCTCCCGAGCAGCTTCACTCGCCTCAAGACGGGCATTCCACCGCTCTACATACTTCGCCTCAAGAGGACCCAGGAAGCTAGTGTCGAGGTCGGCATTGTCAACCCAAATTTTGTACATGGCCTGGTCGATCGCTTTTTCCTTCTGCTCTTTGAACTCGTCAAGAAGGCGGGCCTTCTCACCTTCCATTATCTCGAAAGTGGCAGCTTTCTCCTCCTCGAGTTTAGCATTAGCCTTCTCCAGCTCCGCAAGACGAGTCTTCGCCTGTTCAAGCTCGGCCTTTATCTTCTCCAGCTCCGCAAGACAAGTCTTCCCCTGTTCGAGCTCGGCCTTCACCTTCTCAAGCTCGGTCTTCGAGTCTTTGAGTTCATCAGCCATCTTAAGCTGGAGATCTCTCGACTCTTGGGCCAGAGACATGCTCGTATGCACCTCGTTGGTCAGCTTATAATTAAGCTGTGCTGAAACGACGAGGGCCTGAAACACAAAGGATGAATTAGGTCACGAGCCAAGACATAAATAATTAAAGGAGAGTTGCGAAAATTACCGCGGCAGTAAGTTCAATACTCTTATCATAAAGAGTATTACAGTCTGGGGCCTTGTGCACTAGATCCCAGTGGTCAGCGCCGAAGCCTGAAAAACTCTGACCTACTCGAGAGAGAACGTCCGAGCTAAGCACAGCCCCTTGGGTCCCAGCATCACCGTCAAGCACGAACTCTTCAACATGAGGTCGGGCCGTCGGCAGGAGGACCTTGGAGATGGAGGGTTTCTTTGGAGGTCGGCCAATTGTTATTTGAGTTGCGGCTGGAGGAAGCAAGGTGGGCGCGGTCAAAACAGATGCATCGACCTGGACATTCGGCTCCTCGACTGTGCTCGCAGCAGCCTGAGCCGTTGGGGTCTTCTCGGTGCGTCTGGGGACCTTGGATGGCCGATCGGACCTCCGCGAGGCTCTCGGGCGCTTACTCTTTTGAGCTCCAGCTCCCTCATCACTGAAAAGCACAACGTCAAGGTCGGGATCCATAGCACCTGCACAGTTCCAATCGAAGTTAAACATAATGCTAATAAACTTGGAAGATAAAAAAAAAAAAAAACCAAGTAAAGAAAGACCTAACTGGAACTCTCCCCTGAGCTTGAGCTCAGAGACCATGAAATTCCCCCATCTTCAAAAGAGGCGGGGGGAGTACCTTCCCTATAGGTGGACGTCAACCTTGAAAGGTCCCTATAGTCATTGGTCCCATATTGGACGGCTATCCCGTCCCACACCTCGTTCAGACTGTACATAGTGTCATACTTCCCGAGCCAACTATCAAACCTATGAACTCGGTCATCTACCCAAGTCCATATATAGAAGTGGTCCCTATCATCCGGGCAAAAAACTAACCTATCGGGTTTGTGTTTTAATAAGGTGGGGGACCACATTTTCGAGCTAAGGATGACTGTACCTTGATCATCCGAGTCCGAGCTTGAGGCTTCATCGTTAGCCTCGTTCCTCGATTGCGGGCTTCTTCGGCAAGCTGGAGGCGGGGGCCTCACCTCTCTCCTTGGAGGGAGGATGCCTGTTGGCAAAGGCATGAGCTCCCAGTGGTCGTACTTTTTGTTGGACCAGTCCGAGGTGGACTGGCCATCTCCCAAAAGCCCGCAGGCTCGGAGCTTACTCTCATGCAAAAGATATGACAGAGACCTCTTGCCATAAGGGAGTTGAAGTAGAGCCTCTCTATGCTCCTTCATCACGTCATCGGGAGTAGGACGGTGAAAGTTGGCTGGAAAACAAAACACATTTCAACTAAGTACAACCTACAGACAGAAGTCCGAGCACAAAAATAAAGAAGGTTGGGGTACTTACGAATTCGTCTGAATGAGTAGTATCGAGACGGGGACAAGCCATCTATCCAGAAGAAGGCTTTCTTAAAGTCAGGTGGATGGTTAGGAAGGTCCTCAAACACCTTTTTCTCTTTGGGGTAGCTCGAGAGATAGTAGAAGCCGTCTCCTCCCTGAGCTCTGGAGGGATTGCTTTTCAGAAAAAAAGAGATACAAAATCTCCTTTGGTGAAGGTCCTTTCCACTCCAACTCGTGGTATAACGACCTCAGGGCAGACAAAACCCTGTAAGAATTAGTGTTGAGCTGGAACGGAGCCAACCCAACAAAGTCCGTGAAGTCCTTGAAGAAAGACTTCAAAGGCGATAGTGCTCCTGCCTTCATGTGCTCCTGACTCCATGCCGCATACCTCAACCTGTTGTCAGGGTTTCCATTCCCTGGAGCATAGCAGCTTCGTTCACTAGAGGTTGGAGCTCGACACCTTAAGGAGCTTGACAACCTGAGACCATGGAAGGCCAGGATATTAGTTATCTGATTTATCGAGGTGACCGAGCTCCAGTAGTGGTCAGCCTCAAAGAATTCCCTCCTCGGTTGCGAGGTAGAAGTGTAACGACCCGGATTTTCAAGACTCGATAATGCGGAAATATAAATGTTTTCATTTAACAAAATGTCTCAAAAACCCATAGAAAAAAAAACTTTTTAAAAAGTCGTATGGCCATACTTAACATTTAGTTACAAACATGTTTTATAAAGATTAGAGTGAGCCTAGTTTAGGAAAATTACACAACATTTCCAAAAATAAAAAGGCTTCCCAAAAGGTCGGTCCACATGTACATTTGCAAGGAAGACTCCAGCGCTCACTGCTCTGCCTTGCCCTTGCTCTTACCTACAACATGAAACAACTAGGTAAGCGAAAACGCTTAGTAAGATCAACTTTCAAACAAGCATATAGAGAATTAGGGTTCCGAACCCATCCGGGACCCTACACAATCAATTTCAAGAACGCTAAAGCATCCTGGCAAACTTATGGTCATGCCTGATAACCATTGATAAATTAATTCATAACTAGATAAAAATCCTGCACTCAGAAAATCCCAGAACAAGCAGATATATTATATCACAACTATATCTTACCAACAATTATAACCCTGCACTCAGAAAATCCCAGAGCAAGCAGATATATTATAGCACAACATAATTCGAGACCAACGCTCGACAATTTCCAACAATTCAGGCATAACGCGCCCTCCAACATAATTGCTAATCTGTAAAAGAGAACCGAGTCTCCACACTAAGATCTAGCCAATAAATATCCTCAACAATGGTAACTATCGTGTTACCTAGGGCATCGCTACATATTCAAGAGTGTAATCCAATTTACACGGTTTTACGGAGACTTCTATGTTAATCAGTGGTGCTGGTGAGCAGCTGCCCCTAGGGTGTTCAACCTCACTCAATCTTGGCAACCCCTAGTATCTCTAGGCACTCTCACGGAATGGCCAATATTCACGGCTGCTATCCGGGAATAACTTATCAGAGCACTTGCTCGGATTCTAACCGTCCAATGATTAAGTAAGCATGAGGGCCCCTAGGTCCCATTTATCTTGGCGCCCCTAGGTTTAACCAGCTTATCCTCATCTCATGGCCACTCGTCGCGGTAATGAACCGGACATAAATAAAATCAAGCAGTGTGACGGGGATCAACCGTCTAGGATATGACGGACTTCTACCGTTCATATTTTCTAAATCAGCACCCACTAGACTAACGTCTCTAAGCAACTTTCTATGACAGCCTATATATATGCATATATCCCTATACTAACATACAAGAGAATAATCATTTCATGTTGCAGCCATACAATATAAGTTGACTTACTTGGAGTCCTTAGCGCTCAGCAGGTTTTCACCCTCCAACGTTCAGTCCAGTTACGCTTAGCCAATACTGTAGTTATCCATACAGTATACTCGGATTAATTATGGCACTCATAATTCATTATTATTATTTTGGGCAGTTTGGTCATTTTAATAAAAGTCATTTGTAAGGATTTATAATCCTTATTTGGTTTTAAACCTATTAAGGAAAGTCATACAAAATATTCGAGACTAAACCCTAAGTCTCGGGGAGACCTATCCTAAGGTCTCGATACCTAGGCTCGGGTATCACAATGGTATTTCCCACAATCCGCTAAAAATCTTATTCTTTCAAGGTATCGCTATTAACCCGCACTTTCGACTAGTCGGTTAAAATATGTAAGATTTTAACTGGTATTATATCCAGAAAATACAAATAAATTCCTTAATTATTTTTAAAGAAAATAAACTCTTTAAATTTTCCTTTTATTTTTCTTAAGGTTTTAATATCTAAAAACCGTTTTAAGAAAATTGCCTAATTTGTCTTAATTAGGAAAACCGTTATAAATTTCTCATCTTGACTAATTAATTTTCCAAAAGCAATTAATCAATTTTACTTACTAGGAAAAATAATTCATTTAAACTCAAAGAGGTAATTTTAGTGAAAATATGATTTCAAGACTTACCAATTTATATCTTGAAATAAACAAAATTTTACTTTTTACCTTATGTTCCAAAATCTCATTTTTACACTAAGTGTGAAAAACTTAATTTTCACATTTTTAACTACATACTTCGTTAGTTCATAACTTGAAATTTACTTACCCAATTGTTACCAAAATTTCCCAATTCCATTTTTGTTATGCCATTTAGGTCTTTGTAAAATCTTAGGTCAAAATGAGCATTTTTGATTGGTGAAATCATTTTCCAACAATGAGGTAAAAATGACCTTATTTTCAAGTCCTTATTTTTTCCCAAACTTTGACAGTTAATAACTTTCAAACCGTTCAATATTTTCTTACCAAATTTTACAGTGGAATAATAGGTTATGCCAGTAATATGTCCACAAAATTTTAGAAAAAACTGGGTTCATTTGCCCTATACAGTGGCTGTCCAAACTTGGTTCCGAAAATAAGAATACGAAAAAACAGTTTTTTACCTAAACTTTGAAATAGCATAACTTACTCATTTCTAAACATTTTTTAGTGTTTCAAAGGCTCAATTTTATGTACTCAATCTCAACAACATCACAGTACAATTTAATTTTACAAAAACAATATACAGTGGCTGCTTGACCCTTTGGAAGTCACAGCTCAAAACATGTTTTATTTTAGGGTATCCTACAAAACCCTTGGGGGTTTTGGTTCCCATTTTCAAAAATCAATACACATGCATCATAAAAATTATTAAACAACTACCATAACCTTATTACATCACCAACAAGAAACTTTAAGCATTAGATATACAAAATAATGCTTAAAACTAAAAACCCTACAACAAAATCATCAAAAGTAAACTTTTTACCTCTTTGGTGTTCTTGCTTAAGGTTTGGACCTTCCTATAAGCTTTGACTCCTTCAAAACCTTTCAAAAACCCTAACAAACTTCCCCCAACAACATAGTCAATTAGCTATTTGAAACTCTATGCTTAAAACTTTACAAAAGCCTAGATTAGTGAAAGTTTACCTTAGGGAAAATACTTCCTAGACCAAGACTTAGCCTCAAAGTTTCCTTGGTGTTCTTGGGCTTGAAAAATGGAGAGAACACTTTGAGAGGTCTTCAAAAAAGATGATAGTGAATGAGAGATGGAGAGTGATCGGTTCTTAGTGTGGGAATTGCTCACAATACTCTTCAAAATATCACAAGGTACTTGAGTGCTTTTCTACCCACTTGCCCACTTGACCTCTTAATTAAATGGCATTTAAATTTTATAAAATTTGGGTTCACACCACTCTAAAACACCACATGGCCGGCCACCCTTTGCCATATATGATCATTTCATTTTTATTTTATTTTTATTTTTTTAATAAAGGTTTCATAAGAAGAAAAGTCCAAATTGGCTTTTGACACCTTTTTTCACTCTTATTAAGTTTTAATCACCAAACTTAACATTAATTAATTAAATTAAATGTCTCTCACATTTAATTTAATTAATCACATAGTAAAATTTAACCTAAGTTCCATTCATGGAATAAAATTCCCCATTTCGGCAAAATTAGGCATTTAACACAAAATGCCTTAAAATTTCCATTTTCTTTTAGGTTTATTATTTTTGACCAAACTTTAACTTTTATGAATGTATTTTATGCCCAAAATATAATTGCCATGATTTTTCGTTTTATTTTTCGAGATTTTTACCCGATCAGGGTTTTTGTGTCGGTCCAGGACCGAAAGTCTTATCTTGACTTTTAAAATCACAAAATTCATATTTTGGATTGCAATAACTCATGGAATACTTACAAACAAAATATAATATTATTTAAAATAATATTCTTAACCCGGGGGAAAAAATCCCGACCCGAGTCGTTTAAAGGTACCCAAAAACGTAGGACGTTACAAGAAGGCTCCCCCATCAGTGAGAATTGGAGCTCTCCCGGACTGTACGCAACGATCACTTTTAACCTAGGGTCGAGGGGGATCGGCCTGGGCCCTGAATTAGATTTTGGATAAAGAGCCTCTCGAAGGGTTCTCCTATTCTTTTCTATGACCTCGACGATTTGGCGGCGATAGTGAGCTCGGGTTTCCTCCTGTTCGCGCGCGAGATCGTATTCACGAATCAGACGTTGATTCCGAGCAAACAACGACTCTGGGCTCGGGGATTTTGGCGAATACGGAATTGCCAGCAACGACCCCCACCGTCTTTCCAGATTTTGTGACATCTAGCGAGAAAGAAAAAATGGTGAGGGCCATGCATGCAAGAACTCAAGATTTACGAGCTTGACAAGACAAACTTGGAGAGTGCTCGGGTATGAAACGAGCTCGATACTAAAAGCCCGGTTAAGAGTTGGAACGTGTATTCTACAAAGAAAAGGAGGGGAGTGGATAAATTTTTTTGAAATCCCGAAATATCAGGGAAAAAGGGTGACGGTTATTTAGAAATGGTAATCTTGGGTATCGTGCGTTCTTTAAAACCAAGATTTTGTACCCGATATCTTGGTGTGCAAGATATGTCTTTTAAATTTTGAAAACCCAGAATAAAGAGACCTTGTCCTACATCAAAACTGGATTTGGAACCAGTGATTTAAACCTAAGCGTGGAGACTTAAAAGTGAAAGCCTATTGGTCAGAACTTCCTAGCGTATCATACTAAGAAAATAAACTGGTGCATTCCCAGAAATAAAAGAACTACACAAACAGAAACCAGCATAAAGGAAAACAAAAAGATCATCAGATACTTACATAATGATGGCGATTGCAGAGAAATCGTTGATTGAAGGAGAGGCTACAGGTATGACCTTACGGTCTCGAGCAAACTGGTGGTCCTTTGTTTCTTCGGCTGGGAGAACATGCACAAGCAAAAAGTTCTCTGGGATGGTTTCTGGTTTTGCCTATTTTCTTCTTTCTTCTGATGAGTGTAAAATAAGAGGAAGGCGATGACTGGGGTCTTATATATAGATGGTAAAAAAGGATTAATCTGAGCCATTGACCAGAATCCTTATAAAATCCAACGGACAGGGATTGATGACATGATGGTACCGGAAAGGTGGCAGGTGAACGATCGTGGGCGGATTTCGAAGGTACTCGAGTACCTTGAATGAGCAATGCCCAACTGACACGTGTCCATTTTCAAGTGTATGACGGTGCGGTTCCCGAAGAAAGTAGTTCAAAAGTTTCCTTCTCATGGGATTCGAACAAATACTTTTGAGGGGGCAAAATGTTACACCCAGATTTCGAGCCTTAAGAATTGTGATCTCGAAAGCTGGATTCGTAAGGAATGGACTCATAATGTCTAGAACGTGTCCGCAACCTAGGCACCGAGCCTGCAAAGCAGAGACAACTTCGAAGATGGTAGCCTCGAAACCATTACAAGCTCGAAAGACAGATATCAAAGCACGTCTGTTCTCAGATGGCCTCGGATCAAGGGCTCCGAGCCTGAAATAAGTATGAGCTCGAAGTAGCGTGATCTCCGGGAGATGTCATAGCTCGAAAGTCAATAAGAGACCTAGGTGGGAACAGAACTGACAATGTAGATTGATAACTTGGGATATTCCAGTGAGTCATTTTGGAGAGACGCGGTCTGCATTGATTGTTGTAAATCCCCTATAATAAAGGGATATTTATTATGCAGTTATACGCCCCCTGATCTTCAGGGGACGTTTCCTTGTATATAGGATTACAAGCTTTTAACGCCATTAAATTTATTTGCATATAAAGAATAACTTCCCGAAATATGTGGGATAGTATTCTTAAATCTCCTCTATAAATAGAGTGGTCATGCACCATTGTAAATGACCGAATTTTGGTGATCTTGAGAGAAACTCTGGAGAATTCATTCTTAAAGAATTTTCAGAAATCATCTTAAGTTTTAATAACAAAGACTCGTGGACTAGGCAGAGTTAACTGCTGAACCATGTAAAAAATCTCATTTGTTTGATCATATTTTTCTTGGCCATAACCAATTATTGTTTTTTGTGCTCTTATTTCACTGTTGAAGAAAAACGGCGTCAACATTTTCATATGAGTTTTTTTTCTTCCAAATCTCACTAAGTAACCAGTTACAATTCAGTTGATATTTTGATAATGATACATTACTTAAAAAAATATAAATTATTTTTATAGTTGTAACTAGTTACTACAACACAACTTAAATAATAAATCTGATTTTTATAGTTATAACCGATTACCACACATCATTAAAAAAAATGGACAGTGGCATACAATTATTATCACAAAAAAATTCAAAATTGTTTTGATAGTGGTAACCAGTTACTGTGGATAAAATGTTAATTGAAGAAGATAATGGCGTCACCTCCACCTATAATGGAACTATACCTCATTTGATTGGGGAGATTTCGTCATTGCAAGTGATATTCCATCACGATTGTGTTATCTCAATGCCCTGCAAATCATGGACCTTGTTGGGAATAAATTAACAAGAGGGATTCCACGTTGGTTTTGGCTTCTCCCCAGTATTACAGAATATCCGAGAAAGCATATCAGATTGCGAGTGAAATTATGGATTTCGAAAAATTCAGGAGCGAGGAAATGATTTTGGCATCCATTACCAGAGAAATATTTTATCAAATATAAATAATAAAAATTAACACAAATAGATTAAAATTATTAAAATAATCTCAAAATATATAAAAATAGGTACTAAAAAAGTATAAAAGATAAAATATGATATACAAATAAAGTTTTACAAATATATGGGGAAAAAACTCCCATAAAAATGTAAACAAAAAAAATATGCCATAAAAAACTTAAAAAAAAAAACTGCCATATTTTTCAAAATTTATAAAAAAATCCCATATTTAGTGTAATTTCCTCTTTTTTTTTTTTTTAATTTTCTTTAATTTCGTGGTGAAAAAACCTACTTCCCAACCCCTCTTGATCGAAAGGCCCATCACACAAGGAAAGTGGGTTTGATTTAGGATCGTCCGGCCCATTCGATTTCCAATTCATTAGGGAAAACAAAGCTTGTGTTCCGTCTTCCTTGTACTCCCGCAGAGAGGCTCAGCTCAACTCAGAGAGCAATCTGGATTCTGAACAGAGAGGACGAAGACGAAGAAAAATGGGAAGCAGACTCGGAAGAAGAGTAGTTCACTTCGCTAACCTTCCCATCAAGCTTCTCATGCCCACTACTTTCAACAACATCAGAGAAATCGCTCTCAAGACCATTCCTTCCGCTTCCAAGATCGAAATCAAGCGCGTTCTCGAATCCCTCTACGGATTCGAGGTCGAGAAAGTCCAAACCCTAAACATGGAGGGAAAGAAGAAGAAGCGTGGTGGCTTGTTGATCGCGAAGCCCGACTACAAGAAGGCCTACGTTACTCTCAAGAACCCGCTTTCTATCTCGCCGGACCTTTACCCGATTCGGATTATCGAGGAGGAGAAGCGGCAGATGAGTAAGCAGTCGAAATCCAGTGTGGTAGAGGAAGGAGAGACCAAGAGGCATTGGCTTGATGGGAAGGAGGACCAAACTCAGACTCAGACTCAGAGATACAGGCTCGGGAGGTTTAGGCCCGAGAGGGTTAGGCCCGAAAGGGCTTCTTCCGTCAGTCGCGGAGAGAGTGAGGCTAAGTTCCCATGGAGCAGCATGAGGTCTTCTGGTGCTGGCGCTAGGTAGTTTTTTTTTCTTTCTTTTTTATGGAAATTTAAAGAAACGGTTCTTATAGTTTTCAGAGGTTCTGAAGTCGTTTATGTTATCTGAGTTGAGATAATGAATTATTGCTATGTAATAACCTTTCTTGGTGGATTTTTGTTTTGTAAGAACACAGAGCATTTGTTGGCTCTTTATGAATGATAGTTTTCCTTGATTGATTTTATGCAAATTTGTTATTGTTTTTACTCAGAAAACTTTATGCTTAGTACTATTAACTTGGAATGTTGAAGAAGTTGGGAGTGGAAGGAAGTTACACGAATTGCAAAAGGTAGAGAAAAGACATTTTGTGTGCTTTTTTAATCAATGTTATTTGTGGTGCTGGGGATCCTTTCTGATTGGGAATTCGTAGTTGTTATTATATTTAGTTTATGGATATTCTACTCTTTCTTTTTTCGTTTAATCTAAACATTTAGATATAGATTACTTTGTGTGTGATTGTGAAGAGTGGCCATTGAAAACTTACCAGAATTGTGACAAGAGTGAAGAAATAAAGGCAGAGGGTGTGTTGGATTTTGGGTAGAGAGATTGAGAGAGTATGTCCCGTTTATTGATAGTATTTGTTCTTAATTTTAAGAACAAGTAAAGGGTTTGAATATTTTTAAGTTACTGTTTGTTAAAATGACTTAAGATTATGAAACATTTTATTGTATTAAATTTATTTTCTTTGATTTGAACAATGAGAAATAGGAAATTGATGGAATGTGAAACGTTAAAGTCATAAACCACTTTTATAGATTCATTCAAAGGCCAAACACTCAAAAATAGTTTCTAAAAAAAGTTTCAAAATAGCAAACGGGCTCTTTGTGTGTAATGTTGGAAGTTATTACTTATTAGTGAATTAGTCTCTCCCCAATTATTTCCACTCTCATTCGATCATGGCGAGGAGCAAGTATTTGCCAACAACTATAGTCTATTTATTGTGGTAAATTCTTGTGTCTTGTTTCTTTATTTTTATTTTTATTCTAGTATACCTAGGAGTTGTGCTTTTCTCAGTAATTGTAATATGTTGATATCATACATTGTGCTTCCATTGAAATACTACATTCAGTCAAGGCGAATTCCATATCAGCTTATACTCAAACAACAAAAAAATTTGAAAATTGGTTTGATCAAACTAACCAAATAAGTAAACACAATATATGAACGTTTATCTTGAAGACTGGCCTTTGTACTGCAAAGATATTTGATGTTCAGATAATTTATGCAATGGATGATCTACGCTTAGAGCTGATTTTGTAGCGCATTGAATTAGTTCTTTGTTTTCCTTCCTCCGGCTCATCTCCACTCTCGTCGCCTTCAATTTTTGTATGAAAAGAATTCTTGATCTTTCGCCAACCAAAGCTCCAACGAGGTGCATGTATTGGCTTGTTGCCTACCTTATCATACTCTTGTTGCAGCTCAGAGTAGTCACTCTGCAGCTCTGACATCTTCCTTTTTATATTCTCAAGCTCTACTTTAAGGGTCTTGATTTCCATGTCTGTTGTGGGCTGGTTTCCATCTTGTTCAGAGATATTGTCACTTGGTGCTGGATCTTTTTCTTGTATTGTTGTCCTCATTTTTACTTGTTCAGAGAAAAGAACCTGCACATGTTTCTTCCTGTGGTGAGAAATGCATTTTAGTGGACAACAGATGGGTTATCACCAGGAAATTGGCTTTGTTTCTGGTGTTTACATCTTCTGGGAAGTAACATAATTCGTGAACTCTGCTTTTTTTTTTTATTTACAATGGGTCTGCCTATTTGACGAATTTCTTTCCCATATGCATTTTGTTCTCTGCATTCCATGTCTCTAAGGATTGGCTTACGATGCTATCTATGCAGTTCAAGGGAATTTCCTGAGGTATCTGCATTTTTCTTTTCATTTTTTTTTAAATTTTTTATGTTATTGTGACTATCATCATAGTTTCTGGAGATTCATTTCATAGTTATTTTAGTATTTTTTTTCCTTGAATATTTTATACAATGTTTATAGTGCTCAAGTGCTCTGATTTTTGTCACAATAGGCATTGAGTGCGTGTTTAAAAAGGAGGTAATGTTGGATTTCATTTTCTGGTAGGTGATGAACATTAATATTACAATTTCCCTGATATAGGTTTGTAATGGATATTATTCAATAATTATTGGATTGTGGCACTGATTTATTTGCTATTATCACCAGGAGAATTCCTTGTTTTTCCTGTGCTCTTTTAATGGATCTATATAACATTAACGATTGCTTTTTGTTGTACTCTCTATTCTATTAGGGATTGTAGCTGGTTGCTGAATCTTAAGCTCTATTCTCAGTGTAAGTAGTATAAGAGAGACTAGGTTTGCTATTGCCATGTTTATTACTAATTTCCATATGCTTCAAAACAGTTGCCATCATGAGAAGCTTTGTCAAAATTATGGTAGACTCTCAAGGGACACAGATGCTGATATAATTGAGAAGGGGGATATTATATGTTACTTTTTGGAAAAGCTTACCTGGACAATGGTTCTGAGAGGCAAGCGGTCATTTTGTGCTGCGTGGGTGCATGCATCAAGTGACAGTTTGTTGCAGTTCATTATTTTGCATAGCCTTCTTCTGTCATGCTCAGGTAGTAAAGGGTGAGTCTGGAAAGAAGATTATACTTTGTTAAGTTTCGAAATATATTTTGTGAAAATTCTCTTTGCCGAAACTTCCCTTAGTAAAAAACAGAAGCTGTGATAACTAGAAGGTAGAAATAACCTTGAGGTAGATGTCAATGGCTCTATAAAGGCCATCATGACATGCTCGCGCGTTTTCTGGAAGTAGTTCGGCTAGAACTTGAAACTTGGTTATTGAGAGATTTGGGTCTCGGGCAATCTCTGCTAGGTAGTTGTCCAACAACTTACTTACATTGATATTCTCTGTCCTCTGTAGATGTAGGTTTAACTGTGTCTGTTCTTGCATCAAGAAATATTCCACAACTCGTTGTACCAGATCAGTGTCATACATAGTGTGCTCTTGAGAAGAACTGTTTCAATTAACATTATTATTAACAAGGGGCGCAAAGGGGGGAGTTGATCATTGTCATGCAACCTCCTCAAATTTTCAAATTTTGGAGTATCAAGTCAATTAGAGAAGGTAAATACTTACTTCATTACTGATGTCTGATCTGCATTTTTGTATCTAGGAATAAGAAGATCGTTTGCGTTGGCGTCTTCCAACAGCATCCCCACTCTTTTTTCAAGCTCAGAAATTAAAGCTGGTGTTACAGAGTACACATTGGCCATCTTTAACATCTGCAGCAAGAACTTACAGGAAACAGCTTCATGTTGAGGTGGAAGTAAGCTAACTAGGTTTTCAATAATCATTTTTTGCTTCTTGCCATGTGCAATACCCTCTTCCTCTTCCCCTTCTTCTTTACTCCGGCTCAAAATACTGAACTGCAGATCACTCTTTCCATGCCCATATCCTCTTAGTCCTTCTAATTCCTCATCCATTCCTGGCAACCATCGACGTGAATAGTGCATGATACACTTGCCTATGATCTCAGGGCTTGAACCTTTTGCCTTGATTGTCGTCATAATCCTCATAAAATGATCGATTCTTAGGATAGCAATCTCATCAAACCACCAGCCTTCTATGTTACTTGAATTTGCCGTTGTGTTTTCTCTTGATGCCTTCCAAGCAATTGAATCACAGCATCTTCTAACAATTTGGAGATTCTCAACCCATGGAGATAGATCTTCACAAGATTTTATTACAGTAATGGTATCTTTCCATGAAGAAAGGACCACAAATGTGAGGAATGCTTCAGTCTTGGTAACTAGATTTCCATCATCAAGTTCCTCAGTCATGTCTAGGTACTCTGCGGCACATCTTAGTGGAGCTATGTTCTTAGAGCTAAAATCTATTGGGAAACCATAACAGAACTTCAGAATTGTTTCAAAGGTCTCTGATCCACCTGGGAAATTTTCTAGTTTGACTTTGCAGTTGAAACTTGAGTTTGGGTGCTGTTGAATATCTTCTCGACTGAAGTAGCCACATTTTGCTACCAATGGATACTGTTACACGTGAAGCCTTGTATTAGGAATTTTTTTTTTTTCATGAACTTAAGATAATATGTGAACTACCTATGTGCATTTAGTCAGCCTATGTATGATATGCTAGCTCACTGTTTTCATTAATTGTTTTGAAATAAATGTAAACCGCACTATTTATGAAAAGAAACTATAAAAGACTTGCCGCTAATTCCACCCTATGTCATCACTAAGTCATTATTGTTACTCAAATCTACATGAATCAGTATTATTAGTCTACATGAACCAAGAACATTATTATATATTATTTGATTGATATGCAACTTGTGGAAATCATCAATTTGAAAACTTTTGTGATCAGGGTTCTGCAGTTTCTGCAGCATAACAGGTTTGTAATGCAGAGTTAAGGTATTTATTTCATATTTTTTTTATTAGTACTTAGTACAAAATGTTGACCCAATTAAACAGTCTCTTAGGCTATATGACAATCTAAATGTTGACATCCTTTCCAAGTTTTCTGATTAGTATTGTTTATAAATCTTTTCTGTTCTTGGTTTTCACAGTTTAAAATTATTATGGCTTTGCTGGTACAATTTCGTATAACTTGTAGTGCTATAAAGAAGGCATTCTTGCTAACACTAAAGTAATGTATTGCCTTGTTCTAGTTACCTTATGAGCATTAAAGGTGGTTTCTTCAACTTGAATGGAGAAGTCTGTTGGGATCTGAGAAGTGATAAACCTGAAAGGGAACACAACAAAGCAGAATGATAATCTAGAGTGATGAGGTGCAGTAGAGAACACAAGAATTGCAGGTAAATTTTGCACTGTAAGGAATGAAACACAATCAGATGATAACTTAGTATGTTCTGTTTAATTGCAACTCTAAGCTGTACCAGGAGGGTTCCTTCCTTTCCAAGCTATCATTGATATTGGTGATGAACTTGGAGGGCAGGACTATTCTTTGCTCGTGAACTTGATCATTCTCGTCGAAATCTTTCCCCGAGCTTGGAGGATGAGTCAGAGACTTCTTCATCATGATTGCTCTCTTGCTGAAGGCATGTTTTGTTATGTCATTTTAAACCATTGACTAAATAGTTCAGGTGCAGACGGTAAGACACTCCGAACTCTTTTTTTGTCATGTCGTCTTAGATTTGAGCTGTCTTACCTAGTTGAGATAGATGACTACCTATGTTCTGGGGTGATAATAGAATGCTTGGTCTTCTACTCTTAAGTCATCTTTGTTTAAAGGAAAAACTAGTAATTATAATGCTACAAAATCCATTAGGATAAAGATTAGTTTAGTGGGGTATAGAGGTCTAAATAAATGTGTGAGAAGTGAGTGTGTGGCTAATATGGAAAAATATCCAAGAGAGGGTTGGTGGTAATGCTCATTTAATTTCATTCTTTTCTGATAAATCTAACTGCTGCATGATTTGAATGTCACACAGAGAATAACCAGATGAAATTATAGGTAGGGAACACCTTAATTAATGTGCATTATCAGCCACGTATGTAAGAATTGTACCATTGAATTGCGTGGTCATAAATGTAGATCTATGTTCATATATATCTTTTCATGAAGTTGCACATCAATTTCTGCTAAAGGAGAACAAGCATATGGGTTGATTTTTAACAAAGTTTGGTTTTAGGCCCTCAAGGACTGAGCCATGTTCTGTAAAGTTGTGCTGTTGTTTGGGTTAGATGAGTCGTTGAATGGCAATTTGCGAGTGTTTGAGTATTCGAACACAAAAACTATTAATGAACATATCAAATAATTATATTTGTACATGACTTGTCCACATGAAATAATAAGTAATAACACTATGTTTTAATTCATTAAACATGATTACTTATTAATTAATTAAAAAAAACACTTGTAAACCTCTCTAAATGTTATTTAAAACTTTATTCATAATGTTAAAATTTGTGTCATAAATGTATTGTTTCACGTGGACATGTTTTTATTGCATTGTTTAAACTTGTTGCACATATTATTTTTGGTTTAACTTAAAAATCCACTTATTTATTACATGTTGCATATGCATTAATCCGAAATTGACATAAATTAAACATATTATTTAAATTGATTTATTTCATATCATTTTCAAGAGGTATTATCTTGTCTTGTAAAAGTCAAACCCTATTCTTTACCATTCATTAAGCAGTGGGATCCAGCACTTTTATCTTCGATAATGATACTGATTGAACAGTTGGGCTCCAGCACCATAATCAACAATCATAATATTGATTGGTTTAGACGTACCAGTGCACATCTGACCGTACTAATTTTCTTTTACGTAACATGTGATGTTTCACTTTTTGCATAATCAAATTAAATAAAAGTAGTTTTTCTCAAATGCTTGAATCCGTACAACTTGTATGAACTATATCTATACTTATCCTTGCACACTATTTTGTTATGATAACTCTAAAAAGAATTGTAGTGTTAGATCCAAGAGAATCTATTATCTGAGTGGTAGTATATAAGGAATAATGTTTGCTTTAGAGCACTCCCAACACATTATTTGAGCACTTCTAACAGAGTTTCTATTTTTTAAAATACATTGCTAAAATTTTACTTTTTTTATTTTTTCTCAATCTTTTACATTATACATATAACAGTTTCTCTATAATTTCTCTTTATAACATTTAAATATTCTATTTTTATATATTGTTTATTTAAATAAAATGACGAGAATGAAAGGAGGTGAAAGAATGGGAGAATAGTAATAAAAATAATTAAATAAGTTTATAGAATGAATAGTATGTAACTAAATGTGGAGAATGATTTAGTTACTATAGCTTAGCTAAGAGCACTCACAATGAGTGATCTAAAATAACTAAATAAGTAAAATTATACAGAAAAAGTATTAAAATGAGTCTCAAATAAATGCTTTATCCTTCAAAAAAATTTGCCTTCATTTATATTACATAACTATATTTATAACACACTATTCATCTATGTAAATATATAATATTAATTTTTCGTATTCTCTCTTACATTATTCACAAATACATAAAATACACACAATATATATATATTCCACTCTTTTTCTTTTTCTTTCTCTTTTAATATATTTATATATATATAGTTACATACCTAATAAATGAGTTTTATTTATATTTTATAATATTATTATATTTCATTTTTATTTTTATTGTTATTGTTATTTTTATTTTTTATTTTATTTTATTTTAGTACAATTTTATATATACATTATATTTATATCTCTTTTATATAAAAAATGTGTAGATAATGAATTTTTTTGGTTTTAAGAGTTTGTAACTATAATATAATTATGTGATATGATATATGAGTTGATATTATAAATATTAAAAGATATAAGGATATTATTGATAGTTAAAGAAAATATTTAAAATGAATAGAAAATATTTAAAAATATTGTATTTAAATGATATAGAGAAAAAAATAGGGAAATTGATATATGGTATTATGTAAAAATTAGAGGTAAAATAGAAAAAAATATGTTTTGGAGAGAGATTTTAAATGATGGAGAAAAACATCATTAGGAGTGTTCTAAATGTCTTAGCTATCATTCATCATCTGCTAGAATGTTATTTTATGGATTTTGAGCTATATTTTACATATTTAATTATTATACATAATCTAATAACTATACATAATCCATTGGAGTGTTCTTAAGTCATTGAAAATGTACAAAGCAATAAATTAAGTTGAGGGATAAAATAAATTAGGTCCAAGCCGAGCGAACAAGGCCAAGCGAAAATGCTGAAAG
Organism: Humulus lupulus; assembly: GCF_963169125.1. Taxonomy (NCBI): domain Eukaryota; kingdom Viridiplantae; phylum Streptophyta; class Magnoliopsida; order Rosales; family Cannabaceae; genus Humulus; species Humulus lupulus. The sequence goes on from NC_084793.1 coordinate 248,966,077, forward strand.
AAATAGCCTTTGATCCATAGATGGGAATTTGCATCCGAGCTACAAACAGATAGAGGAACAATCCCATCCAAACAAGTAAAAGTACAAATCAAAGAGACCTTCCAATCAGATTCAAACGATAAAGCATCAACTAATCCCAAACCAAGTGACAACTAGCTTGGATAGGTGCATGAAATGATTTAGATCCCAGCGGGTTTATAACCAAAAGATAACATATGTGCAATAAAGTTTGGAATATTATTATTACAATGACACCTAACTTCGAAAGAGAGGGCATGAGTAAAGAGGACTCAAAGTAATGGGAGACAAAAATTCTTAACACTATGTTTAGTAACAAGGAAAAAGTGTTGGAAGGATGGAAAGTTTAAAAAGGATAGAAATAGCTATGGATGAAAATGATGTTGGATGGAATAAATTATTACTCTCTTCAATATTGTTTGTTGTTGAGAGGAAAGAAATAAGGATGGATTTAAAATTTAAATGTAAAATTACTTAATTATCTATTATATAATACATATTTGATTTTTATTGAAGTATATGTATGTAATTTTTTATAATTTTTTTTATCTCATCCTAGAATCTTTCATTTTTGGAAGGATTTATTTTGGAGGATTTGGAGGGAGACCTCTTTCCTCCATTTTTCTTTTCTCTCTCTTGCCAAACAAATAATTTTGGCTTTGTCCTTTTTCCCTCTATCCTTCTAAAATTCCCTCTAAGATTGAAGCTTCCCAAGAGAGAATACTCTTTTTTTTTTCTAAAAAAAAAATATTCTTTAGAAAATGAACAATTAGTGAATTTACCCCTCACTTTTATTAGTAGTATGTTTTTGCCCATCACTTTTGATTTATCTTCAAATGCCCTTTAAATAGTAAAATTAGTATTCTTTTACCCCCAACTAGTTTTTTAATATGAATTTGCTTAAAAAAATGATCTATTGTCAATTATAACCCAAATTGAGATAAATTTGTTTCATTTTTACCCTTAAATTTGAATTTTCTTATTAATTTAATTTTCAGTCTTTATTTAAATATTAAGATTAATTTTTAAAAATATATAAAATTAGTTAAGTAAATATCTATTGGCTTATGTTACAATAACGGAATAAAATTGATTCAAAACATAAAACACATCAAATTATTTATAATTTTATTAGTCATCATAAATGTAAATAATTTATCTTACATAATTAAATCAATAAATAACTAAATATAATTTTTTTTTCAATTCTTATTTTTATATGTTATTTACTCATAATTAATGTATACAATTGTTTGAACAAATAAATATTTTAACAAAGTTTCAGTTAATTTTATTAATAAATAAATAACAATAAAACCATAACAAAACTATATAAATTTTAGATTTTTAAAAAAAAAAATTCGAATCAATATTCCCAATTTTTATTTTTTACTTGTAGCTAATGGATACATTAATAACATTATTAAAAATAATTTGTCTTTATTAAACTTTTTCTAACTATTGAATCAGTTATATAATCCAACAAAAAAATCACAATCAACTTCTATAAATTATAGATAAAAGATTTTTTTTTTGTTTAATTTACATAATAATTGAATTAAAAAAATTAATTGTATGGTCAAATTTATAATAAAAATAAAATTATAGGATAAAACTCAAATAATTTTATCATGTATTATGATATTTGGTTATAGATAAAAAGTTTGAGAGGTAAATTTATATTTAGAGAATTAGTTAGGGGTAAAGAAGACTAATTTTTTCATTTAGGGACATTTGAAATTAATGTCAAAGTGAGAGGGCAAAAACATACTACTAACAAAAATTAGGGACAAATTGACTAATTTTTCTTAAAAAAATATTTTGACTGGGTAAGTGAATTCAAATATATTATATTAAATTCAGTCTCTAACATTTATTAGTTACCTTTATGTAGATGAGTGTGTAATTCTATTAAATAAAGAAAAGTTTTAATGGGCTTTAATTCCTAATACCTTATTCTTAAGATGTTGACAACGTTGCACATGCATGTTTGTCCAAATTTATTTGTTTTTGCACGTATTGTTGGTAGTATTAAGATATACAAATTAATTTTAAGTCAAAACCAAACCAGCCTTATTTGATTTTTCTCATTGATCAATGAAAAATAGAAGGCAGTGGACCTGGTACCCATTTTTTTATTTCTTTTTCTTTTTCACTCTTAAGGCACCACCATAAAATAACTTAGATGACTTTTGCAATAACATGTTATAATTTTTGTAAATAAGCACTTTTATCTTTGGTGAAGTCTCAAACACGTTTGATTCACCAAGTTTTATTTATTTTTTTTTTAAAAAAAAAAACTTTACAAAGAGTTTTAAAAATGAGCCTTTTCCTAAAATACCCTAATCCTTTTCTTCTTCTGATGTTTGAATATATTGATCAGCTAAGCCTGTATAACAATATATGTTAATGAAATCAAATTACCATGGTCTATATTAAAGGACATAACCGTTTTGTTCGTCTTTATTTATTTATTTTTTGTTCATTTATATAGATACAAATTACAAACGATGTAGCATTGGTAGGTGAAGAGCACAAACACTTGTTAAATTTTTCATTAACACACTGTTTTTACCATAAATGCATGCATATGTTATTAGAATGACAATAAGTTCATTAAGTGAAATCCAACATTAGTTATTTATGGGCCGTTTGGTACGAGGAGTTCACAGTTTTCATACTACTAGGAAAGTTGAAGAGGGTAATCTGATAGTCTGTAAACTTACATCATTGTGTTTGGTTATGCATTGTAATTTTATCTATGATTCCTAAGAATATTACTTTCTGTATTTGGTTGTGCATAAGAATCTGTTAAGTTTTCATATTTTCATAAAATTAATATAATAATATATTTTATCAAAATAATTTATAAACAATTTTACTCATAAAATATTTTTTAACAAAATTAAAAAAAATACATCTATTGAATACTAGAATCAAGTATAATTTTTAAAATTACAAAAATACCCTTGTTTTATTTTTAATAATATATCATTTGTTATTTTAAACTAAAGTAATGATATAAATACTTTACAAATCAATTTCTTTAAATAAACAAATATTATTTATCATTTTATAGTTTGATATATGTATATTTGTTTTTATATTATAAGCTTCAAAAATAAAACAAGTCATTAACTAAAAAATTATTGGTTTAAGATTTTTTTAAAAAAAAATAATAATAATAATTTTGAAGTGTTTCACATTCCTGAGTATCTGAAAACCACTTGTCAGATGAGTTTCACTTGAACCTAGAATCAGGAAAAGTTAAAACCCCTGGAGTACAGATTCTCAGGTTAGAAAAACTCAAACCCAGTACCAAACATGAGAAAGTGTTCAAATTCTCATTCCTGTGTCCAGACTCCTGCATACCAAAAGACTCGTTATTATGATAGAATCGATGGCAGTATTTGGTCTTCTTGTCCTCTTTCGATTACTTAAATTAAACATGGATGATGTGATTAGGAGAATATGAATTTGTTAGAATTATCGGTGTTGTTATTTGAAATTATTCCTCGTACTTTGTCCAAAGTATGATTTGTTTTTGTTATTTTCATTTGTATTCCCTTTGATTAATACTATGGTTGGTATAGAGGAAATAAATTAGGATGGAAGGAAAAAATAAGAAGGAAAGAAAATTTCTAAGATGGAAAAAAAAAAGCTTGTTTCCTCTATATTTGTTTGGTAGGGAGAAAAGAAAATTAAGTTATTTTATAATTACTTTTATACCCCTTTATTATTATTATTTAAAAATTAAATGAGCAATGATATATTAGTAATTTAATTTTCTTATTAGTTTGAAAAAAAATTCATTTATTTTTCTCTTTAATTTGTAGAGGAAATTATTTTGATGGGACCCACCTAATTTTTTCCGCTCACTTTTTCTTTCCTCTATCTTTTCTCTCATATCAAACATCTATTTTTTTTCTTTCTCTTCTCTCCACTTTTCTCTTTAAAATTTTCTTTCCACCCACTTTTCCTCCTTACCAAACATAGAGTAAGGCTAAGCAGGGACAAAGTCGGAAAATCTTTTTATGTATAAAAATTAGGGACTTTATTATTATTTTACGTTAAAATATATTTTTTAACTAATTTAATGTAAAAAAAAGTACAAAGTGAATAAAAAATTAGGAGGTTCTTGAGCCCTAACTTATTGGTTGGCTTCGGCTATGATGCTAAGCATTGACAGAACCATACAAAGTTGGAGGGCAATAACTTTCTCAAAAATTTGAAAAGTAATAATAATAATAATAATAATAATTATATATTAAATAAATTATATAAAAATAATATATTTTTTTGTTTCAATATTTGGTCAATCTCCCTTTACTTGGCCCTGTAATAGATTGTCAGTTATGCTACTAGAATGTTATGAGAAATTTGAGAAATGATGCACTAAATTGGGTCCTATAACAAAATTATTCTAGCCTATGTGAACATAACCCTTTTATGCTAGCATTCCCAATGTTTCCTAAAATGCCCCTAACATATGAAAGACCCTTTCATTTCTGAATTTGTCTTCTCTCTCTCTCTCTCTTTCACGTCCAAGCTCACCCTCACCCAAGTTCCCCCTTCTTCTAATTCCAAGATCTAAATAAAAAAATCAAGGCAGCCACCAAGATTGAATCAATCCTGTCGAGCTTTTGAGGTTGTGTTTTGAGGAAGATTGAATCCTATCAAGGCAAAACAACACTTTGGGTTTCAGATCTAGAGGGAAAAAAATTATGGGTAAGTATATTTTTTGTAAAGTAGTGATTAAACTTGTTTATTTACATTGCTTTAACTATTTCGAACATATCTGTGTCTGCATTTTGGATTTTTTTTACTATTTCATGGTCGGATTAGAACTGAGTTTTTATGGGTTTTTTTCTAGGTTCTTTTTCTGGCTCGACGAGTTTTGATGAGACTCGACATGCCTCGATGGTCCTCAACATGCCTCGATGTAGGTTAGAAATGGACCACCTCAATTAGCCTCGATGGACCTCGATAGGGACCCGAAGTGTCCTATAGATGACCACCTCGACTAACCTTGATGGTCCTCGATGACCTTGACATGTAGACAAAATTTCCCATACTTGGCCACCTCGATTAGACTCGATGGTCCTCGATGGACCTCGATTTGATTCAATTCATGGCCACCTCGATGAGGCACGATGGTCCTCAATGGACCTCGACAAGTTGACCTCAACAGAACTCGATTAAAATCGATGGAACTTTATTTTTTGTAGTTTTTTTATGTTATTAAATTTTGACCTTTTTTTTTGTTTTTTTGTCTATATAGATTTGTCTGTTTCTATATTTGTTGCATACATTAAAATCGATGGAACTTGATATTTTTGCAGTTTTTGTTATGTTATTAAATTTTGACCTTTTTTTTTGTTTTTTTTTTGTCAATACAGATTTGACTGTTTCTATAATTGTTGCATACAATGGTGTTTGGGAACTGGAATATAAGGATTGGATTTTCTGGGATGCTGAAAATCAAGTTCTCCCTTTGGAGAAGAGTGTGACGTACGAGCAACTGGTTGAAATTTCGTATGATGAGCTTAAAGTGGATAAATGTGTGTACAACTTGAAACTTGAGGTCCCGTACACATGCCTCTCACAACCCTTCAGACCTATAGTTATGAAAAATGATAGGCATGTTCATGCATTCATGGGATTAGCATCGAATTTTGTTAAGAAGATGATTCCTCTATACGTAACATTGGTTAAGAAGGATTGTTTAGGAAGTGCTTTGGCCTCTCCCACTGTTAATAAAGAAGTTCGATTTGAAGAGAATATTTCTCCCCCATGTCATGGTTTTAGGGGAACTCAAAGTGAGGTTGGGATATTTGTTCCAGAGACAAATCCAGACGTTATTGTCCATGATGATATCCCTGTTAGAGGTCCGCCACATGTTCCTGACACAGCAGAGTACGAACCCTATGGCTACGATCCTTATGTCAATGACGATCTGGTTGCTGATGCAGCAGAAGTTGATGGGCCAAATATTAGGGTAGATTTGCCAACGCAGAGTTCATAAGTTATGATAGTTGAGGAGCGTAGAAGAGAAGATCGACAAACACTTGGGACCAACAATAGTCGTCCAGGTCCAGGTAGAGTTGAAGATAGAAATATATGGAGTTCTCCTTTGGAATTAGGTGAATGTCGTAGAACTTGGAGTGCTCCCATGTTTACCAAAGAAGATATCGAGGCCTCACATCAAAATCATCATTCCTCAACCGACACATCTTCAGGAGCATTGCACCTTGGCAAGTTCTTTCAGAATAAGCTTCAAATGAAAACCAAGGCGCCCATCTTTGCGATGAAGAATAATTTTGAGTTTATGGTGAAGAAATCTGGTACTAATGTGTGGTACATAACCTGCAAGGATCCTGATTGTGGTTGAAGATTGAGGGGAAAGAAAAAAACGCGGTCTGAAATGTTTGGGATTACAGTCTACAACGATGTACACACTTGCTCACATGAAATATGAGAGAAGGACCACCGTCAAGCAGCACCATGGGCTGTTGACCACCTAATCAAGAAGAAATTTGCTACCGATGGTACTCGGTACATGGAAAACAACATAAGGGAGGACATGAAGCACCATTTTGGGGTCGAAATGAGCTATGATAAGGCATGGAGATGCAGAGAAAAGACACTTGTGTATGTTAGAGGCACATGTGAGGATTCATACTCCAAGTTACTTTAATACTTGTGTCAGTTGGAGCAGAAGAATCCAAGTACTATTACTGATTTTGTAGCAAAAGATGGTTCTTTCTTGTATTGCTTCTTTTCCCTTGGTGTTTCTAGGAGGGGATTCAAGTATTGTCGTCCTGTCATTTGTGTGGACGTCACATTCTTGAAGAACAAGTATGGTGGCCACATGCTCTGTGCTGTTGCGTTGGATGCAAACAACCATTTGTTTCCAATTGCGTTTGGACTGGTGGATAGTGAGAACCATAACTCTTGGACTTATTTCATGAGAAAATTGAAGGAAGCCATAGGGGATGTTGACAACCTAGCTTTTTTTTTATAGGACATGCATGAAAGCATTACTCATGCTTTGGAGGTTCTGTTCCCAGATGCCTACCACGGTGCTTGTTACCATCACATCTGTATGAATGTGGTGGCAAAATTCAAAACCGACCACTGTCAAGACATCATGGGGTGTGCAATGTACGCGTATCGAAAGACAGAATTTCACAAGTTCTTTGAAAATATTAAGGTAATTGATCCTCCCATTACTCAATATCTTAAGGGAATTGGTTTTGAAAGGTGGACTGGCACTAATTTTCCTAGAAATCGATACAATATCACGACGGGCAACTACTCAGAAAGCTTTAATAATAAAACCAAGGAGGCAAGGAGCTTTCCAGTTTCCATTTTTCTTGAATTCATACGATTCACTCTACAGATGTGGTTTGCTGATAGACGTGAAAAAGCAGCAAAAGCAACAAGTGTGTTAGCACCTATAATGGAGGCAGGTTTGAAGCAAATGGGTGTGAAAGCAAATTTCCTAGATGTCCAAGTCCTTGGTCATCATGAATTTCTCGTGGTTGATGGTGATGGTGAGGTGAACTTGGCCACAAAATCATGCTCATGTTGCATGTTCCAAACCATTGGGATACCGTGTGTCCATGCATTTGCTGCAGCCAGAAAAATGAGCGTAAACATCTACTCATTGTGTTCCTCTTACTATAGAATCGAGTCATGGAGGGACACTTATAATGAAACTATTTACCCTGTTGGTAACGAGGATGAATGGGTAATCCCTAATCACATTAGAGATATGGTTGTCAGCGTCCTTGTTGAGAAAAATACTGTAGGAAGGCCGAAGAAGAAGAAATTAGGTAGGCCGAAGAACAACCGCTATCCTTCTAGTGGGGAAAAGGTCGTCCAACCACATAAGTGTAGCAGATGTGGTGGTATTGGGCACAATAGGAAGTCATGTAATGCCAGGCTTTAAACATTGTCCTATCACTGTGTTGTTGACTACTTAATTACTTGTCTATCATCACATTATCATGTTATGCTAACTTCTGGTGTATGAATTGATGTCACTAGGAAATTGCTGTTATAATAATGTAATTGATTTTGCTGTGTTTATTTCATAAACCTGTCTGCCTCGACAGGCCTCAATGGGCCTCAACAACACCTCATCACTGAATACTGTCGAGGTAGCATTGAGGCCGCTATGTTCATAGCTTGGTTTGGACCCACCGAGGCATGTCGAGGTCCATCGAGGCCTATCAAGACAGATTTATTTTAACATTTTGAGGGTCCTTAGATGGTGTTGTCGAGGCCCATCGAGGCAGCTTGTTTGACATATCGATTTTTGTCGAGGCAGACATGTTTATGTGATTTTAGTTGTATTTTTTAATACTTGTCAAAATTTTGGGTCGAGCCTAATCGATTTCTATCGAGGTCGACCGAGGTAGAAAATTAGTGATATTTTTTTTGAGTTCTATCAAGGTATGTACAAAAAAATAATGTTCACCTATTGAACCATATACAAAACTAACCATATCCAAGTCTATATAACATGTGTACCAAGAAAAGAGAAAATAAATAGCATCACAGTGCCAATGTTTGAAAGGATAGGTCCACACACCATTTGGTTCTGAAAAGTTGCATGTTCGCATCAGTAACGGTATTGAGGGGTAGCCTGGCAATCAAATGCTCGATACGTATGATGACAAATATACCACAATCCCCACTGCATATAATTGAGTTTGTGTCAATTATAAATAACTTTTGTATAATTAAATTCAATTAACATATTTCAAAAACCACTAATAAATAGGGGAATACCTTGTCCTAGACTGAGGCACCTCCTTAGGGCCAAGACGACAGTACTGGATTGGCTTTTGTTTCTAGCCAGGTTGCAACTGGAGCTCCTCCTGGTCGTCAAACAAGCCAGACTTGTACCACAATGAAGGCAACAATAAGCACCAAGGCTTAATGATTTCTGCCAACAGAGACTGACTAAGCACGGTATGGTTGGAATCATAAATGTTAATGCACCACAATGGAATGGACACTTCAATGGTGACCCAATGCTATGCTTGTGGAATGCAAGGAAAAATATACTTCATCAACAGCTGCCCAAGATACAATGTATTGATCTGGGTCGCCCTTCAACAGTTTAAGCACAACGTCATCCCATGTATACTTCTCACCAATCTCCTTGAAATTATTCCAAGGACCTAGGAACACCTGGGGGAAGGTGGTGTTCATGATAGCAGCATCCTGCAGAAATGCGACGTGATAAAAGTTGTGTCAACGGCATAGCATGTGCAGAGCGACTTCAATATGCTGAAAAAACATGTAAATTCGTTAGTACCATCAATATGTTTTAGGATTGAATATAAAACATAATTGTAATTTACATATAGAATCCCAAAGCCAAATCCAAATGGTGTTCAATTGCAAGAATCATGCCACGTTGTGCGTCCCAGTATGGACAAATCGATCCCTCTTGTTGTCAATCTTCCCGATTAGCCACTTATGGAAACTCTTCTCTTGCTGCTAGTCACACTTCCTCAAAGGGTCCGTAACTAGTGTCTGATTGTATGATATTGGCCTCTTCGTAGGGTCGGTGAAGTCATCATAATGCTTAGGCTTGCATTTCTTCCTAATAACTTCAATGCCAGCTGCCTCCTCAGGATGTAACACTCGTACACTAGGACTATCAACATCACTGGCAACAATAGATGTCTGGGTCTATGGAGTGGAAGGTGGATCATCGGGCTCGTAGTCATGAGGCACAATATCTGACTCTGTATCTGAGTGTGGGTGGGTGGGTCGACTCTGTTCCCTGGATCGATTAGAGACCACTGAAATTAACAGCGCCAACTGATCCATGATCGAAGTTTGATTCTTAAGTAAAGTTTCCTGGCCCTCCTCAACTCTTTGGAGCCTCTGCACAAATTGCGCATAATCAGACTGACCCTCCTCAATCCTCTGGAGCCTCTGCATCAACTGCTCATAATCAGGATGGGCAACCTGACTAGAAGAAGGTGCAACGGTCTGTGTAGTGCCCTCCTCAACCCTCAGGACATCCTCATAAAAAATAGAAGCTGCCTTTGCAACCTCCGCTGGCTTCTCTACCTCCTTCTCGGGCTCTACTTCCTCCACTGCAGTCTCAGCCTCCACTTCAACTAATCCCAACTCAGGGAATAACTGACCATCAATGTTTGGGAGGCTATTGTACTGTCTACCTCACTGGGACGTGGCTTCAACATGGAAAATACCACCAACTGCATTAACAAATAAAATATGTCAGAAATACTCAATCAAGTAAATCGTCAATACATTAATTTGTCACATTAAGAAGATAAAGTTTAACTTACTTGAGTCTTGCTGAACAACAGAACCAACTGAGCTGTGGAAGGAAATATATTGATCTTCGTACACCAACTAAGCACCCTGGCAATCTAGTTCCCACTCTTTTCACCATATTTCCTCCCAATATCTGGCATGGCCTCAAAAGCCCAATACTGAAGTGCGAGGGCATAGCCATACAAATTGTACTTGGACTCCTTCTGTTGTTTCCCTGAACCCTCTTTCTTATTTTCCTCGTAGTGTTTCAATTGTTTCTTCATGTCTTTCTGAACTCCTTTAATCAACTTCTTAAAGGACAACTTCCCCCACAAATACTTGAAAAAGTAATGAAGATCCTCAACTAGCTTCAGTGAATCACCCCGTATGCTGGTTGTCTTCTCAGGGGCATACAACACCCCCTCTATCAAGTAGCATAATCCTAGCTTAAATGCATCTTCTAGGTTTTTCGAGGCCTTCAGAGCATCTTCCAACTAACCGAAACTAACATTCGCTTCACCATTAAAATATTCCTAGATGATCCGATCATTTGAAATATGCTCTTTCAACTCATCTAGGGACGGTGTGTTTCCAAAATTTAGGCCGGTAACTAGGCCAAACTCCACAATACCAAATCTACATAGAGAGTTGCTCACGTAGAACTGACCCTCTTCAAGCTTCTTGCTTTCCACCTCACGCAACATCAATTGGTGTAGTAGAATCCTAGAAAAACTAAAGGCCTTTGCCTTAAAGAATTGTCCCAATGGGCATGCCTTTTCCCGTTCAATCAGCCTATGCCTTTGAAACTGCTCTATAAGGGTATCCAAGTAAGCACTACCCCTATAAGTAACACGAGCATGAAATTTCTTCTCCAACGATACAATATGGTCAGGCATCTGAAACAAAAAAAATTTGTTAATAATACATTTTTAAGCAATCTGGTAACCATCGAGGCCCATCAAGGCATATCGAGGTAATACATGTTCAAAGCAATACTATTTTTATCGAGGCACATCGAGATGTGTCAAGGCATATCGAGGTACAATTAAATTCAATTATTTTTTAAAGCAATCTGGAACATCATCGAGGCCTGTTGAGATAACATCTACATTTATGTACAATCGAGCTGTATCGAGACCTGTTGAGGTCTATCGAGGCACATTCAAATTCTGCACCTAAATAAGCCTATCGAGACCTGTCGAGGTCTATCGAGACACTCAAAATCCTACAAATTTCCAATTTGTTCACTTTATATCAAGGTGATTAGAGGTGAAAAGTACAACTTTATTGATCTTAAATGTCAAAATAAATTAAGTTTTGATTATTATTTTCATTTAATTAATATGATATATTTTATGAATGAAAATATTTGATTATAATTTAATTTATTGTTATTTTGTAAGAATTAAAGATGCATTTTGTCATAAAGGAAAGAAAGAAGAAAGAAATAAATAAAGTTGAAGAAAGGAGGAAAAGTTGGCATTTTTGCAAAAATTGAAGCCCAGAAATTCGGCCTAAAGCACCCTAGGCCCGCAGCTTTCCCTTCTCTCCAGCGCGCCACTTGTCGCGCTCCTCGCATGCCAGGCGTCCCAGCAGCCATCTTTGACCCAGCCTTTGACCCATGTTAGCCTCCTTGCTTCCTTCAACGTGAACGCCCATCAGCCTCAGCCTCCTTCAATATAACACTCCCAACATAATCATCAAAATCCAGCAACTCATCAGCCACGCAGGCCCACTCCTTCCAGCAGCATCTTCACGCCCAAGGATCCCAGTAGGCCCAACAACCACAGACCCAGCCTTTGGCCCAAACCGAAGCAAGCCCAACGCCCTGCCTACGTGGCACATTTTTATTGACCGGGAGTGGGTCAAAACCCACTTCTGCCACAGCCACCTTCAACCCATATTTTGTGGATATTGGGCCTTGCAAAATTACCATTTTGAGCTTTAATGCTCATCTTTTTTGGTGCTTTAGAAAAAGGGCATTTGACCATACACCAAAATAACTAGGTTAATATTTATAATAAGATTTGATTTTTCAAAATCATATTTTATTATTAATATTTCAGATTTATTTTGTAAACCCCAAATTGTTGTTTAATTTCTTTTTAGTCCTTTTCTCCATCTATAAATAGGGACACTTTCTTCACATTTTCTATGTAATTTTTAGGTAGCAAAACTCTACCAAATTTTAGTTTCATTTCTCATATTTTTTCTCTAGAATTTCATGAGAATGTCTAGCATAATAGGCTAACCTTCTTAGGAAGGTTAGGATGATCCTATATGCACTATGACTTTGTTTGATATTTTTGATTCACCATGTACTTAAAGTTTATATATTTGAGTGATTTATTTTCTTTCATCTCTATTTCTTCATCTTGTTATCTATATTTATGTTTACTAATAGTATATAGATTTTGTCAAGCACTTTCTATGTATTATCAAATTAGTGAAAATAATATAGATAATATCTTTATCATTTTCTCCATCTCATCCATATATATTTACTTTTGCTCAAATCTATATAGAATTAGTCATGCTCTTTCTATGTATTTTATAAATAGTAAAAGTAATATTTGTGTTAGGTTTTATGTCCAATCTTTTATTGCATTATTGCCAATGGTATAATGTCATTTTTAGATTTCTCATAAGATTTATCTCATCTTTCTATGGTAAAGAATAATAATCACTTGAATACATTTTTGTGAAATATATTTGTGCTTCAATGTTAAATCTTCCAAATGAATAGTTGGGATGTGAACTATCTATTTGTGTAATTTTTTGTGAATCAAAGATCCAAATAAATAAGTATGCATATTGATGATTCTTGATCCTTCCTACTTGTTACCTATTGTTACATCACACTTTAATCTATCTTTATTTCTAATCTTTAAATCTAAAAAGCAACAAAAATATCACTTGTTCTATTTTCTTCATATTATTTATCTCTAACATTTATTTATTGATTAACTTGTTTCTTTACCTCCTTGTGGAATCGACTGCCCATCTATACTACAACTACCGCTAAATGGAAGTCACGTTTGGGCGTTAAACACAAGGCCCATCGAGGCCTGTCTAGCTAACCTCTACATTTATGTACAATCGAGTTGCATCGAGACCTTTCGAGGTCTGTCGAGACACATTCAAATTCTACACACCTAAATAAGCCTATAGAGACCTGTCAAGGTCTACCAAGGCCCATCACGACCTATTGAGTGACTAAGAATCGAGGCATGTCGATTTCTATCGAGGTGGGTCCAAAAACTTGAAAAAAAAAACCCAAATTTCGTTATTTCCCAGTCTTGATCTATCCTATGAACAAAAATCAACAAAAAAACCAGGCACATACACATATTGCACATTAAAAAGGAAATCCCTCACCTTCGCCTTCTTTGGGGTTATTTCCTCAAAGCTTGGTCCGTTTGCTCAATGTTCTTCTCCTTTGCCTTCTCAGATCGTTAACTCCGACGATATCTGAGCCACAGATGCTTGGTCGTGGTTGTAGAAGACAATGTTTCTCCAATTTGCTTGGGTTCTAAAGGATTAAATTGGGTTTGAGGATTTTTTTTCCTTCGGGACCGAGAGAGTGAGAGAGAGAATAGAGAGAGATCGAGAGAATAGAGAGAGAAAGAGTGTGGGAAACAAATGCCAATGATATTTTAGGAATTAAGGGAAACAATATCACCAAAATGACATGTGTAGAGTGGGTAGAATATTTTTGACATAGGACCCATTTAATCCATAAATACCCAAATTTCCCAATGTTATTTCTCGTTCTTAGGACTATTTGAAAAGTCTCGTGTTTTGAAATAATTTCTAAGTTTTTATTTTTGCTTGATAATTTGTGTTCCTAAAAAAATTGTGTGGCTCATCATTGTGTATTTGTTTGATTATAATTGTGGTTTGAGACTATCACCATGTATTGTATCCCAAGGTTCAACTTCAATCTATCAATCCTAAATAATAGACTTACTTATCTACCACAATATTTATGGGAGAAGGTGTGTAGTTATACGTAATCCTCAAAGTGATTCTCAACATAACATAATACAAGAAATAGAGCAAAGATACCGGCTATATAGTCTTCAGTAGGTATTGGCCCGTCCTCTACATGGTGATGGTACAAGGAAAGCATTGTTATCTTAATAAATTTGGAGATCTTCTTTATCATTTTTCTAGTTTATTATTGTCTTTTTTTTTCTTTCTGATTAATACGAAAGTGGGACATGTATACTAATAAAGTTGGGTTTAGCCTCTTTTTTTTTAGAAGTTGATGCTTTGGAGTCCAATCAAACTTGGACTATTAAAATACAGGCGCATATGAGAGGTAGAAAGATTCAAAGCTCAACTTGTTAACAAAGACTACACTCAGATCCAGGAATCGATTACTCAAACACTTTTGCCTATGTTGCCAAATTTACAACACTAAAACTCATTCTTGCTCTGGCTGCCATCAACAATTAGACCCTTCACCTAATAGACATCAACAATGCCTTCCTCCATGAAGATGTCTACATGAAACTATCTCATGAATACAAGCCACTGGAAGAGTTTCCTCCAAATGTTGTTTGTAAACTACAAAAGAGCCTAAATGGGCTCAAACAAGCCTTCAGAAAATGGATCACTAAACTCAGTATAGCTTTCATTGTTGATGGTTTTGTCTAATCTCCTTTTGATCATTCTTTATTCATCAGAAATGTCTCAGGTGTTTTCTTAGTCATCCTAATATATGTTGGTGGCATAGTTATTGCAAGCAATAATAAACATGCAGTGACTCAATTTAAAACTAACTTAGACAACATGTTTAAACTAAAAGGTCTAGGCCAACTTCAGTTTTTTCTTGGACTAGAAATATGGCATTTGACAAATGGCATATTTGTATCTCAAAGACCTTTTATCTAAGCAGGGTATTTAGGAGTTAAATCAGCCTCCACTCCCATAGAACCTAATATAAATCTAAGCAAAGATCAATGAGGATTCCTATTAGACCCTACATCTTACCGCAACATAAAGCTTATTTACCTCACAATCACTCAGCCAAATATTTGTTATGCAATCAATGACTCAGTCAATTTCTTGTTGAACCTTGACTTCCACACTTACAAGTTGCACAACGAATAATAAAATAATTAAATGGTACACTTGGACAAGGCATTTTCTTCCCTTTAAAATTAGATCATCATCTCAAAAATTATGTAGAAACCAACTTCCAAAATGCAAACCTTCAGCTCAAGATCTTGGTTTATGCATATTGGGATGCATATTGGGGGAGCTGCATTGACATTAGGTAATCCGTATATGGTTATTGTATCTTCCTTGGTAACATTCTTATCTCTTGGAAGTTGAAAAAGTAACAAACTATTTCGAAATCTTCAGCAGAAGTTGAATATCAGGTAATGGCTAATGTCACTTGTGAAATCACTTGGTTTCTTGTACTTCTAAAAGACTTTGGCATCAAACAGGACAAGCCAGCTCTCCTCTATTGCAACAACAATGCATTTATTCACATCTCAGAAAACCTTGTGTTTCATTAGCATACCAACCCCATGAAAATTGATTGACATATTGTTCGAGAAAAAGTCAACAATGGTGCTAATAAACTTATCCATGTCAGTTTAAAGAACAACATAGTTGATGCTCTTACAAAAGCCTTATTCTCCACTTATTTTCAAGATCTTATCTCCAAGATGGGTGCAATCAATATTTACACTCCTTGAGGAGGAGTATTAGACATTAGGATAGGATTTAGTTAATTAGCATTTTACTGATGATATTTTAGTTAATTGTTTTTAATCTTGGTAACTTTCGGCTACCCTTGTATCTTAGGTTGCCTATATACTGTAACTTCTTCTTCTTCTTCTTGTTTCATTCATTCAGATCATTCAAATGGCATTCTTTATTTTTCATGCTCTTTCTTGTAATAGTATGGATATTCTACTTTTTATCAACTTTTTTGTTGTATAAGTTAGAATCCTCTAATTAGTAAGAGATTTCTTTTTATTATTAACAAAAAGTTGTGCATAACATATATCTTTAGTATTAAATTTTTTTAGCAAAAACTAAATCTTTGGATCCAGTTAAGGTTTTCATTTTTGTTTTTAAAATTGTGTTTTCAAAAATAAGAATGGAAAACAATTTTTGTTGTTTTAAAAAATCAAGAGGTGTTTGTTTAATATTTTCTAAAATGATTTTTTTTTGTCTTTATTTTGGTAAAAAAATTCTTAAATGAAAAGTTAATGAATATATTTATAAAGAGAATACTATTTTAAAAGTTAGTAATAAATAATATGATAAAGTGAGTCAGAAAGTAAGGAGAAAAAAATTGAGAAAATAAAGTTGTGAAAGAGAAAATAAGAAGAGAGGAAATGATGAAAGAAAAAAAATAAGGAGATAGAAATTGAGGAGAAAATAAATGGCAAGAGAAAAAATAATATGAAAGAATGACGATTAAAAAAAGTGTTATGAGCCCTAAAAAAAAATGATGGGAGAGAAAGTTAAAAAAATTGAAAACTACATAAAATAACCTTTTCCTGTTTGTAATTTAAAAAAAAAAAATTAATTTACGAAAACAATATCAAATACTATTATTTGTGTTCAAAAAATAATTTTTAATTAAAAAGCCAATACCCTCTTTTATATATATGCTTTTGTTCTCGTCAGGAGGAACCGACATTTGTGACCTCAATTTTTATTTATAATAATAATAATAATAAGATATTTTAAATAAAAGAGAGAAAGTCCAAGATAAGAACTTGCGGCCTCACTAAATTTTAGTTAAATGAGTACTGGTTCTTCTTAGTTCCGGGTAAATATTATTGATATTATTCTTGATATAATGCTTCAAATTTCTCATCCTAAAATTTGATTAAATTGAGTTTAGAATGTAATAGCATTTGGTATTATGTGTCCCTACTTTATATCACTGTTATGATTTGGTCCTTAAATTTTTAATTTTCTAACCATTAAGTTATTTATATACATTTTTTTTTTCTAAAAAAAGTTAGGGAAATTTGAGTATCTATGCTTAGTGTGGGGGCATAACTAAAGCTCTTGTATTATATACATAAAATTTTTATGTTGATGATCATACTCTTCCCAAAATACCCCCCTCATATTTCCCTTTCTCTCTCTCTCATCAGACCTCCCTCTCTCACCCTCTCACCATAAACCTGAGAAACACAACCCCCTCCCCCCATTGATGCAAATTGCAGACCCTCGAGAACCAATATTCGATTCGTTAAGAAAGTTTGGATTCCAATTTTGTAAGAACATGTTCCAACCATTCTTGCTACTGATTATCCAAAACAAAAGTCACTGGCCATATTATATTAAGTGACCTTAATGAGTGAATTAAAAATCCCAATAGACATAAACAGTAGTTCATGACTGTTCAGAATTTAGACTGATATACATATGATCATCATATTGATATAAATTAAATCTTTATGGTGAGCAATATGTTTTTAAAGAAATTAATTCACATCGACCCTGTAATATATAATCTAATTATATAAAACATTGTTGCAAAATTAATTAGTGTGTGCAAGTGTACACAATCGCTAACAAGTAATATACAAGTAAGTATTTCAATATCGTCTCCTTAGAGATTGAATAAGTAAATGTTACAATAATCAACACAAAAATTAGGAACGAAATCAGTTAAAAAGGATTTGATGAACTAAATTCAAGAAAGAAATAAAGAACTAAAATAGACAACAAAATTAAATCAAGACAATAGACAAGCGTTGAATAATATGATGGTCATAAGTTAGAGTTACTAAATCCCCAAAAATGTAACTCTAAGCAAAATGCTACAAAAAATGCTACAACAATTAGGATCTATCAACTAGGAAATTCAATAATTCACAAGCTTTTTCCAAAGTTTTATGGTAAGGTTCTCTAATTAATTAATTGACATATTTCTATGCTTAATTAATTTCAAGAACACCAACTCAAGGACAATTCCTTTTTTGTCATGCATGGTGATTATATATTCCTATACTATCACAATTCTAAATTTCAAAGATTAAGACATGCATTATCCAAGTTAGATGTCCAATAATATCAACCTTTTTAATAATTAATATTAAATATGTTGTCTGTGTTTTCTGCATACAACAACGTGACCTCAATGAGTCGTGTCGTTTAGTCCTCCTCAGAAACTAAAGCACAATATGTGGGTCTCGTTCTTATCACAATTGAAGAACATTCCCAGTGAGTTATCAACAAGAACCATTCCCCGAGAATCGGAAAGGGAAGTAGCCTTCCAAGTGGTTACATTGATCCAATGAAGCTCCTCGGGTCGTGATCAACATGTCAAATCCTAAAGACCCCTCTCCACGAAAGGAGAACTCTTCTGCCAGGTGTCGGTCAAAGAGGCACTTGGGTTCGCAAACACATGTCTGACACAATTAGTAGCTGCAGAGATCGTGCTATCGGTTCCGTACAAGCGACAAAGGGGATGTCCCAAGACGCCGTCTGACATGAGGATACGTGTAACTACCCTTCTGACAAGTTCCAAAAATCACATTTTCCAATAAAGCACTGGGTTTGATATCCACGTATTGGGCCTGTCGAATGAGAAATGGGGCCACAAGCCTATCTTATGGGAAAGAAATCATAATTTATGTGTAAACTAATCCCATTATGAGAATATGATTGTAACAAACTCCCATTAATGAGCTTAACCCCCTCACCCGCCTATAAATAGGGCTAGGGTATCACTTGTAAAAGGATCCCAACTTTAGTGCATGCTAAAAACACTGCCTAAATTTCTAGAGAACTTGAGCATTGCAAGTTCTTCATCCTCAATACAATTGACTCGTGGACTAGGGCTAATTAATAGCCCGATCCACGTAAAATCCTATGTTTGGTCTTTATTTTCTTTAAGCTTTATCTATTTACTTGTAGTTGATGAAAAAATTAGTCAACAAAACCAATTACTTACAATTGGTGATCAAGAAAAAACAAGCATAAACATTACAACCACTTGGATGAAAAAAGCTTCATTTACTAAAACTTTCTTGCATTACTTTCGCACAAATTGCAAATTAGGATTCATTAGTACATTAACTAAAATAGCTTAGCTCATGTTCAAAGTAAATTTAAAAATCATCATGATAATCATCTCAACTGTTGAGCCTATGATAATCAAAATTAAGGTTCCGAATACAAGAGAGAAAAGGGGAAAGAAATCAAGCCAAATATGGAAGTCCACTTGTAGACTTGATTTATCTTCTTCTTCTTCTTCTTCCTTGGATTCTCCTCCTCAAGCTTGAATTTTCTTCCTTTTCTTTTTCTTCATTTTTGGTGTTCTTTTCTATACAATGGCTGCTGCCAAGAATGGAATACATGTCACTTGGTGTCTGGTTGCCCCTTTGTAAAAGGCTAGGTGTAACGTCCTGAATCTGCTAATAAGGCTTAGTGCCTTGATTAGCATGCTAGGAGGGCAATGATTATATGATTAGAAATGCATGTTTAGGTGAATTAAATATGCATGTGGGCCCGTTTTTGTTAGTAAGGCCATATTTGTAATTTTGGCCCGTTGAGGGCGTGAATGTGGTTATGTGTGTGGGTGTTGTGATTGAGACCACAATATTGTGGAGATATAATTGAGATGTGTGGTTCGAGATGGTCCTAGGGAGAGGATTGGCAAAATAGTATCAACGGGGTCTAATACTCGGCTCGGTGTGAGCCTAGGGGTATTTTAGGAAACTTAGCGTATATTTGGGATTTATCGGGTAATGGGTAATTATTTGATGATTAATTGGGCACGTTGGGATTAGTTGGGAATCTATAGGACTACTTGAGGTTTAGCAGGAAAATGGTGGCAAAAGACGATTTTTCCCTTTGTGGTGTTAGAAAGGCTAATGATAAGTTAGGGGCATTTTGGTCTTTTGTATTAAGGGATAGACCCAGCCTTAGGAACTTTGTAGAAATAACCAAAAATAGAAGTAACACAACTCTCTCTCTCTCTCTCTCTACTCAGCACTCTCTCTCTCTCTCCCTTGGAGTACTTGGGAATTTCGGTGAAACTCTTGAGGAATTAGCTTGGGAATTTGTGGGTTGAAGCTAGGGATTGGGTTAGGAGCAAATCAAAGCTCGATTCACACAATTGAGGTAAAGATTTTATGTTGATCTTGTTGAGTTTTCTCTTGTGGTTTAGAGGTTATCATGGGATTGAACCTTGAGTCTAATTTTGAGTTTTAGTGAGATTATGGAATATTTTTTGGGATATTAATACTGCTGATGTTGCTTTGATATGAATTCTAGGTCTAGGTTTTGAATTTGGTGAATTTTAGAGGATTTGGCTCGTAGAAATGCATGAAAGATTTCTGGGTTTTGGGTTTGAGTCACAGCCCTGTTCTTCAGGTGCTGCGGCCCGTGTGTGCGAGAAGGCTTGGGAGGTCCTTGATGTTGCCCAGGCGCTGTGACATAGGTAGGGTGTGCCGCGACCCGTGTTCCCCAGAAGAGAGCCCCAAGGCTCTCTTACTTGTAGCGCGCCGCGACCCTAAAGGGCTGGGTCTCGGATCAAATAGGGAATAATGGCCAATATGGGGTTTTAAGCTCGGGAACCCAAATTTAAGAGCTCGGGAAGGATCCTACTTCCCGGTTTAGTAGGATTCGAGGTCCCATAGGCTAGAATATTATTCCGAAGGTTTTAATTGGTTTAGGGCTTGATGGATAATTATTATTATTGCGTTGTGACTAGGTTTTACCGCCAAGGCTCAGGTTTAGGGGATTGTGCTCGGGATCGCACTAGGAAGTCAGCTTGGGACACAGGCAAGAAAACTATTTGTGCCCGTAGAGCAAGGCTATCCCGATTATTTGTGTTTAATGTTGTGTGTGAATATTTGTAGTTGTTATGCTATGTTTGCATTATTATGATTGATCGGCAAAGGCCGGGATCGGGGAAGGCCGGGAATGACGATAAGCATGCTGAATGCAAGTCGAACGACAACAAGCATGCTAAATGCAGGCCGCCATGGCATTGCCATCTAGGGTGTTGTGCTCACCTGTTCGGTGAAGACTGCGAACCCAGTGCCTTGTAAAGCACTTGGGTCGGCATAGGTCGTTATGTGAATAGTCTGTTATCTGTTTAAAGTTGTGCATTTACTAGATTGAATTGTAATATGCTATGTGTTGAGTTTTCTTGTTGGGCCTTGGCTCATGGGTGCTCTATGGTGCAGGTAAGGGCAAAGGAAAGGGCAACCAAGCATGAGTCACTACAAGAAAAAATGCTTTTAATAACACCAAAAATGTGTTATCAAAACCTACGATAACACTTTCTGATGTGTTAAGACAGACTATGTTATCGTAGGTCAGGGTACTTTACATAACACTTTATCAGTGTTATACAGATGTGTTATTGTACTGTCAACGATAACACAATTTCTGTGCTATTTTAATATATAGATAAGTGTTGAATTATGTTATTTATAGTCGATACTATAACACATTTTTGTGTTATACTACACTTTAGTATAACACATTTTTTGTGTTATACTATACTTTAGTATAACACATTTTTTGTGTTATACTACACTTTAGTATAACACATTATTTGTGTTATATAATGAAGTTTCCATAACATAATTCTTTGCATAAAATGTGTTATTGTAATATATATTATAACTCAATTTTCGTATTATTATTATATTTAGATATATTTAAATTCTCATTATATATTTTATTTATATTACACTAATTTATTCTATTATATTTTAATTTTTTTATATAATTAAATTTAACTTTCTAATATATACTAGCATCATCAAATGAACTTGATTTTCAAATAACAAAAAGTAATAACATTCTACATTGAATTAACAATCCACAATTTAGTTTAAAACATGCAACACTGTCATCAACAACAAAATATTCTTTAAGTATTCTAGGAATCTAAAATTTACTACTTTCAACACAGAAATAACGCTTCGCTGGATTTTTCCTCTACTTCTGCATCATCCATTGATAGGTTCTTAGAATTGTAGCTGTTTGATGGTTCTTCAATAACCTCTTTTTCAAATCCATTTTCCTTACCATTCTGGAGCTTAACTGAAGGACGTGTTCTCTTCAAAGGTGACAACAATCTAGTAACAGCGGCTTCAACATTGGCTCCACATATTGGCTCTTTTAAATAAGTAACAAAAGGGGTACCGATAAGCTTTCCCTGACAACCCTTAACACTGTCTGACGGGCACCTGAAAAATCCAACTATCTAAGTTAGGAAATCCAGCAGAAGTCTAACAAGCAGTCTGCGTAGATGATCCAAGACATAAAATGACTAGGATACAAAAAATTAAAACACATATTTCTCAAAAGCAGATAATATAGCCAGTATTATCCAGTCAACACTTGACTTGGAGCGCTTGAACTTTATTCATACGGACTTCAGCTTCTTAATGAACAAGTAGCCAATAATTATTTTAATTGATACTATAATCCCCTTCTGAAATTACTTAGTTAAAGCTATTTTTCAATAGATGGATTGGCAACACCAGTTTGTACATCACATGTTTACTAGTGATATTTACCAATTACATAAGGATAGGGATGCAAGCTTACTTTTCATGTGGTTGATGAATTATTTCAACTCTGGATCTTCCCACGACGTTTTTAGAAAGACTATAAGTGGTCATCCTCCTTAATTGGAGCCAATAGCTCTAAGGGGTTTTCCAAATATCGAAAAATCTTATGTTCATAAACCTGGCAATCGAAATTACAGTTACTCAACCACTAGAACTAAAATTAAGGGAATAAATAAAATAAATTGTAGCAGATATCAATGGAAACCAAATTTACCTCTGCTAGCAGAAGAATCTCATCAGCATTCAAGCAACAAGCAACAAGCATTACTTAGTTGTTCACTAAGATCTTTACAACAACCTTGCTTTAGCAAACTAACAGTGTATAGCATAGGAAGACCACTTCCATCGCCGTTAAACACAGTCACGGTTATTTGCCGAGTTGCAGTTGAAGGTAGCGGCAACGACAAATACATGAAGGGATCAAAAGTGATTGAAATCTTTCCACATGCTGGGCAAACCAGTGTCGACTTATATTGACCCTGACCATTAACATATAAACATTGTAAGAGAAGAAAATACTTTTGTACCAGTACAGGAAAAAATAAATGCTTATGGTTCAAGGAAAGAAGAAATATAGCTTTCAAGAAAGAAGACTTTAATTCCCACTCACCTGGCAAACATCCACTATCAATGAGTCATTCCAGGCCCTGTGATTTTGCAAATGATGAAGATCCAATGCCTACATCAATCTGCAAAATAGACAGTTAAGCTGTCATTTTCTACAATTTAGTATCCCATAGAGAAAAAAAAAGAGGTTTGCAAATTATCATATTACTTCAGTAGCCAAAGGGCAAAAGTAAATGTTTCTGTAAAACTGAAAACTTAACTTCTCTTTATTTAGTGTAACAATAAAAATAATTAAAGAAATAAATAATAATTAACGTGACATCTAGGTAAGTAAGATGTTTGACAAAAGAAAGTATTAAAAAAAGAAATACCTTGAACTATTAAAAAAGAAAGTAATCACTATAGATTACTTGGACAAAAGAAAGATGAAACAATTAAAATATTATCTATTATTAAAAACAGTCAACAATATTCAAAAGAACTCATTAGCCTAAAAAATTATAGAGGTATGTTGACTTACAAGACCTAGTCTTGGATACTTGCCTAAAATATGCCAAAAAGGTACCTAACATAGTGACATGGTGTGCTCAAAATATAATGATGTATTATTATGGCCAATTTACAGTTAAAGAGGGTGACACAATTCAATATAAGCAATCACTTGTCACGGTTGTTTCAGACATTGTGAAAGGTAAAATCAGGCTTGATGGCTATGAAGGAATGGAAATAATGGCCAAAAAAAATTCCAATAATGTAAACCAGAAAATAAGATGTAATGCTCTGTTTTGTCTTTAGAAAACATAGCCCCCCAAAAAAACTCAGCAATGAAGGCTGGAAATAGACAAAAATCAGCAACAAAGACTTTGAAGAAACTAACCTAGAATAGAGCCAAGCTCTGACACATGACTCATTCAGATCTCCCTAAGTGTCTCTGTCTAATTGTAAATACACGATATGTGTGCATGCTATCACTACAATAATTATGCCCATATATTACATTAAAATATAGCATATTTTAATAAGTGTTATTGCCGCATGGTAATAGAAAAAGACAGGGAAAATGGGCGGTAAATGAAATACACAGGCGCCAAATGAAACACAAAAGCAATAATCCCTAATTACTCTACACGCCTCCTCTGTTTCTCTCTCACACTCAGTAACTCTCTCTCTCTCTCTCGCTCGTTCAATCTTTCTTTCTTTCTCTCTGTTTGTTGCAGGTGTGTAACAAGGTGATGGGGCTTGGGGCTTCGGTCGTGTGACAGGGAGGCTCGACTCTTGGGTCTACGGCATGGCTCGACTCGTGGGTCTACCACGGAGATTGACTTGCAGAGCAATGGTCCAGCAGGCTGTACAGGGAGGAGCTCCAGCTGCTTATGCCCAAGAAATGGAGAGGCTAACTGCTAAAGAATCCCTTCTTCTTGCTGTGAGTCTCAAGTTTTAAGAATTTGTGTATTGTAGTTGATAAGACCTAGCATTTGAGCTTTGAATTTGGAATTATTTATTTATTCAGTTTAAGGATTCTGGGGGTTTTTCCAAGCTTCAATTTTTATGGGATTTTTACTTGTTCAAGCTAATAAGGTCGCCATTCTTGGAGGGTCGGTGGGATTTTTTTCAGGGCTGATGTCTTCCACGCAGTAGTTGAGGTGAGTCTTTCTTTGATTTTTGTGATCTGGGTTTGCTTTGTTTTTGCGTTTTATGTGTCTGGGTTCTTCATGTTTTTGTGATTTTTTTGATCTGGGTTTTCAGCTATTATGGAATTCGTTTCCAATTTCTCATCGAATCGTTGTGTTATTGATTTGCATTGCACGACCTGTTTGTTAATTTCAATTCCGTATGTGTAATTTTTCTTCTTTGCGTTTTGAGTTGCTCCTTTTCTGTTTTGGTGTGTGATTGCTCTAATATGGAAATTTTAACGAGGTGAATGTAGATATTAGTTTTTTTTTTTGGATATTTGAGAACTACGATTGTGTAGTTTGTGCTACCTTTTGAGCTCAATCTCTTGGCAATGAGTTCATAGATTTTTGGAATAAATTACAAGAAGGCAGGGCACCCTTTTGGTTAAAACATCTCGTTTTTACCTTTTCTGCTTAAAAATAAATGTAGATATTATGAATAGATTATTGCTAATGTGAACAATGGAATTACGTTGAGTTATATGCATGGATATACACACACATAGCTGAAATAGTTGCCTAAATATATATATATTCTGCTTTGCACCTAAATATATATATATATTCTGCTTTGCAATATGTTGTAGAGCATTACTATAAATTATAGTAGCAGGTTCACATTGATATACCCACGTTTCAGTACATTTACTAATGTAATTGGTTTATATAATTTACATGGGTAGACAGCTGTTGCCGGCTTAGCTTTGTTTATATGGTTTGAGATTTTAGCTTCTCACTTGATACATATGTATAACAATACTCTTCTCTTCAAACAATTGGTTTTAATATGCAGGCTGAAGGATCATCAGCTGAATCTATAGCTGCTCTGGCCAAAGTTGATACTGTTAAGCAGAGAATGGAAGCTGCTTATGAGACATTGCAGGTGGGTATTTGATCATAGAAGTTATAATCAGTGCAGTATTGGAAAATGTTGATGTTGCATTTGATTTACTCATTGATGGATCAACAGGATGCTGCTAGGTTAACTCAATTAAGTTCAACTATGGAAGATGTTTTTGCCAGTGGTGTTCTTCCAAGGGCTGCAGAAACCTTAGCTAACATGAGGCATTGCTTGTCTGCTGTTGGGGAGGTAATATTTTTCTATAAATTGTTTTAACATTATACTTTACTTTTGATATTTATAAATTTTGATGATTTTAACTTAATATTTTATTTTTCGTTTTGCTCATTTTAGGTTGCTGAATTTGCTAATGTGAGAAAGCAACTCGAGGTCCTAAAGGATAGGATAGATGCAATGGTGCAGCCACGTTTAACAGGATGCACTATCTAGCCGGAAGGTCACCAAATTTCTTACAGCACTTGTTTTGCCTATGGCTTGCTTTCTGTTCAATTTATCTCTTATTAATTCCTTTTAGTACATACCATATGCAACTTGAATAACTTACATCTATTATCATCCAGCAGATAAACATTGCTCAAAATTTGCGGGGTATTCTCATTCGAATTGGAAGATTCAAATCACTGGAGCTACATTACACAAAAGTTCACCTAAAGCCCATAAAGCAGCTCTGGGAAGATTTCGATTCAAAACAACGTGCTATTAAGCTTAAAAATGAGAAGACTGAAGCTAAAAGGCTGTCAAGCCATGAGTTTCAATCAAGTTCTTCGACAATTTCATTCGCAAGTTGGTTGCCAAGCTTCTATGATGAGTTGATTCTTTATCTTGAGCAAGAGTGGAAGTGGTAAATTCTTCTGACTATATTTTTTTTAAGCACCGAGGAACATCTTGTTGATACAAAGAAGCTATCACTGAATTTAAGCACTGAGCTTAGACTGTCATCTACAGGTGTATGGTTGCTTTTCCTGAGGATTATAAAACTCTTGTACCAAAGCTACTGATCGAGACAATGGAAACTATTGGAGCAAGCTTTATTTCACGTATCAACCTTTCAATTGGAGAAGTTGTTCCTGAAACAAGAGCTTTGGGAAAAGGTTTGTACGGACTTGTTTTTATGGTGCTTTTAAATTTTGTAGGCATTTAATATTATATGATATCTTTCAATTGGACAAGCTTTAAGTCATGCAATTTTACTTTTGGCAATTTATAAATTATCCTATCAATGTGTTTCTTTTTATTCAGGTTTATTAGATATTATGTCTGGTGACATGCTAAAGGGAATTAAGATTCAGAGGAAACATTTGGAGGCATTGATTGAGTTACACAACGTGACACAGACTTTTGCTAGAAATATTCAGCATTCCTTTTCAGATTCTGATCTTCGAGTTCTAATGGATACACTGAAGGTAGTGTACTCTCCCTTTGAATCATTTAAACAAAGGTAAGCAATCATAAACTTTTTTGCACTTCCACATTCTTCTAAAATATCTAGGTTTTTTTTTTGAAAACTTTTTTCTGTTATTTTTTCTTTGTTATATACTAGATTCTGTAAATGCTATGTTCATTTTTTGATTAATGATTGAATATGTATATAAGGTATGGACAGATGGAGCGGGCCATCCTTTCTTCTGAAATTGCTGGGGTGGATCTCAGGGGAGCTGTTACTCGTGGTGTGGGTGCCCAGGGGATTGAACTCAGTGAAACAGTTCGCAGAATGGAGGAATCTATTCCCCATATCATTGTACTTCTTGAGGCAGCTGTAGAAAGGTGTATCAACTTTACTGGTGGTTCTGAGGCAGATGAACTAATTCTTGCTCTTGATGACATAATGTTTCAATATATCTCTGCTTTACAAGAGACACTAAGATCATTAAGAGTGGTCTGTGGAGTAGACCATGATGGTGTTGGTTCAAAGAAAGAGATGGGATCAGACAAGAGAGATGGCAACACTGCACGATTGATTTCAAATGAGGAGGAATGGTCCATTGTTCAAGGGGCTTTGCAGATCCTCACAGTTTCAGACTGATGTGTTGTAAATCATTAAAGCAGAAAGGCAGAAAGAGACCATGGCTTCTCTTTCTCCTTCTCACCTCACAGCTATCCCACAACGCATCTCAAAACCCTCCATTTCCCACTGTAAGTAAATCTCTCTCTTTCTCTCTGTATATATAATATATATACGTATATATATGACACTACTAGTACCCTTATGATGAACTAGTATGATAAATAACTTAAACCCTTAATTTCATTGCTAAATTTTTCCTTAGTATATGTAAGATTTCTATGAATTTTAGAAGCTGCAATCCATCACGTAATAGTTTGTTTACACCTCATGGTTATTTTCTATAGCATTATTCTAGTAATTTAGTTGTTTTCCATATGGTTATATTCCAGTGGCATTGTATTAGCTATTATAAATTCATTGTTACTTTTTATATTTATTTTTTCATCTTGAATTCTTTGCTTCGCATAGAATTGGAACCATATGTTTGAAATTTAGAGTACTTGGCCACTTGCTGTTCTATGAACACTGTTAACTCCATATATGCTAGCTAATTAAGAAGTGAATTTTTCTCTTATCTCTGGTTTTGTTGCTTTTTGAGTGTAATATATTATTTTTATCCAGTACTCTATTCAATTTCCATGTACGTAACAATTTCCATGAACAAAGTGTAGTCACAGTTTTCTTTTCCTTTTATTGAGAAAAAAAAAAAATCAATAAAAGCCAAGTATTATATATGGTAATATGCATTTGGATGCATGTTATATGGTAATATGCATCTAGCTATACATGATATGTTTCTTGAATTTTGTTTGTCTTGTTCATGCAGCTTCTAATTGATGGTAACTTATTATTTTAATAACATAATTGCTAGTGCCTTTTGTGTGTTTATAATTTGTTTTTGTTTGCATATTGTAATGTGGTCCTGACAATAAAGTTAAGTTCTTTTGGGGGTTTTGTAGTGAAGGGTCACTACTACATGTGGAAGAAACTAAATGAAATTATGAGATTTGGGTTTGGCAATTATGAAATTGTTTAAATTTTAG
This sequence comes from Humulus lupulus, assembly GCF_963169125.1. NCBI lineage: Eukaryota > Viridiplantae > Streptophyta > Magnoliopsida > Rosales > Cannabaceae > Humulus > Humulus lupulus. Next base: position 248,995,140 of record NC_084793.1, read on the forward strand.
TCGATTGTCATGATAATTAAAGCTTGAATCTTTGGAAATAAAACTAGAAAATAGTATACTCAAATGGGTTATGAACCATGTTGAAAATGAAAAGAATTTCTGACTCTTTTGCTGTTGGGCAAGTGATTTTCGACTTCTGATTTTTGGCACTTTTCGTAGTTGCAGGTTCATTGGCTGGTTCCCTCTTGTGCTTTCTCAATGTAATTTCTCTTCTCTACAAAATTATTGAAATACCATAGCCATTATTCAATTCATTTTAGTTATATTTAAGTATAAGTTATAGTGATGAACATAAGTGTATTTGGTACTATATATAGTACATGAATACTCAGACTAAATTAAATCTTTGTAGGGTTGCATTTATATTGTTGATGCATATAAAGTTTACTGGAGTAGCTGTGTTAAAGGGATTCACGCTAGACAAATGGTTCTGCGACTAGTTGAAGCAATTGGTAACTTTTCAACAATTCTTTCCTTCTCTCAATTTGTATGCAATTATGTACTAAAACACACACACACACACACACTATTACAACTCCCAAGACTTGTTACAACTGATTATTACAGAGCTAAAAAACAATGTAATTGCGCCACTCTATTGATCCAAATGGTTTATTTGAGGACTGATATTTGAACAGAAAACTGTCTCATTCCCTTGTTTTCTGGTCTTATCTTTTTCTCATTACGAGCTTCTTTTGCTAATAATGTAATCCAATGACACAGATGTTTATCTTGCTGGGACTGTCATGTTGATCTTTGGCATGGGCTTATACGGATTGTTTGTCTTTGACTTAATTACTTGTGTTAATACAGGGTTGCCTACAAAATAATCAGACAACTCTGGAATGGACTCTTTTTCCTTGGATACATATTTGAAACCAAGTATGCCTCTCTTTCCGTCCACATATTAAAAGAGGTTTATTAGTCACTCCACTGGGACTACATTCATACTGTTAACTCTTTTTTCTGGACTTTTCTTTGAACTTTCTTTGTTTCATGTACAAACCTTGTTGTTTCTTTTTCATAGTTTAGATAGCAAGAGAGTAAATAAAAGGTTGTGCTTTTTATGATTGTTGTAGTTTAATTTGATGAATGTGTATATATGTCTATTTGCTAACTCAGGTAGCTGGAATTTATAGTGGTTATCTCTTGTTTATTTCTCTGAATTGGTATATTTTTTGAGTTATTTTATTTTGTTTCTTAGTCATTGAGTTGTTATAATATATGGCTTGAGTGTATTCTAGTTTCTTGTTTGGCCTTTTATTTTCTTGAGTTATTTGATTCCTTCTAGCTTTTCCTTTATTCTGAAGTTGTTTAGAGAGAAATATAAGGGAATTATTTTCTAAGTAGTTGCAAAGAGCAACAATAGAGGAATATGCTTGCTCTTATAAACTCTAGTTAAGATTAAGTTGCATTGATTTGTATTTCCTTGTTTTAATATCAGTAAAGGACATATAGCTGTTTTTTTTATTATTTGAAAAAAAAAACTTTGTTTGATTATGTTTGTAATGTATCAAGCCTTTGCTTTGCTTTATGAAGAAAGTTATGAAACACTTTATGTCTTCATTGCTCCCTACTATCTGAAAAACTATAATGTCTTAATGGCAGCAAGTTGTTTGACAAGTTTGATTTTATTTGCACTGTATTCTCTTTTCTTATTTATAGCTTTGGTAAGTTATAGTTTATATGATAGTTATGGGATTGGATTTGCATTCACTTGTTATATTATTTATTTATTTTATTTTTCATCTTGCAGATGTTCCCAAGCTATGTTTGAATCTTCATTTTGTTTTCTATTATGCTTATTTATATTTTGATATTTCTTTGCTAGTTGATTTTCTGGCAATTCAGGAACTTGTTACTGCTTGGGTTGTCATCTTGGCTTGCCTTGTCCATGGGTTTGTTACAGTCTTAGTTGCTAGTGAAGCTCATGCAATAACTCTGGCTGTTGAGGGTTTGTTAGGAGTTGTGTTTACAGTGGCTGCATTAACAGATGAAGCAATGGATGTTGGTGATGTATTTTTTTTTTGCTATAAGAGTTCTCTGATATGTCTACAAATTAGTTTATGAATTTTGACCTATATCTAATTTGTTCATGAAATTGTTTAAAATCATGCTTTAAAGTTTAATTAAGTGCTTGTTCTCTTTGTTTAATTAACCCTGTTCAATCCCCAAATAACATCCAGCCATTTACTACAATTAAGAGTTGTTTAAGTTCTTGGCACAATGTTCCAGTGATATTTCTTTATAAGTCTGTAAAAATTATAGTATAGCATTCATTCATTACCTGGGCTAAATACATGTTAGTTTGGATTCCAAGTGGGTTAATGAAGTCTTTTACAGGTCTTTGTTAATTTTTAAGCATCTCCATTTTTTTTTGTCTTTAGCACATATAATCATTAAGCTGTGCAAAATAGCTAGTGGTATGAGGTTCATCTCATCTGATGTTCATGCATATCTATGTAATAATCTATTTAGTTTTAAGGGAAATAATATGTGTCTAATGTCCATATGTGCTGTTTTAGGTTCAGATCACTTCCAGGACTTGTCAACCAGACCCAAAGGGATATCATTGAATGTGAGAATTTTGTCTTCCGGACAAGTGCACAAAGGATGATGAATTGAAGGATGGAGCAAGTTTCATGCATGGTTTACTTTTGTGTATCTTGTAATGTTTTTGTTTTTCATTTTTGAAGTAAAAAATGTTCAAGAAACTTTATTATGTTATGCTTTCAAACTTAAGTTAGAACTAAGATCTCATGAAGTAGACACATTCATGGTTTGAATTAGTTATTGTTTAATGTAATACTTATGGTTTATCAATATATTGAGAGTTACATTTTATGATTAATTTTGAATTTTTTTAATCAAAATACAATAATGAAAATCTTTTAATTAAAAAAAAACCATATAAGTATACTTATCAAAATAAAATTTAAAATTTTATTACTATATGTTATGATTTAAAAACATATTATAAGCGTAAAAAATCGTTATGGTTTATATAATATAACAAACTAAAAATGTTATCAAAATAATCAAATGTAACAGTTGAAAAGTGTTATGAAAAAAGTACAAGATTAAACTTCAAATTTATAACCAAAAACTCTATCTAAATGTTATTATTTGAATATTATAGCACCTAAAAATGTGTTATTGAATAGTTTAAGATAACACCGAACATAACATTCAAAAACTGTTATAGAAAAGACTGGACTTTGAATAACAGGGGCTATGTTAGCATTTTCAGAAGTGCTGTCAATAGTCCCGGTTAGCAGTTTTTAAGTGTGATGAATACTGTTTTTTCTTGTAGTGTAGATCTTGTTAGGCTAATTCTAGTTAAAACCTGGTTCATGTCAACAACAGCTGCATATCTTCCAACTAACAGTGAAAATATACTAATCAATTTAATTGATGAAGAACAGAGAAATAACAGTCTTTACAGCACAAAAACTACAAAAAATCATGATTAAAATGCAATGCAATAAATCCAATATGTTAATAATACTCTGGAACTTTGACTCTTTTATCTATGAAAGAGAGCTAAGTAAAACCTCCAATTATAGCACCTAGAATCTTAATCAACAAGAATGTGCAGATTTTTTTATAAAATAAACAGGGCTTATAATCAATAACCAAAACAGAGTGTTAGTGGCACCACACATATGAGAACATAGTTTATAAGCAAGAAAGTTTCATGCACCTTTAAACAAAAATACAAATTTCAAGCCATGCTAAGTCAAGGTAATTTCAGCAGCAAAAAAAATTGTCAAGCTAATTAATAAGTACTATTATAGCTAATATAATATATACAATATAAGCAATACATGCCAATAGAAATATCTTGATTGCATAGATACAAAAACAGCATTAAATAATCTAAAAGGTTAAGTTGATATACAATAAGGTAGTATGTACTACTTAACAATACCAAACAATGTAATTAAAGTTCCTATTAACTGCTACGTTAAGTTAACAATTTTGACTAATTCTATATAAATATATCTTGCATTATACACAAAGCCATGTCCTAAAGAAGTTACCTTCCCTTTTTCACTTTGTCAGATACAGCTCTATAAGCATACTTCCACCAAGAACGAGGATCAGATTTCACGGAAACATGTGGACGAAAATGCACATATTTTAAGCGTTGATTAAAGGCAGAAAAGTTATCAGCTAGTTTTAACATATCCTTGTATCCATCCTGCAACAACAAGATACTAAAAATTTTCAAGGCCAATCAAAACATGCCTCCAAGTATCCAATCACAGTTGAATTATGAAATTAAACCTTTGATAAACAGAGAATGACATCATCTAGAATATACTTTGCATTTCCTGTAATTGGTTCCAGAATATAAGTGTGCTGTTTGACAATTCTATCAGCAGGTTTGCCTTCTTCAGTGCCATATCTAAAAACCTGAAGCAAATAAATGATCAAAGTTTCATAGTTTGAACATGCCCTCAACATATGTAACTGCAAGAATAAACTAAATATTGGTTCTACCTGGACCCACTCAGAAGGAAGCTAAGAGTTTCTCCAAGGTCACATCTGCTGCAAATGGGTGACCAGGATTGCTAGAGAATAGGAAATTAAAATTCAGACAGAAAATAAGAATGTTAAGATTCCAAAATATAAAATTTAACTTGCTATTACACACCTTTCACTGTCCTCGTATCTGATATGAATATTTGAAATTGAGAGTTTCAAATTTCCAACTATAGTGTTGATAAGGGAACCCAACCATGATTGATTCTTCAAATAAAAATATATACATATTAATACAGTTATAATCATAATTGACAACCAAATATATGTATAAACATATGTATGGTTCAAAAAGATCAAAAGGTAAATCCTAGAAAAGAATAACATCACAGCATTTGAATACTACAACCAAAACTTGATACAATATTTGTTATCAAAGATTCAAAAATAGCACATAAGACACTTAAGAACCAAATACTAGTTACAAAGACCCATTACCAATTAGAAATAATATGAGCATCCTATGCAAACATAAGTGCTAAAGTCCAAAGATAAGAAAATTAAGAACCTCATTTCTGAAAGCCTGGCCAATTTGAGCAGCAGCAAAAGGAAGCTTGTTCCCATTGTAATAGTACAAGTCTTTGAAGTTAACAAATATGCCCTGTGCAGTTTCTGGCCGCATGAACCTACAACAAAGGAGATTTAATTACATATCATTACTGACCAAACAGGAGTCTTAATAAAAAAGAATCGCTAAGAATAATTAGTACCAAAATGTAACGTGCTCACCCAGGGCTCAAGCCAGATTAGAATCAGACCTTGCAAAATGGGTCTAATATAAGAAATAACAACTAAATCAAACAGAAAATAATAGCTTAAAAAATATCATATTTTCTTTGGTCGTCTTGATTGTAAATATCCGTATGGAACCTGAGTCTATTAGTTCTCCCTATGTCATTTGAAAATTTGTTCATAGACACCATTATCAACTCAACTATAAATAGAGGTTGGAAAAATGGTATACTTACAGTTAAACCCTCGCATTTATCATGAAGACAAACTGTTTCATTCAACACCTCACCAACTCCTCTTGAATCATCATGAAGTAATCTCCTACAAAAACAAAGCAGCTTGTTCGAAGTCATGAGGAAGCAATCCTAGCTGATTAAATCAAATGCATTAAACCAGGGAATAATAATTAATCTTGGAAAAAAATCAAAGAGAATAGAAACCTGTGGAGCATAAGCTCTATCTGACCATCCACTAAACTGGATCCCCCAACTGAACGGTCAACCAACACTGACAGTTCTGAGATACTGTCTTGCATGTATATTCCAAGATTAATCTGAAAAATAATAACAAAAGGCAAGAAAGCAGTCAGAAATATAATACATAGAGAATGCTGAACATGAGAAAAACAAAAACAAAGCATATGTTTTTGGATTTCCTCTCAAAAACTGAATTGAGACAGTTGAACTAAGTACATGCTCAATAATTGATGCTTACTATAAAAACTGTAAAATGGAATGGAGGTAAGATCAATGCAGCTTGAGAATAAATTGAATCAATACCATAACATATCTATATGAGTCGTATGTTTCAATGCGTCAAGAAACAGAAGCACACAGGATAATAACTTCATGTATGCTTCCATGAGATGGAATAAAGACTTGAAAATAAACCGCAAAGATCTTCAACTTCCATATATTTAACTGTACAATGATATATAAAGTAGCACAGTGTGTGATTCAAATATCTCTTATCAAATTTAAGTATTAGAGATTTAGAATACCCTCTTAATGAAGTCACGTCCGTTAGAATCTGTGTAGAATGTTCCATTAGTCTTTAAGGCTGTTGTAATTTGAGTAGTGATTTAAGAGTTGATGACCGTACAAGAGGAACTTTATTTTTTACAGCTGTCTTAATATCTGCAATAGACAACATCCATTACAGTTTGGGCAAAATCAAAATTACCACCTATCAAAGCGATTACAAACACTAAAATGCAAAGAAATTATGTCATCTAATCTCTAATAAAAAAAAAACTTAAACCAAAAACATAGTAAGGAATCCTATGACAATACTATATTCTGAATTAAAGAACTACAGCGTAGGATAAAGATATACTTGCCTTCCACAATGTTAGCTAGACTTAAGCACCCAGCTGTATGCATTGCCTGAAGACTTTGATTTAGTGCCTCAGTAGAGGCAGGTTTTTTCTCTTTCAATTTTTCCTTTATAAAAAAAAAATAAGAGAGATAGAGAGAGAGAGATAAATCAAAGGAGTTAGATAAATGCAATAAACCAATATCCCTTCTTCAATCTTTATTAAATTATTTCTAAGAAAAATCTGAGATAAGCCAGATCAAAATATATATTAAAAGTAAAATTGAATAAAAAAATCACTTTATATACAAATCAAAGCTACGATCAACATCATTTGAACTTCTAAAAAAGAATCTACTCGTATGACTAAGTGCACTTTTATTAATAAGAAAAATGAATGTACAAGTCAAAATCCAAAAAAAAAATACCACCATGCTCAGTTGTAAGTAACTGGCAAAAAGTAAATGAACACTTGAACAGCTTGGTTACATTCAAACAGTCTGTTTGCATTTTAAGTTGATATAATATTATTTTTTTAGCTAGCAAAAAATGAACATACCAGCAAAACTGGCAATAGGAAGCGTGAACTTGAAGAGAAATTAGTTCTTAAACCTCGAGCAAGATTGCCAATAGCTTGAATTGCCTCGACTGCTACAGCGATATTAACATCTGTTATGAGCTATACAGAAAAAGAATTAAATGATTTTTATTCATCAACTCAAAAAGCAAGTATAAACTTATAACAGAAGTAAGAATATAAAGCATGAAGTTAAAACTTAATGGAGCAGATTGAACACTTAACTATGCAATATTAAAAAGATCCTTGGCAATAGATAGAGGTATAAACGATGCAAACGAAATACCCAAAAATAAAAAGACAATGTACATTTTTTTAGTGTCCGACAGATTTATGAGAAATCACCGGGTGCTATTCTTTTTGTTGAAGCAAGCTTGGTTAGCTCTGCAACAACCTCTTTCCGTTCTGACCACTTGGTTGCTTTCTGTGACATAAGGCACAAGATGTTAATAGCAGTACAGGAACATCAAAACCAAATATTCCTAAATTAAATCACTACAACCAAAAAACAAAAACTGAACTAGTTTGACGGAGAGAAGAAAGAAGACTGACCACTCCATCCCAAAATCCAGACTTCTCCAAAGGAGCCAATATATCAACAGGATCAACGAGCTCATACTCATCTATTTCCTGAGGAGCTGAAATTAAAATATGTTAAACTATGCATAAACAGGAGAGCTAAATAACCAACATCTCTGCAGTAAAAAAACTAATAAAATATAACACTAAAGTGTCAAACTCCTACAATGGTAATCACTTGTTAACCGCTGATAGAACACCTACTTGTCGTCATTTAATATCAACCAAGAAAAAGAATAATCTAATAGACTATGTGTATTACACACCATCAGATGTAGATTCCTCATATGGGCCAGCACCCACAACTTCAGATACAACCTCCTTTTCTGGCTCCTTGTCTTGCTCAGACCTGAATACATCAATACCAACTAGGTTAAGAAAAATAAAAACAGCAAGCAGATCAAACAGCTAATGAAAAAAATGAATTTTCACCTTATTTTGCGACATGGCCTAGCTGCCCCTGTTACATTTACAAGCTCGGCTTCCAATTCTTTTTTCTTCAAAAAATAAAAAATAATAAATAAGTCATTACTTCCAAGGATCAGGGAGCAACAAAAAATTCCATACGCAAAGCTGTACATGTAAGAAGTTATCATACCATTGTATCCCTCATTTTCTCAAATAATATTGATTTTACAGGGTCCTTTCCAATCCATCGACAAAGCTCAAGAGTAAGTCCTTTAGAAGATGCACGAACATTTTGATCTTGATGGTCAAATAGCTCAGGCAACATCTTTAATATCCTCTTTGGAGGCACAACTTTTGCTCCAAACTCACTATCAAACCAAACATGCAGATTAGATAAAGAAGTACAAGAAACATTTCCCACAAAGAAAATATATGTAGACATGGTCATGAGTGCATGAAATTTCAGGAATATAGAAAACTAAAATGGGAAATAGAATATGACACAATTATTCAATTTATGCCCTCCTTATAGATCTAGATCTTGACTTGGTTCTTCACATGACACTTATTACTATAAATGTAAGCACCTAGGAGGGCAGTTCAAACAGTCAGGTCTGTTGTTTGCTCCCACAAGATCTAAGGTTCGGGTACCTAATTGGCAAATCATATAGCTTAATGTCCCTCAAATATTGTAAGAAATACCTGAAGAAGCAACTCGTATTTCGAGTTGAACAAAAACACACTGAAAGCCCTGTGCAGCAAATTTTCCTTTTCAATCTTTTCCATCAAGTGACCTACAAGGTACAAAAGCATTAGCAAACCACAGAGGTCTAGCTGATCCAACAGAATGAACATGATCTATATACAAAGTATATGATTTGAAAATGTAGTAGAATGCCCAAAACATGAATAAACAGTTCATTTCCATAACGTGAAGGTATCCAAAATCAAAAGAGGGTATAAGATTTAGGAAGGATAGAAAGCCTTGGAGTATGCAAAATGCAAAGTACCATAAAGACATGACATAATACCCAAAAAGAATTGTGCAGATCAAATTTTACTTACAATTATATTTTGTATCATGACCAACAACCCGGTCATTCTCATCCACTAGAATGCATCTATAGAAAGTTCACATGAAGAAACATAATCAGCTTCGGTACAACACAAAGAAAGATATGTAGATCTAAACGCAAAATTTGCATTCAGATTTTGAATGTTCTCCAATCTCAAAACCACATGAATATTTGGATCAATATAGACCTCAACTCATTTGATTATAGTTAATACTCAATTAAAGTATCACCTCAGTCACTGAATTTTCATTTCTTACCAAAAACAAACAACAAAGAAATGAAACCCAAGTTTTCATTTTCTCATACTTTGAACAGCCAAAGAGAGCAAGAAAAGGAATATTATAATATCAAGAACAATAAGAGATCAAAGCAATGAAAAAAAAATCCAATAATTCACTTTTCTGTCCAAAAAAAAAAAACACAATACATATCTGTAGATATAAGATTTAAAATCAATATCTTGATGCTTTCTAACCACAACAATTGTTCAGTTCGGTTGGCTGAAATTTTAAAGGGGATACTGATAATAGCAATGTTGTAGCACCAAAAAAAATTAAGCAAACACAACATAAACAAATCATGTTAATGAAGCAAGATTAAGGAAGAAAATTAAGTCCCATGATATATATACTTCGTTACCTCAACAGTGAAAAGAAGAAGAAGAAGAAGAACATCAAACAAACAAAGTACAATAATTGAAATAAAACAATGAAGAACAAAAAATTAATAAACCCACGAAGTATATAACACAAAAAATCAATAATACAATTTTTCTTATTCAAAATCCAAGCAACCAAACAAAGCACACCAGAAGACAAACAAAAAAGAAGAAGAAATGGGAAAAAGGGTAATCAGAAACACACTCGTCCTCAAACATAAGGCGTCTCTGGACAGCGTCCATTCCAGCATCGGCAGAGTCTCCCATGGTGGGATTGGAAGCTTTAGAAGAAAGAGAGACCCTAGCAACGAGAGGAGAAAGGGGCTTTGGAATGGAAGAAGGGATTCAGAGAAAAGGGTTACGAGCAAAGCTAGAAGAAGAGGTAAAGAAATGGGCTCTGGGGGCAAAGTAGAGCTTGGCACTGGTATTTAGAAGGTGGGACATTGTCGCACTCGCATGTGATCTCCGCCATTGTTGAATCGTGTAATATTATTATTATATATTAATATTAATCTTTCACCCACCAACAGAACGAGAGAGAGAGAGATCTTTACCTGCACCAACGAGTCTCCGAGTCCACGTCGTCGAGCCTCCGGCAGTCCCGCTGAGCCTCTGTCAGCCCCGTCAACCTCCACCGTGGTTGAAGCCTCGTCTATCCCCTCGCCGTCGTAGTTGAGGGAGCAGGAGAGAGAGAGAGAAGGAGAGGGATCAGGGAAGAGTGAGTGAGGAGACCGGGTTAGAGACAGGGTTTTTAGATTAGAGGAAAAAAATGAGAGCTTTGGGTTTAGGTCTAGAGAATAGAATGGGAAGAGAGGGAAAAGGAAAGTATAACAATTTTCTAACCCGCCTTTTTTTTAACTATTTATTATTTACCGCTTTTATTTTTACATTAGATAGTATAACGCTTTTTTAATAAAGTTATATTTATGTGTTATGGAATGGGGTATTTGGTGTAGTGAGTTGGAGGGCATGGAGCGACGCGTACATGTTCGGCCTACCTGGCCGCCACGGCCGAGGGTTGTTTTGAGTCACACATTATGGACATTTGATTTTGTCACTTAGGTCGACGATACCTTAACTTTTGAATTGTAAATACATTTTGAAACAATATTTGGGATCCCAATGTATCACTTTTATAACTTTAATGGATGTCAAAACCTTTTATACTTAATTTTCATTAAATGAGTCTTTATCCCAATTTAATCACACTTTTCAGTCTAAAACCTCGATTAGCGAGCTAATGACACATTTTAAAATCACATGGTAATGAATTTAGGGTGGTAAGGCGTTACAACTTGGTATTAAAGCGTGCCAATGTTATGGTTCCTGGAGATTGAGCGAACATGTAAGCTCGCTGCCAGAGACAAGCTCGACTTAGGGTTAGTCAGTATTAAGTGAATTACCTGTTTAATTGCTTGTCTGAATTGCCCTATTTGTCTGATTATTATAAATAGAGCATGATGAGTGTATATAATGCTAGGGCACGATCCCTTTGATTGTTATATGTTTATGCTATGTGCGCATTGTGTTGATTTGATGTTTATGGTTGATTGATTGGACTAGGAGGTGGTTTTTGGATGTTGTTATCGTGCCTGATGTGTGGCGTCATTGATTGTAGGCATATTGAAGTTATGCCTCGGCGATTGATTAGATTCCGCGACAATATGGCCGAAGATGAGAACCAGGGTCAGGACCTTCCACCTGCCCAACAGAATTGGCAACAAATGTTTGTAGAAATGCAAGCTAGACTTCAATGAAATGAAGTTGAACTCCGAGAACTAAGGCAGCAGGCCCCTCCTTGGGGTGTTGGGTTACAAATTCCACAGGGTGCGGTACCAGTGCCAGCCCAGCCTGTGATAGAGAATAGGTGAGAGCCTTTGTATGAAAGATTCAGAAAGAAACACCCTCCCACCTTTGAGGGCAGTTCAGACCCCCTGCAGGCAGAGTAGTGGATGAATATGATTTCTTCCATATTGGACTTTATGAGGGTGGAAGGAAATGAGAGGGTGGCTTGTGCCGACTACATGTTGAGGGATGACACCCGCATTTGGTGGGAAGTCGTGTCCCAGAGGAGGGATGTGCCTACTATTGCCTGGGATGAGTTCAGGGATGTTTTCAATGAGAAATACTACAGCGTTGCAGTTCGAGCTGCGAAGGTGGATGAGTTTACAAATCTGACTCATAACAGAATAACCGTCACAGAATATGCCTTAAAGTTTGATCGGTTGGAAAAGTTTGCACCGGACTTGGTGCCTACAGACATGGCACGGAGGGATCTTTTTGTACGGGGGCTGAATGTGATGATATTCTATGATGTTAAGATAACACTAGATCTGAGGACTACCAATTATGCTCAGGTAGTGGAGAAAGCCCTTACTGCTGAGGGGGCTGAAGATCAGATATATGGGGGAATGTAGAGTCAGAGCATGCTTCATTTGTGGGAGTGTCAGTCACTGAAGGAAGGAATGCCCACAAACTAGAAAGGAAGAACCCAAGAGGTGTGACAACCTCACTCCAGTTAGAGTGTTTACTTTGACCCAAACTGAGGCTGAGGCTAGTCCCTCGGTCGTGACAGGTCAGATTTCTAGTGCTGGTTCTTCATTTACTGCATCGATTGATTCAGGAGCTACTCGTTCATTTGTATCTGCTAGGTGATAGACCGTTTGTGTAGACCTTGTGATTTGTATGTTAGGGGATTCAGGACTTTGTTTCCAACTGGGGAATTAGTAGTCTCTAGGAGATGGGTTAGAGCATTATTGGTAGAGATAGACAGTAGAGAGTTGTCTGTGGATCTGATTGAACTGGTGATGGGTGACTTTTATATGATTCTGGGGATAGATTGGTTATCAATGTACATGGTGACGATAGATTGCAAGCGTCAGATGGTGACTTTTGAACCGGAAGGGGAGGAACCTTTGTGTTTGTGGGGACAATGAATGGACCACGAGTCCTATGATCTCTGCACTAAAGGCTAGAGACCTATTGCAAAAAGGTTGCATAGGATTCCTAGTGAACATAGTGGATACATCTAGGGTCATTTCAGTTGGACCGGGTGAGGCTAGGCTGGTATGTGAGTTCCTTGATGTATTTCCAGCAGGTTGCTAGGATTGCCACCACATCGAGAGATCAAGTTTTTCATAGAGTTGACATCAGGAGCAGAACCAGTATCGAGGACACCTTACCGAATGGCGCCAACAGAGTTAAAGGAACTGAAGATCCAGTTTCAGGAGTTACTGGATCTAGGATTCATCAGACCTAGTTTTTCACCATGGGGTGCTCTAGTACTGTTCGTCAAGAAGAAGGATGGACCTTAAGAATGTGCATCGACTACAGAGAGATGAATAAGTTGACTATTAAGAATAAGTATCCACTACCTAGGATCAACGACTTGTTTGATCAACTACAAGGGAAGACGATTTTCTCTAAGATCAACCTTTGGTCTGGCTACAATCAGTTAAGGATTAAAGAGGAGGACATACCAAAGACCGCATTCTGTACAAGGTATGGACATTATGAATTCCTGGTCATGTCCTTTGGATTAACTAACGCCCCAGCAGCCTTCATGAACTTGATGAATATGGTCTTCAGGGATTATTTGGATAATTTTGTGATCGTATTTATGGCCGACATACTAGTGTACTCTCAGTCAGAAACAGAGCATGAGCAGCATCTTTGTTTGGTACTACAACTACTGAGAGAGCATAGGCTATATGTGAAGTTTAGTAAATGTGAGTTCTGGTTACCCAAGGTAACATTTATGGGCCACATTGTGAGTAAGGAAGGGATTCTAGTGGATTCAGCCAAGAATGAGGCAGTGAGAGATTGGCCGAGACCGAGTAGTGTACTAGAGGTTAGAAGCTTCTTGGGATTAGCGGGGTACTATCAGCTGTTTGTTGAGGGATTCTCCAGAATAGCCACACCATTGACTGAGCTGACGCGTAAGAAGACTAAGTATGTCTGGACAGATAGATGCGAGAACAGTTTCGAAGCAGGGTTTGGGGTGTGTACTGATGCAAGTTAGGAAGGTGATAGCCTATGCATCTAGATAGCTAAAGAAGTATGAGCAAATGTATCCCACTCATGATTTGGAACTAGCAGTGGTTGTATTCGCACTGAAGGTATGGAGGCACTACCTGTATGGAGAGATGTGAGAAATATACACCTACCATAAAAGCTTAAAGTATTTCTTTACTCAGAAGGATCTGAATATACGCCAAAGGCATTGGCTGAAGTTAGTGAATGACTATGATTGTCAGATCTTGTATCATTTGGGAAATGCCAATGTGGTGGCTGACACACTGAGTAGGAGGGACCCAGGGTAGTTATTTAGTTCAAGAGAGATATCAGAAAAGTTAGCTGAAGAGATGACCAGAACATGAATTTAATTGGTAGTTGGTTAGCTAGCCAATATTAATCTTCAGTCCATGCTCCTTGAGAGGATTAGGGAAGCGCAGAAGGAGGATCCTCAGTTGAGGAAATACAGGGAGGATGTCTTAGCCAGAATGGCTAGAGACTTTTCTATTTCTGAGATTGATCTACTGAGGTATAAAGGTTAGATTTGCGTTTCGATGGAGTCTGGTATCAGACGATAGATTCTGGATGAGTCTCATACCACTCCCTATTCTTTACATCTAGGTACAAAAAAGATGTACCAATACTTGAGGACTCTGTACTGGTGGCCAGGGATGAAGAAGGACGTATTGGATTATGTGGCCAAGTGTTTGACTTGTCAACAGGTGAAGGCTAAACATCAAAGGCCAGCAGGGTTGCTGCAACCTTTAGGGATTCTAGAGTGGAAGTGGGAGGATATCACCATGGACTTCGTGGTTGGGTTGCTGAAGACAGTGGGGCAACATGATTATGTGTGGGTGATTATGGATAAGTACACCAAATCAGCCTACTTTTTGCCTTTTAGAACGACTTATCCGGCGGAGCAATACGTAGAGTTGTATGTAAAGAAGATTGTGCAACTCCATGAGGCTCCGAGGTCAATAGTGTCTAACAGGGACCCCAACTTCACCTCTAAGTTTTGGGAGAGCTTGTAGAAGACTATGGACATGCAATTGCGGTTCAGTACCGCCTATCATCCTTAGACGGATGGACAGTCTGTGAGGATGATTCAGATACTGGAGGATATGTTACGGGCATGTGTGCTTGACTTTGGGGGATCTTGGAGTATCTCCCTTTGATTGAGTTTTCTTATAATAACAACTATCAGACAACTATCAGAGTGGCTCCGTATGAAATTTTGTATAGGAGGAAGTGTTGATCGCCCATTCATTGGGATGAGACGGGTGAGAGGAAATATTTAGGTTCTGAGGCCGTTCAGAGGAATAACGAGGCAATTGAGAAGATTAGATCTCGGATGCTCGCCTCCCAAAGTAGACAGAAGAGTTACTCCGACTTGATACGTAGGGGTGTAGAGTTTCAATTTGGTATCATGTGTTTCTCAGAGATTCTCCTTTGAGAGGGGTGAAATGATTTGGAGTGAAAGGCAAGTTAAGTCCTAGGTTTGTTGGCCCCTTTGAGATTCTGGAACGGATTGGAGAGGTAGCTTATAAATTGGCTATGCCTCCAGCTTTATCAGGGGTTCACAACGTATTTCATGTGTCCATGCTCCGGAAGTGTGTATAAGATTCTACACATGTGTTGAGTTATGAAAACCGAGAGCTAGATCAAGATTTGTCTTATGAGGAGAAGCTGGTTCAGATCCTAGACTGGAATGATAAAGTCTTGTGGAACAAGACCATTTCCTTGGTGAAAGTGCTGTGGAGGAACAACAAGGTGGAAGAGGCAACTTGGGAGATTGAGTCTGATATGCGAGATCAATATCCCGAGTTATTCAGGAAAATTTAGAGGACGAAATTTCTGTAAGGAGGGGATAGTTGTAACGTCCCAAATATGCTAATAAGGCTTAGTGCCTTGATTAGCATGCCGGGAGGGCAATAAGTGATTTAATTGTGTTATTACGTTGTTAATGGTGATATGTGTTGGAAAAAAAATTCAGAGCACACAGCGAAATTAGCGTGGTGGGCCCATTAGTTTAAGCACAACAACAATAATTTTTTTTTATTAATCATATAAACAGTTTATATAACCAAGAAAACAATTCAGAAACATTAACATACAATATTATTAATCACGCAACAAATATATAAATATACAATATATTTATATATAACATATAAACACAAAAAAAATTCAAGAACATGTATAATTACCTCTTGAAGCCTATCAAGTGTCCTTGAGTTTTTTCATATATTTTTCGATCTTCCTATCCAAAGCTTTAAGCACTCAAATCACGATCTTCCGGAGTGTTCTCTACACCTCAAGATGTGTGTGGGCACACAGAGAACATGAGTTTGTATTTTTAGGAATCACAAGTATTTCTCAACACATGAGAACTTGGATTATGGTATGAGAATGGCTAGAATAAAGAAGAAGAAAGAAAGAGTTTTTGTCTAACAAAAATTCTAAGAACTTTTCTGAATTGTATCTCATATGTGTAGTATATTGTGTTCTTGTCTATATTATTTTCTCTTTATTCTACATCATATATATAAATATATTTCTATTACCTTATTATTCATAATAATAATAGTAATAGTATTATAATAATATCGTAATGATGATATGATTTGATTTAGGTAAATATCTAACTTACCAAATTTGAAAAAATATTTTCAAATTATTAAATAAATAAATAAAATAAAAACTACACTAATACAATATCAGTATATGTACTACATGCATGGCACAGTCTCTGGACTGTGTCATGCGTGACCCATTATTCCCTTTTCAGGGATTTTTCATTTTTCTTTTATTTAATTATTTAATTAAAATCAATCTCCCACAAAATAAGGGATTAATCTTTTTAAGGAAAAAGATGTCAACCATATTTTAAAATTTAAATTTTAAATTCAAAATTCAAAATGATGATCATAATTATCATCATCTTTTTAAAATTCAATAAATCAAAAAATATTTTTTGACTTACCAATTTTATTTTCTCTCACTCAAATAAAATAAATAATTAATTATTATATATATATGAAAATCAAAATTTACATATTTAAATTATTAAATATATTTTCGAAAAATTAATAATTAATTATTCAACCTCAATTATCATATAATTGTATACTTGACTCGAAGCATAAAATTCTTCTAAAAATTCCCAAATTACAGTTATACCCTTATATCAACTCTTACCTTGATATGGTGTTGATAGAGCCATCCTGGGGATCTATGGACCTATAATATCAAGCTCCAATAAATATTAGATTATTAATCAAAGCTCTTTGATTAAATAATCATATTTATTAATCTCATGATTACTCCACTATAAATATGAGATTGAACTCTTGATAATTATAGACATATATTTACTGAGTACTTTACTTAAGAATAAAGTGTCCATTGATATAGTCATTACATATAGTGTTAATCCTCTATTAATGGTTCATAATTAAAAGGGAATAAAATTACCGTTTTACCCTTTTAGCTATATCTTGTTCCTAGTGTACCGTGACTTTACTAGTGAAGGTTGTGTCATAACCAGTTTGCGACGTGAGCGATCATAACCTTTTCAGTTCCAAAAGCCAACCCAATAAGGAATCATTATTCAATCTATAAGAAGGTATAGATTCCATATTTGTTCAACTACGTCCCCAGCCATATATATCATTGAGTCCTCAAAAAAATTGTTCTTACCCTGATCATTCTGACAAACCTTAACGCATGAATCAAATGATCATATGACATATATAGGAGTTCATAGAAACCTCAGGATTAAGATCATCGTGTATATGATCATCGTTTGATGTGTTTGATTAATACTATGAAACAATGTTTAAAAAAGTATTAACAAATCACATCTGGTCCAATTCTACATACTTTTAGCATGCAAAGTACCTCCACTAAAGTATCCTACTACACTAGTAACCCGGATCTAGGTTACATGTATTCATAATTCTAGTGGACCGTACTAGCAGTAATTAATCTAAAGATTCCATAACTTTATTTTACTGCGAACTGTTTTAAGTTTATTATCTTAATCTTGATCCTCTAATACCAATATGAGATTAAGACCACGTATAAACTTTGAAATTTTATGATATTTACTTAATATTATCAATATAATATCGGACATAGTCTATATATATAATAATTCAATTCAATTATTTATTTCATTTAAAACATTTTTTCAACTACAATTGCTTTAAGGGCACTATTCTTAACAATATCTGTGTATCCATATGTGATTACTTGGAATAAATGATTAGAAATGCATGTTTAGGTGAATTAAATATGCATGTGGGCCCATTTTCGTTAGTAATGGCATATTTGTAATTTTGGCCTGTTGAGGGGGTGAATGTTGTTGACGCCGTTTTTCGTCAGCTTATAATAGAAGAGCATTAAACACAAAATTAGGAAAATCAATAAAAATACACAATATTTTACATGGTTCATCAGTTAAAATCTGCATAGTCCACGAGTCAATATTATTGAATGATTGAATTCTCTTAAAGCTTTTAGAAAGCAATTTTTGTAGAGTATTCCCAATACCGAAATCCAGGGCCCCTACAAATGAATTTCTCCAGTCTATTTATAGATTGGTTTACATAATATCTTCCCTCTTATTTCGGGAAGTTATAATTCAAATTTTAAATAAATACAAATAAATGCATTAATTACATAGTATCCCATGATAATTGAGTTTTATTATCAAATTACAACAAATTTCCAAGAAATAGGAATTTCCAAACAGTAACTGTATTCAAACTAGATTATCGACCTCGAACATATAACTTATATACTTTCGAGATCGACTAACATCACGAGCTCGTCATTTTGGTTAGCCTCATCCTGAGCAAGAAAATTTATCGAGATCATCCTCTTCGAGCTCACAATGCTCAGGCTCGAAGCTTCCTGACTGGTGTTCGATCCCCCATAAGAATAAACCAAGAAATTTATACAAGTGTTGAACCCTTGTATTTGTAGCTTTGAGCTTGACTTGTAACCTCGAAACATCTTCAAGATCGCATGTAATTCCGAGCTCACCAATTCCATCGTCGTCATCTTAATGCCGAGCAAAAGTCCCAAACCCAATATGCATAAATGTTGATGAAGTGGCACACTTGCTTATTTCGAGCTTACATTTTACAAGCCTGTATTTTGAGACCATAATTTCTATTTTCAAAATTTGGGTGTAACATTTTTCCCCGTCAAAAGTGTTGATTCGAATCCTATGAGAAGGAAGTTTTTGAGCTTCTACTTTCGAAAATCGTGCCACCTACCATACTCGAGTATGGACACGCGTCAGCTAAGGATTGCACACTCGGAGTACTTGAGTACTCCTTATCTCTACCCACATCTTTTTGTATCTCAACTTTCACTGCCATTGTCATATTCATACCCCATCTGTCGGATCAAATTCTAAATCAAACCAAAGGCCCAGATTTGTCCGACCTTTGACATCCCTTTGGGATATATATATATAAAATAAAAACCAAACTAGAACGAACTAGAGCCCTTTTTTTTTTTCTTTGCATGTTCTCCAAATCGAAGAAACAAATTAACTCCAGCACTTTCAACTTCGTGATGTCTTTCCTGCAACCGCTCCTTCAGTCAACGATCTCATTATATCCATAGAAAACTTTGCGTAAGTCTCTGTTTGATCCTCTTTCTTTGGTATATACATATTTTTTTACGTGTGTCCTCTATACTATGAGTATATTTACTGGTTTTTCACTAGTTTTATAAGGTTGTTTGATCGATGTTAGGCAAACTTCTGATCCAAATTATTGTAATGTAATCAAAATCATAGTATTAGACCCAAATTCTCTAGTATAAACATGTAAAAATGGGGGGGTTTTCTGGCCAAAAAGAGTTTCATGTAGCTTAAGAAATGGGGGTTTTAAAATGTACAAATCCCAAAAATATCACCTTTTTGGGTAGCCGCCCGCTTTTTTCCTGAAAATTCAGGATTCCTGGCATCAACCTCCCCACTCTTGTGTGATTACACGCTCAAAGCCCGAACTTTACAATAGTTCAAGGATCACATTCGAGTTTAGTCTTGCCCTTTCGAGGCTTCAGTCTCGATTGAGGAAATCTCATTATATCGAGCTTTCGAGCTTGAGTTATCAAAATTATACTTTCCTTATGATTTCCAATATACTGGGCCCTCACCCTTTTCTTTCTTTTTAGATGTAGCAGTACTCTGAGAATTAGTGGGGCCCGAGTTCGCTATCCCTTACCTCCCATCAACTCCCAGTCCTGAATCACCCTTCTCCCAAAATCAGTGACTGATACGCGATCACAAAGAAAGGTGTGAGCAAGAGGATATTCAAGACCGCTTTCGATGCCAAATAGATGAGGTCGAGGAGAAAACGAGAAAGATACTTCGAGCGGCGATTTATCCTGATCCAGACCCCGAGATCAGGCCTGTTCCATTAGATCCTAAGCTCAAAGTCACCGCCGCCTTCAAACCTGGTGTACTTTCATTCTCTCTGACGGAAGCCTCTTCAACACGTCCTTCCACCTCCCAAGATTTCTCAATCCCCACCTCGAAGGAGGGGTTCTTCGAGGCTGGGCACTATTGGAGCTCAGTCACATCTACCAGCCATATATTTGAGTTGCTGGCGTATCACGGCCTCAGGCTCTCTGGCACCCTGATGTGCTGGCCAGCAACCTCGAACGAACGGAGCTGCTTCGCCCCGGGAGATGGCAATCCCGACTTTAAAATCAAGCTCGCCGCTTGGAGTCACAAGAACATGACAGCGAGGGCCTTGCTACCCATGATTTCATATTTCAAGAACTTCTTGGATTTCGTCGGGCTCGTCCCATTCCAGCTCCAGGCCAACTCCTTCAGGGTTTTGTTAGCCCTCAGGTCGCTATACCACGAGCTGAAGTGGGATGGACCTTCACCACAAGAGATATTATATCTCTTTTGTCTCAAGAGCAACCCTTCTCGAGCTCATGGATGAGATGGATTTTACTACCTATCGAGCTATCTGGAGGAAAAGCGACTTTTCAAGGATATGCCAGATCACCCTTCGAATTTCAAGCTCGCATTTTTCTGGACAGACGACCTCGCTCCTTCCAGATTTTACTCCGTCCAACGCATCCGTAAGTATTCAACATACTTGTATTTTTTTCCCTTGAATAGCTAGGCTCGAAATATTCACATTTATTTGTTCTTGTAGCCAATTACCACCGCCCCACCCCGTCAGAAATGATGGTAGAACATAGGGCAACCATGCTTTAACTGCTTTATGGTCGAAGGTCCTTGTCCTAACTCCTTCACGAAGACCGACTCTGGGCTTGCAGCCTTTTAGAAGAAGGCCAGTCCATGGATGACTCGACATATCGCAAATATTTGAGGTGGGAACATGTGACCCTCCCTACCGACAGACTTCCCCCCAGGAGGAGATCTTCCAGCTCACAGCTTCACGCTCCTGCTTCCCGCCGACACGATCGGCCTGTCCTGGGCAACGAAGCTCATGATGAAGCCTCATCGAGCTCGGGTGATGGAGGTAAAGTTGTGCTTGATTCCTCCATGTGTACTCCTTCCTTGCTTAAGCACAAACCCAAGGTTATGGTCCTCACTAAGGACCCCAGGAATAATTTCTTAGTATGGTCATAGGTAGATCTTAGGGTTCGAGGTTCGATAGCAGGTTAGGGCAGATCAAACTATGTATATTTTAAATGAGGTTTAGGATGGGGTAGCCATTCAATATGGAACCAACATTTATAGAGACCTTTCGAGCCAATCTCCCACCTATAGAGATGGGAATCCCCTAGTGTCTTCAGAAGATGGGGGAATTCCCTAGTCCCCGAGCTCAAGCTCAGTCAAGAGTATCAGTTAGGTTTCTGTTATCCTTGAGTCTTATTTCCTTTAGTAACTTCTTGTTCGATCATTAAAGTATGATCTTTATGTTTTTCAGGTGATATGGACTCGGACTTAGACAACGTGCTCAACCAACCCATGGTCGCGAAGGCGAGAAAGCGCCAACGAGCGTTTCAAAGGGGAGGTTGCCCCTCCAAGATGCCAAAAAGGCCTGAGGTGGCTCCTCCAGCCTCGGTTACTTAGAATTCGGGTCGGGTTGCCGAACCCACTTCTGAGGTCGAAACGAATTCTGATATCGAGCCAGCGGTGCCTACCACCACCTTGCCTCCTCCTGTTGTCCAACCGGCCCAGCAAGCCCCTGCATCCCAGAAGAAACAAGCTACTGCGTGGGAACGTTTCTGGATGATTTCACCTCACGTTCTGGAGTTTGTGCTCGACAATGCAGCAGGGTTGCATGGAGTCAACCTGGGCTTGAACGTCCTGACCCGTGTGGGTCAAAGTCTCAGCAACCTCGGTGCCCTACAATGGGAGTTTCTAACCTCTTATCGCGATTCCAACACCATCTTTGACAAGGGTGGTGAGCTCATCTCCTCAATTAGTCATTCTTACCTTGACCCTCTTGTACTATACTAACCTATATTTTACCTTTAATAACTCGTGTTTATTTTTGTGTACATGCATTTGCCTCCTTTGTTCAGCACAACTTCATGCTGAACAACGAGGTGACCGTGAGCAGGGCACTTGCACAAGAAACCAGAGATGCCCAGCTGAAGCTTGTTAGCGAACTCAAAGCAGCGAAGCTGGAAGTGGCAGCAAGGGATGCGACCATTCTAAAGGTTTACGAGCTCGAGTCAAAGCTGGAGACTGCCTTGGAAAATGCCCAGAAGGTGTCTGACCTTGAATCGACGTTGGCGGTGACCTTAAAGAAGGTTGAGGCTAAGAATTCCAAGATCAAGGAGAAGGACTCCAAGACCAAGGAAATTCAAGATCTGAATGCCAAGTTGGAGGAGGAAAAGAAAGCGAACTTCAAGGTAATCGAAGGTGAGAAAGCCCGTCTCCTGGAGCAGTTCAAGTCCAAAAAGGATCGCATCATAGACATGGCGATGTATCGGATTTGGGTGAACAATCCCGACCTCAACACCAGCTTCTTAGCCAACCTGGAGGCCAAATTTGTCGCCAAGTGGCAGGCTCAGCTTGAGGAGGAGGAGGCCATGCTCGAGGCCAAGGAAGCAGTAGAGACCTCGGGGGCGACAGTTGGAGAAACATCCAAATCTTGAGGCCAAGATTTATGGGCTGCGACCCATTGCAATTTTTTGTAATTACTTTTATTATCTTGGTGCCCTTGGGGCAAAGACAATTTTATAGCTCGGTTTTGAGCTATCAATTTATAACAATATTAATTTTTACGCAAACAGTTTTCTACCTCGAAAATCTCTATGCACTTGATTTTTTCTTTTAGTTTTTTGCCTTAATATTATGCCTTATATTTCTAGATCGAAATATTTTGAGCCTGCCAATATTAAGGACTTGCTTCATATTTATTTATTTGTACAAATACATCTATTGGATTTAAGTTCGAATTTCAATGCATTCATGCAAAGTTTATTCAAAGTATCTATGTTCGACTTCGTTATTGTCAAGGTCGAACCTTACTTTTACCATATACCTGAAAGTACTTAATTGGCATGTAATTTTAGTAGTCTAGTTATATTTTGCTTTTCTAGTCACTTTTCCTCATCCTCGAGTATGTTCTCAAGGTTGCAAGGTCGACACTTATTTACAAAATTTTCCAGCCCCAGAGTTGACTTAGTATGCAGTTGGTTTATCTAGAATTCCAACTTTTTACTGTCGGTTAGGTTTTGTTGGTTTATTCCAAAATTATTTAGCTCGCGTGTTTGGTTTATAATCCATACACTCATAAATGTTAATAATCCAAACATTTTTATCTTGCGTGTTTGGTTAATAATCCCTACACTTATAAATTCTCATGTCGGGTTAATAATCCAGACATTACTTTTCTTTTTTCTTTATATTATATTTTTTCAAATCTATGGTATGATTGTATACCACTTATGCCCCCTTAATATCCTATGAATGTGATCGTAGGTTATTCAATTATGAGGGTTTGCAAAAAAAAAAAGTACAATACTAAAAGTAAAATATAACTTTTTGAACGAAATTAAGAAAAAAAGTCAAAAATCAAGCACTTGCTTGGTTACAATTAAAACATCATTCCTTCATTACTGATAATAAGGTCATAGATGTTCACCATTCCAAGCTCGCGGAACCAATTCTCCATTTAACCTCGCCAGCTTATACACTCCAGGTCGAATAATAGACTCGATCTGGTAAGGCTCTTCCCAGTTAGGCCCAAGTACCCCAGCAGACGGGTCTCGTGTAGCTAAGAATACGCACCTTAGCACCAGGTCTCCCAATCTGAATTTTCTATCTCTAACCCTCTTGTTAAAATACCTAGTAGCTCGTTACTGGTATGTGAAAATTTTTCAATTGGGCTTCATCTCGTCTTTCTTCAATGAGGTCTAGACTTTCTTCGAGCTGAGATTGGTTCGAGGCCTGATTGTACACATCGCATCGTATTGTTGGGATTTCGACTTCAATTGGTAACATGGCCTCGCATCCATAAGCTAGGGAGAAGGGAGTATGCCCCGTTGAAGTCCGTGTTGTGGTTCTATAAGCCCACAAGACTTGAGGCAACTCCTTAGGTCATTTCCCCTTCGCCTCTTCTAGCCTTTTCTTCATGGAGCTTTTTAAAGTCTTATTGACTGCTTCAACCTGGCCGTTTGACTGGGGATGGGCCACAGAGGAGAAACTTTTCGTATTTTTGCAGAAATGTGTAAATAGATCACTGTCGAACTGGGTCCCATTATCTGATACTATCTTTCTGGGCACCCATATCTGCAGATGATATTTTTTACTACGAAATCTAGGACTTTCTTCGAGGTAATAGTGGCCAAGGGCTCACTTTGGTCCATTTTGTAAAATAGTCAACTGCGACCACAACATAACTTACTCCACCTTTTCCAGTTGGCAAGGATCCTATGAGGTCAATTCCCCATATTGCGAATGGCCATGGGGAGATCATCATGGTGAGCTCGGTGGGTGGAGCTCATGGAATTGAGGAAAACCATTGACATTTATGACATCATTTGAAATTCTCTAACGAGTCCGCCTTGACTGTGGGCCAGTAGTACCCCTGCCTTATCACATTTTTTGATAAACTATGCCCCCCAGTGTGATCTCCACAAAACCCTTCATGGATTTCTTCCAAAATATTTTTTTGCCTCGGGTGGAGTTACACATCTAAGTAATGGCATAGAGTACCCCCTTCTATACAACTTCCCTTCCACAATAGTGTATCTTGGAATTTGATACATCAGCTTTCTAACCTCGTTCCGGTCTGCTGGAAGACTGCCGGTTTCGAGGTAGTCAAATATCGGGGTAATCCAGGTTGGTTGTGAGTCAATCATGCATACTTCTGCTTCGTTAGGCTCATTAATACTCGGGGTTGATAGAAACTCTACTGGGACCACGTTCAGTGGATCAGCATCGTTAGTTGTGGCGAGCCTGTCCAAGTGTTGTTTTTTACTTTCTCTAGGTACGTAATCATGTTTATACCACGAGCTTGATACTCCCCTAGGACTTGGTTAACCACCAACTATGAGTTGCTATAGCAATGTATTGCCTTTGCTTTGATCTCGTTGGCTATTCGAAGTCCTGCTAGTAACGCCTCGTATTTAGCCTCGTTGTTTGACGCTTCAAAGCCAAACCTCAGAGCCGAGTGGAAGCGATTTCCTGTTGGGGTAATTAATATGATGCCTGCCCCCGATCCATTTTTGTTAGAAGATCTATCGACATAAAGTTTCCACAGCTCGCGGGTTGGGGTTACAACTTCGTCGTTGGAGATCCCAGTGCATTCGACAATAAAGTCTGCCAGAGCCTGTCCTTTGATCATTGTTCTTAGGTGATAAGTGATATCAAACTATCCGAGTTAGGTAACCCACTTCAACAGTCTTCTGGATGCTTTTGGTTTGGAAAAAACTTGTTGCAGTGGCTGGTCAGTTAACACATGAATAGGATGTGCTTAGAAGTAGAGTCAGAGCTTTCAAGATGAATGTATCAGGCTCAGAGCCAGTTTTTCCATTAATGGGTATCTCGATTTTTCCCTTAATAATCTTTTGCTGGCATAGTATACAGGTTTTTGTATTTTCTTATCCTCTTGTACTAGTACTGCACTAATGGCGTGCTCGATTGTAGCAAGGTATAAGTACAAAATCTCTCCTGTAATAGGTTTAGACAAGATCGGTGGTTCGACAATGTGTTTTTTAAGGTCTTGAAATTCTATTTACCAGCCTTCCATTTTATTCCCTATTTGTTCAAAAAAACATCTTATTTACCAGCCTTTGGTATGTGGCTCCAGCATTTTTAAGCCTGAAAGGCATGATGTTGTAACAATACAATCCTTTATCGATTACAAAGCTCGTATGTTCTTGGTCCGACGCATGCATGGAAATATGGTTATATCTAGAATAAGCATCCATGAATGACATGATGCCGTGACCTGCAGTGGCATCTGCGAGCTGATCTATCCGAGGTAAGGGGAAGTAGTCTTTAGGGCATGCCTTGTTAAGATCTGAATAGTCGATATAGGTTCGCCATTTTCCATTGGGTTTTGGGACCAACACTAGATTGGCGATCCAATCAGGATAAGATTCATCTCGTATGAATTGATTTTCTTTTAACCTATCGACCTCTTCTTTGAGGGCCTTCTTTCTGTCATCGTCCAGGAGCCTTTGTTTTTGCTGCTTCAGAGGGAAGCTCTTATCGATGTTTAGTGCATGGCTTATGACATTCAGACTAATTCCTACCATATCTGAGTGCGACCATGCGAACACATCCTGGTTTTTTTTCAAGAAGCAAATTAATTGCTATCTTGCCCTTTCAAAAAGGTTCTTACCCATTTTTACCACCTTCGTGGCATCCTTTTCATCAAGCTCCACTTCTTTGAGCTCCTCCAGTGGTTCGAGATCGACCATTTCTTATACTCTAGGGTCAAGCTCCTCTTCTATCTCGAAGACGGATCCGTCCATCTCCTGAATAACCACAAGTGTCTGGGCACTTGTTTGATTCTTTCCTCTCATGGAAATGCTGTAGCATTCCCTTCCTGCGAGCTGGTCTCCCTTCAACGTCCTGATGCCACTAGAAGTCAGGAACTTGATGGCCAGATGCCTGACAGACGATACTACCCCCAACCCAATCAGGGTAGCTCTTCCGAGCAGTATGTTGTAGGCCGACAGGGTATCCACCACCACGAAATCCATCATCTTGGTTACCGAGACTGGATAGTCTCCCAAGGTCACAGGGGGTTCGATGGATCCCGTACAGGAAATCCCTTCTCCTAAAAATCTGTACAATGTCGTTGTACATGCTTTCAAATCGCGAAGCATAAGTCCCATATTTTCTAGAGTGGCCTTGTAAAGGATATTCATAGAACTCTCGTTATTAATCAAGACCCTGCACACCCTCCTATTTGCAAGCTGAAGAGTGATGACCAGGGGGTCATTGTGAGGAAACTGGATGTGTGATGCGTCCTCTTTAGTAAACGTGATGGGTTGAGTTTCAAACCCTTGCTGCTTTGGAGCTCGTGGTTTGGGTTCGTAGGGAGAATCATCTCCAGTCTTTAGCTCGTTAACATATCTCTTTTGGGAGTTTCTGTCCGATCCTGGAATATGAGGTCCCCCCGAGATAGTTACTACATCTTTTCCATCAATTGGAGAAGGTCGCTCATTCTCCCGTGCTCGTGAGTTGTTCTGTTGGGCAGGATGTGCAGTTGCTGCCCTTTGACTTGTTGAGGCATGATTGGAATTTTGGTTTCTTACATACTGTCTGAAATATCCCCTCGAGATCAATCCTTCGATCTCGTCCTTCAGTTGTCGGCACTCATCAGTTGTGTGTCCGACATCTCTATGGAATCTACAGTATTTATTGGGGTCCCTTTTTGCCTTCTGATTCCTCATTGGGTCAGGTCATCTGAATGGGACCTAATGTTCATTGGAAAGAAATATCTTTTCCTGAGTCTCATTGAGCTCGGTATACACTGTGTAGATGGAGAAATACTTGTCTCCCTTCTTCTTTTTCCCACCACCAGCCTCGGGGTTATTCCCTTCATTTTTCTTCCTTTTAGAAGGGTTATCCCTAGAGGGTTTTGACATTGATGGGGCTGCCAAGGTCGAGGCTGAGCTAAAATTTGTCATTGTAGTTACTGGTTGGGAGGTCAGGTTTAATTCTGACCTTGCCTCTTCTACATTGACATACCTCTGGGCCCTCCGATTGAACTCGGTTAGTGACCTTATGGGTTTTCTTTGCAAATCTTCCCAAAGGGGACTCCCTGGTAGTATACCAGCTCTAATAGCCATCAAGTGGCCACTATCATCGACATTACGGGCTCGAGCCACTTCTATATTAAACCTCATAAGGTAACTTTTCAGTGACTCCCCTTGCTGTTGTCAGACATTAGTCAAGGCCGAGGCTTTAGGCCTGATGCCAACCATAGCTTTGAATTTTTTCTTAAACTACTTTGCTAAATGATCCCAAGACGAGATCGAATGTATTCTAAATTTCTCGAACCAATTTTTCGCTGGTCCCGTAAGAGTAGCTGGAAACAACATGCATCGGAGCTCATAGCCAACATTGCTGGCTCGGATGATGGTATTGAAGGTGCTCAGGTGACTGTATGGGTCTAAGTTCCCATCAAATGGTGCTACATGGGGTATCCTAAACCCTTGCAGAAATGGGGTATTACAGATATGTGGGGCAAAACACTCGAGCTCATCGTCAGATTCTTGAGCCTTATCTCTGTTTCGCTCATCTTGCAAGAGTCTGAATGCCCTTTCCAACTGGTCAATTATTTCCTGGACCAGATCTACTAGGGGTCGAGCTTGAACTTGAGGGAGCTGGTTATTGTTTATAAAAACTCTAGCTCCTTGTCTCGACATAGGGTTATTCTGATTTCCATACACCGACTGGTTTCGACCGTTCAAATGGTCTCACAAATCAGGGTTCGTGGGATTAGCTTTCCCCCAGTTATGGTTCAGGTGATCACGAAGGTCAGGATGATTCCTAGTATTTCTAGGCTCGATATTACATATACTTATGGACCGGGTGTAATCTGAGCTCCTGTTCATGAAGCTTACAATCCTTACCACCTGCGAGGCCTGGTGACGATGAGGTGGGTCACCCGCTGGACTCCTTGCCCCTGCCACTTGTGATCTTGAAACCTGGCTTCCTGAAGGTTGGGGAGCTCTGTGCTCTCAGGTAGCCTTCCTCTCATTCCTCTATCCGAGTCTGGGTTTCCATCCCGACTACCACTGCGAGACGTCCTCTATGGTGCAGGTTGCGGGGCCTTTCAGACTGGTGAGGGGTGTCTTATGGGAGATGGTGGATGTCTAATAGGAGACGGTGGCTGTCTCTCATTGTTGGGCCTAGATGGTCCAGAATCTGCCCAGACAGGCTCTAGGTTGTTCCTTTCTGTCTTAGGATTCAGATTCTGAGCTATTGGAGGAGCTCGGTTATTGTCGGTCCTTGTTGATAGCTCCACAGTCGAGTTGTCAGTAGCCTCAGCCTGAGTGTTTCTTCGGGTCCTCGAATGAGCCTGATGGATCCCTTGCTCTGCTCTCCTAGCAGTCGTGCTCCCTCGGGGACATCCTATAGGTCTCCGAGGTGGTGCCTGGGCCTCAGCAGCCTGTCTGGCCAGCTCTTCGTTGCGCCTTGTCGCTTTTGCCAATTGTTTGCGCAGTTGGAGATTCTCCAGTTCCACAATAGGAACATATCTTTCTAGCTTATAGTAGAGATCCTCATCAGGCCTAGGAGCAGGCGGCCCCTAGGAATCAGATGAACCACTTCTTTCTTCAGGGCCTGGGTCAGCCATGGGCTGCTTTCCAGGCCGACGTGGGTAGTCTTCAACGCGAGTAGTTTGATCCTCTGGTATTTGAGGCAATGGTTTCCCACCATTGCTAGGTTGTTCGCGACGACCATTGATGATTCAAGAGGTTTCTGATTAAACAGTCTAACGTACTTCTTAATGCTCTCAATGAAAGCACCAAACTGTTGATGCCATTTTTTGTCAACTTAGAATAGAAGAGCACTAAACACAGAATTAGGAAAATCAATAAAAATACACGATATTTTACGTGGTTCAGTAGTTCAAATCTTCCTAGTCCACGAGTCAATATTATTGAAGGATGGAATTCTCTCAAAGCTTTTAGAAATCAATTTTTGCAGAGTATTCCCAATACTAAAATCCAGCGCCCCGACAAATGAATTTCTCCAGTCTATTTATAGACTGGTTTATAAAATATCTTCCCTCTTATTTCAAGAAGTTATAATTAAAATTTTAAATAAATAAAAATAAATGCATTAATTACATAATATCCCATGATAATCGAGATTTATTATCAAATTACAACAAATCCCCAAGAAATATGGATTTCCAAATAGTAACCGTATTCAAACTTGATTATTGACCTCGAACATATAACTTATATACTTTCGAGATCGACCAACATCACGAGCTCGCCATTTTGGTTAGCCTCGTCCTTAGCAAGTAACTTTATCGAGATCATCCTCTTCGAGCTCATAATGCTCAGGCTCGAAGCTTCCCGACTGTTGTTCGATTGCCCATAAGAATAAACCAAGAAATTTATACAAGTGTTGAACCCTTGTTTGTGTAGCTTTGAGCTTGACTTGTAACCTTGAAACATCTTCGAGAACCCACGTAATTCTAAGCTCACCAATTCCATCGTCGTCATCTTAATGCCAAGCAAAACTGCCAAACCCAATATGCATAAATGATGATGACTGGCGCACTTGCTTACATTTTACGAGCCTGTATTTTGAGACCATAATTTCTATTCTCGAAATTTGGGTGTAATAAATGTGGTTATGTGTGTGGGTGTTGTGCTTGATACCACAGTGTGGTTCGAGACGGTCCTAGGGAGCGGATTAGTGGAATAGTCACAATGGGGTCTAATACCCGGCTCGGTGTGAGCCTAGGGGTATTTTAACTTAGCGTATATTTGAGATTTATCGGGTAACGGGTAATTATTTGGTGATTGATTGGGCACGTCGGGGTAGTTGGGAATCTATAGGACTACTTTAGGTTTAGCGGGAAAATGGTGGCAATAGACGATTTTGCCCTTGGTGGTGTTAGAAAGGATAAAGATAAGTTAGGGGCATTTTTGTCTTTTGTATTAATGGATAGATTCAGGTTTAGGAACTCTGTAGAAAGAACCAAAAACAGTAGTAACACAACACACCCTCTCTCTCTTTCTACTCGACACTCTCTATCTCTCTCTCCCTTGGAGTACTTGGGAATTTTGGTGGAACTCTTGAGGAATTTGCTTGGGAATTTGTGGGTTGAAGCTGGGGATTTGGTTAGGAGAAACTCAAAGCTCGATTCAGACAATTGAGGTAAGGATTTTATGCTGGTCTTGTTGAGTTTTTTGCTGTGGTTTAGAGGTTTTCATGGTGTTGAACCTTGAGTTTCATTTTGAGTTTTAGTGAGATTATGGAATAATTTTTGGGATATTAATACTGCTGATGTTGCTTTGATATGAATTCTAGGTCTAGGTTTTGATTTTGGTGAATTTGAGAGGATTTGGCTTGTAGAAATGCATGAAAGATTTCTGGGTTTTGGGCTCGAGTCGCGACCCGTGTGTGCGAGAAGGCTTGGGAGGTCCCTGATGCTGCCCAGGCACCGCGACGCAGGTAGGGCGCATCACGACTCGTATTCCCTAGAAGAAAGCCCCAAGGCTCTTTGACTTGTAGCGGGTCACGGCCCTAAGGGGCTGGGTTGTGGCTCAAATAGGGAATAATGGCCAATATGGTGTTTTAAGCTTAAGAACCCAAATTTAAGGGCTTTGGAAGGATCCTACTACCCGGTTTAGTAGGATTCAAGGTCCCGGAGGCTAGAATATTATTTCGAAAGTTTTAATTGGTTTAGGGCTTGATGGATAATTACTATTATTGCATTGTGACTAGGGTTTACTACCAAGGCTCGTGTTTAGGGGATTGTGCTCGGGATTGCAATAGTCAGTCAGCTCGGGACACATGTAAGAAACTGTTTGAGCCCGTAGAGCAGTGCATGGCCCAATTATTTGTGTTTAATGTTGTGTGTGAATATTTGTAGTTGTTATGCTATGTTTGCATGATTATGATTGATCGGCAAAGGCCATGATCGGGGAAGGGCGGGAACGATGATAAGCATACTGAATGCAGGCCGCCATGGCATGGCCATCTAGAGTGTTGTGCTCACCTGTTTAGTGAAGACTGCGAACCCAATGCTTGGTAAAGCACTTGGGTCAGCATAGGCCGTTATGTGAATAGTCAGTTCTGTTTAAAGTTGTGCATGTATTGGATTAAATTGTCATATGCTATGTGTGGAGTTTTCTTGCTGGGCCTTGGCTCGCGAGTGCTCTATGGTGCAGGTAAAGGCAAAGGAAAGGCCGACCAAGCTTGAGTTAGAGGGCATGGAGCGGGGCGTACATGTTCGGCCTACCTGGCCGCCACAACCGGGGGTTGTTTTGACGGACACGTTATGGACATTTGATTTTGTCGCTTAGGTCGACTGTACTTTAACTTTTGAATTGTAAATAGATTTTGAAATAGTATTTGGGATCCCAATGTATCACTTTTATAACTTTAATGGATGTCCAAACCTTTTATACTTAAGTTTCATTAAATGAGTCTTTATTCCGATTTAATCACACTTTTATGTCTAAAACCTCGATTAGCGAGCTAATGGCACATTTTAAAATCACATGGTAACGACTCTATGGTAGTAGGGCGTTACACTAAGGCTTCACAAAAATTAGGGAAACTACAATTTTTTGTCTAATTTCTTTAACATTCATGTCAAAGGCCCATCTATTAAGATGATCTATTAACCTTTAAAGAGGCAATGGATGATCCCGCAAAGGAGAAATAGAGAGATTCCATGAACTAAGAAATGGAATTAATGTATTGCAATTAAGTCCAGGAATTTGTAGGTCCACTTGAAGATGTCAGGCCCATTGGTTGTAAGTGGATTTATAAAAGGAAAAGAGGTGCAAGTTGAAAAGTAGAGACTTTCAAAGAACAGGTTGTAGCCAAAGGTTAAACTCAAAGAGAAGGTGTTGATTATGAAGATACATTCTCTCCCATCGCCATGCTAAAATTCATACACATTCTTTTATCCATAGTTATTGCTCATGACTATGAGATATGGCAAATGGACGTCAAAACAACATTTCTTAATGGGTATCTTGTAGAGAATATCTATATGGTACAACCAAAAGGGTTCGTGACAAAGGGGCAACATCAAAAGGTTTGTAGATTGCTGAAATCCATTTATAGATTAAAGTAAGCATCTAGATCTTGGAATCTTACCTTTGATGAGATTATTAAAACGTACGACTTCGAACAAAATGTAGATGAAGCATGCGTGTATAAATATATCAAATGAAAGATTATGGTTTTCTTAGTTCTTTACGTAGACGATATTCTACTCATTTGTAATGATGTAGAAACTTTATCAAATGTGAAGAAGTGGTTGGCTGATAAATTCCAAATGAAAGATTTGATAAGGTTGGCTATGTTATGGGATTCTAATTCCTCAGAGATAAAAAGAAAAACTTGCTTGGACTTTCCCAGGCGTCTTATGTTGATAAGGTGCTGGAAAAAATTTCTATGGAAAATTCAAATAAAGTTCAGTTACCGACCAGACATGGAATTGTTCTTTCCAAGGAGCAATGTCTTAAGACACCTCAAGAAGAAGAGGATATGAGAAAGTATCCCTATGATTCAGCAATGGGTAGTCTGATGTATACCATGTTGTGTACAATACTAGATATCTGCTATGTAGTGTGAGTGGTTAGTCTTTATCAATCAAATTCAGGTTTGGAACACTAGATTGCAGTAAAACACATTCTCAAGTATCTTTGGAGAACGAGAGATTATATGCTTGTTTATTCAAGTGGTAACCTGAACCCCATAGGATACACTGATTCTGATTTCCAATCAGATAGAGGCAATCACAAGTGAACATCTGGCTCAGTGTTCACTCTTGGTGGAGGAGCTGTAGTCGGGAGAAGTATTAAACAATCCAGCATTGTTGATTCTACCATGGAGGCCGAATACATAGCGGCTCGTGAAGCAACTAAAGAAGTGGTATGGCTCATAAATTTCTATAATGATAGGGAAGTTGTTCTAGATATGGACATGCCACTAATTCCTATATTAAGACAACAGTTGAGTAGTAGCAAACTCTAAAAAACCCAAGAGTCATAAAAGGGGCAAGCATATAGAAAGGAAGTACCTCCTGGTTAGAGGGATCATGCATAGAGGTGATGTGGCAGTTATGAAGATAACGTCAGAAAGAAATCTAGCTAACCCATTTACCAAGACATTTCCTGCTAAGTTGTTTGAGGGTCACGTGCAAAATATGAGATTAAAATACATGCCTCATTTTCTTTAAGGGTGAGTGGGAGATTGTTAGGGTTGATACCCTTAAAGCATGTAATAAGACATTTTTTGATTGGAATTTAATAAAATTACATTTGATTTATAATTTAATGTTTGAATTATTGTTTAATAATTATAAATATCAGAAAATTCCATATTCATTAATAAGAGTAGGATCTTGTATGAGTACGAGAGGATTAAGATCATAGATAATGAATAAAATTGTCAACAACATATTAAAGTATGGAATATGTAATTAATGGTTGCCAATACAGTTTACTAAGCATTATTTTGATAATGCATGAGATCTGAATCAGGATTGTTGATGTGGATAGACATCTTAGTAAATGTACTTTGTATAATTAGATTATATATGACTGGAACATTGTGAATTAATTTCTTTATAAACATAACATTTGCCATAAAGATTTAATTCATATCAAAATGATGAACATATGTAGATAAGTCTAAATCCTGAGTAGTCATGAACTCCTGTTCATGTCTATTGGGTCTTTTGATTGACTTGTTAAAGTCTCTTCGTATAATGAGACTAGTGACTTTTGTTTTGGAGAATGAATAGTATGAATGGTTGGGAACATGATCTTACAAAAGTGGAATCCAAGATTTCCTAACAGATTAGATATTGGTTCTTTTAAGCGTTAATTTTGGAACTGAATAGTTTTTGAGCTCATATTTATAACATGATTATAAATTAACATTTCCCTTGTGAGTTAATGGTACTTAAGGAACAAGAGGTAATTACAAGGGTAAAACGATAATTTTGACCCACTCTAATTAGCAAACCACTAAATTGGAGGACAGACCTACATAAGGTATTTATGGCAAATCAAGATAATTTTGTAAATATAATTCAATATTACTAAGAATGCAATTCCATATTTATAGTGGAGTAATAATGGAATTAATAAATAAGAATATTTAATTAAATAGTTAAATTAATAATTTGGTTTATTGGAGCATAGTATTATAAGTCCATGGTCCCCAAGTCACCCCTTTACTACACTGTCAAGGGGGTGGGTATAATTGACAAAATTAAATGGGGAAAATGACTTAATTATCAAGGAATTAATTTTCCAAGGCTAAGTGATAATTATGTGTGTGTAATTAAATAAACTAATTTGTTTTATTAAAAAAACTATATGTTGACGGGGTTTTTCGGCAACAGGGGATTAAGAAAACTGACAATAGAGAGATTAGGCTTTAGGTAAATTGAATGTATAAGAAATAACAAAAAGCAAGAACATGAAGCCCTCGCACAATTTTATGTGGTTCAATGGTTAAAATCCACCTAGTCCACGAGTCACTCTTATTGATAAGTTTAGGACTCTTGAGGAAATTGTTTATGACAAATTCATCCCTTTTTCAGGAAAGTCGATCCATTTTTCCGTCCATTCCCCATGTACTTATAGGAGGTTCTCATGGACAATTTTGGGTAACCATACATTAATATGGTAACCTACAAATTCGAGTAACTTCCCATTTACATAAATGCATGATTTCCTATTAAATTTAAATCCTTTATATCGGGTAATAAATGCATAATAAAATATGGTCCTTTATGAGGCGTGTAAAAAATCTCTGAGTCTTTTGGGATCCTTCACTATGTGTCACAACCAAACTTCCACGAGCTGAACACATTCTTCGAGTTGGGTGTTGTAGGGCTAAGCTAAACTATCTGGTTGTCGTAGATTGTGAAGTTGACTCGAGCTGCTCTCTCCAGAGTTAACGAGATACTCTGTATGCTTCCTTTGTTATATTATTTTATAATATAGTGTAATATTATATTATATTATAATATAATGTTTTAGATTAAATAAATGTGACAAATATGTTCTTATTCTCTACTATTACTTTTCTTCTTGTTCTATTTACTTGTACTTTTGTTTAAGAGTTGTAATCCTTTATTTCCTTTGTTCAAATACTCCTAGTTTATTTGTATCTTTTTGTAATAGAGTTCCTTATCTTTTATTTGTATTTTCAGTTATGAAGTTGTAACACTCTTTTAATCAATCATTATTTATTTGTAATATATTGCATAGAGTTGTATTTTCTTACCATTTCCATTGAGGCAAATACATATTTTCCTAACATTCAAAAGCTTACCCTTGTTTGTTTAAATGGAAGGTGAAACCATCAAGATAATGAATCAAGACCTAGTGAGGTTGGATAACTTTTATGGGTCCAATTTCACTATATGGCAAGACAAGGTGAGATTCCTTTTGACCACTCTCAAAATCGCCTACATTCTAGAATCCACTCTAGAACCTCTCCCAATGCCATCCGACAAGGACACTCTCGAGGAGGTGGAGAAAAGAAGGAAGAGGGAGGAGGACAACTCCTTTGTAGGGTCATATCCTCAACTCCCTTTTTGATAGGCTCTATGACCTCTACACTGAGACCAAATCAGCCAAGGAGATATGCGATGCACTTGAGACAAAGTTCAAGGCGGAAGAGGAAGGTTCCAAATTTTTTTTGATATCTCAATACTTTGATTTCAATTTTTTTGGTGATAAACCTATTCTTCCTTAAATACATGAATTACAAATAATTGTTAACAAATTGAAAAAGTTAAAGATTGAGGTTCCCGAGGCCTTTCAAGTTGGTGCTATAGTGGCTAAATTACCACCAACTTAGAAGAGCTATAGGAAGAGAATCCTTCATAAAATGGAGGATTATTCTTTGGAGGAAATCCAAAAGCATATTTGAATCGAAGAGGAATCGATATGTAGAGATAAACTTGTGGAGGGGTCTAATGGAGAGACTTCCAAAGAAAATGTGGTGTCATAACCAAAACATCCCAAAAACAAAGGGAAAAAGGGTAACGAGAAACCTTTGGGTCCAAAAACCAACCGAAACAAGTTTAAGGGCGAGAAAGTTCCTTGCTTTGTGTGTGGGAAAAATGGTCACTATGCTAGAGAGTGTAGGCATAGAAAAGACCAACAAGGACCTGAGGTGAATGCAACTCAAGAAGAAAACATAGTTGCTACCCTTAGTGAGGTGAATGCCGTCCAAGGCAAGGTGAAAGGGTGGTGGTATGATACATGTGCCACCGTCCATGTCACCTATGAAAAATCATTGTTCAAGACCTTTGAAGAGTCAAAGGGCAACCATGAGATTCAAATGGGCAATGAGGGAAAATCCAAGGTACTTGGCAAAGGTACCATTGAAGTCTTTTTCACCTCCGGCATGAAAGTTACATTAGTGAATGTACTTTATGTTCCCGAAATGAGTAGAAACTTGGTAAGTGGTGATTTGCTTGGCAAGCCCAGCATTAAAGCCGTTTTTGAGTCCGGTAAACTTATACTTACCAAATCAAATGTATTTTTGGGAAAGTGGTACTCTTATGAGGGTATGGTTAAATTGTGCACCAATGATGTAACTTTCAATGTTATCAATAAAAATGCTAATTCTGCCTATATTGTTGAGTATGATCCTTTATTTTTGTGGCGTCTTAGACTATCGCATATAGGTTTTTCAACCATGAAAAGAGTAGTAAAATGTGGTATGATAGCATGCAATATTAAAACCTATGGTAAATGTGAAACATGTGTTAAAAAAAATGATTAAGAAACCATTTCCTAGTGTAGAAATATCATCTAATTTACTAGATTTAATCCATAGTGATCTTTGTGAATTAAATGGTGTTTTAACTAGAGGTAGTAAAATGTATTTTATTACTTTTATAGATGATTTTAGTAGATATACCTATGTGTTTCTTTTAAAACACAAAGATGAAACTTTTGATGCTTTTAAATTATGTAAATTAGAAGTTGAAAATCAACTAAATAAAAAGATTAAGGTGCTAAGAAGTGATAGAGGGGGAGAGTACTTCTCTAATGAATTCAATAAATTTTGTGAATAAAATGGTATAATTCATGAGTGTACCGCACCTTATACACCACAACACAATGGTGTTGCCAAAAGGAAAAGTAGGACTTATCTATAGATGATAAATTCTATGTTGGTGTGTTTCTAAGTTGAATTTCAACTTATGGGGTGAAGCGTTATTAACCGCTTGTCACATTCTCAATCGAATACCGATGAAGAAAAAGGAGATATCTCCATATGAGTTATGGAAAGGAAGAAAAACCAACATAGGGTACTTCAAAGTGTGGGGGTGTCTTGCATATTGCAAGAAAAACGAACCTAATAGAACAAAGTTAGGTTCAAGAGCCATAAAGTGTGCTTTTGTTGGTTATGCCAACAATAGTAAAGCTTATAGGCTATTAGACTTAGAGTCTAATATTGTAATTGAATCTAGAGAAGTTGAATTTTTTTGAGAATACGTTATGTGACAACAATTCTCAAGCTTCAACATCTCTAAAGGAGAATTTTTTATATGAGAACAATTCTCAAGCTTCTACATCCAAAGTTGATTCTCAAGAGGAGAATTCTCAAAAGAATGCAAAGCAACCCTTTGAACTTAGAAGAAGTCAAATACTTATAAAGGAGAAAAGTCTCGTAGTGGATGAAATAGATTCTCAACGAATTTCATTCTACATGGTAGAAGGAAATAGAGAGGAAGTCATTAGGAAAATCCCTATTGTACTTCTCGTTGAGGATGATCCTAAGACTTATAGAGAAGCTATGCAATCGAGAGATAGTGCATTTTGGAAAGAAGCCATCAATGATGAGATGGATTCCATTCTTTCCAACAACACTTGGGAATTGGTAGATCTCCCACCGGGGTCTAAGACAATTGGGTGTAAGTGGGTATTTAGGAGAAAATACCACACTAACAGCACTATCCAAACCTTTAAAGCTAGATTAGTAGCTAAAGGGTTTAGGCAAAAAGAAGGTATCGATTATTTCGATAACTATGCGCCTATTGCAAGAACAACTTCTATAAGAATTTTGTTCGCTTTAGCTTCTATACACAACTTGTATGTTCATCAAATGGATGTTAAAACGACATTCCTTAATGGTGACCTCAATGAGGAGGTCTATATGGAACAACCCGAAGGATTTGTCCTACCAAAATATGAACATAAAGTATGTAGACTTGTAAAATCCTTATATGGATTGAAATAAGCTCATAAGCAATGGCATGAGAAATTTGATCAAGCCATCATGTCTAATGGGTTTAGACATAACAATGGAGACAAGTGTTTGTATTCCAAAACTTGTAAGGGATATGTGATCATTATTTGCTTATATGTGGAAGATAAACTAAATTATGGCCAATCAGATGAAGAAATTAGTGGCGAGCTCCTCCTCCTAGAACAAAAATAATCAAGTCACCTCCGAGACCCCTATTTCCCACTTTTGCCCAGTGGTGGATAGGCAGGTCGTGGTTGGCCCTGCCGCCTTCTTCGAGGCTGAGCATATCGAGTCTTGGATAAAGACTCAGGGCAAGGTGAACAAAATCTTACTAAGCCACGGGATAGAGACGGGCTCCAAAATACTTGTATCCCACCCTCCGTTGGATGGAGAGCGGAGGTGCACCCTGCTCCAGGATGACTTTGGGGCTTGGAGTGATGAGCACCTGAAGGCAGGTGCCTTCCTTCCCCTGGACCAGTACTTCGTAGATTTTTTAAACTATGTTGAACTAGCACTGGTCCAGCTCCTCCAAAATTGTATCAACTCCTGGCGGGGTTAAGTATTTATTTTTGAAGCACGAGTGGGAGGTCCCCACCCTAGTCGATATTATGTATTTCTTCTACCTCAAGGCCAATCCAGAGTCAAAGAGTCGAGGTGATGGTTTCTACTACCTTACTAGATTCTCCAACACAGCCTCCATCATAGACCTCCTCAGCCACCCAAATGACTATAAAGACCAATTCTTTATGACAAATGAGTTCAAGAATTTCACTCATCGATACTTCAACCTTCCTCATAAGTTTCTCAGCTTTTTTAACTTTGTACTTGAATTCTTTATCTTAACCAAGTTAAAACTTATTTTGATCGAGTTGTTACCTTGTGCAGCTATATACAAGAGAATAGGGTGGTCAGAGACCCTTGGAGGTCAATACAAGACTCTGGCAAGTGCTCCAGCCAAGGAGAAAGAGTTTTGGATGGTGGTGGATGATGCCACCATGGTGGCTTGCAAGATGATCTGCAAGGATCAGACACTGGCCATCAGGGCCCGAGGTCCCCTCCCTGAGCTCCCTCTTCCCAAGGAGCTCCTTCTAGTTGCTAAGGAGGTTGATGAGGAAAAGGAGGTTGCACAATTGGTGCATAAAAGAAGAGTTCCTAAAGATGGAAATGATTCTGGTCAAGGCTGTGCTGAATCAGGGGCAGCAACCGGCACCTCCGGCCAAGGTAATCCATATAGAGAAATAAATCGGGTTGTTGGCAGTTTCAGGCTAATCTGATTCTATCCGAGGTAGCTCGTGAGCTGACATCCGGTTGACCCGGACCTGAATGTGACCCTACTTCAGTGTGTTGACCAACTGGTCGTACACAACAATTATAGTTATCCTAAATGTACTATAGTGGTAGATAACACCTTGCATTCTTAGACAGTACGGTACAAACCTTTTGTCATGGCTTTCCCTGTGTCATTGTATACTTACCGCGGGGATTAGGCAGCCCGAGCACAAGTCTAGTCCCAATGAAGAGCCCGAACCCCGCAGGACTCACAATGTAATAATACTAGAATCTCCCACTCCTCCAATAATCCAAGAGTTAGAGGTTTTACCATGCCTGGTTCATATCCTGCAGTCAATCATAGTAGTTTCCTCCTCTAGCTCGGAAGGTAGGGTTCTCCTTCTGTTGTTCTTTACTTTGTGTTATCTTGACTAATCGTTTCTTGAATCTGACTCTTCTTCTCGCCCTTTTGCAGAAAAAAACATGGACTTAAAGAGTGCCCTCAAGCCCGCTGGGGTCGGAGCTGGACCTGTCGTTAAGAGGCAGAGAATATCAAAGAAAATCGCCTCCGGAGCCGGAGCTGCCACTGACTCCCCTGCAAAACATAAAGGTACCATCTCCACCCAAAAGCAGTAGCAATCAAAGCAACCACCCACTTAGGTAACCACAATTACCGTTTATGAAGCTCCTCCACCTCTTCCTCACGAACCTGCTCATATTCCTCAAATTATACAAAGCAAGGCCCCATCTGTGCAGCTCCTAGTTATGTCGCTCAAGGTCGGAAGGATCCCGGATGCACTTCGTGGGTCCCTCCATGATATGAAAAATCACCTGGTGGGCCATGCCAATTAGGTGAACATCAAGCTCCTGAGAGCCATAGAGGAGCATTCCCCGAAGAATTTCCTAAAGTCAGCCTTGGGAATGAATATGACTGTAAGTTATCTCCTTTTTCTTTCTGCACATCATTTTTTTTCTTTTCGCGAACTAACCCTACTATATATTTTTCTTTTGTAGTCTTGTTAGCCCAAATCTGCAGCATCTCCCAGATTCAAGCTCAAAGATACGAGGCTAGGGCCGCTTTGGTGGTATCTCAGGACAACGAGGAAATCTCCAAGGGACATGTCATCGAGGTGAGCCAGCGCTGAGACCAGCTGCAGGTCGAGATCGACGACCTCGACAATAAACTCGAGGAAGTCGATGTGCTTAAAAAGGGGGTTTTCGAGGTCGAATAGAGAGCCAGACATGATGTTGAGAAGGCCAAGGAGGATGCTGAGAAGGCCCAGCAGGAGGTTTCCAAGGCAATGGGCTCTTTATAGGTTCGGTGTTGGGCATACAACCAGGAATGAGACTTCTCATTTTTGGATGCAGAACTTTAGGGGAAATACCTAGCCAAGTTCCATAACCAATTATCGCAAGAGCCTTCTGAGACCGTAGAAACTTTTGGAGCTGCTGAAGGGGGTGATGAAGAGGTGACATCACATGGGCAAGTTGTCGGAGCTCAGTGATGTCTAGAGCGTCCTCTTCTTTTTTCTTATTTTTATGTTTCATTATGGGTTTTTTGAACCCTTTGTAATCAATCTTTCAAAAGCTGAGACAATCACCTTCGGGCTCAGTTCAAGGATATTTTTCCTTGAGTTATTCACATACTTACGTTTGTACATGTTTATTAATTTATGATAAATTTTTTTGTTCCCCTTAATCTTCTGTCTAGCCATGTTTATGAACTTTTTTTAAAAGTCCTTGTACATTTGCATAGTCATAGGGGTTAACTTTAGATCGAGATAAATGCCTGATGGCTCAACCAGTTAATTCTGGTCGATGACTCAGTTATATCCTGGAGTTTGTTCGCCTAATAGCTACACTTGTTAAGAATCAGGCCTCGGACCTGGTTATATCTAGGAGTTTGTTCGCCTAATAGCGTAACACCTTTTAAGAATCAGGCCTATAACCTAGTTGTATGATAACCTTACAAAATAGAGTTATTTTACCACTTTTTATGTGCTAATTGTTGCTTAATTCTTGAGTTTTTAATTGATTTATTAAGTTTTTAAGTAATTTTGAATTTATTAGGTTTATTTTAATTTTATAGATTTTGTGTATTTTTATAGTTATAATAATTGTAAAATGTTATAGTTTAATTATTTAAAATTAATATTGTTAAGTTAGGAGTAAAAAGATGCAATTTTGAGCATAAATGTTTAAGTAAATTAAATTTTAATTAATATTTTCATGGAAGTTATATGGTATATTTTATTAGAGAAAATAATTAATTTTAATTTAGTTTATGATTATTTTGTAGGAAACAATGTGGCATTTTGGTACTTTGAAAAGAAAAGAAAAGAAAAGATTTAAAGCTGAAAAAAGAAAGGCAAAATGTGGCATTTTCAAGAAAGAAAGAAAGAAAATTCGGCATTTTCCAAGGGCCAGCCACCAACTACCCCTTGGTCCAGCTGTGCATCTGGCCCACGCCCCTGCCCCAGCAGCTCCTCAGCCCACGGTTCCTTTGCCCAGCCGAAGAAGCACTCAGCCAGCAGCTCCCGCCTCACACCTGCCAGCACCGAAGTCAACCCGAGCCCCACGCCAGTGCAACACCCCCAAGCAGGCTTCCTTCAGCACCAAACCGCCCCCTCAATCAGGCCCAACGCTGGCTCCAATCCTCCTGGCCCAGTCCAGCCAGCCCAATTCGCCCAAACCAGAAGCCCATCGCCAAACCAAGCTTCCCACCAACCACCACAATGCTGCCATTTCCCTTCTTGAGCCCATAAATTGCCTAAGTGTACCCTTTGTTCGCTATGTCCAAAATGCCAACTTTTTACCCTTGTTTTTACACATTTTCACCACAACATCATCATTATACCCTATAATTTACCTCTACATACCATATTTATTTTATTTAATTAATTTAATCAATTTAATTAATTTAAGTTGATTATTTTAATGCTATCATTTTGGGTATAAATATGGAATTTCAAGACCATTTTGTGGTGCTTAATTTTTGGGTTAC
This sequence comes from Humulus lupulus, assembly GCF_963169125.1. NCBI lineage: Eukaryota > Viridiplantae > Streptophyta > Magnoliopsida > Rosales > Cannabaceae > Humulus > Humulus lupulus. The sequence goes on from NC_084793.1 coordinate 249,038,733, forward strand.
CATCTTCTTTTCTCCCATTTTCTCTATATCATTCTCTCTTCCATTTTGGGTTTTTCAAGAGCATTTTCAAGTATGTATTTCTTTATTTTGTAATTTATACTCTATTTATGTGCTTCTAATCTTTTTCATAAGATTATTAAGATCATGATGAAGCAATTTGTAACTAGGTAATATTTATGTTGTATGTTGATTTCCCTTGTAATGCAACAAAGTTTATGGATTTTTCTTCTTCATTTATGTCTTTCATCTTTAATATCTCATATTTTGGATTGTTAGATAATATGTACTTTGTTCTTCATTTTGCAAAAACATAATATTCCTTGTGTAAGACGTGTCATTAAATTGTACACATCCATGCTTAGAACAAAAATATTATGTTTTGCCTTATAAATAATGTTATTTGATTTTTTGTTGTTTCATTAGGTTGATTCACATTAAATACTTTGAAATTATAATTTTTGAAAAGTGAAGAAAAATCCTATCTTTTTAGAAGTAATTTGTGCTTAAAATTATAAATCTATTTGGAAAATGATAGTTTGAATTATTTTAACTATCACTAAAACTTGGGAATCAATATACTAATAAATATTATTCAACTTACATTTTTTGGATTCTATTATCTTAATAATCTTTTCATTTAACACTTATTTTCAAATCATTATTGGTTTATTTTTATTCTCTTAAATAGCTTTATTTTTCAATCTTTTATTTTATGTTCATAATATTAAAACTCATTAATCTTTGGAGCTAGGTTAGAATTAATTACTTTTGATTTAAAATAGTTTTTCTTTTTTTATTTTAGACAACTCCTTTGGGTTCGATCTCGTGCTTACACGAACACTATTTTCCATATACGATTTGTGCGCTTGCGAGTATAAATTTTAAAAATATACCCGTTTTGGGTCCATCATTGTATCCAGGATTACCTAGTTGAATTCTAGATTTTGTTTTATTTTAAATTTTCTTAATTTAGTTCGTATTCGATTTTTTTTTTTTGAAAATTCGAGCTTTAAAAAGATGTAGAATAATCTATTTTCCAAATTCTAAGTTTGCAAAATGACTCTTCAAGGGTTATATGACCCAAGCGATCAGAATTTATGAATATTCTAGATCGCGTTTGCAAAATGAGCTCGTGATACATTACAAGAATAAGATGAAATATTGGTTCCACATTTAAATTATGTAGCAATCTTGTTTTATTATAATAAAATGACTTTATTAAACAAGCCTTACACTTAAGAAAAATACTAAAAATATCAAAAACTAACACAAAGTTGTCGTATTACTGATAGTATTTTTTGAGATGTAGAGCATTCCAGATCTATAAGACCAATTCTCCACTTAACCGAGCTAGTTTGAAGGTTCCTTCATGCAAGCTTTCCAGGATTTGGTAGGGTCCTTCCCATTTCGGTCCCTATACACCATCTTTAGGATCTTTGCTTGCCAAAAACACCCTTCAGAGCACTAAATCACTGAGTTCGAGTCTATGTCCTTTGACTTTTGAATTAAAGTAGCAAGTAACCCTTTTCTGGTAATGGGCGAGTTGTAATTGAGACTCCTCCCACCGTACTACAATGAAATCCAAGGATGCATTAAGCAAGTCATGATTTCGATCATGGTCATAGGTTCTTTGCCTTTGTGACATCACTAGAGCTTCTACTAGGAGCATAGCCTCGGTTCCAAAGGTCCGAGAGAAGGGTGTGTGCCCAGTAGATGTGTGATGTGAGGTCCTGTAGACCCAGAGCACTTTCGGGAGATAGCTCTGGCCATAACCCTTTAGCATCTTCTAGTCGCTTCTTTAAGCTCACCTTTAGGGTTTTGTTTACTGCCTTGACCTGTCCATTAGCTTGAGGGTATGCCACTGAAGAGAAAATCTTGTTCATACCGTACTTCTCGCAAAAATTTATTAAGAGGTCAGTATCGAACTGAGTTTCATTGTTGGACACAATCTTTTTTGGGAGTCCAAAACGACATATTATGTTTTTCACGACAAAATATAAGACTCTCTTTGAGGTTATAGTCGCTAGGGGATCGACCTCAAACCACTTAGTAAAGTAGTCAATGGAAACAACCACATAGTGAACTCCTCCCTTTGTTGTTGGTAGTGAGTTGATTAAGTAAATCCCCCATACAAAAAATTGCCAAGGCGATGAAACCATGGTCAACTCCATGGGTGCTGCTCGAGAAATAGTGGCAAAACGCTAGTACTTATCTTACTTTAGGACATACGAGACCGGATCCTTCTTGAGTGTAGGCCAGAATAGCCTTGCCTTAATACCTTCAGAGCCAAGTTTTGCCCCCCAGCATGGTCTCCACAAAATCCTTCGTGTATTTCTCGAAGGATGGTTTGTGCTTCCTCGAGTAGAACACACCGCAGGAGGCGCAATGAATGGCTTCACTTGTAGAGAATTCCTCCAACCATAACATATCATAGGACCTGATACAATAATTTTCTTGCATTCTTCCGATCTTCTGGTAGTTTACCGGTAATAAGGTACTTGACAATATGAGTCATCCAGGTCAGTTATGTGCAAATTACTTCGACTTCCACCGACTTTTCCTCGATACTTGTTTGTTCCAAGAATTCTACGGGGAACATATTTAATGTGTCTGCTTCCTTGGTAGTGGCGAGGTGAGCTAGAGCGTCAACATTAGTGTTCTGTTCACAGGGGACCTACTTGACAGAGTAGAACTCGAATTAAGATAGTTAACCTTTAACCTTAGCTAGATAAACTGCCATTTTGATTCCTCGAGCTTGGTATTCCCCTAATACTTGATTAAATACGAGCTGATAATCGCTAAAGCATTGAATTGCTCTTGCTTTCAACTCCTTTGCTATCAAAATCCAGTCTATAATGCCTCATACTATGCTTCGTTGTTGGAGGCGTCGAAAAAAAATCTGAGAGCCGTACGGAAATGATTTCCATTGAGTAAAATTAATATTATTCCAGCTCCAGACTCGTTCTCGTTTGACGATTTGTCAATGAAGAGTTTCAACAACTCTTGTATAGGTTCCCTCATTGGTTCGTTCTGAAACCCTGTACATTCAGCCACAAAGTCAGCGATCGCTTGGCCTTTGATTGCTGTTCGTGGTTTGTATAGTATCTCAAGCTAGCTGAGTTCAATGTCCCACTTCAACAAATACCCCAATGTGTCAGGTTTTTGCAAGACCTTCCTTAAAGGTTGATAGGTTAAGACATGTATAGTGTGGGATTGGAAGTACGACCTGAGTTTTCTCAAGGCCAGGATCAAACAAAACACGAGTTTTTCGAATAAAGGATATTTGGATTAAGATCCCAGAAGCCTTTTGCTCACATAATAAATCATTTTTTGTGTTCAGTCTTTCTCTCGAACTAACACATCGATGGTCGTGTTTTCTTTTATAGCTAGGTATAAGTATAAACCTTCCCAACAGTTGGTTTTGATAACACAGGGGCTCAGCTAGAAGAGTCTTCAGGTTTTGAAATTCCTGTTCACATTCTTCTATTCAATCACAATGTTTATATCCTGTAAGCAAGTTGTAGAAGGGAAGACATTTGTCTGTGGAATTCGATACGAATCAGTTTAAGGCCACGACCTTTCCAGTTAAGCTCTGTACATCTTTTTGTGACCTTGGTAAAGGCATTTCTAATAGCGACCTAATCTTTTCCGGGTTTTCCTCGATCCCACTTACATTGACTATGACACCCCAAAGGTACATTTCTAGGGGTTCAACTTCATGCTGTATTTTCTTAGCTACTAAAACATTCCTCCAGATCGAATACATGGTTATTGGTAGTCTTTGACTTGACCAGCATGCCATCAACATACACCTCCATGTTTTTCCTGATCTGGTTAATGAACATCTTATTGACTAGCCTTCAATATGTTGCACCAACATTCTTTAGCCCGAATGGCATGACCTTATAACAATATACATTATGTTCGGTCATGAAGCTGGTGTGCTCTTTTTCCATAGGGTTCATCGCGATCTAGTTATATCCAGAATAAGTGTCCATGAAGGAAATAAGCTCGTGGTCGGTCGTGGCCTCAACTAACTAATTTATTCTCAGTAGTGGTAAACAATCTTTAGGACAAGCCTTGTTGAGGTAGAAGAAATCAATGAAGGTCCTCCACTTGCCATTGGGCTTGGAGACCAAAACAGGATTGGCTATCCACATCAGATATTTCGCTTCTCTGATGAGCCCGCACTTTAATAAGTGAGTTACCTCTTCCTCGCTCATTTCCCAATAGCCTTCGTTTATACGCCTTCGCAAGTACATTTTTGTCCATGTATAATGTGTGCATCATTATGCTTGGACTGATTCCTACCATGTCCTCATGGGACCAGGCAAAGGCATCAAGGTTTCTTCTAAAAACTCAACCAGCTCCTTCTTTCTTTCAACTCCGAGATTTTTCCCAACCTTCACCACTTTCGAAGGTACTTCTAGGTCGAGGATGGTTTCCTCTTGCTCCTCTAAAGCATGGAGCTTAGATCTATTGTAACACCCTACTGCCTTTGAGTCATTACTAAGTGAGTTTAAAATGTGCAATTAACTCACTAATCGAGGTTTTAGGACAAAAGTGTAATTAAACCATAAACCCGAGTCATAAACTTGAGAATAAACCTTTCATTGAAAAATTATAAAACGTTTAACATTTGGGATCCCAAAAACATTGTTTAGAATATTTACAACTCAAAAATATAACCAGAGTCGACTAAACGACAAAATTTAAGTTTAGTACAATTATCCCCCAAAAGCACCCCTGGCCATGGCAGCCAAGCAGACCAGACATGTACGCGCCGCTCGTCACGCTCACCATACTCAAGGTTGATCGACTTTCCCCTTGCCTTTACCTGCACCATAGAGCACCTGTGAGCCGAAGCCCAGCAAGAAAACCTTCACAAGCAGATAATATATGCATATCAAACACTTAACATAAAATCAAGCCATCATCAGGTTATACACATACGGCCATGCCGTCCCAGCACTTTACCAGGCCCTGGGTTCGCGGTCTATACCGTAAGGATATCCCAGGTATCCTTTAGGGTCTCGCCCTGGCAACTTGCACTCTGCGTGCTAAACGCTGCTACCGGCCCCTTGCCGTTCTCGGCCTTCGTCGTTCCCGACCATTGCCGTTCCATCATTTATATACACACATAATATAACTAAACAGATATTTAAACACATATAAATTCAGTCAAAGGGCCACACCCTGTAACACAGTCATATAGGGCCGAGCCCTGCAACTCAATCATATAGGGCCGAGCCTTGCGACACAAGCTCTATGGGAATAGTAGTTTTCTTACCTGCGTCCCGAGTTTTCCAAGAACCGATGTCCTGAGCATAGTTCCCTAGTCTGAGCCTTGCCGAAACCCTAGTCACAACGCATTAACAATATCCACCCATCATGTTCTTATCCATTACATAGCTTTGGGTCATAATTCTAATCTTCGGAACGTTGAATTCTATTAATCCGGGTGATAAAATCCATCCCGAGCCTAAAAACTCTCTAGAACCCAAATATGCACTAAGCGTCACGGCTTAGCAAGAACAGCGCCGCGACCCGACCCCTTGAACCTAGAAAAATCCCCCATTTTCTCTTCTAAAACCAAGCCAATTATCCACAAAAGTTAACCTAACAATCCAAACATTCAATACAGAAGTTATTCTATGGATTCTGCAACAAAACACAACAGGTATTCAAGCTTAAAACCTCATCAAACCCATAGATGATTCCTTACCCAGACACATGCAATATTCTAACATCTTAGGAGAAAACCAATTGCAATTCAACACAACTCAACATGTTAAAGAAATTTACCTTGGACAGAATTGAATCCCCAAATCAGTTCCCTAAGCTCCAAGCCTCAAGCTCCCAAAATCCCAGCTCCAATTCCTTAGTTTTTTTACTAGTTTCCTCCAAGATGTCATTAAGCCTCCAAGAGTATAAGAGAACCAAGTGAGGGAGAGAGAATGGGTCGGTTTAGAGAGTTCCAAATGATTCTATGTTTTGTTTTATTTAACTTAGTTTCTAAGGTTACCTCAAGGCTCGGGGTACCGGAAACGTCCCCGAGGGAAAAATAGTAAATTTCTCCAATATTCCCTCCTAGGCATTCTAACCTCAAATATATCTCCAAATATTTATTTCCATAACCCAATAACCCCATAAAATATCTAATACCCAAAACTCCCCTCGACTCACCCCAAGGCGGATTTTCAACCCTGTTGTGACTTTCTAGCTAACCGCTCCCTAAAACTGTCTCGGATCGTGCAACACAGATATATCACAATTATTCGCAATTATCACATTTATGCCCTCAACGGGCTAAAATTACAGTCATGCCCCTAATAACCAGATGGGGCTCACATGCATATTTAATTCACCTAAACATGCATCTCTAATCACATATTCACACAAATTCACATTTTATAACAATAATTCACTTATTGCCCTCCAGGCACACTAATCAAGGCCCTAAGCCTTATCAGCGAGTTTGGGTCGTTACATCTATCTTCGCCTAGCCTTGGATCAATTTCTTCAGGTTGGGCGACCTCATTTTTTACTTCATGAGGTTCTTCCACCTCTCTTGCAACTACCATTGCCCGAGGTTCCTCATTCTCCTAGGTTATTACCATGGCTTGCTGCTCGGGTTGTAATTTTCCCTTCATGGCAATGCTGTAGCGTTCCTTGGCAGCGAGCTGAACTCCCATCATAGTGCATATCCTCAAGGATGATGGAAATTTCATGGCCAGACTGAAGTTATAGCTTTAAACGCCATCAACGCAGGTCTCCCCAAAATTATGTTGTAAGTAGTCGGAAAATCAATTACTATGAACTTGAGCATCTTGGTGATAGCTCGTGTCTCCTCGCCCAATGTTACTATAAGCTCAAATGTTCCTATGGCTGCAATCCCCTCTCCCGAAAATCCATAGAGGGTCATAGAGTTCGCCTTGAAATCGGCTACAAATAGCCCTATTTTTTCAAGGTTGGACCTGAATAACACGTTTACGGAGCTCCCATTGTCGATCAGTATCCTTCGTACTCTTCGATTGGTGAGCTAAATGGTTATCACCAGAAGGCCATTATGCATGAATTGGACGTGGCTAGTGTCCTCTTCTATAAAAATGATTGGTTGTTTCTCCAATCAATGTTGCTTTAATAACCTTTGCTCTGGTACAAATTTGGCACCAATATGTGTCTTCAGCTCCTGAATATATCGTTTCTGGGCTCCGCTGCTCGTTCCTGCCAAATGGGGCCCTCCAATAATAGTGGAAATTTACCTTCCTTCAACAGGAGGTATAATCTGATTTCCTTGCACTGATTGAGGGTTGGCCTGACTTGCTTGAGCTGGATGAGGATTCTGCCTCGCCGGTTGACTAGGAGCTACCTTGTTTTGAGCATATTGTGCTAACGGTCCAACACGGATGAGAGTCCCGTTCTCATCTTTCAGTTGGTGGCAATCATCAATGTTGTGACCAATGTCATTATGATACTGACATAATTTAGCTGGGTCTTTTTTCACCCATTGATTCTTCATGGTCTCAGGTTTCTTTTGTGGAAGGCGAGTAGAGTTAGCTAAATAAACACGCTCTCATGTATCCGTTTAATAAGTATAGGCAGTGTAGATGGAGGTATATTTATCTTCGTGCTTATTTTTTTTGGATCCGTTCTGGTCGTTCTCACCATTCCATTTCCGTATATTGCTCCAAGGTGGTTATTTTGGGTAGAGGGCTGAGCCACAGCTACAACATCTGTTACCACTCCAGTGGGCTGAATGGGGGTTTGGCTGGTTTCTGCAACAATAGATTTTGCCTCTTCTAAATTTATCCATTCTTGAGCTCGAGCCAAGAATTCATCTACACTCTTCACTCATTTTCTCTAGAGTTATTTCCACAAATCTCCTCCTGCGGTAATTCCTGTCCTCATACATAAGCTTAGAGCTATCATCAACGTCTCTAGCTCGGGCCGCTGCATTTGTGAATCAGTTGAGATATGCTTTCTGGGATTCACCAGGCTGCTGCTTGATGTAAGCCAATGAATCAGCCTCTACTCAGGTCTCATTTGCATCTCGAAACTGTCTCTTGAATTCAGAAGACAATTTTTTCCAAGAGGTGATTGAATGTTTTTTTATATTTATTGAACCACAGTTTGGCCGGTCCAATCAACGTTTTCAGGAACAGAATACACCTTAGGTCAAAATTTACATTGTGGGCCATATCAACGTGTTGAGGTTCCCTAGGTGATTGGAAAAATTAGTGGTTCCATTATACGTATGCATGGTCGACATCTTGAAGCCAACAAGATACGGAGCTACCACAATATGGGGAGTGAAAGGCTCGAGCTCCTCATTAGAATCACAGTCGTCAATATCCTTTCTAGATAGGAGTCTTTTCATCTGATCATCCATTAAGGAAAGCCGCTCGAGGGTTGGATCCTTGGTCTTTAGATTATTTGGGAGCTAGTTACGAGTTCCCACCTTGTTGAAAGCATTAGACGGGGTATTATCCCTCCAAGGTTGAGCTTGATTAGGCAGGACATTCCCATTTTCACGTGCAAGAGACGTATCTCCTTTGGCCTAAGTATAACTCAAATCATCATGAAGAGCTTGATGTCCTCTTTGTGAGTTCAGATGATCGCAAAGGTCAGATTGCGGGTCAGAGCGAAGACTTTGTGCAGAGCTTAAATGATTCCTTATGTCACTCTCATGCTGCCTCCGCGTTGACTCTTTATCCAAAAGCTCCCATTCGCAAAGCTTACAGCTCGTGGCTGGGATCAAGGATCTAGGTTATTGGCTCGAGATCGCAGGATATAAGCGTCTTCTAAGGGGGGATGATTTCTCCTTATTCCCTCGGGCTAAATCATTCCTCTATGGGGGAGGTGGCATTGGATGTTGAATCGGCGATGGAGGATGCCTTATTGGTGAAGCTATCATTGTTCCATCAGGACACACTAGACTAGCTCGCCCTTGGTTTACTCCAATTTCCTAGGTTGGAGGCAGTGCAGATTCGTTTCTCCGTGCCAGAGCTGCTGGCCGAGGCACGAGTGGATTTGCTGGGATGTCTCTTCTCCTTGAATCAGATTCAGCTTGCCTTGTCTGGCCAGGCTGATTCTTGGGAGTGTGAGTTGAATTTCTATTCCTTCGAGGTTAAGCATTTCACGGAATCCGTTCAGAAGGTACAGAAGTCGGGGTTGCAGTTTGGAAAGAACGGTCGATGCTAGGTCAATGATTCCTATGAGAATTGACATGATGAGTATTTCACGTAGTCTGTTTAGAAGGTATAGAACTCAACGTTGTAGTTCTGACATAGTGACTGATATTAGGTCAATTATTTATGTTGGATCTTTGGGGCCCACTTTGCCTCTTTTTGACATTAGCATCAGTTGCAGGAGAGGGTAATCGAGCTAAAATCTCCTCAATTTTCTTATTATCCTGGGCAAGGTGGTTCCTTAACTGAGCATTTTCCATCTTGAAGGCTATTGGTACCCAGGATGGGGATTTTGTGGGCATGAGGTTGAACTTCTGGCATCGTCTTGGTTCACATGTTGTTTTCCAGGATGACGTTTTGTGGATGTACCTTCTCCAGTGGGGATGGCCGCATGGTGACCCTCTTGATCATTAGGTTTCTTAGTTTCATTGTCGCACATAGAATAGGTGACCACCATAGTGATCTTTGGGTTGAAACTTGTGTGGGAATTCAAGTCAAATCTGCTCTCAATGAAATCAGCAATATGTTGACGTGGTTTTTCGGCAACAGGGGATTAAGAAATCTGACAATAAAGATATTAGGCTTTTGGCAAACCAAATGTATAAGAAATAACAAAAAGCAAGAACACGATGCACTCACACAATTTTAAGTGGTTCAGTGGTTAAAATCCAACTTGTCCACGAGTCACTCTTATTTATTTGTTTAGGACTCTTGAGGAAATTATTTATGAAAATTTCAACATAGTTTTTGCATACAAAAGTCGATCCCTTTTTCTGTCAATTCCTCTTGTATTTATAGTAGGTTCTCATTGACAATTTTGGGTAACCGTACATTAATATGGTAACTTACAAATTCGGGTAACTTCCCATTTACATAAATACATGATTGCCTATTAAATTTGCATATGTTATATAGGGTGATAACATCACACCTACAAGAAAGTTATAAATATGCAATTTTAATGGAATATCAATAAAATACGAAAATTGCATATCTATATTAGGCTCCTTTTCATTTTGAGTAAATATACAAATTTGTTCAATTATGGGCTCTTGAAATATAATTATATCTTTTTCATTTTCCTTATGAGCCTTGAAAATTATCTCATCCAACTCTTTGGTTTTATTAGGGGGTTGGATGCATATTACAAGTTCTTCAACAACTTCATTCTCCTTTTCATTTTCAATTTGACTATTTGGATTAGGAATGGGTCGGTTGGGATAAAATTTATGGGCCTTTATGAGGCATATGAAGAATCTCTGAGTCTTTTGGGAACCTTCATTGTGCGTCATAACCAAGCTTCCTCGGGCTGAACACATTCTTCGAGCTGGGTGTTGTAGGACTAACCTAAACTGACACGGGTCATGTTCAGAGTTTCATGAAGGCGATCCGGGCGATGCGTATATCAAACTAAGTTGCTGACACAAGAAGCCATTTGGAAACTATCTTGGTTGTCATAGATTATCAGGTTGACTCGAGCTACTCACTCCAGAGTTAACAGGATACTCTGTACACTTCCTTCATACGCTTGTCTGCCAGTTGTACCCTGTGCTGAGGAATTCACCTTGTATTTTTGGGGTACAACACTATATATTGGTTGTATTAATTAAATTTGGGTTAATGAATAATGAGAGTGAAAAATATAAATTTAGTGTATGATAATAAATTATTTAAATTATAAGATAATGTTAATTTTGAAATAACTGATAATTATGCATTTGTGAGATATTATATTATTTTTATGCAAAAATGATGCGTGTCGTATGTCGTACCAAATTTAATTATATTTATTCCTTATTACTTACTAAATTATTAGTAAAGTGGTAGTAAGGGTCGAACCCACAAGGACTATTAGTTACAATAATTTAGTAAAAAGGGGATTTTGTTTCAAGATTCAATAGCATAAAATAAAGTAATAAAAAAAACTGGTAATACGATTTTAAAGAGCAATTAAGAGTTACTATGTAATGACCCAAAAATGCTAATAGGGTTTAGTACCTTTATTAACGTGCAGGAGGGCATAATTGGATATATGTGTGTTTGATTGATTAAATGCGTGACTATGTGGCATGCATGATTTATATGATTATGTGGATATATTATATGCATGTTTATAAGTATTATATATGGATGTGGGCCCTTTACTGTTTATAAGGGCATATTTATAATTTTTTCCCATTGAGGGTATAAATGTGATTATATGTGATAAATGGTTGAGACCACATTATTTTGTGGATATATTTGTAGTATATGCCTCGAGACGATCCCAGTGAGCAAATTAGCGAAATAGTCACAGCAGGGTTTAATACCCGGCTCGGGGGAGCCTAGGGGTATTTTGGGAATTTAGAGAATATTTTGGGATTGATTGAGTAATGAACAAGTATTTGGTAATTAATTGGACACGATAGGATTAATTGGTAAATGGTAGGAACACTTGAGGAATTAGCGGGAATCGGGAGAATGGTCGTTGTACCCTTAGAAATCATTAGAAGGCTAAGTAATTCAAGAGCACTAGAGGACTTATCCAATATGTGTTCAGTGCAAGAGGCGCCATTTGAAGGGGTTCCAACCAAAGACATGCTTCTTATGTGGAGTGGTTGGACATATAAAGAGGGATTGCCCAAGGCTAAGAGAGGATGAGCAAAAAGGGATAGACAACTCGATTCCAACTCGAGTGTTTATTCCGAGGCAATCAGAGTCTGAGACCGAGACCAGTTCCTCAGAGGTGGCAGGTTATCTTTTGGTCCTGATCTTTATTTTGTGCTGAATGACTTGGTGCCATGTTGTTCTTTATTTGTTGCATATAGAGAAGCATAACGTTGCTACACAAGCCATATGGTTGTGTTGTGATGAAAAAGTGATACAGTATTGGTAATTTAAGAGATCAGGTGAATTATTGTGGAAAGGCTCATCAGTGGTTTTCATGAGTTGGTTATGACTAACTGGTTTTGGTATGATCCAGGTATGGATTGGTTAGCCAAGTGTGGGGCAATTTTAAATGGCAAGGAAAGTATAGTAACTCTTGGGCTTGAGAGTGGAAAGTCTTGTGACAGTTGGCACTGCGCATGGATCTGATGTGTTTATGACATTTGAAGTGGGAGCTAGAGTGTTATGGTAGAGAGATGCATGGAACTCTTAGCTAGTGTGGTGGATCTTGGATCTGGTTAGGACCAGTTAGAGATCGGAGACGAAGTTATATAAAAGACTGTGTTTGTATCAGATAAGGGCATTGGGAGTGCTGAGTATGTCTTGAGAATTTGTTTAATGCTAAGTGTTTATGAATCCTATGAACAGAGCATTCAAAGGATTATTTGAATGGGACTTGTGATCGTCTTGGATGATAGAATTGTGGTGTTTTCTTTGCGAAGATTTGCCAAGGTTAAAGAGTGCCTTAGGGGCAGGAGTGTCCTTGGGTGGTAAAGATATTTTAGGTGCCTTGGGAAATAGTTCTGAGTCTTCTTGCAGGTCAGAACCAGTTAGTAGGTCATTATGACATCTCAGTGACAGAGAAAAGTAATTGCCTATGCAATATGTTGGTTAAAGGATCTGACCAGAACTAGAGTAGAGTTTCTGGTGGGCCAGGTGGCCAATTTTATGTTTGAGATTATCATTTTGGAAAGGATAAAAAGGAAAGATGACTAAGTGAACCATAGATAAGAAAGATTGAATGGGAAGTCTTAGCTGGATTAGCTAAGAGTCGTATAGTGTCAGATATGAATTTATTGTGGTATAGGGTCGGATTTGGAATCCGAAGAACACCGAGATTAATTGGGAGATTCCAGATGAATCTCATGCTATTCTTTTATTCTCTTCATTCAGGCATCATGGAAATGTAACAGGATATGAAAGCTTTATAGTGGTGGTCTGAGATGGAGAGGGATGTAATGGAATGCGTGGTAAAATTCTTAGCCTGATAGCAGGTCAGGTCAGAGTGTCAGAATTTGGTGAGGCCATGGTAGCCTTTGAGTATTTTATAATGGAAATAAGATAGCATCACGGTGGGTTTCGCAGTGGGATTGCCCAGGTTAGTGGGCCAGTATGAGTTGGCATTGAGTCATTGTGGACCAGTAGTCCAAGTGAGTATATTTTTGTCAGCAAGGATGAAATGTACAGCTGATCAGTAATCAGATCTCTTTGTGAGAGGGATAGAGCACCTTCATGAAACTCAAGGTTTATCTTATCAGATGAAGACTCTATTGCGACGTCCAGGTTTTGGAAGGGTTAAGAAGGCAATGAGTATATAGATGGAATTCAGTACAGTTTATTACTCTCATACTGATGGTAAATCAGAGAGAGAGGGCTATCCAATTATTATTGGAAGAACATCTTATAAGATGAATGAGTTAATATATATCTGGATCCTGAGGTGGTTCAGGGGACTATTGAGATTACTAGAGATTGAAGCTTGGGTGCTCACTTCTTAGAGTAAATGGAAAAGTTTTATTGAATTGAAAAGCAGGAACATGGAATTTCAAGTAGAAGATTACATCTTCTTTAAAAAGTATCACCATGGAAATGGGTGACGAGTTAAGGGCAAGTTGAGCCCTAGAGTAACGGAACAGTTTGAGTCCTAGGTAGGACTGGTTAGGTTGATTTTGGTTCGACCTTATCTTTGGCACTGCCAGCTATATACAGTGTATTTTGTATTTCCATGCTGAGGACATGGGTTAAAAGAAACTCATGAGTTGAGTTATGAGAATCGGGGATTTGAGACTAAGTTATCCTGTAAAGAATAGCCAGTCCAGATATGGAACAGAAAGAATAAGGTTCAGAGGAACAAAGTGTACTTTAAGTTAGGGTAATGTTATAGAGACAGTGAGGTCGAGGGAACGACCTGGGAAACTGGGGCCAGTTGTGCGGAATTTATATTTCGGGCGGTTCAGGTAAATTTCGAGGAAGAAATTTCTATAAGGAGGGGATAGTTGTAATGCCCCAAAATCCCTAATGCGGTTTAATGGCTGGATTAGTAGGCCAGGAGGGCCATAACTGTTTAATTATGCCATTAAATGAATATATGCATGTTTATGCGAATTATATTATAATATGATGTTATATGCATGCATGTGGGTCCACATTTGATTATTAGGGTATTTTGGTAATTTGGCCCGTTGAGGGCATAATTGTATATTTGGGTGCATATTGTGATTTGTGAATGAGATCCCATTATTATAGAGATATATTCAAGCTATTCGGCATGAGACGGTCTTATATTATTGATTAGCGATTTTGTCATAACGGGGGTCTTTTATTGGGATATTGAGTTATGAGGATGTTATTTGATGATAAATTGGGAGTTATTGAGATCAGGAGGAAATTCTGGGAGTTTTTGGCTATAATGTCCCCAGGGGTGTTTTTGGGACCCCGAGCACTAGATTTTATTTGAGGTTACTTAAGCTTGAAGTAGCTTGTCAGACAGAACCGTACGTTAGAAAACCTCTCGTTCTCTTTCCGTTAGTTCGTTTTACCGTTTGAAGCATTTTCGAAGAAATCTCGAGTTCTAGGAGTCGAAATCAAGCGAGGATCGAGGCATAGGGATCCTAGGGAAGATTAGAAGTTTATTAGCAGAAGGATTTAGTTGGAAACAACTCAATTGGAGGTAATTCAAGTTTTAAGTTTTTAAGCTTAGAATTGGACTTTGTGAATCGTTGAGTTTTTGGTTCGTTTGAGCCTTGGGATTTGATGGTTTTGAATCATTGGGAACTTTTATTTGATGATTTGGAAGTGTTTAGGTATGTTTTTGGAGGGTTTGGGATGAAGGAGAACGAGTTTAGGGATGGTTCTGGGTTGGGGGCCGCGGCCCTAGCTCGAAGAAGCTGGTGGAGCAAGTTTGGCCTTGCTGGGTACTGCGACCCTAGGTGTAGGGCGCCGCAGCCCTTGCTCCTAGAGTGGCTGGGGGTCGTGGCCCAAGGTGTTAGGTTCGTATCCCTTGGACAGGTTTGAGCCCGTTTAAGTGTTTTGGCCTCGAGAACTTTTGTAGCAGCAACGACAACAGGCTCAGCCTCAGACTCAGACTCAGCCACAGCCGCAGTCACAGCAAATGGCCTTAGCACCCCAACAAGTTGGTCCATATGGGGGATGGCCAATGGCGAACTACGCACCGTATCCAGTATAGAATATGGAGCTAGTGTATGCGAGGTTCCGCAAACAGCACGCTCCAAACTTCGTAAGGACTACAGACCCCTTTGAGGTAGAAGAGTGGCTAAGGAATGTGGAGCCAATTCTGACGCACATGAATCTCAGTAATGTAGACCGTATATCCTGCATCTCGTCATTGCTCAAAAAGGATGCCAGGATATGGTTGGACTTGGTCCAACAATCGCATGATGTTGTCACCATGACATGGACTCGATTTGTGGAGCTGTTCCACAAGAAGTACTACAATTCGGCTGTACTCGCTTCCAGAGTTGAGGAGTTTGCTAACTTGAAGCAAGGTAGTTTATCAGTGGCAGAGTATGCTCGTCAGTTCGACCGCTTAGCTAAGTTCACATCTGAGATGGTTCCAACCAATTTTCTGAGGGTAAACAAGTTTTTTAGAGGACTTCGACCGAAGATCGAGATGGGGGTTAAGCTAGCAAACCCGGGGAATACTACATATGTCGACGTTCTTGAGACGGGAATAGAAGTAGAGAGGTTGCAGGCTAATGTAAGTAAAGAGGAAGCCAGTAAGCCTAAACCTAGACAGCAGAGTCAACCTCAGACCAGTCGGAACAGCAACTATAATGGCAACAATCAGTCAGGCAACAATGGTAACGGTCAGAAGAGAAGGCATCCCGACAACAAGCAATCTAGCAGCGATAAGAGGGCATAGACAAATAATGGGGGAAATAGGCCAGGCTACGTAGAATACCCGCCATGTGCTAAGTGTCAAAAGAAACATCCTGGAGAATGCCGCGCAAACACCAAGGAATGTTTTAACTGTGGTCAGGAAGGACATCGGAAAAGAGATTGTCCTCAGCGCAAGCCAGAAGGGAAGAAAGACGACAAGATGGTTCCTGCTAGGGTTTTTACCTTAACCCAAGGAGAGGCTGATGCTAGCAATAAGGTGGTCATAGGTCATGTTTCTATCCTCAATAACATATGTTTTGTATTATTTGATTCGGGAGCCACTCATCTCGTTAGGAATGATAGAAAAACTAGACAAACCTTGTGAAAGATTTATAACTAGGTTTGTAACCGAGTTGCCTTCGGGCAAAGTAGTTCTATCATCACGGATAGTACGAGGTGTACCGATCAAGATTGAGGACGTAGAACTAGAAGGAGACCTGATAGAATTGGTGATCAAGGACTTTGACGTAGTACTAGGCATGGACTGGCTAGCACGGCATGGCGCAACCATCGACTGTAAACGCAAGAAGGTGATGTTCGAGACTCCTAACGGCCAGAAACTATGCTTCATGGGACAAGCTTCAGGATTACGCACCCCGTTGGTATCATGTCTCAAAGCTCAAAGAATGATGGAAAAGGGATGTCAAGCGTTCTTAGCCAGCATCACAGATGTGGTAAGGAGACACCACTTAAGGTTGGAGATGTCTGTATTATACGAGAATTCCTAGAGGTATTTCCCGATGACTTGCCAGGATTGCTGCCAACTCGGGAAATTGACTTCACAATAGAATTAGTACCGAGCACCGAGCCTATCTCTAAGGCACCATACCAGATGGCACCTACGGAACTCAAGGAGTTAAAGACGCAGTTACAAGAACTCCTAGACTTGGGTTTTATTAGGCCGAGCCATTCTCCATGGGGAGCTCCGGTGCTATTCGTGAAGAAGAAGGACGGAAGCATGTGGATGTGTATAGACTATCGTGAGCTGAACAAGGTAACGATTAAGAACAAGTACCCGCTACCCCGGATCGATGACTTGTTTGATCAACTCCGAGGCACGACTGTATTTTCAAAGATCGATTTACGGTCCGGGTATCATCAGCTCAAGGTAAAGGGAGAAGATATTCCTAAGACAGCCTTTAGAACTCGTTATGGACATTACGAGTTCTTGGTTATGTCCTTTGGTCTTACTAACACACCAGCCAGGTTTATGGACTTAATGAATAGGATCTTCAAGGACTACTTAGATAAATTCGTTGTGTTCATCGACAATATCTTAGTATACTCCAAGGATGAAGTAGAGCACGAGGAACATTTGAGGTTGATTTTGACGCGATTGAAGGAGCATCAACTCTACGCCAAGTTCAAGAAATGCGAGTTTTGGCTTTTGCAAGTGGCGTTCCTTAGGCACATTATATCAAAAGACAGAGTTGCAGTAGACCCATCAAAGGTAGAGGTCGTGAAGGATTGGCCCAGACCAAAGAACGCATCTGAAGTAAGAGGCTTTCTAGGGTTAGCAGGTTATTATAGGAGGTTCGTAGAGGGCTTTTCTAAGATAGCCACTCCGCTCACCAACCTGACCCGGAAACAACAAAGATTCAACTGGAATGATAGATGTGAAGAAAACTTCCAGTTGCTTAAGGATAAGCTTTGCTCATCACCAGTACTCTGTGTGCCGACACCCAATGATAAGTCCATAGTCTACTGCGATGCATCGAAGCAAGGATTGGGTTGCGTGCTGATGCAAAATGACAAGGTGATAGCCTACGCCTCACGACAGTTGAAGGAGTACGAGCAGCGCTATCCAACTCACGATATGGAGTTGGCAGCGGTGGTCTTTACGTTAAAAATCTAGCACCATTATCTTTACGGAGAACGGTGCGAGATTTATACGGACCACAAGAGTTTAAAATACTTCTTTACTCAGAAGGAACTCAACATGAGGCAGCGCAGATGGTTAGAATTAGTGAAGGATTACGATTGCGAAATCCTATACCACCCGGGGAAGGTGAACGTAGTTGCCGATGTGCTTAGTAGGAAAAGTTATGGAAATTTAGCAGCTTTAGCCGGAATAGAAAAGTCGCTACAACAGGAGCTGATCAGTGCCGGAATAGAAGTAGTTGTAGGCAAGCTGGCTAACTTGTCTATCCAGTCAAATATGCTAGAAGACATACGGATTGGTCAGGGACATGACGACACTCTAGAAGCACATATGGATACAGTTAGAGAAGGCAAGGCTACATATTTCTCAATATATAGTCAAGGTTTATTGAGATATAAGGATCGGGTATGCGTGCCAAATGATCAGAAGATTAAGAGGACGATTCTGGAAGAAGCGCATAGTACCCCATACTCAGTTCACCCAGGGTCTACCAAGATGACTCATGACATCAAGGAAATCTATTGGTGGCCAGGGATGAAGAAGGACATATCAGAGTTTGTGTCCAAGTGTCTTATATGCCAACAAGTGAAAGCAGAGCATCAGCGGCCTGCGGGCTATTGTAGAGTCCAAGAACTTTACTTAGCTAGTTAGATAGTAGTATAATAATAATAGTAGTAGTATTTTGTAGAGTCCAAGAACTTTACTTAGCTAATTGTTTAGTAGTATTATAGTATGTATAGTATTATCTTTGTTACTGTGGATTTTTGGTTCAGACCGGGAATTATTTGGACACTCATAGTAGTACTTATAGATTTTCTAAGTTTAATCTATAGTTTAAGAATATTAAGTATAACCTAAGGTTTGATTAATGTGACTGATATTAAGGATTATATTTATTATATTATAAGGTTTAGACATCAACCAATAGGATTTTAAGCACATGTTATGAATGGTAATTAAGGATTAAGTATTTTTTAGGATTAAATTAAATAAGGGTAAAGTTTGAATGATATAGGGTCAGTCAGCAGCTTTGAATACGTTGAAGGCTTAGTCAAGGTTGTTTACTCCATTCAAACTTAGCTAAAAATGTGTAATTTCGTGTTTAAATATTCAGCGTGTGCCGATATATCGCAGCTATAGGGGGCGATATATCGCAGCACGTAGATACGGAAAACACGAGACGATGCACGGTCGCCTCGGGCATACTGGCCCAGGCGATATATCGCCTACAGGGGGCGATATATCGCCTCCTCCAGTATGTTTTCAAACGTTTTTGAATTCATTTCCTTTCAGCCATTCAAACTCCTTCAAACAGTCCAGCATCTTTTGAACGAGTCTTCAGCCTCTGCTGAACGATTATTCAAATGATTTTCACCTAAAAAGCCATTATTTTTATTCAAGTAAAATCAAGATATTTTCATTCCCAAACTCTATAAATAGGACCTAGTACCCAGCCATTATTCACCATTTGCTCTAAGTTCAGAAGCTGCTAGTGTTAAGTGAGTGTGAGAGTATAAACACCTGGTTTGGGAAAAACTATAAGCTTAACCATCATAAGCTTATCAAACACTTTGGGAAGTGAGTTCTATAGTATTTCGGTGGAGGTGTAGATTGGTCTTTCAAGTCTTTGAGGTAACCAAAACTCTAGTTCCTTTCTGTATTATGTTATTTTCCTTCTCATAGTCTTCTACTCAATCTCTAACCTTAATCTTCATTTTGGTTAGGGAATCCAAGTTCTTAAGCACTTAAGTTGTGGTAAGCATATTTTCTTTTAATGGTTTAGTCTTCCTATTCATTTTCATTTCTTCTTCTTCTTAAGACTCACTCTTTCTCATATGGTTTTAGGAGTGTTCCAAAAGTCCTAACTCAGTCCATTATATCCCGGTAACTTTGGTAAGGAAAATAGGCTAGAATCAATATGTTATGTGCTTATGTTATCTATATGTTTTATGATGTGTTATGATATGTATATATGTTTGCAGGCTTGGACATATGACCCATATGGCTAACAAGACCCCAAATGGGTTATGGGCATATGACCTGCTTAGCTAGTAGGACCCCACTAATTCCATGGGCATATGCTTGTTTAGTCTATGGGATCCCAAGTAATAATGGCCATTATAATAAGTGTATGTTATATGTATTATGTTAAGTCTTTATGTTTCTTATGAAATTATGTGTATGACTATGTGTTAGATTTTCCTTGCTGGGCATTAGGCTCATTCCTTTCTGTTTTATGTGCAGGAAAATAAGCTTTAGAGGCGGTAAGATTCGTGACGCTTAGAGGATGTGTATCGATGGTGAATGGAGTCAAGGGGCCGAGCGTTATTCGATTCGAGGATGTAGTCTCATTTTATGTTTTTATGATTTTATGTGTATTTTCCGCACCAATTATGTAATGTCTTTTATTTTAAATCATCTTTTGTTTTTAAAGACAATGGGATCCCAAATCCTTCTTAGTATTCTATTTATTTGTAAATAACTCTTATTTGCAAGTTACTCAATAAATTATGGTATTTTCGTAAAAATGTAAGTTTTATGTATAGTTTCGTTAATGGTCCAAATAGTCTAGAGTAGTGGGTCATACATATTTTTATGACTGTGGACTTTGGTTCAGACCGGGATTTATTTGGATACTCATAGTAACACTTGTAGATTTTCTAAGTTTAACCTATAGTTTAAGAATATTAATTTTAACCTAAGGTTTGATTAATATGACTGATATTGATGGTAATATTCATTATATTATAAGGTTTAGATAGACCCAATAAGAAAGTAACACTTGTCATGTGTATGTTTAATGATAATTAAGTATTTTTGAGAAATAAGTTTATTAAGAGTAATATTTGAATATCCTAGGGTCTGTCAGCAGCTTTGAAAACGTTAGAGGACTTAGTCAAGGCTATTTACTCAATTAAAATTAAGCTAAAATTGTGTAATTTCGTATTTAAATATTCAGTGTATGCCGATATATCGCAGCTATAGGGGGCGATATATCACAGTACGGGGATACGAAAAACACGTTACTTCGCACGAGCACCTTGACGAGCCTCGGGCATGCTGGCCCAGGCGATATATCACCTACAGGGGCGATATATCGGCTCCTTCAGTGCATTTTGAAAGTTTTTGAAAACGTTCTCATTTTAAATCTTTAACCTCTTGATAAGTCCAGCATATTTCTGAACGAGTCTTCAGCCTCTGTTGAACGATAATTCAAATATTTTTCACTTAAAAGCCATTATTTTTATTCAAGTTTAATGAAGATCTTTTCATTCTTGAACTCTATAAATAGGACCTAGTTCCCAGCCATTTATTCATTCATCAAGCTAAGTTCAGAGGCTGCAAGTTGCTAGGTTATTGTGAGAGTGTAAACACTTGGGTTGGGAATTATAAGCTTAATCATTATAAGCTTACCAAACACTTGGGAAGTAAGGTTTATAGCACATTTCGGTTCAAGGTTTAGATTGGTCATAGAAGCATTCAAGGTATTCCAAACTCTAGTTCATTTGGTATTATTTTTCTTTAAGTTCTTATAGTTTTCTACTCAGCACCCTAACCTTATTCTTTATTCTTGGATAGGAAATCTAAGATCTTGAACATAAGGTTTTTGGTAAGTATACTTCTTGATGGTATAGTTGTCCATTCTTTTCATCTCATTCTCTTTAGTATACTCACCTTTCCATTTATGGTTTTTAGGAGTGTTCCAAAGTCCCAAATCTGTTCTCATATCCCGATATTTTTGGTAAGGAAAATAGGATAGGATTCTATATGTTATATTATGTGTTATCTTATAATATATGTGTTATGATTAACCTATGATTTATGTGATGTTATGTATGTTTGTAGACTTGGGCATATGACCTGTATAACTAACAAGCCCCAATAAATTTAGGGAAATTTGATAAATCATGCTTACATTAGCTTAATAATTAAAATTTGAACCAAAGTTAACCACCATATGATACAAATGCTCATCTTTCATTTAATACCAAAAATACCCCTCTCATAACAAAATCTCATACCTTTCCTCTCTAAAATCTTGCAAGAAAGATACACATGGGTAAGTGATTTTCTTTGATTCTTGTTGTTGTTGGTTGTTTTTATGATTTAGAATGTTGTTTAGATGTTGGATCTGTAGTTTGTTGGTATTTTTTGCTGTTTTTTGGGTGAAAATCGTGGTCTGTGAAAATCTGCGTTTTTTTGGGTTCCTTGAGTTTTTTTCTAAATGCCCGATAGTGTCCGATAGAGGCCCGATGCAGGAACGATAGTTGTTGAGTTTCAAGGTTAGGGGTGAGGTCCGATGGCCACCTGATGCTTGCCCGATATGTATGGTTACCCGATGGTAATTAAGGTTCGATGGCTACCCGATGGTTGCCCGATTATTATTTTCTATCTACTAACCCTTTTTAAGTACGATAATGGATCAATAGTAGTCTGATGCATGCCCGATAGTTGTTATTAAGTTAATGCGGACCTATTAGTACGATTGTACATGATGGTACCCGATAAGTGCCCAATGCTTGCCCGATTGTACTATGGTACACGATAGTGATAAAAAAACTTAAATAAAAACCGTACCTTTCCGCTTTTCCCCTGCCCATTTCCCGTTCCCTCCCAAAACTCTTCACTCCCAGAAAACCATCGAGCAACATAATTACTCACACCCGACGCTTCTCTCTCTCTCACCCACCATCACCCGACGCTTCTCTCTCCCTCACCCGACGGTCGGAAAAACCCCCACCGGAGACGAAGAAAAACCAAGCCCCAACCCCCACTAGAGACGAAGAAAAACCAAGCCCCAACCCCCACCGGAGACGAAGAAAAACCAAGCCTCACCGGAGAAGAAAAACCGACACCCCATTACGCAAAAATGTCTAGGGTATGTGTTTTTTTTAATTTCTTTTCCATTGGAAAATGTTATAGTATGTATTGTTGAATTTGACTGTGTGAAATCTGACTGTGTGAAATCTGATAAACCGTAAAATTTTGAAAAAAAATTCTGGGTTTTTTAGAGGTACGATAGGGTACGATAGTGGGTCGATAGGGGTACGATAGTATTTGTGTTTCTCGTAACTTCAGGTTGAAGATGAGTGTACGATAGGGGTACGATAGTGGTTCGACGGTGGTACGATAGGTTTGTGTTTTCTGATAACTTGAGGTAGAAGATGGAGGTACGATAGGGTACGATGTTGGGTACGATGTGTGCCCGATAGTGGGAACAAATGGTTGTGTTGTTATATTCCGATGGTATACGATATGAGGTACGATTGTGCACGATAATGTTATAGTTCCAGTTTTTCATTGGTGTCTGATATGGTGCGATAGTGTCCGATAGTTGCTCGATAGTATATTGCAGAATCTAAAATTTGATGTTTTTTTTTGTTATTCTATTTAATTGGGTATTTATTTGTTTTATGCAGAACTTAAGACCTCCACAACTGATAGTTCTAGTAGAGGAACATTTTACGGGACGTATCACTTGGCGCGGCAGTTGGTACTTTCCAAAGATTAAAGCAAAATTTATACAGTGTGGTTTATTGGATAGGGTGAAGGAATCCCCTTTCAAACAGTTCTTCATGGCGGAACCATTAAATTTTTTTGGTGCCTTAGTCCATCAGCTGTTGTTGCACAAATTCAGAGGGGAGAAGATTGACGAAGTCCAGTTTTATATTGGGAAAAAAAGATGTAGATTTAGCCAATTGGAGTTCGCTTTAGTTACTGGTTTAAATTTTGAGGCCGGACCTTCTGAAGCTGAGATTAAAGCGAAGACCACTTCGGATCGGTTGATTCTTGAGTACTTCAATGGTCATTCCCCAGTGAGCATAGGGCAACTGCGCAGAACTTTTGAGAGTTGTCAAATAGTTGATGATGTGTACAAGATGGGTTTGTGCTTATTAGTTGAGGGTGTTTTGAAAGGTCGTGAGGAGAAGTTGATGGTTTGGACTGACATGCTGAAGATGGTAGACGACGTTGACTTCTTTTTCCAGTACCCGTGGGGGAAGATATCATACCAGAAGTTGTTACAAACTTGTCAAAAAGACTTTGTTGAAATGAAGAAGCATTTACAGAAGAAGATTGAGAAAGGAAAGACTCAGAAGGAGGCCAAGTACTCTATTTATGGGTATGCTGCAGCATTGCAGTATTGGGCTTTTGAGTCCATCATTGAGTTGGGTCAGGATTATGTTGTGAGATTGGGCCAAGGCATTCCAAGAATGATCAACTGGCAGAGCAAGGAGAAAGTAGAGATACACTAAGTGCAACTTATTAAGTTGTTTGCCAAAAAGGTGAGCTTTTACTTTACTTTTGAATGTTCTATATTTTTTTTTTCTAGATATGCAATTTTATGGGTACTGCACGATAGGAATACGATAGGGTACGATTTGAGTACGATTATGGGGTTATTTTGTGGTTTTTTGTCAACTGTTTGAAAACTGGCTAAGGGGTACGATTTGGTACGATGATGGTCCGATGGGGGTACGATATGCATTCTTTGTTAATGTAGTTGTAGAGGTACGATATTGGTACGATGTTGTACGATGATGGTACGATAGTTAGCAAGTAATTCTCACTTACGGGTACGATATTGTTATGTTATGGGTACGATATGGGTACGATAATTGCATGATATGGGTACGATATGGTACGATTGGGGTACGATGGGGGTACGATAGTGTACCATTTTTCACCGATGACAATTACTTATTTTTTATATTGTTTTACTTTCCAATCTAAATATGCATTGTTTTTTGTGGCAGTTGACAGTATACCCCTACCTGTGTGCCCGACCTGCTGAAGAACAGTATGTGAGGACCCTTACAGACAATGAAGCCCCATTGTATGTGGACATGGGGTTAGAGGAACTAGAGGTGGGTCCCGATGGACAGCCTACACAAGAAGCATTACAGAGCCAGGCTGAAAAGCTTGCTGAAAAGTTAGCTGAGCAAGCAGAAGCAGCAAATATTTTTAAGGAGGTTCCACCAGCTCAACCTGAGGCACCTGAGGTTCCCCCATCAACACCTCATGCCAGCACCTCCTCCCAAGCTGAGCAACCAGGCTACTCTATGATTTTGGCCAGGTTGGAAAAGGTTGAAGGGCAACAAAGTGCCCTTATTAAAGGTCAGTCCGAGATCTTGGGTCAATTGCAGATGCTGATGACAATGATGGAAGATCTTAGTAGGCCAGTTCCAGATCCACACCCTCAGTCCACTAAAGAAGGCCCTCAGTCTCCTGTAGATGAAGACATTCTCCCTAACGATTACAGACCTGATGATGTAGATGATCACATTTTTTGCACACCAGAGGATATGCAAATTACTGTAATCAGAGATACTGAAGATTCTGAAGTACAATTCTTAAACATAGCTCCACCAGCACCGGAGAAGAGGAGAGAAAGAAAGAGGCCTAGGTGGTTCGATGAGTACACTGCAATGAGGAAAAGGAATAAGAAATCGAAGACAGCAGTGAATGTGGATCCATTGAGGGTTGTTGATGGTAAATTACTTATGACCTTTCACAAGTGGTTGCTTGGCACCATTGGGAATAAATATCCGAGGGAATGCTTCTCAGGGACACACGATGCTGCTTGGTTCCTGAAACTGCATACTCCGAGGACATGGCTTTCTGACTCTGTAAGTTTTCTATAACTTCATAATTAAATAATGTTGAAAATTTATTTAAATGTTTCTATATGTAGTGGTACGATATAGGTACGATTTGTGTACGATGGTAGTACGATAATTATAAGTGTCAAATTATAAACTGTTTATATGTCAATGGTACGATGGTGGTACGACATTAGCACGATAGTGGTACGATATAATTTGTTAAGTAGTTACTATTACCATCGTAATTTTAGAATTTGTAGTGGGACGATATAGGTACGATGGTAGTACGATAATGTACGACGATGGTACGATTCAGGGACGCTAGTGGGTACGATGGTGTATAATACTAGTTTTTGCCATAAAGGTACGATGATGGTACGACATTAGCACGATATGGGTACGATAGAAGGTTTTATTGTTACTATATTCATGTACGATTGGGGTACGATTATGGTACGATTGGGGTACGATAGTTACTATATTCATGTCTGATAGTTTTTTGTTTATTTATTTTGGTACGATAATGTGGTTACTGACTTAATTTTCCTTTAATGTAGCATTTAGATGCAGCATTCCATCTCATGAGGAGGCGTCTAGAATTTTATCCTAACGTGTACCCTCAGAAATGTGTTGTTATGCCTACAATTTTTCCCGAATCATTGAAGGGTCGGTGGGACGCTTTTCCAGGTTCTGACTACTCTAGATTTAGTTGGGATGACAGTATATTGGACCTGGTTAGGGGTGATGCAGTCCAGTTCTTACCGAGTTGGCAGAACAAGGAGTTCATTTATTTTGCCCTCTTCTTGAAAGACCAAATGCATTGGGTAGCTGTAGAGGCAGACCTGAATGGGTGGATGCTCAACATCTTTGACTCCAGTATTGGATCAATTTCCGAAAACGATTTGATCAGCTTGATGGTTGACTGGTGTACCATTTTCCCGTCGGTCTTGCGACAGTCCAGTTTATTTGAGAACCATGACGTTATACTCGCGCCTCAGTTGACAGCATCAGAGAGTCAGGTCAGACCCTTCGATTGGAAACTCATTCCACGTGAATTCGTACCGCAAACAAAATCCAGGTGAACTTTATTAAATATCACATATTAATTATTATTTCTTAATTACAAAACTTTATTAAATTATTGTTTATTTTCTAATGCAGTGGCGATTGCGGATGTTACGTAATTGAGCATATTGAACATAAGCTTCTACAACTACCATTTGATAATGTAACTGACAATAATATGAAACTTTTTAGGCAAAGGTGGTGTGTAGACTTATTCTACCAAAACTTATGTTGAACGGTCTTAATTTTTTTGAATTGTATAATTTTTTTGATTGCTCTTTTTGTAATTACTACATTTTAATGTGCTTAATCTTTGCATCGTACTATCGTCGATCACTATCGTACTCTATCGTACCCTCACATGCCTCACAAATTTCACGAAACTGTACTAAAACCATACCATCGTACCATTATCGGACCAATATCGTACATTATCGTACCCTAATGTCGTACATTAACTATCGTACTACATCGAGCAACGTCGTACCATATTGTCAGATACATTTAAATAATCATACAACAAAAAATATCGTGCATTGTCGTACCGGCATCGTGCACTATCGAACCAACACTGGATTATTACATATTTAAGAGTTTCATAATGGAGAAAAAAACAGAAAAAAACCTGCAAAATCCAACACATAACAAATATTACTAGTTCAAGCAGAAATAAAACATAATAGGTCAACTAGAATACAAACAAAACAAGTTAACCTCGGTACTTGCAAGACGCTTTGTTGTGCCCTTTACCACCACACTTGCTACAACATCGTTGTATCACAACCTTGTCTCCATTTGAAGGATATCGATTTTTCCTAATTCGTCCGACCTTTTGCTTCTTCGATCGGCCTACAGGTTTCTTCTCAATCAGTACTCCAACTTGGATGTTCTTAATGTCTTCAAGCAATTCCCAATCATCCTCATCACCAACTGGCATAATTGTCCCCTCATATGTGCTCTTCCAACTCTCTCTTGTGTAATATTGAGAGCACAATGCGTACATGCTAATATTTCGTTCTCTTGTAAACATCTGAGCTTTGAATTTACTATAATATGTCGAAGAAGAGAGTGGATCACTAAATTCTCTAGCATCATTTGTTCCGTCTGGACGACTACTACTAGTACCAGGTGTTTGGTGATCTTCTCTACGGGGTCTACTTCTACATGTTGTTTGCCTCGGTATTTGGTACGACAGTGGACTCAGGCTCAAAGCTTGAGAACGGACCTCTGTTTCTTGGTCGTCATTTCCCTCAAAATCATTTTCAGGGTCAGGACAATCAGGAAAATCATCATGAAATGGCATCTGTGCTACATGATCAACTGTCGGTATGAAAGGGTTTGATTCAGGTACAGCAGTGGCTACCAGCACCTCCGGATTTGTTTCTGGAACATAAGTCCCAACCTCACTACGAGTATCCTTAACAGTACTTGGTGGAGGATTACGATCAACAATGATATTCTTCTCCACCAAAGTCACAAAAAGGGGAACAAATTCATCTGGTTTCTTCAAAAGCATTGACAAATATAAGCTTACACCCTTGTCATTCCTTATAAGTTCAGGCCGATACATTAACCCTTTCATGTACTTATAATTCACTTCTAATTTCAGGTCATACTGCACTTTGTCAACCTCCAGCTCTGAGTACAGAAGTTCAACAAGTTGTGAGTAAGTTATGTCCTTCTCCAACTTGAACGTTAAATTTTCGGCTCCATTAAAAACCCAATCTCTACCTTCACGCTCCCAAACACCATTATACATTAAGTACGCGAACAAAGTTGACCCTATCATGTACAAAGAAGAAAAAAAATCAGTAAATGGCAACAAAATGTCGAAATTTAGTTCAAATGTTTTGGCATCGTACCAGTATCGGGCCATATCGGGCGGTATCGGGCAAAGTTTTATTTATGTTTTTGATCACTTAAAACACTAATATCCGGCAAGTATCGGGTAACATCGAGTACCATCGTACTATTAGGTCCGCAGTAACTTAATAATAACAATCGGGCATATATCGGACTACTATCGATCCATTATCGTACTTAAAAGGGTGTATAGATTTAAAATAATAATCGGGGCAACCATCGGGTAGCCATCGTACCTTTATAACCATCGGGTAACCAAACTATCGGGCAACCATCGGGTTGCCATCAGACCTTCATCCCTAACCTTGAAACTCAACAACTATCGTGCCTGTATCGGGTCTCTATTGGATACTATCAGGCATTTAGAAAAAAACTCAGGGAACCCAAGAAAACGCAGATTTTCACATAACACGATTTTCACCCAAAAAAACAGCAAAAAATACCAACAAACTACAGATCCAACATCTAAACAGCATTATGAATCATAAAAGCAACCAACAACAACAAGAATCAAAGAAAATCACTTACCCATTTAATCTCTTCACTATGAGCAAAAATAACACAAAGCTTGGTGTTTCTCCTCAAACAATCCACAATGTCCGAATGTGTATCTTTCTTGCAAGATTTTAGTATAAAAATCTTGTGTGTAAAACGTATGGTGAAGAGAGAGTGAGAGAGAATGTATGGTGAAGAGAGGTAGAGAGGAAGAGGGAGAATAGAGAGGAAAGGTGTTATGAGAGGGGTATTTTTGGTATTAAATGAAAGATGAGCATTGATATCATATGGTGGTTAACTTTGGTTCAAATTTTAATTATTAAGCTAATGTAAGCATGATTAATCAAATTTCCCATAAATTTATGGGCATATGACTTGCTTAGCTAGCAAGCCCCACAAATCTAATGGGCATATGACTTGTTTGTTTATGGGACCCCAAGTAATAATGGCCATTATAGTATGTATGTGACATATGTTTATGATATGTTTTATGTTACATTATGAATTTTATATATATGGTTTATGTGTTAGATTTTCCTTGCTGGGCATTAGGCTCACTCCTTTCATGTTTATATGTGCAGGAAAATAGCTTTGGTGGCGGGAAAGATTCTTGGTAGTTTGGGCATGTGTATTGAGGCGAAATGGATTCAAAGGACCGAGAGTTCGATTCGAGGATGAAGTTTCTTTAATTATGGTTTATACGTATTTTTCCGCATTTTACTATGTAATCAATTTTATTTACAATTATGTTATGTTTTTCTTTTAAAACAATGGGATCACATATCCTACTTTAAGTTTTACGTAGTTTAACATTTGTTTTTACAAGTTTTTAATGAAGTAATGATTATTTCACTTGTAAGTTTTATTAAAGATTAGTGTCTATGTATAGTTGTCGTTAATGGTCCAAAGTCTAGAGTAGTTAGGTCATTACAGCTATGAATATTGATTATGAGATTGATCAGAGCTTGAGTCTCTGTAATTGTGCATGATTATAATTATGCTTTTGATTACTGAGTGAGCATGCCAAATGCCTTATATCTGAATATTTGACATATGATATATGTCTGTTTGTATTACCTAAATGAGGAAGCACTGACTTATTAGTCAGGTATTGGCAATGGTGTCAATATCAACTGTGAAGCTGTGATTCATTAGTCAGGTTCGGCAGTGGCATTGAGCACTGGTCACATGGGATTGACTTATAAGTCAAGTACAGCCTTAGCGTGTTTAACGCAAGCCTATAAAAGATTAGATCTAATCGATATCTGCATTGAATGACTCGAATGAGCATTAATGCCAGACCGACCTTAAGGTCGATGAAAATTAAAAGTGCTTGTCTAGTCTATGGGCTAGTTAATTAGAGCCAGAGCCAGAATGGCTAAGGTGACCTACATGTCACATTGCTAGGAGGGTATGGGACCTCCAGAGCGTGACTCATTAGTCACCTATACAGGGTATGACTCATTAGTCATCCACACCGAGGTTGATTTACTAGTCATCTATACCAAGTGTGACTTATTAGTCACCAATACAGAGTGTGACTCATTAGTCACCTATGCAGGGTATGACTCATTAGTCATCATAGAGATAGACTTATTAGTCATCTATACAGAGTGTGGCTTATAAGTCACCTATACAGAGTGTGACTCATTAGTCACCTAGACAGAGATGGACTCATTAGTCATCTACACAGGGTATGACTTATTAGTCATCTATATAGAGTGTGACTCATTAGTCACTTATGCAGGCTGTGACTCATTAGTCACCCACTCCGAGATCGACTTACTAGTCATCTATCCAAGAAGCAGGTCCGCAGAGAATGACTCATTAGTCTTCTATTCAGATGCAGGACCCCATAATCATTTATTTGAACTTATTTGCATGCATGACAGAAGCTATTATTGCTAGGCATGCACATTATGATTCGATGACATGTTATTACTGTTCATGAGCATGTTGAGTTTTCTTGCTGGGCTTCGGCTCATGGGTGCTATGTGGTGCAGGTAAAGGCAAAAGAAAGCTAGACCATCCTTGAGTTGGAGAGCTTAGGTGACGACGTGTACATATGCGGCTGCTCGACCGCCACGACCGAGGGTATAAAGAGGAACTAGGGTTAAACCCTATTTTGCCGCTTAGATCGGCCTGTTGTAAATATTTTCTTGTAATAGACCTTTAAATTATATTTTTGGGATCCCAATGTATACAATAAACGTTCTAATGAAACGATATATCATAACCAAAATTTTAAATTCCTAAACAGCTAATCATACTTAGTTACACGATTTTGGCCAAATAACTCGATTAGCCAGTTTAGCACTGTTTACAAGGCACACCGTAATAGTCCCTGGAGTTTAGGGCGTTACACTTGTTCTCACTAGTGGAATCAAACACATTGAATTCGATAACTTGACCATCAAATTCCATTGTCACATCCCTTCTCCAACATCTAGCTTTGTATTTGTTATCAGTAGGAATGGCCTCCCAAATAAAACTAATGTTAGATTGGGTATTGATGCATCCTCCCTTTCAAGTATATAGAAATCAATTGGAAAGACGAGTCCATCAACCTTTACCTCTGAACATCTTCAACTACCCCTAAAGGGTAAGCATAAGTGTGATTGACCAGTTGAATGATAACTCCTATCTACTTTAGTGGCCCAAGATTTAAGGAAGCATATGTTGAATATGACATTACATTAATCGATGCTCCCAAATCTCCCAATAATACAAGGAACTATAAAGGTTCCAGGATTCTTGCATTTTGGTGGCAGCTTCTTTTGGAGAACAACAAAAACTTTCTCCTTGTTAGGATTTATGTCCTAAAATCATGTAAAGACATTTTATTGATTTAAATAAAATTATAATTTTATTATATTTGAATGTTATAATTATTATTTGAAGAATTATATGAATATCGAGAGAATTCCATATTCATTTAGAAGGATATAATCTTGTATTAGTACGAGAGAATTAAAATCATATACAATGAATAAAATAGTCAGTAACATATTAAAGTAAGGAATCTTTAATGAATGGTCACTAGTGCGGTTTACTAAGTATACGGGATGCAAGTAGTCTAGATTCAAAATTCTAATGTGGATATACATCTTGGTAAATGTACTGTATATAATAGAGATTATATATGACATGTCCGATATGAATTAACTATCTTTATAAACTTACCGTTTTCCATAAAAATTTGATTATTATCATAATAGATGATCATTTGTAAATCAGTCTAAATTGTGAGTAGTCATGAACTCCTATTTGCGCTTATTGGATCTTTTGATTCACTTGTTAAGGTTTCTTAATATACCGAGGCTAATCACTTTTTCTTTGGAGATTCAATATCATGAAT
Organism: Humulus lupulus; assembly: GCF_963169125.1. NCBI lineage: Eukaryota > Viridiplantae > Streptophyta > Magnoliopsida > Rosales > Cannabaceae > Humulus > Humulus lupulus. Next base: position 249,071,016 of record NC_084793.1, read on the forward strand.
GGCTGGGAACATGATTTACAATAATGGAATCCACACTTTCCTAACTAATCGAATATTGGTTCCCTTAAGGGTTAATTCTGGAACAGGATAGTTATTGAGCTCAAATCTATAAGTTGATTATAGATTAATTATTCGCTAGTGCATTAATGGTACTTAAGGAACAAGAAGCAATTAGAAGGGTAAAATGGTAATTTTGACCGGCTCTAATTAATGAACTAATAGTTGGAGGAAAGGACTACATTTATTGATTATATCTTGGCACTTTCTCAAGTTAATTATATAGATAAGGTGCTTGAAAGGTTCTCTATGGAGAATTCCAAGAAATGTCAGTTACCGACCAGACATGGAATTACTCTTTCGAAAGAGAAATGTCCAAAGACACCTCAGGAAGAAGAGGACATGAGAAAGTATCCCTATGCTTCAACAGTTGGGAGTCTAATGTATGCTATGTTGTGTACGAGAGCCGGCATATGCTATGCAGTATGGAATGTAAGTCGTTATCAATCAAATCCTGGTTGGGAACACTGGATGGCAGTAAAGCACATTCTCAAGTATCTTAGGAGAACAAGAAATTATATGCTTGTATATTCATGGGGTGAGCTAAACCCTACTGGATACGCTGATTCTGATTTCCAATCAGACAAAGACAGTTGTAAGTTGATGTTTGGGTCAGTGTTCACTCTTGGTGGAGGAGTTGTAAGCTGGAGAAGTATTAAATAATAAAGTATTGCAGATTCAACCATGGAAGCCAAGTATATAGCAGCTTGTGAAACTTAAGGAAGCGGTTTGGCTTAGAATGTTCTGTTGGGAATATATGGCTTTACTCTTTGCAAATCAACAACGAATAATGATAATAATGCAATATTCAAAACCCTAGATGTTGATCAAGATTCAAATTCAAGGTATGAATTCAATTCTTGATAATCAAAGAAACATGTGTTGGAAAAACATTCAGAGCACGCAGCGAAATGGGCGTGGTGGGCCCATTGTGTACAACAATAAATATTTTCATTATTCATATAAACAAGAAAACATCTAGACAGAAACATTAACATACAAAATTATTAATCATGCAACATATATGTAAATATACAATATATTTATATATAACATATAAATACATAAACATATGAATATTCAAGAACATGAACTTTACCACTTGAAGCCTATCAAGTGTTCTTGAGTTTTTTCCTATCCAAAGCTTTGAGCACTCAAACCACGATCTTCTGGAGTGTTCTCTATACCTCAAGATGATTGTGGGCACATAGAGAACATGAGTTTGCAATTTTAGGAATCACAAGTATTTCTCAATACATGAGAACTTGGATTATGGTGTGAGAATGGCTAGAATAGAGAAGAAGAAGAAGAAGAAGAAACGTTTGCCTGACAAAAATTCTGAGAACTATTCTAAATTGTGTATTGTATTGTTCATATGTGTGTTTTCTTCTCTTTATTCTATATCATATATATAGAGATAATTCTATTACCTTATTCTTACTATTAATAATAGTAATATAATAATAATATCATAATGATGATATGATTTGATTTATGTAAATATCTAACTTACCAAATTTGAAAAAACTATTTTCAAATTATTAATTAATTAAATAAATAAAATAAAAATAACACTGATACAATATCAGTGCAATTGGTACAAGCATGGTTGTGTCATGCGTGTACTGCTATATCCCTTTTCAGGGATATTGCATTTTTCTTTTATTTATTTATTTATTTAACTAAAATCAATCTCCCACAAAATAAGGTATGCATATTTTTAAGGAAAATATGACAACCATATTTCAAAATTTAAATTCAAAATTCAAAATTCAAAATTCAAATTTATGATCATCATTATCATCATCTTTTAAAATTCAATAAATCAAAAACTATTTTTTGACTTACCAATTTTATTTTCTCCCACTCAAATAAAATAATTAATTTAAAAATTAATTTATCTATTTATATATATAAATTTAAAAAATTATATAATTAAATTAGTAAATATATTTTCAAAAATTAATAATTAATTCCAAATTAATTATTCAATCTCAATTGTCATATAATTGTATACTTGACCGAAGAATAAAATTCTTCTAAAATTCTCAAATTACAGTTATACCCTTGTATCAACTCTTACCTTGATATAGTATTGATAGAGCCACCCTGGGGACCTATGGACCTATAATATCAAGCTCCAATAAACAGTATATTATTAATCAAAGCTCTTTGATTAAATAATAATATTTATTAATGTCATGAAAACTCAACTATAAATACGAGATTGAACTCTTGATAAATATAGACATATATTTACAGAGTACTTTTTTGAAGAATAAAGTGTCCATTTGTAGAGTCCCAAAATGTTTACTTAGCTAGCTAGATAGTTAAGTAGTAGTTATAGTATGTTTATTACTGTGGATTTTGGTTCAAGCCGGGACTTAGTTGAACACTCGTAGCAACACTTATAGATTTTATAAGTTTAACCTATAGTTTAAGAATATTAATTATAACATAAGGTTTGATTAATATAGCTGATTATAAAGATGTTATTTATTATACTATAAGGTTTAGATAGAACTAATAAGATCATGACACTTGTCATGTGCATGTTTATTGAGAAATTAAGCAATTTTTTATGAATAGTTTTATAAAAGAAATATTTAAAAACCCTAGAACCTGCCAGCAGCTTTAAAAACGTTATATGACTCAGTCAAAGCTGTTTACCCAATTCAAATTAAGCTGAAAAAGTGCAATTAAGTGTATAATATTTCAGCGTATGCCGATATATCGCAGCTATAGGGATGATATATCGCCACACGGGGAATACAAAAACACGTGAACTTCGCACAAACGCATCAACGAACACTTGGGGCATAAGCCTAGGCGGTATATCACCTACAATGGGTGATATATCGGCCCTAGGGAAAAATTTTCTAACATTTTTAAACCGAGCTCATTTTATTCCTTAACCTCTTAGCAAGCCTCTGAACGTTTTGACCGAGTCTTAAGCCTCTGTTGTGGGCATATGACTAGCTTAGCTAGCAAGCCCCACAATTCTATTGGGCATATGACTTGTTTAGTTAACAAGCCCCAAGTAGTATAATGGTCATTGTAGTAGCATATGACATATGTTACAGTATATGTTTATGTTTATGTTTTATGTTATTAGTAGATTTTCCTTGCTGGGCATTAGGCTCATTCCTTTATTTTTATGTATGCAGGAAAATAGTTATGGCGGCGGAAGGATTCTTGGTAGCTTGGGGTTGTGTATTAAGAGAGAATGGATTCGATGGACTGCATGAACGATTCGAGGACAACATTATTTTCAGTCTTTTTAATTATGTTTCTATGTATTTTCCGCACTTGGTTTTGCAAACAATTTTAATTAAGTTAAAGTTATGTTTTTTTTTTCAAACAATGGGATCCCATACCCCGAGTTTATGTATTTCAACATTTATCTTAGAGTTTTTAATAAAGTTATGAATGTTTTGTATGTATGTTTTCTTAAGAATATTGTCTATGTATAGTTGTTTTAATGGTCCAAAGTCTTAGAATTAGTTGGTTCTTAAGAATAGTGTCTATGTCCCAAACCATATATATCATTGAGTCCCAAAACAATTGTTCTTAACCTGATCATTCTAACAAAACTTAATGCACGAATCAAAGGATCATATGACATATATAGGAGTTCATAGCAACCTCAGGATTAATCATCGTGTATATGATCATCGTTTGCTGTGTTTGATTAATACTACGAAACGGTGTTTAAAAAAGTATTAACAAATCACATCTGGTCTAGTTCTATATATCACTATATATAAAGCACCTTCACTAGAGTGTCCTACAACACTAGTGACCCAGATCTAGGTCACTTGTATTCATAATACTAGAGAATCGTACTAGCAGTGATTAATCTAAAGATTTCATAACTTTATTTTATTGCGAACTATTTTAAGTTTATTATCTTTGTTGATGATGAGAACTCATCAACCAAGTTAGATCAGAAAACTTATGAGCTTAAGAGTAAACAGATAGTGGTAAAGAAGCGTAGAAGAACTTAGGATGGCTATATGGACTTAGAATCAAGTTGCAGAGTGAACATGGGGAGAATATTTGTATTACTCAATAGTCTCTGGTTACAATGTCCAATTTTCCGACCCTTTGCTCGAGGGGTGAAGGTCTATTTATAATGGATCTCTAATGGCTCCTGATACATTGTGGTCCCAAGGGACAAAATTATACATAAGTACATTGTTAGGGCAGTGGCACTAAACGTAGTGGTGCAGGAGGCTATGATGTCGGCCCTGGTATATGGTCAGAGGTGTGCAAGTAGTGCCTCCACTCTTTGTACTAATTCATACCACCACTCATGTATGATATGGATGTCAGAGTCACACCTCTGTCCTCCACATGGTCGAACATCCCGTGCTTGTACACCCTGTATTTGATGGTTGTTCTTACATGTCCAAGATACACCATTGCTCCAAGTTTCATTATCTTTGGTTAAGTGTTGAATGACTTATGGATTCTTCAGCGGGGTAGCCTGGGTCTCCTTGATGCATAGAGGGATGTTGAGCCTTGCATAGCCAGAGTCTCATCCATAATGGTGTCTTCTCTATTCTATGTGAGTCACGTAGCTCCTTGAAGATATCTAGGCACGAGGCCCATCGTCCTTCGGTGGCATCCAGGTACGGATGCCTTGCAAGCTTGGCCTTGCATAGTGAGGCCCTCAATGAAGAGTGCCTTGCATCTAGGTACGAGGTCCCTTGCCTGGCAAGCGACATGGTCATAGTGCAAAAGGCGGGGGCACATCGCGAGATGGGCATACGGATCAAGCACATGAGGCCCTCATGACATGGCATCGTAAGACATGCGTGAGGTAGGCAGTTCGCAAGATGGATGTACGAGGCGGGGGCGCCTCGCGAGATGGGCATGCAGAATTGAGGCCCTTGCGACATGGCCTCGGAAGACATGCGTGAGGCAGGAGGTGCCTTATGAGATGGATGTGCGAGGTAGGCGCCTCATGAGATGGGCATGCAGAATTGAGGCCTTCGCGACACAGCCTCGCACATTGGCCTTTCGACACGACTAGGCCCTCGCGACGCGACTGGGCCCTCGCGACATCACCCTTGAGGGCCTCGCTACATGGGAGTGCTTCTTAGATTATGGATTTGTGAGACCCATAGGCGCAACCCCGATGGAATGACTAAATGACCCTTAGCCATTTATTTCAATAAAGAACCGGACCTTTTTCCCTCGGTGGATTTTTGTCATTCACACTTGCTCCCTAGTTTATAAGGAGGCTTTCAGGCATTCTTGTAGACTACTTTCCTTTATTTTTTTATGTGTGCCATCTTTGTGACATTCACGATGCAAGTGCCTTTCTCCATTTACAAGATATGGAAAAGCATACTTCATGAGTGGTGTTCCTTAGGACTCCTTTAAAGTTTAATTAACGCCAATTATTCATTTATATAGATCTCACGGGTGTCATTGTTGTACAAAACTTTGGGCCGCGGGAAGAAGCTTGAGACACTCTATCCGAAGAGGCCAAAGAAGTATCGTTTGGACAAGGTGGGCTCTCATGTGGCACTTTTAAGATGTTTCCCTGGGTGCTTTACGCGTATCCAGCGCTTGTCGAATTTTAGAGTGAAGAGTGTTTTATCAATTCTTTCTTGTTTCTCCTTTGTCTTGTTTGCTCCTTCTTTATTACCAACAGGTCGACTCAACTAGGAAGTCTATTAGTACTTTCCCATTGATTGATTCCCTTGAAGTATAAGTGATGTCGATAAAAGATTGACCTTTGGCCAGGGTGGAGAATGATCGACTTACTACCAAGATTCGAGGACTTGAGAAGACTTCCTCTCCGTCTAAGAGTAGGAAAAGAGTGGAAGCTAAAGTTCTTATATGGAACAAAATCTTGGCTCTGAATTCTCCTCATTTGGTGGTCTTGATCTTGCTAAGGATGCTGAAAGGAGTGCTCGCGGTGGGAAACCATGAAGTTTTTTCCTGCCCCATCTTTTGCTCCCATATGTGGGAAGCTTCTTTATTTTTACTTTGATTTGGTTGTGACGCTGCTTCACTTATTTTACCTAAGAGGTTTTTTCGGATTTCGCATTTTCTTCATGAGGAACTTTTAACGAGTTCCACTACGTCCTATGCTTATTTTTTGACAGAACATTATCATGTGTCTTTATGCACGTGGGTCTCTTATTAACACCTCTTTATTTTGAAAGGATTCCCTTTGGGACCTCTCCACTGCATGTGATTCATGTCTGTTGATGCACCTTGACTGATTGTAAGGATATGTTGGCCCCTTGGGCTCTCGCTATCCTTTTATATATTTTTATGCGCACATTTTATTTTTTGCGAGAAGCGTCCTTCTCGTCATTATGCATAGTATTATTTTTGCAAGCGTCTTCTTCGAGACCCTTTTTGCAAGCGTTTTCTTTGAGACATTTTTCACAAGCGTCTTCTTTGAGACCCTTTTTTGGTTTTTGAGGTGATCTCCCCTCGGGTCGGGATCCTTATAGGGAGATGGTCCTTGTGAAACCTTGCAAGCACCTATTCTCAAGGCCTTTTTTCCCTTGGTAAGGCGACTCAGTCGATCTAGACTTAGGGATCTCTTTGGGCTCCCCTTTCTTCTTCTACGACATGGTCCCTTTGCAAGATGGGTTTGTTCGTGAAAAGGTCATTTTTTAGGGACCTTTTGACTTTCTTAGATTTGATAAGGGTAGCTAGTCCTTATAGATTCAAATGTTGTCTCATAAGGTTCACCGCTCTCACATATATGTATTATAAGTACTTATATATATGTCACAAGGCCAGACACCTGTTTCACACTTGGCCAGGCACCTATTGAGGCTCGTGAGGCTAGGCACCTATTTTGCACATGGCTAGGTGCATGTTGAGGCTCGCGAGGCTAGGCACCTATTTTGCACATGGCTAGGTGCCTATTGAGGCTCATGAGGCTAGGCACCTATTCTGCACATGGCTAGGTGCCTGTTGAGGCTTGCGAGGTTGGTCACCTAATTTTCACAAGGCTGGAAGCCTGTTGAGGCTCGCGAGGCTAGGTACCTATTTTGCACATGGCTAGGTGTCTGATGAGGCTCGTGAGGCTAGGCACCAATTTTGCACATGGCTAGGTGCATGCTGAGACTCGCGAGGTTGGACACCTAATTTGCACAATGTCTGTTGAGGCTCGCGAGGCTAGGCACCTATTTTGCACATGGTTAGGTGCCTTTTAAGGCTTGTGAGGTTGGACACCTAATTTGCACACGGCTGGATGCTTGTTGAGGCTCACGAGGCTAGGCACCTATTTTGCACATGGCTAGGTGCCTATTGAGGTCGGGTCTAATACCTCCTAAGTGGTTGGTGGGATATTTCTTTCCAAGCACTTTGTTTTTCGTTTTCTCCGATATGCTTTGACAATTCTAGATCTTTGGAATTAGCTGGGTGAGGCCGATTGTGATGATTTGATGAATCCAGCTAGCTTATTCTTTGAAGCCTTTTTGTAGACCTCTTCCAATTTTCACCTTGATCAACAACTCCTCTATCACGACGTGATAACTCTACAAAATAGAGTTATTTTACCATTTTTTATGTGCTAATTGTTGCTTAATTCTTGAGTTTTTAATTGATTTATTAAGTTTTTAAGTAATTTTGAATTTAGTAGTCATATCATGATTTTATATAATTTTGTGTGTTTTTATAAGTATTTTGTTGTAAAATGTTGTGGTTAATTATTTGAATTATTATTGTTAAGTTAGTGGTAAAAAATGTTGTATTATTGAACTTAATTGTAAAATATAAATTAAGTTATAATTAATATTTTCAAAGAATTAAATTGATTTATTTTATTGTTGAAAATATTGTATTATGATTTATTTTATATTTATTTTGTAGGGAATGTATGCTCTTAAAAAGAAAGAAAAATGAAGGATAATATGGCATTTTCAAGAAAGCAAGACAAAGAGTTGGCATTTATAAAAAGCCTCATTTGGGCCCAAGCTCACCAGGCCCAATTCCTCTTCCTCCTGCCAGCCGTGGGACTTTCATCACATGTTGCCCCTGCCTCCTAAAGTCCTCCCAGCATGAAGCATCTACTCCAAGTCTCCTGCTTCCAGCCGCCTGGCTCTTCAACACAAGGCCAACCGTGGCCCAGCACTTCCCAACTTCAGCCAAGTGTCTTCCTTCAGCCCCAAGGCCCATCACGCACAAGGCCCAAACGGCCCAACTCAGCCAAGTCAACCCTGCCACAGCCACAAAAATAAGAACAAAAAAATCATGTTTTTATTCCCAATATTTTTGACTCAAATATCAATTCACCCTTCCCTATTTTTCTTACCTAAATAAACATTCCTAATTTATTTTTTACCCTAGCTTTTCACTAATCTTTTACCCAACCAAACATTTCATCTTTCCAATACTCTTACACTTACTCTATTTATCCTACCACTTCCCAACACAATTAAATTAATCAATTTATTTATTTTAATTTGATTAATTTAATCTCCATATTTTGCCTATAAATAGAGTCTTGTAAGACCATTTGGGGGGCTCTTCTTCTTCATCTTTTCAACATCTTCTACACATATTTTTCTCTCTTCTTTTCACTATTTTCTCTCTACCATTTTCATCTTTTGAAGAGCATGTCAAGTATGTTATTTTGTAATTTTTATTTCAATCTAGTTATGAGCTTCTAATCTTTTTCAAAGATTATTAAGATGATGATGAAGCAAAATGTAACTAGATGGTATCTTTTGTTGTATGTTGATTTCCCATTTGTGCAATATTATTTATGGATTTTTCTATCAAAGATATGCATTTTTCATCTATTATTGATTGTTAAAGCATATTACACTTAGTTCTTCATTATGCAAAAATATGATATTCTTTGATTAAATGTTTTTCATTAAATTGTTCACATCTAATTCTTAGAACATAAATATCATATTTTGCCTAAACATAATCTCTTTGATTTTTTGTAGTTTCATTAAGTTGTAATACAAATAATGCTTAGAAATTATATCTTATATAAGTGAAGAAAAATCCTACATTTTTTTAAGTAACTTGTGCTTGAATAGAAAATGTATTTTGAAAAAAAGTATAGTGTGGTTTATTTCAACTATATCTAAACTTGGGAACCAATATACTTATAAATACTATTGAACTTGCATTTTGTGGATTCTAATAACTTAATAATCTTATTTTACATATCTCATTTGAAAACCATTTTTCTATTTAATCTTAAATCTTTTTATTACTTTTCTTTTATTTTTTCAAAACAAAGTCTCATCAAATATTTGGAACTAGGTTAGAATATTCTTGCTTTGTTTGAAATAGTTTCTTTTGATGTTAGTCAACTCCCATGGGTTCGACCTCGTACTTACATGAACATTATATTCCGAAACGATTCGTGCACTTGTGAGTTTAAATATTAAAACACCCTCTTTTGGGATCAACACGACGTTCTCTTCTACACGGAATCTTCATACGTATTGGTAGAAGGGTGATTGGAGGAAGGTTTGCTTCCCTCAACATGCAAGTTCTTATGGCCCTCTTCCACACGTATATACTTATATGCTTTTTCGAAGAAGTCATCTAAGTTTGTAACCTCTCTCTTGAGCATGTTATCCCATAACTTGCTTCCTGGATGAACTTCGACTACAATAGCCATCTTGAGCTCCACTTTAGTTGAATTTCCCAACTTTGTTGCTTCCATATTAAACCTATGGATATAACTCTTTAGACTATCATTCTCACCTTGTTTTATGTTAGCGAGGCTGGTAATTGGCATAATGTAATCACAGACTGCACGGTGTTGCTAAAGAAATTCTCCAGAGAATTGCTGACATGACTTGATTGTTGTTGGCCTTAACCTCTTGAACCACTTGTACGCAACTCTTTTAAGTTTAACAACAAAGCAATGGAACTTTGCTCTGTTGTTGACCCCCCTTAACCTCATCAAGTTATTGAAGGTGTCTAAGTGATACTTTGAGTCTGTAGTACCCTCGTACGGAGTCATGCGATGCTCTTTGAAGCTGGTGGGGAGTTGCTCAACCTGGATCTCCCTTGTGAAGGGCGAATCATGGTCAAATTCTTCTTCATCTCTGTGCCCCCTAGGTGTAGTGATAATCTTGCCTCGAGGGCTTTGCATTTTAGTGTCTAGTTCGCTCCTCTTTTTTCTTAAGGAGTTTTGCGGGTTCTCAGACTGAACCCTTGCTTTGGTTGTGTCCCTCGAGGGAGCTGCAAGGGGTGTGGTTTTTACCTCAGACCCTCTCTGGTTAAATTTCTCCCTTAAGTTAGATGAAGCTATTTTGGGGGTAGTCTTAGGTTCTCACCTCCCGTAGGTGGGGTTCGCGCCAGGTTTTGCCATTGGTGTATAATTTTCCTTGCATTCAGGGTGAGGGGTATAACAAGTGGAGATCTATGTTTTGTCACCATCCACGGGTATGGTGGTTTCTCCTCATGCATGTTTTTTTCTCCTATGCTGGGGAAGGGGCATGCTTGACCTCCCTTGCAGCAGATCATTCAAAACCTCCTGCACGTTCTCTATTGTGGCTTCCAGCCTTTTATTTTTTATGTGTAACTCCTGTATCTCATTCTCGTAAAAGCGAGTTCTGAACCTGGGACCCACGGAGTGCACCTGCAAATTGTTGTCGGGCCTGTGCAAAGAGGGGCATGGATCCCGGTGGCCGGAGCGCGGTGCAATCGATGGTCGAGGAGGAGGGTGCGTATTCAGGCCACTCACATGGGTCGTAGATGGTTCATGATGACCTTCCCTAGGTTAGACAACCATGAGTGATGCCTCCTTCTCCTCTCCAGGGGTTGGATGATCCTCTGGCATACCTCCATTCTCAGGTGGTGGAGGGTCTCTTCTAGAGGCTTTTAGTAGGCCTCTGTTAAGGTGGATCTCAATATCCTGAGATTCTCGTAGGAGTTTTGAACGCCTTGGCATTTTTACTTGTCAAAATTGATGGAAGAACAGCAGCTTGATGGTTGTCCTTCCCAGAGACGGCGCCAAATTGTTGACAATGAGAACTCGTCAACCAAGTTAGATCGAAAAACTTATGAGCTTAAGAGTAAACGGAGAGTGGTAATAAAGCGTAGAAGAACTTAGGATGGCTTTATGGAATTAGAATCAAGTTGCAGAGTGAACATGGGGAGAATATTTGTATTACTCAGTAGTCTCTGGTTACAATGTCCAATTTTCTGACCCTTTGCTTGAGGGGTGAAGGTCTATTTATAGTGGAGCTCTAATGGCTCCTGATACATTGTGGTCCCGGGGGACAAAATTATACATATGTACATTGTCAGGGTAATGGCACCAAACGTAGTGGAAGGTTGTGATGTCGGCCCTGGTATATGGTCAGAGGTGTGCAAGTAGTGCCTCCACTCTTTGTACTAATTTGTACCACCACTACATGTATGATATGGATGTCAGAGTCACTCCTTTTTCCTCCACATGGTCATACATCTCGTGCTCATACGTGCACCCAATACCTGATGGTTGTTCTTACATGTCCAAGATGCACCATTGCTCCAAGTTTCATTATCTTTGGCTAAGTGTTGAATGACTTATGGATTCTTCAGCGGGGTAGTTTGGGTCTCCTTAATGCATAGAGGGATGTCAGGCCTTACATATCCAAAGTCTCATCCATAATGGTGTCTTCTCTGCTCTACGTGAGTCCCGTAGCTCCTTGACGATATCTAGGTGTGAGGCCCACCATCCCTCGGCAGAGTTTAGGCGCGGATGCCTTGCAAGCCCTGCCTTGCAATCTCGGCCTCGCATAGCAAGGCCCTCAATGAAGGGCGCCTTGAATCTAGGCGCGAGGCCCCTTGTCCCTTGGCGGCTTCTAGGCACGGGTGCCTAGCAAGCGGCATGGTCATAGTGCATAATGTGAGGGTGCCTCGCGAGATGGGCATACAAATTAGGCACATGAGGCCATTGCGACAAAGCATTGTAAGACATGCACGAGGCAAGCGGTTTGCGAGATGGATGTACGAGGAGGGGGGCCTCGCGAGATGGGCATGAAGAATTAAGGCCCTTGCGACACGGCCTCGCAAGACATGCGTGAGGCAGGGGCACCTCACAAGATGGATGTGTGAGGTAGGCACCTCGCGAGATGGGCATGCGGAATTGAGGCCCTCGAGACACGGCCACGCAAGACAGGCACGAGGCAAGGGGGGCATGCGGATCAGACCCTTGAGGCCCTTGCAACACAGCCTCACACCTTGGCCTCACGACACGACTGGGCCCTCGCGACATCACCCTTGAGGGCCTTGTGACATGAGAGTGTTTCTTAGATTATGGTCTTCTGAGACCCATAGGCGCGACCCCGATGGAATGACTAAGTGACCCTTAGCCATTTATTTCAATAAGGAACCATACCTTTTTTCTTGGCAGATTTTTGGCATTCACAATCTTAATCTTGATCCTCTCATACCAATATGAGATTAAGACCACATAGATAAACTTTGGAATTTTCTGATATTCACTTAATATTATCAATATAATATTAAACATAGTCTATATATATAATAATTCAATTCAATTATTTATTTCATTTAAAACATTTGTCAACTACAATTGCTTTAAAGGCAATATTCCCACCAACATGTTCATGATATGAATGATAATCTTGAATATAATGAACTAAATGATAATAAGATGAAATTAGATACACTTAATCATCAATACTAACAATGAAAAACATATTAGAATTACAAAATACAAGATTAGGGTTAGAGAGATACAACCTTTATATTGAGCAACTTGAATCTTCAAACTTGGGGAACTTCTAAGGCTTATACACAATAATAATATTGTTGTCCAAAATCTCTATTCCAAGCCTTCCCAATTGCTTGAAGCTTCAACTAAGTAGAATGATATTTGGGATTGAATAAACCTTAAAACTCATGCAAGTCAAGCAAAGCTTGAAGAGTTTCTTGGAGAAAACTTTGGTCTTAGAAAGCTAGAGAGAGAGTTGGAAAGTGTAATCAAGGCTTTTCAACTCTAATAACTCATATATATATATATATATAGTGTAGGTATCATCATTAGTCTAACCAATAAGGTTAGAGAATTTAAAACACATCATTTGAAGCATTTTACGTAAACTATACGACCCTAAAAGACTGCCCAGGCGATATGTCACCTACAAGAAGGTGATGCATCGCCTGCTAGGGCTTTTGGTGCCATTTGCATTTTGGCGATGCTATGGCACTTAGGGGGTGTCGCATCGACACCCTCTCTAATTTTGGACCCCTCAAATGGTCCTAAAATTCCTCCAAATGCTACCAAAATTTTTTAGAATGTTTGATACTCATTGTATCACTTTAGACCGATAAAAGTAACTTTTAGATGCCTTTTAGACAATCTCATGTTTTCTCTTCTCTTTAAGTGAAAAACATTAAGTGTTTTGCACCTCAACGTGTAAACATCTTAACCATTACATTTAACCAATCTCTACAAGTTCTACATTGATATTGAAGTAATTCCAGAAATGGAGAAGCCACTAATCCTGTATAGTGATAACAATGGAGCAGTAGCTAACTCTAAGGAACCCATAAGCTAGAAGAGAGGAAAGCATATAGAAAGGAAATATCACATGGTTAGAGAGATTGTGCACTGAGGTGATGTGACTGTTATGAAGATAGCGTCGAAACAAAACCTAACTGACCCATTTACCAAGACACTTCCTGCAAAGTCGTTTATGGGTCATGTGCGAAACATGGGATGCCTCACTTTCTTTGAGGGCATGTGGGAGATTGTTAAGAATTATGTCATAAAAGCATGTAAAGACATTTTATTGATTTAAACAAAAGTACAATTTTATTATATTTGAATGTTATAATTATTATTTAAATATTTTATATGAATATCAATAAAATTCTTTTTTCATTTATGAAGATATGATCTTGCATTAGTATGAGAGAATTAAGATCATATAAAATGAATAAAATATTCAGTAACATATTAAAGTAATGAATGGTTACTAGTAAGGTTTACTAAGCATACGGGATGCTAGTAGTCTAGATTCAGATTACTGATATGGATAGACATCTTGGTAAATGTATTGTATATAATAGAGATTATATATGACAGGGCCGATATGAATTAATATCTTTATAAACTTACTGTTTTCCATAAATATTTAATTCTTATCATAATAGATGATCATTTGTAAATCAGTCTAAATCCTAAGTAGTCATGAACTCATGTTTATGCTTATTGTATCTTTTGATTCTCTCGTTAAGGTTTCTTAGTATAATGATGCTAATGACTTTTGTTTTGGAGATTTAATATCATGAATGGATGGGAACATGATTTACAATAATAGAATGCACACTTTCCTAACAGATCGAATATTGGTTCCCTTAAGGGTTAATTTTGGAACTGAATAGTTATTGAGCTCAAATCTGTAACTTGATTATAAATTAATTATTCGCTAGTGAATTAATAGTACTTAAGGAACAAGAGGTAATTAGAAGGGTAAAATAGTAATTTTGACCAGCTCTAATTAACGAACCAATAGTTGGAGGACAAAACTACATTTATTGATTATATTAATAAACTACAAAGAAAACTCTGTAAATATAATTCTATAAATACTTAGAGTGCAATTCCATATTTATAGTGAAGTAATCATGGAATTAATAAATAAGATTATTATATTAAAGAGTTTAATTAATAATCTAGTTTATTGGCGTCTCGTATTATAGGCCCATGGTCCTCAAGTCACCTCTGCCCTACACTGTCAAGGGTAAGGATGTTATAAGGAAGATTTGTAGAGAGAAGGACTTAATTACAAAGGAATTAATTTTTTGGGGCAAGGATATAATTATGTGATAGTTATGGGCAATTGATTAATTATTTAACTATATAGTTTTTATTTTGAAAAACTTTATGTTAAAGTAAATATTAATCATGTTTGGATTAATATAATAAAAATAAAATAAAAACATAATCCAAGTAGGCCCGACCCCTAAGGTCGTTAAATCCTGAACATGTACGCCTTCCGCTGAAGTTGTCCAACTCATTGCTGCACTGCTAACTTTTTACATTTACTTGCAACACAGAGTACCTGTGAGCTAACGTCCAATAAGAAGAGTTATGTAGGACACAACCCTCCAACCTAGACTAAGCAACTTATATGCAAAACATTCTTATTTATAAACATAATCTATTCATAAAACAAGACATGAATATAACATAACATACTCAATATCAGATTAGTCATATCAAAACACAATCAACATAACATAACATAACATACCATACTAAAATCACTCCAGTCGTAGACCAATACTATTCTAGTCAAGTGTGCAACCGAGCACGATAACATATGCATGCATTTCAACATAACATAAGCATACAATTAACATAACGTAAACATGCGAATTTCTATACCATAAGCATGTCACACAGAACATACAACACACACATACATATACATATAGATATACATACCATAAACACCTATATCATACATAGTTCAAAGCATAAATAACACTTATACCATATAAACCAGCTTATTCTTAATTATGTCAAGCATACACCTTGCGTGCACGTGTTCACTCTTCTTACCTCAGGTCCAAGCATCAACAATAATTCTGCTCCCTTTAAGTTTTCTTACCAAGCCCTAGTCACAACATACAATGCCACAATCTTAATTTCATAACAAAACAAAAAATACATCACAAATGCACCCACACCCTTCCTAATGTTGATTCATACTCAAATTATCTTCATAAAAAGTCTCAAAACCATTCTACATAGAACCCCTAATCGAAGACACATGATTTATAAATTGAAATTAAAACTAACAAACTCCCCTTTCTGGGTGAGTAGTGCAGTCGCCCTGGGAATGGGCGCAGTAGCGCTCGACGATTTCTCAAAAATCGCAATATGCGATTTTAACCTCAATTTCTCAAAAAACTCAAACTTAAACATCACCAAACTCAGATTTCAATATACAATAACTCCATAATCGATAAACAACATTTACAAACATATTTAATCATTAATTTTTCATCAATTCATGCATTCATTTAAGGTCATCATAAATGCATGGTTAGGGTTCAAGAACCCTAACTTTATCTTCAACCTCTAGACAACCTATTCACCATAACCCATAAATCATTACCCAAGATCTAATCCCAAGCATGTTTCTATCATTAAATTACAATCAAAACATCCCAAAAGCAATTAATAATCAAAACCTAATTCTATATAGTAATAAAGTCTTATCGTCAAGTTGATTCTTAGTTCTCCAATCTTCTAGACCTCAACTTCAAAGAGAATCCCTACTTTGATTGATACAGCGACTGACAATAATATGATAGACTTAACCTAATTTTCATTTTAGTTTGCGAATACTAACCCTAAAACCAAAAGACCAATTTGCCCCTAATTCTAACCCTCTCATAATTAGGATCAAGTCCTTTTAGTAATTTCACACAAAACTAATAGTTTTTAATTTCTTTAATTAACTTATGACCCAAAAGTCCTCTAAATTACACTATGGCCCATAACTACAAAATTTGTGACACTTATGCCTTTACTACTTGAAGGAATCATTGTCGTTGCATATAAACATACAAAATTTCAGAGATTATTCACATAATCATATTTCAAATCATAACATAGAAAAATAGACACATAATAATATATTTACATAAAATTACAAAAATACCCCTAATGGTTACCATATTATGAAAAGTCCCTTTTTAAAAGGAACAAATATTACAATAAGAATATTAAAATTAATATTTATTCAAAACCAAATATAAAATAATTAAAATTATCTAAACTAAACTAAAAATTATTGAGAACAAAGTTAAACTAATGCACCAAAAGAGCTAAAAACTCTATTTTCATAGAGTTATCAAGTACCTTCACTAATATGTCTATCCATATCAGCAATCCAGATCTAGATTACATGTATTTCAAAAATTCTTAGCGAACCGTACTAGCAACCATTGATTAAAGATTTCATACTTGAAGATAATGCTGACTATTTTATTCATTTTCTATGATCTTAATCCTCTCGTGTTCATACAATCTCATACTTTCATTAATGAATATGAAATTTTATGATATTTATAATAATTATTTAAGCAATAATTCAACATTCAATTATAAGAAAAATGTACTTTTATTTAACTTCAAGAATAAAATGTCTTTACACACACTTTCAAGGTATAAACCCTAACAATTCGATGTTCCTCTATGGGGCTCAATAACCATGTTAAATGTGTATCCGTGAACTGGTTCGAAGAGGCTTGATAGGCTCGATGTGGTTCGATACTCCTCGATGGGGATCGATATGGCTCAAAAGCCATGCTAAATATGTGTATGTGAGTTGGTTCCAAGAGGCTCGATGTGGTTCAATGCTCCTCGATAGGGCTCGATATGGCTTGATAGCCATGTTAATTGTGTGTCTATGAGTTAGTGTGAAAAGGATCGATGTGGTTCGATGCTCCTCGACAGCCATGTTAAATGTTTGTTGAGACCCATCGAGCAAGTATCGAGATCCATTGAACATTCATTAAAAAAACAAACATATAGATATGTTGTCTGTGTGTTTTGCATACGAAAACATGGCCTGAATGGATCATGTCGTTTAGCCTTCCTCGGAAGCTAGATCCTAATCTGTGGAGGTCGTTTCCATTTTTATCGGAGAACATGTCCAGTTGGTTATCAATGAGAGCCACCTCCTGATAACTTAGGAGGGGAGTGGTCTTCTAGGGCTCCTCAAGCCGTGATTAGCTTACCAAAATCCTGAGAACCCTTCCTTCGGGGAAGGAGAACACCCTTGCAAGTGTCAAGCAAAGAGACACTCAGGACAGGACCACAAACACCTGCCTGACACCTTTAGTGGTTGCAAAGATCGTGCTATTGGGTATGTACAAGTGGCAAAAGGGATGTCCCACGACGCCACATGACATGGGGAAACGTGCAACTACCACTCTGACAAGTACTAGGAATCACCTTTCCCTATAAAGCAGTGGGCTTGACATCCTCGTATTGGGCCAGCCAAATCCATTTTATGGGAAGGAATTCTTTAGTTATGTATAACTAATCCCATTATGGAAAATTGATTGTAATCAACTCCTATTAATGAGCTTAATCCCCTTAGCCACCTATAAATTAGGTTATGGTATCACTTGTAAAATGATCCCAACTTTTAGTGTATGCAAAGACGTTGCCTGAACTCTTAAAGAATTTGAGTTTTGCAAGTTCTTCATCCTTAATACAATCGAAATTGTGGTAGAATACTTACATTAGCCAACTGAGCAAGCCCTCTCTGTAAGACGACATCAACTCTAAGTCGAGGAAAGGATTCAAAGCTTTGAATTGTTGAAGCGTTATGAAGAGTCTGATCAACCGCTTCCTTCCCAATAGTACCAGTAGTGCGAAGTGCCTCACTCAGGCCGGTCGGGTGAGTGGGGGTTAGGCTTGCTGAGGGAGGAAGCGAGGAAGGGGTCAGCTGCGGGATTGCAACTGATCCCTCGAGTTGTCTCCCTTGGCTGGATAGTACTGTCCTCGGGACTTTGTTCGGAGGGGTGGAGCCACTTCCTTCTCCGGACTTCCTCTTCGGGGCAGGAGGGGCGTTGAAATGCCTGAACATCTCTGAATCTGCAAAAGAGAAAACACAAGATTTGTTAGTAAATATATATATATAAAGCAATATGTGGATAAGTATATTACTACTATTAGACAGTTCTATAAATCCCATATAACCAAGTTAGCAAACATATCACTATGACTACTAGACCTGAGTTGAGAATTTGGTTGAGGAAGTCATCCTCGTCGTCGGATGATGAGCTCAAGTCCCTCTCAGGCTGGATGGCCTTTCCCTTCCCAGGCTGTGTGGGAATAGTAGGTCTGCGCTGGTCCTCTGGCTGGGGCTCCTTAATGACGAGATCGTCTGGTCTGCGGGAGTGAGGAGATGGTCCAGGAGAGAACTGATCGGTCACTACCTCAGTGCCGGCGTTGGACTGATCAGTTGCATTATTTTCTTCAGTAGTGCCCTCCACTGTGATGTTTTGGTTACTTGGTAGCAGGCCCACCATCTGAAGATTGTCTACAGTAATCAAATTTTTCACGGCCTTCTCCTCAATGCACATGTTGGCCAACTCCTCTGCTCGGTCAAACATGTCTTTTGTGGGCAAGGGTTGCTGGAATGGACCCGCATGCGTAAAAGCCAGGTTGTTGGCTTTGATGTCCGACGTAAGAAAATACTCTGTATAGTATTTCCCAGGGTTCGACTTGTGAGCGATGCCACAAAGGTATTTAACCCCTTTATGCCTGTGAAAGAGGTGAAAAAAACCTGTGTTCTTATGGCTTGGGTTGGTTCTGAAGTCGAACAAGTGATGTATCTCGTGAGGAGTAGGCTCATCCCAGCCTTGCATGTAGTAAATAATGAACAGGGTAGAAAACGCCTGAATCCCATTAGGAGTGATCTGGAAGGGAGAGACGTTGAAATAATCCGCTACTGACCGGAAGAGAGGGTGTAGCGGGATAGTCGCTCCTGCATATATATGGTGCCTGGACCAGGCACAGTACGATCCGCCAGGCCTGTTAGCTCTCTGGTGAGGGCGCGGACATATCACATTCACCCCTCTCAAGCCCAAGGCTTGGATGTGTTTGTCAAACAGCCCAAGGTTAAGTTTCGTAGGCTTGGCGGTAAACCAAGAAGGAGTTTCTTCTCCTTCCTTCCTTGGTTTTTGGACAGCCAGATGCTGGATCTCGGTAGCGAATTTCTGGGTAATTTTTCTCCGAGGCTTGTTTGGTTTTGGCATCTGGTGGGGTGGTCTCGAAGAAGCTGCAGTGCGGACCTCACTGCATTCCACCACTTTTTGTACCACTCTACAGGCTACTGGAGGATCCTGGTCCTGCGGGAGTCTGTTGGACTTCTTTACCCTCATTGTCGACTGTTCAGCTTGATGAAGGAACTGCTCTTCGTGAAGAAAGTATAAAGCTGAACGGGGGAGGATCTTCTTAAAGCGGCGGAGGCGATCCTCAGGAGTGCAACTGTTAGGAGACTTTGACGAGGAGTCGCTGCTTTGAGGGGTGTTGATCGACTGCGGGACGGACGTATCAGAATTCGTGTGGTTGTCACCTCCCCTATAGTCAAAGCGATTCATCTACAAAAAATAAAAATGGGGAGGTGAGTAACCATAAAAATATAAATCAACAAGAGCAATGTTTATTTTTCTACTTAGAAAAAATTTGTCTAAGTAGTAAAATTTAGCATGCATGAAGAAAAAATAATTTTTGTGCCTAAAACTGCTTAAGGTCCCTAAAATGAGCATGAACTAAAAGTTTTGGAAATAGGCAAAAATTTTGGTCCGTGTGTGCGTGCCTAAGGGGCTGTCCGAGGAGCCCATGCTATGACCAAGCGGACCCCTGTGTCCAAGGGGCCGCTCCTGGTCCGAAGAGCCGTGTTAGGTCCGAGGAGCCAAGAGATGCCAAGGAGTTGTGTTGTGTCTGAGCGGACACTTAGGTCCGAGCGGATAGCCAGCGTCCGACCAGCAGCGTGGTGTCCGAGCGGACACCTTGGTCCGAGGAGTAGCCTGCGCGTCCGAGGGGCTGGTGCGTGTGTCCGACCAGCAGAGTGGTGACCAAGGGGCTCACCTAGGGTCCGAGAAGTGCAGCAGGTCCAACCAATCGGATGCTCCTGGTCCGAGGATGCGTGTCCGAGGGGTGCTGAATCTAGTTCGAGCCCAAGGCTAGAGTCCGATCGGACTAGAAATTTTCAAAATAACATGAGCAATGGCCAATCGTCCATACCCCATATCCCATACCCGAACCTCAACCAAAAACCTATTCCAAATTCCATCTAGCTCAAACACTATTTCTCACCCAAAACACACAACCACAAGATCAAAATGGGGAATTTGTAAAGTTCCTAATGTTCTAAAGACCACATTCATATCATCAAATACCCATAAACACATACAAGCAATTTAGGTTGAAAAACTCATTTTTCTTTAAATTTCTATGAAATTGAAGGTAAAATTGAGTTACCCATAACCTAAACAACATCAAAACAGCCACCAAATACATTGTATCTCTAAGATTCACACATAGATTCAAGAAAAAATTCTCTATGAAGTTTCGGCCAACACATGTATTTTTCATGGAATTTTTGAAAAAAAAATAACAACAACACAAGTGAAGGTGAAGGAGAAAACTAACCCAATCTTGAAGAGACCTTGGAGAATGCTTGAAGAAATAAAGAGCTTCACCTTGAGGACCCTTGAAGTTTCGGCCAAGAGAAGAGAAAATCAAGAGGGTTTTGACCAAAGGAGGAAAAAGAAAGAAGATGAGAAGTTTTTTTTTTTTTTTTTTTGCTTTCTTGTGTGTGTGGAAGTATGGGAGTGCAAGGGTCTATTTAAAGGAAAAAAGTTGGAATTTCCACTTATTTTTGGACCCTTGGAATTCCTGGGATATTTTTTCTCCCCACGACTATAAGCAGCTAATTGCAGTGATCGTGGTCTGTGGAGTCGTGGTCTGTTGCATGGCGGGAAGGTGAACAGTTGATTTTTTTTTTAATAGTGCCGTCAGCAGTGGAGAAAAAAGTTTATTATGTGAGACATCATATAATAAACTTGGGGGGCAAATGTTATCCCCAAAATTTGAAAACGATGACGTGGCAATAGAAATGACAAATGGCAAGGAATGGTTGGGTGACCTGGCTTAGGAGTGACCCGGTAGATCAATGAAGAATTTTGACTGGCCAGAGAAGTGTCATGACCGACCAGGCATGACCTTGTCCGACCAGTCACATGTTTGTTTGCCCAGGCATGACCTTGTCCGACCATTCACATGTTTGTCTGCCCAGGCATGACCTTGGCCGACTGGTCATGACCATGTCCGACCAGCCAAGTGCATGTCTGCCCAGCCAAGTGCATGTCTGCCTAGTCAAGTGCATGTCTGCCCAGTCAGGTGCGTGTCTGCCCAGTGAAGGCGTGGTCGACCAGCCTGAATGAGATATGGATTGACTAGACAGAGCAGGGCAACGCAAGAGATCCCAAAAACGGCTTCAACAAGAATCGGTCTTGGCTTGCGCGGAAATCTCCCAGTTTACCCCATGAATATAGTATACTGTTATATTTTGAATATTATTGTAAATTAAATATAATGAGAATAGCAAAATATCCTGATTATGAGGGGATATCATCTGTACGATCCTGAGCCTATAAATACAAGGCTTATGGCATCATAAAGGAGACTTTTGGAACTTTTGATTTGAATTCTAATTTTCTAGAGAGAGAGAGAGAGTACTTGTATTTGAGAGAATTCTTGTATTCTTGTAATCTGCACTGAAGAAACTCAGTTGACTCAGATTCATCTGATCTTGAGTGCAGATCTATAATCACAACTCTAAGTGGATTAGGCTATTACCAACACATTGGGGCTGAACCACTATAAAAATCGTCTGTGTCGTTTATTTCTCTTGAAGGTTTTTATCGTTTTTGACGTCTACACGTCGTTGGCCAAAAACGCGGTCAACACCTGCCAATGAAAAAATACTGATAAAAAAGAGACCCCAGTAAATATTTTCAGTATCATAAAGATATCGGCCACACCACCACAGAATGCACTCATTTGAAAATAGAAATCAAAGAGCTTATACGCAGAGGACATTTGGGCAAATACGTCCGCAAAGAAAACCAAAGGCCGAAAGAGGGAGTATCCTCGCCACAGGCACAGGAGGTTGCCCCAGAGGTGCAAGGAGAAGTTAGGACCATCTTTGAAGGGCCAGGATTTGGAGGCGAATCAAGGAAGGGGCGAGACAAATATGCCAGGGAAGCTAGGCGAAGTCCACTGCCATGCGTCTTAAGGTTGGAGCAGCGCCCCCCGAAGAGTTTTAAGGGGGAGAACAACTCGATAACCTTCACCGAAGAAGATGCGCGGGGTGTGCATTTCCCTCATAATGATCCCTTAGTGTTGACTGTCCAACTTGCTAACATGAGGGTGCATCGAGTCTTGGTGGATAATGGAAGCTCCATAGACATCCTATATCGCCTAGCTTTAGAGAAGATGGGACTGAACATCAGGCACCTAAAACCCTAAAATACCTCCCCGTATGGATTTATAGGAGATTCAATACAGCCCCTAGGCACAATTAAGTTAGCCCTCACCATGGGAGAACAACCCAAAAAAACCACCATAATGGCAAATTTTATCGTGGTAGATTGTGCCTTGGCCTTCAATGCGGTATTAGGGAACCCTCCCTAAGAGAATTGAAGGCGATAACTTCAGTGCACCACTTAGCCATGAAATTTCTGACTCCTGGGGGAATAGCAAGCATGAA
The DNA here is from genome assembly GCF_963169125.1 of Humulus lupulus. Classification (NCBI taxonomy): domain Eukaryota; kingdom Viridiplantae; phylum Streptophyta; class Magnoliopsida; order Rosales; family Cannabaceae; genus Humulus; species Humulus lupulus. The sequence goes on from NC_084793.1 coordinate 249,094,352, forward strand.
AGGAGAGCAGAAGGAAGCGAGGGAATGTTGTAACACATCCCTCCGTATGACCATAAAACCATTAGTGCCTATGGAAATGGTGGTGCATGGAAGCGCAATCCTGCACGAGTTGGACTCACCAGTCGTGGAGGAACCCAGAGCCGAGCCAGGAGAGGAGTTGGAAGAACTCACGGTCATGAATGAGCCGTTGAGGAAGTTGAAGGTGGGAAGAAACCTTCCAGGTATCGTGAAGGAAGAGCTGGTAGAATTTCTTAAAGCCAATCTCGATGTATTCGTCTATAGTCACGAGGAAATGGTGGGAATAGACCTATCAATCATGTGCCATCACTTAAACATCAACCCAAAAGCAAGACCTGTGAGGCAGAAAAGGAGAGCACTAGACCCAGAAAAATACGCGGCCCTAAAAGAAGAGGTTGACAAGTTGAAGGCAAATGGGTTTATCCGAGAAGCATTCTACCCAATATGGGTATCCAACCCAGTTTTAGTCCCAAAACCCAATGGAAAGTGGAGGACTTGTGTGGATTTTACTAACCTCAATAAAGCCTGCCCTAAGGACAGCTTCCCGCTTCCTAGGATAGACCAGTTAGTAGACGCCACGGCGGGGCACAAGCTACTTATCTTCATGGATGCATATTCCGGGTACAATCAAATACCCATGAACCCGGCCGATGAAGAGCACACTTCGTTTATAACAGACAAGGGGCTTTATTGCTACAAAGTGATGCCTTTTGGATTAAAGAACTCAGGTGCTACTTATCAAAGGTTGGTGAACAAAATGTTTGCGAATCAGATAGGGAGGAATATGGAAGTATACGTAGAGGATATGATGGTAAAGACAAAGAAGGCAGAAGAGCTCACAAACGACCTCAGTGAGATGTTCAGTACCCTCCGGAAATTCAGAATGAAGCTAAACCCGCTCAAGTGCACATTCGGAGTTTTGTCAGGGAAGTTCCTGGGTTTTATGGTGAATTCCCGAGGTATCGAGGCCAATCCTGACAAAATCAAGGTATTGTTGGAAATGATCCCACCACGGAGCAAGAATGAGGTGCAGTGCTTAACTAGGAGAGTAGCAGCCCTTAATAGGTTCATCTCCAGATCCACTGACAAATGCCTTCCTTTCTTCAATGTCCTAAAAGGGAGCAAAAAGTTCGCTTGGGATGAAGATTTTCAGGAAGCCTTCGCTAAGCTAAAGGAACACCTTGGAAAACCACCCCTTTTGGCTAAGCTAGAAAAAGAGGAAAAGTTGTACTTGTACTTAGCCGTATCAGAGCATGCTATAAGTGCCTCCCTGGTCAAAGGAGAAAATAAGCATCAGCAGCCCGTGTACTATGTGAGCAAGCAGTTGGTAGATGCAGAAACCTAGTACCCAGAATTAGAAAAGTTAGCATATGCCTTGATAGTGGCTTCGCGAAAGCTGAGGCCCTATTTTCACGCTCATGCTATTGAAGTGCTCACCAACACCCATTTGCATCAAGTCTTGCACAAACTGGAGACTTCGACTTCGAGAAGGTTGTTAAAACGGTAGATTGAGTTAAGTCAGTTTGACATCACTTACACCCCAAGGACCTCAGTTAATGGGCAAGTACTTGCAGATTTTATAATTGAATTTTCACAGCGACCCCATTAGGAGGGAGAAATAGAAGAGAATGAACTGGTGGGTGAAGGCGAAAACAAACCTGAAGAGTGGACCCTCCATGTAGACGGGGCATCCAACGAGGGAGGAGCCAGCGCTGACATAGTAATGACGAGACCTGAAGGGCATAAGATGTATTGTGCATTAAGATTCAGATTTGAAGCTTCCAACAACGAAGCAGAATACAAGACACTACTGGATGGCCTACGACTAGCCAAGGAGTTAAAGGTAACCTGTTTGCATGTCTTTAGTGACTCACAGCTAGTAGTATTTCAGGTGAAGGGTGAATATCAAGCTAGAGGCCCAAAAATGGCTGCATATCTCGCCAAAGTGAAGGGGTATTTGGGTCAGTTCAAAAAATACACCATAGAACAGATCCTAAGGGAGCAAAACACAAACGCTGATGCTCTCGCAAAACTCGCCTCTACCCGAGACGAAGACATGCTTGAGTCCATCCCTGTCGAATACCTCTCCAGGCCGAGCATAGCAGAAGAGGAGATCCACATGGCCAATAACCCCGAGGAGTCATGGTTTGCACCCATCTTGAGGTACTTAAGTGACGGGACGTTGCCTTTGGACAAAAAAGATGCTCGTAAGCTGACTTACAAAGCCACCCAATACACACTAGTAGATGGAGTTTTATATAAGAGAGGCTTCTCCACCCCGCCCCTACGGTGTATAGACAAGGGGGAGGCTTTAAAAGTTCTGCAAAAGATACACAAAGGAGAATGTGGAAATCATGTTGTGGGCAATCCACGACAAAAAAGTCCATACGCCAGGGGTATTATTGGCCTACCATGGAGAGGATACGAGCGATTTTGCGAAAAGGTGTGACAAGTGCCAAAGACATGCAAATTACCCCAGACAGTCACCAAATTAGCTGGTGAACATGACTAGTCTGTGGCCCTTCGCTGTGTGGGGAATTGACTTGATTGAAGCGTTACCAGCAGGAAGAGGAGGAGCAAAATACGCGGTTGTAGCAGTCGATTACTTTAATAAATGGGTGGAAGCAGAGCCTCTAATCAACATAACGGCTAAGCAAATCACCACCTTCGTTAACAAATTTATCGTCTGCAGGTTTGGAGTACCCTACAAGATAATCTCCGACAATGGGACGCAATTTGAAGGATGAGTATTCAAAGAATATTGCAGGGAAAAGGGAATCAAGAGGAGTTTCTCCGCTGTAGTACACCCAAAAGCCAATGGACAAGTGGAGGCCATCAACAAAATCCTAAAAAGGAACCTGAAAACAAAGTTGGAAAAGTTGAAAGGGGGCTGGGTCGAAGAACTGCCCAATGTGCTTTGGGCCTATAGGACTACACCTCGTTCCACCACTGGAGAGATTCCTTTCGCCTTAGCCTATGGCTGCGAGGCTGTCCTTCCAATAGAAATGAAGATCAACTCCATCCGCATACAAGCGTATGATGACCAGGCTAACTTCGCAGCATTAGCCAAAAATTTGGACCTATTGGAAGCAAGGAGAGAAAGGGCACAACTGAAGTTGGCAATGTACCAGCAACGAGCTGCAAGATACTATAATTCAAGGGTACGAGAGAGGGCGTTCAAGGTCGGAGACCTCATGTTAAGGAAAGTCCTGCCCAACACTCGAGACCCAAGCGTGGGTGTATTAGGGGAAAACTGGGAATGGCCCTACCAAGTTGCCCAGGTGGTGCCCCCTAACACCTACAAGTTGGCATGTTTGGATGATACCATGGTACCTAGAGCATGGAACGCTGAGCATCTAAAAAAATATTATCAGTAAGACCTCCATGTCTGAGGCAAGAATGTTATTGTTCTGTCTAAACGTGCAAGTCAATTTAATAGCTATGAGGTAGAAGGCTAACTTGGACTCCTTGATATGTAGTAAGAATGAAGTCACCATAGGTTACCATGTACTTCACTCATTTCCAATGAATATGTTGTGGCATTAAATTAATATGTAGTAAGAACCCTTGTTTGAGCAAAATGATCACACTATCTAAATCTCATTTATAATGATTATCAAAATGCGTGAATGAAATGATCAAAGTGCCTGACGAGATAAATCTCGCCAACCACTTGGGGCAGAGTATATAGCCAAAAAAGGGTCCTAAATGAGACCCTTATATATATATATATAATCCCATATAAATAAAGAAGAAGACCTTGCAAGGCATCACTTGAGTTCACGAGGATTAGCTACCCTTATGAACATCAAGGAGGTCAAAAGGTCTTACAAGAAAAGCATCCTAACAAAAGTTGATACCTCCATGAGAGGGAAGACCTCAGGAAGAGCACCCACCAATAAGTCCAGAACGACCACCAAGCCACCTAGCCAAAAAGGGTCCCAAAAGAGACCCTTGCAAAAATAGTACTATGCATAATGACGAGAAGGACACTTCTCGCAAGAAATAATAAGCGTGCGCAAAATTATATAAAAGGATGACTAGAACCTAAAGGGTCAACATATCCTTATAGATACAATCAAGATGCACCAAAGAGAGACCTATCAAACCCCTTCATATAGGCTCCAAAGGACCTCAAGCATGATAAATAAAAAAGTATATATAAAAAAAAAAGACCTATCGAACCCCTTTTCGCAGGCTCAAAAGGACCTCAAACATAGAGGAACAAAAGCAAATGATCGCACATATATATATATAGAGGAGTTGCGATAATGTAGCAGGACTTATAAAAGTTCCAACAAAAAAAAATGAATGATAGGCTCAAGTGAGCATACAGCCAAATCGAATTAAATGATAATGTCGCAGAAGCAAAATCTCAGGGCCTCTCGCCACGAGCATTCCACTCATCCACCCTGGCGACGGTGTGCTCACCAAAGAAGTAGAAATCAAAGTTAGGATTTTTCCTCCACACTCCATAGAGGGCGCGCTCTATGGATTTATACTCGATTTCAGCCAAATTCGCCTGTAGAAGAGTGACCCTCTCCTTTAACATTGCGACCTTAGCTTCTGCTCCCCCAAGATCGGACTCTAGGAGAGCAACCCTCTTTTGCAGCATCACGACCTTAGCATTCGCCCTCTTCTTCTTTTTCGACGATGAAGAGGCCTTCATCAGGGCTTTCTCAAGCTTAAGCTTGGTATCAGTGAGTTCCCTCTCGAGCTCCTGAACCCTGGCCGTTAGACGGTCCTTTTCAATATTCGACAAGGAGAGCTCCTGCGCCAAGTCGGCGAAGCGTTGGGCCACCAAAGAAGCCTGCACAAAAAAAAAAACCATATATAAAAAAATAATGATGATGAGCAAACAAAGAATCCAAAACAAGAAAAAAGAGAGAGGAAAGAAGGAGTAAGGCCAATGTAAGACGCATGAACTCACCCAAGTTGTGGAGCGCACGAGAGTCTCCCCAATCTCCGACATGGAAAAATTCCCGAGACTCCTCCACTCAATCTCAGGAAGACCCTCAACGACCCAGGTATACTGTTGCCCATAAGAGGTTTCCATACGACCCACCCAAGGTGCCCCCTCCGAGTCAGGGGCGTCCGACTGAGTAGGGACAGATGACCCGGTCACCGAAGGAGGAGGGGGCACAGGAACACTGGGAAAATGAGCACCCGGCGGACCAAGATTGAGGGGAGCATGAGGAAAAGTATCGTATTCCTTAGAAAAGGGACAGACGAAGCACCCCGGCATGGCCTGCGAACCGTGGGAGTGAGAGGCCATGTCACGGTCCATAGGGGCCAAAGAAGGGCACCCCTGGGAGACAAAGATGATCGGCGTGGTCGTCTGGGTTCTGGGGAAACCTCCTCGGGCACCCACTCTATGTCGCTCCCATCAGAGTGATGTTCAACTAAAGGTACCTTCTTCCTTCGCTCGAAAATGTGCCACAACGCATCAGGATCCGAAACCGCAGATAAGTTATGGCAGTTTAGGTTTGCCATGGTAAAGAGGCAGGCGACCATTTTCTTGGCGGGGTCGGCATTGAGAAAGTTTTCCACTGGCGTTGCCTCCGACGAGGGAATGTGTAATTCCCTACTGCCTTAGAGCCGTTACTAAGTGAGTTAAAATGTGCAATTAGCTCGCTAATCAAGATTTTAAGATAAAAGTGTAATTAAATCATAATCAGAGTCACAAACTTGAAAATATACCTTTCATTGGAAAAAAAATTATAAGGCTTATAACATTTGGGATCCCAAAAACATTTTTTAGAAATATTTACAACTCAAAATCCAGTTAGAGTCGACTAAACGACAAAATTCAAGTTTTGTACAAGCATTTCCCAAAATATCCCTGGCCGAGACAGCTAGACAGACAGGACATGTACGCGCTGCTCATCCCGCTCGCCATACTCAAGGTTGGTCGACTCTCCCTTTGCCTTTACCTGCACCACAGAGCATCCATGAGCCGAAGCCCAGCAAGAAAACCCTCACAGACAGATGATAAATGCATATCAAACACTTAATATAAACTCAAGCCAACACCAAGTCATACTAGTACGGCTATGCCGTCCCAGGCGCTTTACTAGGCCCTGGGTGCGCGGTCTACACCGTAAGGATATCCCAGGTATCCCTTGGGGTCTCACCCTGGCAACTCGCACTCCACGTGCTAAATGCTGCTCCCGGCCCCCTTGCCGTTCTTGGCCTTCGCCGTTCCCGGCCTTCGCCGTTTCCATCATTAAAACATACACATAAAATACTAAACAAGTATCATAACACACATAAATTCCATCAAAGGGCCATGCCCCACAACACAATAATAGGGCCGAGCCCTGCAACACAATCAAATAGGGTCGAGCCCTGCAACATAAGCTCTATGGGAATAGTAGTTTTCTTACCTGTGTCCCGAGCTTTTTAAGCACCGATATCCCGAGCACAGTTCCCTAGTCCGAGCCTCACCAAAGCCCTAATCACAACACATTAACAATATCCACCCATCAAACTCTAACCCAATAAATAACTTCAAACCACAATTCCAATTTCCAGGACCTTGAATTCTATCAATCCGGGTGATAAAATCCATCCCGAGCCTTAACTAGTGAATTCCCGAGCCTAAAACCTCTTAAAAACCCAAAAGTTCCTTAAGCGTCGCGGCCCTAGGGACTTATGCCGCGGCCCCCAGCTCAACCCAAGGCCTTGCCTCAAAATTTCCCACACGCACCGCGGCCCTTCCTGAAGGGCGCCGCAGCGCGCCTCCAACTCTTGACGCCCCAAGTTCAAAGGGGCTGCGGCTCAGCAAGAATAGAGTCGCGGCCCAACCCCTCGAACCCAGAAAAAACTCACTATTTTACCTCAAAAACCAGTCCAATTATCCCCAAAGTCAAGCCAACAATCCAAACTAATTATCACAAAGGTTCTAACACAGTTTCAGCGTCAAAACCCAACAAAGACTAGCCCCAAAGCTCAACCAAACGCTCTAGGAAATTCACCCCCTTCTCACATGCAAGCTCTGAAAAAATAACAGTTGAAAAGCAATATAATCCATCAATATAAAGGCTTACCTTTGCTTAACTAAATTCTAAGCTAATCTTCTAGGTTCCAAGCTTCAATTCTCCAAAGCTCCAGCTTGAATCTCTGAATTTTCCTAGCTTATTTCCTCAAGATTTCCCCCTTAGTGTGGTTTTGAAAAAGAAAAAAAAGAAAGAGAGAAAGGCAGAGGCTTAAGTTGGTTTCTCCAGGTTTCTAAATATTTCCTTTGTTTTGTTTTATTTAGCTTAAGCTTTAAGGTTACCTCAAGGCTCGGGGTACCAAAAACGTCCCCAAGGCCAAAATGATAAAATTTCCCAATATTCCCTCCTAAACATTCTAACCTCAAATATATCTCCAAATATTTATTTCCATAACCCGATAACCCCATAAGACATCTAATACCCGAAACACCCCTCGACTCGCCCCGAGTCGGGTTCTCAACCCCGGTGTGACTCTCAGGCTAACTGCTCCCTAGGACTGTCTCGGATCGTGCTACACAGATATATCACAATCATATCACATTTATCACGCTTATGCCCTTAACGGGCTAAAATTACAATCATACCCCTAATATCCAAACGAGGCCCACATGCATATTTAATTCAACTAAACATGCATCTCTATCACATATGCACATAAATTCATATATTATAACAATAATTCACTTATTGCCCTCTAGGCACACTAATCAAGGCCCTAAGCCTTATTAGAAAATTTTGGTCGTTACAGAATGTCAAGGTCACCAAATTCCTCTACACAATCAACATAATTACCAATATAAGCATAAGCTCCAAAATAACCAATTCAAAGTAAAAGGAAGACAAGCTTGAAGTACTTACTTGGGGACGAGCGAAAGTGTTCACGTACGAAAAGGGGACCTTTTACGAAGAAAAAGTCCTGCTTCCAGGACCCCAAGTTTGATACAGAACCCTCTATGAGGGAAACCTGGGAATTGGCCTTCTGTAAGAAATAGAAGCCTTTGGATTTAGGGGTTGGCATGAGGTTATACATATAATGCACCTCTCAAGCCATAGGAGCGCGTTGGTTGAGCTCGGTAAATGCCATGTATAGGAAACTTAAGGTCAACCAGCTGTTAGGCGCCAGCTGGAGCGGAGCAAGGTCGAAGTGATTAAGCATCATGATGAAAAATGGGTGCAAAGGAATGATCCCACACACTTTCAAGATATGCTCGCTCATGGCCACGCACCCCTCGGGGGGATTATCGGCCCGACAGTTATTGGAAGGAACATACAACTTGTATTCCTTGCCAATGCGATATTTAGCGGATAGCTCCAACAGCCGATTCTTCGACACATTGGACACAATAGAGGACGCCAATAAAGGACCATAATCTTGCGCCTCGGAAGCCACCTGCTGCCGCACTCTCTTTTCCATGTCTGCAAAACCAAAGGAAAAAGGTGAGGTAGAAACATGGCACTTTACCCTCCATTTTTTCTTCCTAGCAAGGGTCTTCCACCGAGGCGTTGAGTGTGGAATCGCTAAGCAAGGGTGAATCAAAAACAAGGGTTGAGGGGAACCCAGGATGACCCCATGGCAACCATAAGGGGAGAATGGGGCAGGAGGTTCAGGTGGGAGATTTCCCTCCATGAACTCCAACTCCATCTATAGATCCAAAAGGGTCCCCCTAAGGTTTGCAATGTGGTCGCTAAGGTCAAAGGGGAAAGGAACTCCATTGCCCCTCAAAACTGAGTCTATTTCGCTCTCCACTACCCAGATTTTACGCCTAAGTTCAGCCATATGCTCAAGGTGACATATACGGGCCTGCCTCAAAGTGTCATAGTCTTGGTGAGGGTTGTTTTCGGGGGACTCCGAGTCTAAAGATAAGTCTACAAACTCTACCCCTGGAGGAGCACTAGACGATCCCTCACATGCCATGGAACCTCATGTCGTAGGTAATAAGGGTGCACGTGTAAATGAGGGGATTGCTACAAAACACAAAGGAATGGGCTCAAAACCTCTAGACACGAGCGCTCTAAATGACCAACTACGGGGTACGAGCAAGGGCATGTAAGTGGATCAACTCACAACGAGCTCCGACCAAGGCAACCCATCCTGAGTAGTGCTAATTTGGACCCAATGAAATAAGAAAGAAAGAAAGAAAGTATACCTTATGTAAGAGAAATTGGGCGATGTCACGGTTGAAGGGAGGCCGAAGGTCGAAAGTACCGGCATGGTCAAAAGGAGGACAAGGGTCCAAAGCACCGCCGTGATCGAACAAATGCGAAGGGTCGAAGATTCGTGCCTGAAATAATGGAGGAGAGAGGAGTTTTAGTCCCCAAGGACTTGTGTGGATATTGACATAAAATAAATGAACTCAAATAATAAGAGGGAAGGACAACTAAAGTGAGGTTGTGGGGGATCAAACCCCTTACCTCTTGAAAGAAGTAAGGACTCTAAAACCACTAAGCTAAGGAGATAAGGTGTAAATAATAAGCTAGATATGAAGGCCTATTTATAAGAACCATAGGCTCATCTTAGCCATCAAATCTGGTGCCTGATCAATGGTCAAAGAGAGGCCTTGGCACTTGCCTTGGGATGTGCGAAGCACAACGATAGACTCACCTTCACTCTCAACATCTCATAATAGTCTCCACCTCCAAAATGTGTTTTTGTATGCCATCAACGTAAAGAAACACACAAACACCACCTACGCTTTGAAGACACCATACCGAAAAGTCTACCGAAGAGCCTAAAGACCCTCCCATAGACTGGGGGTCAAGTGTGGATATCAGAATTTTAGTCGCACAAGACCTCGACTCATGAACCTCAGGGTAAAGGCCTGGAAGGCGAGTAACCAAGGCCAACCTTGCACCCTGCGCCAAAGGCCTCATAAGGCATGCACCCCTCTTATAGAGCCTCGCTTCATGTACAGGCTCGGTAGGATCACCCCTCAAAATTAACAGCACGTCTCACACTGAGGGTCCCAAGGAAGCGGATATGCCTTTCTAACAGTAGGTCACCTCACCCTTAGGAGTCTCGCAAGACACAACAGCCCCAAGGCGCCTCACGCCACCATCGTCTCGCAAGGCACGACCTCGCCAAAGCGCCTCGCGTGCGCGCCTCATCCAGCACCTCGCGTGGGCTGCCTTGCGCGAACCACCTCGCCAAAGCACCTTGCGCAGGCTGCCTCGCACGCACCACCTCACCCAGCGCCTCGCGTGGGCCGCCTCGCGTGCACCACCTCGCCCAGCGCCTCGCATGGGCCACCTCACGCGCACCACCTCGCCTAGGACCATCTCGCGCGCCTCGCCATGCTCCTCAGGATGCGAAGCCTAGGACTATCTCGCGTGCCTCGCCATGATACAAGCATATGCCCCGTTGATGAGGCCCTTCTCTATTTTCTAAGGAAGGTGTCACCAGCGGGGTGCGACTCCCATGTACGTATATCACTCAAGGCTACAAGTCGTCTTATACTTAGAAAAATATAGAGGGGTTTGGAGCAAGGGTGCACCTTGGATATACGAGAGAAACCCTCAGATACAAGGTACGCGTACGGGAACAGGTTGTATGACTCAGAGAAGCACAAAGGTGTGACTCTAACATCTGCATTAGACAGGTAGTGATAGTGCAGGTTAGTACCAATGGTGGAGGCACTACCTGCACATCTCTAATCATATATCAGAGCCGACACCACAACCACTTGTGCCACTACGTTTTATACCACTCCCCTGACAATGTACTTGTGAACAATCTGGTCCCCTGGGACCACAATGTATTAGGGGCCATTAGAGCCCATTATAAAGGGAACCTCATCTCATTATTGAAGGGGTTGGTAAAACATTGTAGCTTTGAACTAAGAGACATACAAGTTCTTTTCCCCATTTCTTTCTGTAACTATTTTCTAAGAGTCTTGTTAAGTTCTTGAAGTTCTTCTTTTATAAGCTCGACACTTTGATTTTCTGACTTAACATCGTTGACAAATTCTCATCGTCAACAATTTTTATTTTGAAAAACTATATGTTAAAATAAATATTAATCATGTTTGGATTAATATATAGAGAGATTAATGATTATCTTATTATACGATATTTCTTTATTTAATTAAAACTGATATTTTAAGATAAAGTTAATTTTGAATTAACTGATATTTATTTTGGAATAAATATATTATCTTAAATATTAATTAAATAAACAAATAAGAAAATCAGGAAGAGCCACTAAGTGGCTCAGGCGCCTACTAGAGATATTTTCTATCCCTAAGATTTGAATTTTGAATTTCAAATTAATTTGTTTATTTAATTATGTTTAATTATTTTTTTTTTAAATATGATTTAAAATTAAATAATTAAAATGGATGTAATTGGTCAGTTTTATTTTTAAATAAAATAAAGATTAATTAAATCAGTTAATTATTTTTATAAACCTAAAAAAACGACACTTTATAGAAGTCTTTTTCAGAAGTTTAATTAAACAGGTAACTATCAAACTCTCTTAAAAAATAAACGATAGAATTTCCTTAACTTAAAATTCTATAAATTTTTATAACCTCTCTCTTCTCAAACATCTCAAGTTCTCATGTGCTAAGTACATCTAGAGAGTTCTAAATCAACATTTGAATCATACGTGCCCACACACATCCTTGTGTGTTTGAGGATTGACTTGAAATGCTAAGGTGTGAGCTTTCAAAAAGGATAGGAAGATCGTTGATTTATACGTAAAGATTCTAGGACACTTGAGAGGCTACGAGAGGTAATCTATATTTATTTTATGTGTTATTTAATATATTTATATATGTATGATCATGGCTGGTATTAATAATTTAAAAAAATATCTTATTTTGTCGCGTATTCTTATTTTTCTAATTTAAAACCAACATTGCCAAACATGATACTATGAATTTATATGTAATTACCATTTGACATCTAAACATATATTATATTTTAAAATATAGTTTAATTACTAGGTGGTATATTTATCATCCTAGTAAAATTACACGACCTCGTAATTACACAATAACTTCCAAACACACTCTTAGTGAAAATTTGATTTTTTGTTAATAAGAAAGAGAACCATAGATTGGATGGATTAATTGATTGAATTTTTTTTAGAACAAATCTAAATAAATATTTTAATTCAATCTTAATTTATAATATGGTTTAGGACTAAAAACTTTCAAAATAAGCCTAAATTTTAAAAAAAATTATTATATCTTTTTTTTTTTTTTACATTTGAAGAGAAATGGGGAATAAATGTTTGAATTTGGTAATCCCTCTTTTTAAGAAGGGATGTAGTACTACAATTTTTTTATTTAAGGGTAAATATCATTTTAGCCCATGTGTTGTGCAAAATCTACCTATTGGACTCTATGTTTTGTTAAATAACAATTCGGTCCCCGTGTTTTGCAAAATAGAACAAAATAATATCTTGAGCTTAATTTTGGTCAAAATATTTTTTAACATGACCAACTAAAAATAAATATTAAATAAAAAAATCATATAAATTTATTTTTTTTAAATAATTAAAAAAAATATAATATTTTTTATTTTAAAAATAGAATTAAGATATAAAATTAAAAATTAAAAAACTAATTCTAAATATTTCTAAAATAAAAAAATAAAACCTAAAAACTAATAATATTCTCAAAGAAAAAAAACCTAAAACTAATAGATTTTAAAATCCTAAACAACTTCTTCTTCTTCTTCTTGACTCTTCCATGTTTCTTTTTTGCAGGTTCCTTGGCCAGCTTGGTTGCATAGCAACAATGGAAGTGCTTCTTCCATGAGAGGTTGAAGATGGAGATCTGAACTCGCAACAAGATCTGAAGTCAACAGGGTGGGACTTGGCTGAGAATCGAGGTACTACAAGGAGGTTCTTGGGTTCTTCTAGGCGCGACTGCACTAGGTGACGAGATTCTTCCATCCACGATGGCACCAGATCGCCAAACTCACGAATGAGCAGATCTACACTACATCGCCGGACTCGCCAACGAGCAAACCTGTCGAACTCGTGTCGGAGCCCTAGAATGCCTCAAAGCTCTACACAATGAAGATTAAGATGATGATGGTATTAATATAGGTCGATGATTGCAAGAGAGAACCCCAGATCTTGGAATCTTTGAGTGTGTTTGACTTCTTAACTAAAAAATGGTTTTTTGTTTTTAAAAGCTAAAAATTGTTTTTTGAAAACAAGTTGAGATGTTTGGCGTTATTTTCATAAAACAATTTTTAAAAACAAAGTTACAAAAAACAAAAAAAATTTGAGAACAACAAAAAGTTGTTTTCTGTTGTTCTCAAATTTTTTTGTCTATTTTTTTTGTCACGTCACTTTTTTAATTATTATTATCTAACATAATTTATTGTCACATCATTTTCTCTTTCATTAGTTTCTATCTCTCTTCACTTTCTCTCTCATCACTTTCTCTCACATCACTTTCTCTCTCCTTATCTTTTCTCCCTTCACTTTCTCTCTCGCTATTTTCTCTCTTCTCACTTTCTATATTTTCATTTTCTCTTTCATCATTTTCTATCTCCTTATTTTCTCTTGCATCACTTATTATGTCATCATTTTCTCTTTCATCACTTACTATATCCCTCACTTTCTCTCTCATCACTTAATATATCTTCATTTTCTCTCTCACCATTTCCTCTCTCATCAATTTTTCTCTACTCACTTTTCTCTCTTCACTTTCTTTCTCATCACCTCCTCTCTCATTTTTTCTTGGATCAATTTCTCTCTTCTCAATTTCTATTTCTTCAAATTTTCTCTCATTACTTTCTCACTCCTTATTTTTCATCATTTTTTCTTTCAAATTATTTTATCTCATTATTTATTACAAACTTTTTAAAAAAAATTCTCTTTATAAATATATTTGTTAATTTTTTATTTAAGATTTTAAAAAAATAAAACTAAAATATGGTTTTTAGAAAACATTAACCAAACACCTCTTGTTTTTTTAAAACTACAAAAATTGTTTTTTGTTCTCATTTTTTAGAATACAACTTTGAAAACAAAAAAGAAAACAATGCCAAACAGGTCTTTTGTTTGTGGATTTGGTGTTCTTTTATGCATTTGGTGTTCTATGTTTGAGGAAGAAGAATAAGAAAAAAAAATTGAATTGTGATTTTGATTTTGATTGTGAAATTTGGGTTTAAACTTTGATGATGAATTTTTTATTTCATATGTGATGATAAAATTTGCTATGATAAACTTAGGTTTTTCTAGTTTTATTTTTGGGATTTTGAATTTGAATTAGAGAAAGAAAAAAAAAAGAATAAGAACAAAGGAAGAAAAAAAAAGGTTTAATTTTAATTTATTTCTATTTGATATTTTAGTTTAATTAGCTATGTTGAATGTCTTTTTCGCTATCAACCTAATCTAAAAACTTGACAGAAAATAGAAGAAAATAACATAGTGGTTTTACGTGGTTCATGCTATAACAGAGCCCTAGTCCACGAGTTTTTAGTATTAGTGAGTTTGAAGCTTGTATGAGCAAGCTTCAATGGAGTTTCAGGTAGCGTATATATTGCTCTGAGTTTACAATGCTTAACTAGCAAAAATTCTGAACACCTTACAAGGAGATACCCCAGCCCTATTTATAGAGGCTTGGGTCATTAATGTCCTTAATGAACACTTAATACAACATTACCCATTATTTGGGGAGTAAATTGCTAATTAATCAGATAGGAATGCAATAATAAGGACCATGGGTCCAGGCAGATTGTACGGGGCCCATTTACAGAAAGCTACCTACCAACTTTATGGGGAACAGGTATCTGACCGTGTCAGGATATGACACACGTTCGCCCATGTCAGGCAGCGTTGTGGGAAATGGCGATTGTCGATGGTATGAACTCGACACCACTAATCAAGGCTCGCCAAAAATTGTCAGACGGTCTTCTAGTGGGCCACGACTGTAGCGATTGACACATGGCGGCTGCCCCAGGCTCGAGGACAATAGTCCTAGACTTGGGGGCTTTAGAAATGAAAAAAGAGAGATGACCGCCTGAACAAACCTCGGGGTGTGGCCTCACTTGGAGACATCCACGTCTGGTTGGACTTCAACACTCGAAGTAGTTGCACACTCCAAGGAGCTCTAAGAGAATTGCACGAAACATCATTAGCGCTCAAGGAGCTTCATTACTCCTCTAATGACTGTCACGTGTTCTATGGTGAAAAGACAAATAACAAGTTTAGTTTAGGTTATGGATCAAAGTTTTAATTTTTAAATCAAATATTATATATTTTTAATATTAAAATTAATTCAATATAAATTAAAATTCAATAATAAATAGAACTGGATGGTATTTTAGTTATATTTAAAAAAAAAATTGATCAAAATTGAGGTTTTTTTTTTTATTTTGTAGTAGGATCCAAATTATCATTTAATAGAATAGAAAATTCGATCTTTAACTTTTCACAACAAATGGCCAAAATAGTATTTACTCTTTGTTTAAAGCAAAGAGGTTGCATTCTTATTAGGATTATGAACATTGTATTATTAAATATAAAATTTAGTATTCAATTAATGAAACCTATAATAACAGGAGATTTAGGAGGAGGAGAAGGGCAAATGGGGTAATGAAATAAATTCAAAGATTATGACTTTTGCCGTCTTCGTCGTGGTTGGCGGTTTCTTCTCCCCTATGCTAATATATAAATTACATTAAACTCAAAAATAAATATATCTATATCTATATATAATTATATTGTTTCTCTCTTTGAACAGAGAATTTTTTTGAGATTCAGATCCAACCCGTCTTCTTTATTTCCGCCATTGTTGCCAATTTGGAATTAGCTTCAGACCTGACAAAAATGGCAACGGTGTCGCCTTTGGCCAAATACAAGCTCGTCTTCCTCGGCGATCAATCCGTAGGCAAGACCAGTATCATTACACGCTTCATGTACGACAAATTCGACACCACTTATCAGGTTATCCTTCTTTCATTCAATTTCATTTCATGCAATTCTACTCGATTCGATTTTCTTGTGTTTCTCGGTTCATTCGTTCGAAATGTGTTCTTGATAATTTCTCTTTAGCTCTTTTTCCATATCTTCTATATGTATTCAATAACAATAAATTTATATTGATCTTGATGCTTTGTGGTTTCATTTTAGTTTTTCATTCCAGATTATATGAATATATATACTTCACCTATTTGTTGAATGATACCAGAGCAGATTTTTCTGAAGGTATTTCTTTCAAGTGATTGTAAAATGAATTTGTTACGCGCACTGCTCAAAGATATTGATCGTATATTATCACCTATGTTGATCTCACTACATAGAAAGTCAGAATTGTTGACAAAGGATAATGAGCTGAATCAAGAGTTATTTTTGTGAAATGATTATTAATCTTTGTGCTCTATAGTCTTTAAAGGAGTACAGGTTATATTTAATCTTTTTGAATTACCTGATTACGAAAAAAATTATAGCAAAACCTTGTCCTTTATATTGAAATTGCCAACTTAATAATGTGTTGCAATTTAAGCTTATTTAAATTAAAACGAATGTTTCGGTTATGCAAATATTGAAGCTTGATCGATTTATGCTAACGAGATTATGATCAATAATGTTATTCGCAGGCTACAATAGGCATCGACTTTTTGTCGAAAACAATGTATCTTGAAGATCGGACAGTTCGTTTGCAGCTTTGGTAGGTCTTGCTAATAATAATATTGTTGTATTCACTTTAGTCGGTCTGAAAAGTAGAATAATCTTTTGTATAACTTCATGTGATTTAATGATTTAAATAGAGAGAATATTAAAAAAAAATTAACACAATAATTTAAATAATTTATCTCTTTAGAATAACGTATAGCCTGCCTGATTTTATGAAATAATTTTGCATTCAACTTTTTTTTAATATATAATTTATTATTGAAAATGATTATTAGTTGAGCCTTTTTTTCCCTCTTCTTTCTTTAAATACAATCCTATATTATCTTATCATTGAAAGCTTTTTCAGTTTTGTTTACAAATCTTGATTCTCGATTTTATACCAAACGGTTTAAGCCAGCTCGTCAGTGTATGAGCTTTTTTTTATTATTAGAAATTTTATGATATGCCCCGTTTCAATTCATTATACCCTTTTAGATAATTCTTACATTTATCTCATGTGTATACTGGTATACATTTCAAATTAAAAAAAATATATATAAATATAGTAATAATATAAATAAGTTAATAACCATTTATTTATGCATAATAATATGTTAAGTAAAACCTTTTTTCTTTTAGTTTTAAAAGCATTCTAACATTTTCTTTTGTTTTGTTACGAGTATGCAGGGATACTGCAGGACAAGAAAGGTTCAGGAGTTTAATTCCAAGCTACATCAGGGATTCTTCCGTGGCAGTAATAGTTTATGACGTGGCTAGTAAGTAGCATACGACATTCTCCATATCAAACCTTACATAAATTCGATTTCTTATCACTTTCGATTTCGATTAATTAGTAGAAGAAGAAACTAGTTGGGTTGGGTTGGCTCTTCTATTTTTCATACTAGAAAGTAGAAACGACAGCAATGACTGGGTGTTTTGCTTTTGCATTGTGGTGTGTGCAATTTCGTATTCATGTGACTCTTTTCGTTTGCTCCCTCACTCACAATGCTGTCATCGACATGGTGCAGATAGGCAGTCATTCCTCAACACAAGTAAATGGATTGAGGAAGTGCGCACAGAGCGGGGTACTGATGTCATCATCGTCCTTGTCGGAAACAAAACTGATCTTGTTGATAAAAGGTGAGCCAAGTATGGTTCCGTTCCCACTTGATTGAAACTAGAAGTAGAAGCTAGAAACAGAATATTTTGTTGCTTCACAATTTAATCATTTCTGCTTCTCGTCATTATTCTATTGCCCATATTAATACAACCCTTTTCCTGATTTTTACACAAACAGGCAGGTTTCTATAGAGGAAGGAGACGCCAAGTCTCGTGAGTTTGGAGTTATGTTCATAGAGACCAGTGCAAAAGCAGGATTTAATATCAAGGTACAAACAATTTTTCTCCTAGACTTAAAAAAAAACAGGTCAAGCCTAATCATTGATTAGATTGGACTCGTGTGAGTTCCTTCTGTGGTGGTGATTCGTTTGACATAAGCTAGTCTAGTCTAGTCTAGTGTGGTGTGAGTCATGAGTCATATGATTCAAGCATTTCTTCTTTTGCCTTGCCTTGCCTTGCTTTGATGATTAGTCAATTTTTTTTACTGTAAATTTTGGATTGCAGCCTCTCTTCCGTAAAATCGCGGCTGCCTTGCCTGGGATGGAAACGCTTTCTTCCACAAAACAGGAAGACATGGTCGACGTAAACCTTAAGCCGACAGTCAACTCATCACAGACGGAACAGCAAGGAGGAGGTTGCTCATGCTAGCCTCTATACTCGTTTGTCATGAAAATTGGTTCAACATTATGGAAGCTTTAAACCCTTTTTTTTTTCTCACTAAGCAATTCATTTGTCATAAACCAGTATAGCATTGCTCAATTCTTTACAAAATCTCGGTTACAATTTTTGTCTGTATTTCAACTTCATTTTGTTTTTAGATGCATTGTCTTCGAACTTCAACTTTCTCCCTTGCTATATATAAATTTAAGAAAAAATCTATGTTAAGTTAATATACTAAGTAGAGGGGGGGGGGGGGGGGGGGGGGGGAATTCATGACAGTATTCTTCTTTCAGTAAAAGACCGATTAAGTCCAATAAATTCTACTTACAATCTGTGATGCGTTCAGGATTGGAAGTAAATTATAATTGTTCTAAACTGCTCAGAACGATCTGCTAAACATGTGAACAAAAGCACCAATTTACATAGAAAGCGTAGCAAAGAATTAAGAATATTTACATCATAAAGAAGGCTTCGTTCGTCCGTTCAACATTAATTTCTGATAGAGAGCTCAAGAAAGCATGCATATGAAGACAAATAAAATACATTAAACCTAGACAATCTGACACTATACCAATATATACAATCTGAAGAGGTCCTTTTTAACTCTAGTTATCAGGAGACAACTCAGAAAGAAAAAGGAAGGACAAAAAACAAAAAAACAAAGTTGATGCGTGAAACAAGTCGCCTGGAGAGACACGATTGTCAGACATGAACAATGCTATCCGCGCTCTGCCTGACTTTGAGCGTGAGAAATATCAAAATTAATGTACCAAAAATTGACCTGGAAAAGAAATGGTTGTTGAGTCAATAGGCAAAATTAAAGTACCCAAAAAAACGCTAGGCAAAAATAAAAGCTGGAAACCCCATTTCCGGTTGATTGCCTACTACTACTTGTGAAGATTTCAGACCCTTGCTGAAAAGATTTGCAGATATATGGGTGCACAAAATTCTTTGGAAGTAAACTTGTAATGTATAATATTTAAAAAAAAATAACAATTAGAACTTACAAGATTGAGAAAAGCAGAACCACTTTTCTTGAGTCGAACGAGGCAGCTCGTTTGTATCTTCTCCATTGGTTATTTGGTGTTTCATGAACCCTCTCAACCCCTGTTTTATCTATTGAAAATACGACAATGAGATCCCACATTAAGAAAGTACAATCTAAGAGTAGTACTTTCAGAGAAAGTAGAAGTGATAACCTAAAGGCTAAATAAATATATATATAAAAAAAATTCTAGTGAGAAAAAGAAATTGGAAATGAATTAATTATATACACGCCTTATATTCAGACCAGCATGCCTGTGTACCTATGACAGATATTTCAGCCTTGAACTGTCTTTAGATAATTTGTTCAAGAATAAGACAAGATGGGAAGGAAATTATCAATGTATCGTCACTAGACAAGATTACTGAATGAAAATTATTAAAGTATTGTTACGAATTGTATAGAAATGTTTACGTACCTCGTGAATTTCCGTAATTCATAAGAAGTTGGATTAGTTTTGCACCAATCGTTACACTTGCTTGTCTCCACCAAACCCTCTGCAAGTACTATAAGCACCAACAGAAACATTAGAGACCCAGCAAAAACAAAAGTAATCCAAAATTGAAGGAGAAAATTAATTACTGGACAAGTTAAAAAGAATTTCAAGCTCTCTAAAGTGTGCAGTTTTCATAGTTAATGCTATACTACATGTAAATGAACAATTGAAAACTTACAAGGAAAACACTCACACTTTTCAAACTTTCAACAGCTTTCTCATCAGATTCAGGTACTTTCAAGGACATCTTTTCAACATCTATGTCAACAACACAAGAGGAATAGGTCTGTGTACTGTTCATTTTTAAATCAGTGCTGTTCTGGGAGTTCAACTTTTCTTCCTTGTAAACCTGATCGTTGGCTGGATTAGTAACTTCTAGAAATCTCAAGAAAGCCAAATGAGAAGCACAATGTAGATCATTGCTCTCTTGGGGCAAGACTGAAATGCTAAAGACATCTTGGACCTGCCGGAATGAAGAGAGAGAGAGAGAGCAGGGAAAGAAAGAAGAAAAGTTGTGAACCTTAGGATCGAGTCATGTACAACTAGCAATAAAATGGTGCATTGTAGCAACATGCCTCACTAACAGGTATCAACAACGAAACCAGCAAGACCAACTACACTTAAAGATGCACCATAGGCAATACAACAATACACTTACATGTGAGCCATCCGAGGGATGTTTTAATCTTCCTGCACATGAAGCCTCTTCAACAAGAAGGGGCAAAACACCTAAATCAAAACTTGACTTCAGTATTTGGAAACCTGAATAGCTGACAGGTAGGTTACAGCTTCCATCCACAGTTCCCTCAACAAATGGATTTGCCTGCAACTTTTTTAAAAGATTTTAGTACATGCACCAAATGCCAAATTTGTAATGGGAAACTAGTCCTGAAAGTGAACACTGAGGATTCAAATTAAAAGAGCATAACAAGTCTCTCATTCTTACGTGGAGAAACTCTTTAGCAAAACAATAGAACTAACTACACAATTAAGTTACTTGACAAAATATATGAGTTGCATCGCAAGAATTATGTCTCACAAACTTAGTATTTGAAAATTATGCAGAAATGCTTACATTTACTCACCATTATAAAATTCAACAAGCTGATCTCAATTTAAAGAAAAGGTATACCTATTTGTCATTTCTGAATGCTTACATTTTCTGCACTGCTCTTAGTTCTAGAATTCTGTGCTTTTTTATCACACAGTAACCTGACTAGAACTAATTTATTCTATTTTAAGAAGGATGGGGGAATGGGAAGAAGGTTTATTAAGTTGGACAATTAAAAATCTCTACATGTTATTGCCATTTAAGCAAACCATCAATGTTAGAGGGCCATATTTATTGAATCCACTCCTATTAAAAAACAATTAAGCTAGCTAGTAGTTACAGTCTCAATTGCAAAGATGTGCAATAATCTGAGTCATTAACTCTAAGAAATTGTTACTGCCATGAGACAGAACCATAAATCACACAAATCAAACACGACAAACATCCACAGAAGAAAATTCAAAATACTATAATGCTTCAATAATTATACAAGACCAGAATAGCACAGGCAAATCTAGAAGTTTTGGTAGGCCACTAGAAAATAAAGATGCTAAAATTATATTATTCCCATTGTTCAACCTAGAAATCTACCACAATCGGATCAAAACTCGAAAGAGACAGAAGATTTTATATTTTCTTTTATATAACCCACGAAATGATCAATGAAATTCATAAATTCGATTTAAAATTTTATCTTCTTGCTACAAAGCAAGTGGGTTTTCAACAAAAGAGCTAAACATTTCAAATGCAAATGAAATCATAGAGCCAAATCTTCCGGAAATCTGAGAAATTCATACAAAATAGCTCAATTGAGAACTAAAATGAGCCAAAACAAAGAACACAGAGTTACTACCTCCTCGGAGGGCTTGGCAGCCATCGCAGTTGCAGAGAATCTGTGAAATGCAACTTCTTTGTTCACTGATTCCGCTGAGCTGAGGGAGAGAGAGAGAGAGGGGAAGAGGTCTCAGAAGAAGAACTGTGGATGTTGAACGTTGGAAGAAGAAGCCTTTTATTTTTTATTTTTATTTTTTAATTATTATTTTATTTTATTAATTTTATATAATTGGCGCGATTCGCCAGAAAAGGCTCCTGACTACGACATCGACTCCCAACGACCGTTTCTTCACACTGTTCGATCCATCATTTTACCAAAATACCCTCTCCTTTTCTCATCTTAATTGCTTTTTTTTATTTATTTTAGTGTGCATTATTTTCTTTTCTTTTTCATATTTTCACTAAATAATAATATACTACTATTATTTCCCCCCCTTCCCATGCCAATAACTCTCCTTCCTTTAAACGATTCTTCCTTTTAATTCTCTCTCTCTCTCTCTCTCTCTCTCTCTCTCTCTCTTTTCTTTCCCTTTTTTTAAGTCTTTTCTTTTGTTTAAATGATATTCTTTTTCATCTCCTAATTGATGCAAATACTACGCATATATAGCTATAATCACTAGGTAGCTAGTAGTACAAGGCCATCAATTTTGTCTCACATCTTTTCTCAATAACTCTCATCCCCCACCTTTGTTTTTCGAGCTTATGTACTATTTTACTAGTGGGGTTGCCCTATTAATTTTGGACCATATCTCTCCAACCTTTTTATTTTATCCTTTTTACACTCAATTATGTTGCTCAAATTACTACAACCCTCTTATTTACCTTGGTTGGTACTTCATTCATATCCAACTTGGGTTCATTTGACTCAACCACAATATTCTGTTCAATGTTAAGTTGTCTTAATAAGTGTCGGCTCAAGATGTGGGCATCTTATCTTCCCTTAGCTTTAGGCCCCTTTTAAGACAAAGCCTTTTATTATAAAATCTTTGATAATCAATTATATTTTTTTACACCCAATTTCTAGATAATTTAGGAAATAATGTAGTTGCATTAGGAATTTAATTATGTTATTTTACCTAAATGTTCAATTAAGGCAACATTCTATTACATTACATTAATATGTGAGCAATTAACTAGGTTAAGAATGAGTTAAATAAAACATCTATGGAAAAGGGCAAAAAAAAACTTGTCTTCTTTCCCTTTAAGTCTATTGATTAATGTCTTAAAGTAATATAACTTTTTTTTGTCTTTTATTTGTCAAAAATAATAAGGAAATTTCATAGCTTAATATTGGGTATTAATTAAAATCTATGCTAGGTATATTAAAGATTTCAAAATAATGTTTTTTTTTTACTTTACCAAAAATTTCCTCTTCTCACTTCTTTTTTTTATCTCTCTCGGTTCACTCTCTCTCACCTCGTGGCACCACCAACAGCACCACAACACTAAATAATGCATTTCGAATATATCTGGACATGATTTATGAGTTTTTTTTTTTTTTGTTGCAATTTTTTGTATATCTAAAACTCTGAAATTTGTAGAAAATCGATATTATCTGATGGTGGTTCGATGGTGCTCAATGTCATCTTGATAGGCTCAATGCGATTCTTGCAAGATACATAATTTTTCAATCGGGTATCCATTTGGGATGATTTTTATTTATTTGGTATTTTTTTCAAGATCTATATATTTGACATGTTCATATGCACATTTTTTAAGTTTAAAACTTGAAACATACCAAAACATGTCTTAAACATGATGTATGTTTGAAATTTTGTATTTTTTTCAAGTGTTCCACTTCACAAATGTACATATGAGCATGTCAAACGCGTAGATCTTGAAAAAATACATAAAATACAAAAAATACCCCAAGTGGACACCCGAGTAAAAAGTTATGTCTTTTGCAAGAATCGCATCGAACCCATCAAGCCGGCATCGAACCATCATCGAGCAAAGTCATTTTTTTCATGAAAATCTTGATTTTAAAGGCCCCGTCGAGCTGGCATAGAGCACCATTGAACCACCATCGAGCAAGGTCGATTTTTTTTACAGATTTTAAAGTTTTAGATATGATAAAATATGTAATGCCCCGAATCCTTCGATGTGTTTAATGGCGGGATTAGTAGGTTGGGAGGGTCATACTTTCTTAATTATGCCATTACTGATAATATGCATGTATATGTGAGTTATATTATAATATGATGTTAAATGCATGCATGTGGGTCCACATTTTAATTACAGGAGTGTGATGGTAATTTGGCCCGTTGAGGGTATAATTGTATATTTGTATGCATGTTGGTGATATGTTGTTGGGACCAAATTATAATGTGGGTTGGTTCGAGCTATTCGACATGAGACGATCTTGGATTAATGATTAGCGGTCTAGTCACAACAGGTTTAAGCTCGGGGCTCGGGTTGAGTCTCGGGGTGTTTTTAATGTTTAGAGTGTTACCGGGAACTAATGGGTAACAGGATATAAATTATTGGTGTTTGAGATTATTGAGAATAGCGGGAATTGGAGAGTGTTAATTATTGATTAACGAGATAGGTGGAAAATACCAATTTTGCCCTTGGGAGCCTTTAGAAACTTTAAGTTGACCTAGGGGTATAATGGTCATTTCACCCCTAGGATAGATATAACCATTTTGGCTGTGGAAGAAGAAGTAGAAAAACAGAGTAAGTTTCTAAGCCTTCCCGTATCTTCTCTTTCTTCATTTTCCTTTGAGATTTTTGAATCATTCTTGAGGATTCAAGCTTGGGAAGCAAGCCTTGGGAGTTTGGGAGTGTGTTCCACTCTTAAAGAGCATCATAAGCTGAGCTTTGGGTAAGTTTCTAACCATAGAATTCCCTGGTTTGCCCTGTTTTAGTTCTGCTTTGTAGTTGTGATTTCTAGTTTGAGATCTTGGTTTTATTGGGAGTTTTGGCTAGGGTTCCTATGGTTGGGATGTTTGTGGTGTGTTGAGATGGTTTTTGGGTTCATTTGGCATCAAAAATGGGATTTGGAAGCTTTGGAATCAGGTTGGAATCGAAGGAGATGAAGAAGGTCGGTTCAGGGGATTTCTGGGCTGGAGGTAGCGCTATAGCACCCACCCTAGGGCGCTACAGCGCTACTCAGGGGGCAATTGGGCGTGCTGGAGGTTCTGAGAATAGCGCTGGGGCGCTAGGGGTCAACGCTGTAGCGCTACCCTGTTCCTTCAATGTCCCGTTTTGGGTGTTTTTAAGGGTTTTTGACTTGGGGTTTCAATCCTTAAGGCCCGGGATCGAATCTACTCACCGTGTGGGCATGTTTCGAGGTCCTAAGAGTGGTGCTTAGGTTAATACCCTTTCATTGTGGATTCTCATTAATGGAGGTTATAATTGGTTGTGATTAGGTAACCGCTAAGGAACTAAAAGATCGATCGTTCTCAGGGGTCGTCCTTATAATATCTCTCGCTTGAACCTGAGGTAAGAAAACTGCACCCTGTGTATATATGACATGCATGGTTGTTATTGAGGCATGTTGATTGATAAACGTGGACATGGATTGCATATTAAATGCTAGTGAGTATTGTATACTTGTATATGGCACTGACTAGTCAGGGACACTAACTTAAGAGTCAGAACTGGCATAAGCGTCCTGAACGCAGGGCCGAATGAAGATTAGATCTAATCGATATTAGTATTGAATGGCTCTAAGGCATTAACACTGGACCGACCCTAAGGTCGATGAATTCATAAGCGCTTGGCTAGTCTAAGACTAGTTACTGAGAGCCAGGGCATAAGGCCCAGGTGACTGCTTGTCACGTGGCTAGGGAACGATGTTCCAGGGTTATGACTCTATGGTCATGAGGAAGGTTATGTTGGTGACCAGTCACCATGCACCTATCCTATTTAAGCTAATGAAAGGTTTACTTACCTGTTAAGCCCCGGTGACCCTATCGTCACAAGCCTGAAGGAAGCTATTCCCTATTTGGTGACTTTTGCGACTGTCACCTATCTGTTTTGGACTGATAGTCCTAAATGATTATTATGATCATTGTTGATATTATATCATGCTATATTGTGTTTTCTTGCCGGGCCTTGGCTCATGGGTGCTATGTGGTGCAGGTAAAGGGAAAGAAAAGCTCACCCAACCTTGAGTGGAGAGCATAGGTGGTGATGTGTACACATGAGGCCGCTTGACCAACACGACCAAGGAGTTCTCAGAGGAACTAGGGGGTTTACCCTATTTTTGCCGCTTCGGTTGGTGAGTTTGTAATTTTGAAACAGTAATGACATTTTTGAGTTATAAATAACTTGTAAATGTTTTTGTGGGCCCATGAACCATTTTATGTATTAAATAAAACATATCATTTCATTTTTATTGATTTTTTCACCTTAGCCTGTTAATAACACTTGGAACACGTTTTTAACCAAAGGACTCGGGTAGCGAGTCAAATTTCCAATTCACCGATCACCGTAACTGTTCTGGGGTAACCAGGGCGTTACAAAATCGCAAAAAAAAAAAAAAAACCAAAAAACCATGCACATATTTGTTTGAAAATGCAGTATTTAGTGTGGTGGTGGTGGTATCGTGAGGTGAGAGAGAGTGAACCAAAAGAGAGAGAGAGGGAAGAGAGAAGTGAGAAGAGAAAAGAGATTGAAGTATTTTTGGTAGAGTGCAAAAAAATGACATTATTTTTAAATACTTAATAAGCCTATTATATTTTTTTAATTAGGACTCATGCATAGAAATTGAAATTTGTCAATACAATTCCCTCTGTCTTCTTAATCAATCTATGTTGAAGAGTTCCAAATTGAACAGAGCTTTAAATGCACTCATTCAGTAATTCATGTAATTTATTCTATAACTTTCATATATTAATAATAAATACTTTTAATAGAAAAATTGAAAAGAAAAACCATAACTTAGTTTATGCAAAAATGATTAAAAAGAATCATGTTAAAAGTTTTGTTGAAGGAAATATATATATATATATATATATAGATAAATTGGTGGAAATAGACCCATTTTATAGTGCATTTTGCACAATAACCTACTTTCAAAATATTTTAGTTAAATGGCCTCTTTTATTAATTAATTTTTTGTATTACCCATCTTACCCTTAAAATAAAATAATAATAAATTAAAATAAAAACTCTAATAACTAACATCTTCCTCCTCTCACCCATCCACCCACACCCATCCACAACCACCCACTATCATTCCTCGCCGCTGCCACCACCACCACCACCGGCGACCACTGCCCCTACCGCCAGCGAACACTGCTCATCACCGAATGCTGCCATTTCTCCACAAATCCAGCCATCACTCATTCAAAAGGTTGGTTTATAAAGATTTTTTTATATATATGAAAGATGAGATTTTTGATATTGTTTTTGTAGATTTAAAATGCAAAATGATTGTTGTAGTATATTGAAAGTATAAGTAAGGATTTAGGTTTATTTATGGGGTTTTATGGAGGTTAAAGCTTGAAAATCTGAAGAAAAAAAATTAATGGTGGTTTCGGCTGTTTTCGAGATAGAGAAATCCAGAATTTTTTGACAACTTGTCTAAGTTTTCGACAAGGAGTCTAATATTTTAAACCAGTTGTCTAAATTTCAGACCAGTAGTCGTATTTTTTCGACCACCTGTCTAAATTTTAGACCACATGTATAAATTTTAGACCATCTGTCAAATTTAGACAAGTAGTCTAATTTTTAGACAGGTCGTCATATATTTTCAACCACCTGTCGAATTTTTAAACGGGTTGTCGAATTTCTAGATTTTCAACTTGATTTTCATTTTTTAATATAAATTTTTAATCAAATTAATACCAATAATTTATATTTGTTTATTGTATTATTTTTTTTTCAGATGTCATTAAAAAATATTGTAATATTATGTGATGGAATGTGGAAAAAGAATGAGGACTCGTGGAAATGGATTTCAAATGGCTCACGATAAAGATCAAGTTTGGTACAAACTAACCTAACTTATGAGGAGTTAGTTGAACATATTTATGAAGTTACAGAAATCGATCACAACCTCTTCAATATATAATTAACTTACAAGATAACGACAATGGTGGAGATTGAATCAATTGTAATAAAAAAATAGTAGAGACATTGTTAGTTTCTTTACATGGCAAGAGCGTGATTTGGTTCCATTATGTGTGAGTTTGATCAAGAAGATGGAAAATGTGCTCATTAAGGATAAACTTGTTACTAATATTGATTCTACTACAAATGTCAATTAAGATCCAATAACCTACTTTCAAAATTGTTCTACCCGACAGCCATCTTCTCCTTGTAGTATGACAATGTTCATGTATCAAACTCTTATAGTATGACTTGTATTGGATATTTATTAGCAAAGGCAATGGAATGGTATTTTATTTATGTATCAAACTCTTATAGTATGACTTGTATTCGATATTTATTAGCAAAGGCAATGGAATGATATTTTGTTTATGTATAAAACTGTTCTGGTATACCACAAACTGTTATAGACTACTTGTGTTGGATGTTTCTGTTTCAGACCTCTTTGTGTTATATTTCGACAGCCTGTCTAAAACTTTCGACAGCTAGTCTCAAATTTTGACGGCCTGTCTAAAACTTTCGACAGCTAGTCTAAAATTTCGACAGCTAATCTGAAATTTCGACTGCTTGTCTAAACATTTCGACAGCTAGTCTCAAAATTTGACGGCCTGTCTAAAACTTTCGACAGCTAGTCTAAAATTTCGTCTGCCTGTCTAAAAATTTTGACAGCTAGTCTGAAATTTCGACTGCTTGTCTAAAAATTTTGATAGCTAGTCTAAAATTTGACTGACTGTCTAAAACTTTCGAAAGCTAGTCTCAAATTTCGACAGGTTGTCTAAAATGTTTGAAATGTCTAAAAAGGCTCCAATAACACAATAAAAGAACATATATCTCAATTAACATTTTATAAAGTTAAATAAAACTTAATCTTTATGAGATTATGATGATTACAGATTGAGTGGTACATATTTCAATCAAACTAATATGATGATAAAAGATTGAGTGGTAGATAATCTATTGAGGTACTATTATGATGATTATGTTTATAGTATAAGAACATCACTTTATCATGTAGAATTGGATCTTAATTAATTATATATTTTTGACAATTAGTCGTGAGTTTCGACAATTTATCTAAAAATTTATAAAGTTAAACAAAACCTAATCTTTATGAGATTATGATGATTACAGATTCAGTGGTACATATTTCAATTAAACTACTATGATGATCAATGATTGAGTAGTAGATAATCTATTGAGGTACTATTATGATGATTGTGTTTATAGTATAAGAACAACACTTTCTCATGTAGGTTATTGGATCTTAATTAACATTTGTAGTAGAATCAATATTAGAAACAAGTTTATCCTTAATGAGCACATTTTCCATCTTCTTGATCAAAACCACACATAATGGAACCAAATCACGCTCTTGCCATGTAAAGAAACTAACAATGTCTCTACTATTTTTTATTGCAATTGGTTCAATCTCCACCATTGTCGTTATCTTGTAAGTTAATTCTATATCGAAGAGGTTGCAATCGATTTCTATAACTTCATAAATATGTTCAACTAACTCCTCATAAGTTAGGTTAGTTTGTACCAAACTTGATCTTGTTCGTGAACCATTTGAAATCCATTTTCACGAGTCCTCATTCTTTTTCCACATTCCATCACATAATATTACAATATTTTTTAATGACATCTGAAAAAAAATAATACAATAAACAAATATAAATTATTGGTATTACTTTGATTAAAAAGTTATATAAAAAAGTGAAAATCAAGTTGAAAATCTAGAAATTCGACAACCTGTCTGAAAATTAGACAACCTGTCTGATAATTCGATAACCCGTCTAAAAAT
The DNA here is from genome assembly GCF_963169125.1 of Humulus lupulus. Lineage (NCBI taxonomy): Eukaryota > Viridiplantae > Streptophyta > Magnoliopsida > Rosales > Cannabaceae > Humulus > Humulus lupulus. Next base: position 249,124,014 of record NC_084793.1, read on the forward strand.
TCGACAGGTGGTTGAAAATATATGACGATCTGTCTAAAAGTTAGACTACATGTCTAAATTTGACAAATGGTCTAAAATTTAGACAGGTGGTCGAAAAAATACGATTACTGGTCTGAAATTTAGACAACTGGTCTAAAATATTAGACTCCTTGTCGAAAAATTAGTCAAGCTGTCAAAATTTTTTGGATTTCTCTATCTCGAAAATAGCGAAACCACTATTAATTTTTTTTCTTCAGATTTTCAAACTTTAACCTCCATAAAACCCCAGAAATAAACATAAATCCTTACTTATACTTTCAATATACTAAAACAATAATTTTGCATTTTAAATCTACAAAAACAATATCAAAAATCTTATATTTTATATATATACAAATATTTATAAACCAACATTTCAAATGAGTGGTGGTTGGATTTGTGGAGAAATGACAGCATCCGGTGATGAGTAGTGTTCGCTGGCGGTAGGGGCAGTGGTGGTGGCGCCGGCGGGGGATGATAGTAGGTGGTTGTGGATGAGTGTGGGTGGATGGGTGAGAGGAAGAAGATGATAGTTATTAGAGTTTTTATTTTAATTTATTATTATTTTATTTTAAGGATAAAATGGGTAATACAAAAAATTCATTAATAAAAGAGATCATTTAACTAAAAATTATTGAAACTAAACCAAAGTGCAAATTGCACTATAAAAAAAAAGTCATTTTGCCAAAGACTCCAAATATATATATATATAATAGTGGGAAAAAAGAGAGGGGCAAAATAGGAAAAGAGAAAGATAGAGAATAAGAAAGGGACGTGGTGATAAATTGAGAGGGTGCATGTGAGTTTGAAAAAGGCCAAAAGAAAGGTAAGCCACGGGAGAAACAGACAAAGAGAGGAGTATGAATAGTGAATAGAATACTACTAGTACTACTACACTACTCCCTCACGAGATGAATTAACTATTGAGGCACCACAACCTCACGGGCATTCTCAACCCACCACCTTCCGTGCACTCCTTTCTTACTCATTGTCCCCTTCCTTCTTATGGATCTACCTATATCAACTTTTCTTACTTGCCTCTCCTATGCTGCCCTTTTTCAAAACTACTTCATTTTTCTCTTATTATTACAAAACTTTCTTTTTCCTCCAACATTCTAACTCAATATTCAATTTTATATTTCAAATTTTGGGAAAGTTTGCCCTACTAATAGAGTATAAATCTTTATCATTTATCAAGGATGAGGATTATACTATTGATCAATCTAATGAATCTGATGATGAATGGTCAGATTTATATCCTATCAATAAGTATACCTTAATGCGACTTGCCCTTTAAATTAGAAAACATTATCCCACGAGATATTAAACCAATTTTATTTACAGATAGATTCCTCTCTATCTTTTAATACCCAATTAATTTTTTTTATTCATTTTAATTTTATTTATATATGTGTTTCTCGTTTTTACTATTTACACATTGTTAATAAACAATTTACCATTTATAAAAAAAATATTTTGAAAGCTCATCTAAATTTTTTGTGGCAAACCATTATTTTCTCTTCGTTCTCTCATCCTTTCATCTTTCTCTATTAATTGTTATTATATTTTTTATTTGATTGCATTTAAAAGTATTAGAATATTATTCTAATGAAATAATTTTTCTATTATTTTGGTGAAATGACTATTCTATTTGGAAATTGAATGAAGAATCATTCCAATAAAAATTAGAAAAAATTTATTAATTTTTTTTATTCATATTAATTAGTATGTTGCTACTGCAAGTTTTATACTATTACCATGACATTTGCTTTAACTACATTTGATAAATTGCTATCATAAAGTTACCAAAATATTATCAGAATTTTAAATTAACCAAAATAATAAGTTTATAAAAAAAGGGAAAATGTGGCATATATATACATCCATTATTTTTTATTTGTAACACCTAAATTTCTTTTTCAAGAATAATACCCAATGTTGTAAAAACCATGCTTCCAAATGGCAAAAGAAACACCATGCTTACATCACTACCTAGTTTGTTAGTGTTGTTAAGTGATAATTGGGCGAACATGCAGCACATTCTCATTAGTCCAACTCTACCATATTTTGTATTTATGTAATATTTAACTTCTTTTGTCATGTTATATCTTTATTAATAAGCTCCACATGTAGTACAATTCTATGGTTCTGTTCTCTTCACACAAAAGATAATAAGCTACAAGACAATCATCCTCTCATAAAACAAGTTGTGACACATTATCCACTAGAGTTATGATTAAGTAACTTTAAGTTATGTGTCATTTTGGTTCACACTAATCTTCTATATAATTTCTCCAATAACTTTTTAAAATTAATATCAAATATGTTTTGTTGACCATGCACATGACTATTGGTCTTCCTTCTATTATTGAACATAGATTACCACTAGAAATATTAATAAAACAAAAATAGAATATAGACATTATAAATATTAAAAATTAAATTTTATGTCTAACTTTTTACTTTTTGATAAATAAGTTATATGATTGAAATACTAAACTTAACTAAGTTGAGCTCTTACTATAATTATTTACATATTCAGAATTAGTTCAACTTTATATGGTAGAGATTTATATTAGCTAGTTTGGACCTAATTGAAACATGTTGATACTCAACATGGATTAGATCGATATATATATATATATATATCATTTAGATTTGATTCAATCCAAACATACATTTCATCTTCTTCGTAGGTTTTGTTATGAATGATCGTTATTTTTAACTTAATGGTCACGTTTGGATAATAGGATAAAATTGAATTAAAAAGCAAAAGAGTACTAGCAACTACTTCCTATTTTAACATCTTAGTCAACCTTCATTCCCAACAACATATGATGTAGTATTTCTTTTTTCAATTTTTTTTATGGTGGTGTTTGTTGTAGTTACAACATTCTTTTTGCAAATTTTAAAAAAATTATGAATACTTTCCAGTATCGAAAACAAATTTGTATTTTTTTGAGCACGCGCGGTAAACTGAAATATCTAGAAATATGTTTTCAGCTATGTAAACTATTCATAAACTTTTAAAAATTTATAGGAAGAATGTCGTAACTATAACAAATGCTGCTATGAAAAAAAATATTTCAGCATGTGTTTTTGGGGACGGAAGTTGACTAAGAGGTTGAAATAATAAGTTGACCATAGCACTCCTCTAAAAAATATTAAAGAAAAAACAAAAAATATGAGAATTGATCATTTGCCAACAATAAATCAGAAAAAAAAAAGTTGAATACAAAGACAATTCTTTTTTCTTACCATATAAATAAATACAGATGGAGATTAGATAGGATAAAACTATCACAAGCATTTCAATGAAATTAAGTTATCCAAATTAGTAAGATTATTATTGTTGGATTAAGTTTTTGAATATCATCTCTAAAATCCTAACAAAATTACATGATAAAAGTTATCTAATCCTATCCAATCACCTTCCAAATGTGACCAAAATGAATGACAAAATATAATAATATGGATAAGTTTTATTTTCAGTTTTCACGTTCTATACGTGAAAGTATAATTTGTTATAAGATTTATATAACTTAAGAATTAATATAGATTTGGGATTTTCTTTACCTATCAAAATTTAATCAATCCTGTATAAATATATATATATATATATATAGATATACTCAATCTTTTTACAGTAATATTGTCTAAATAGGTTCAAATATTTATCGAAATGATCTTTATATAAATTTGGAAGATATTTTAGAATTAAAAGATTGAATAATGCACACTCAAAAACCTTATCTCTTTCTTTTGTGTGTCATGTTAACTAACTCCCCAGAGGGTAGTAACGTCTCAAACCCCACAGCATAAAACTCACAGGGCCTACACAGTCTATCAATAATCCTACTAGAAACATAAGATTGTGTAGCACCAGAATCAATCAGCACAGTATAAGATATGTCAGCACTAGAAAGCTGACATGTGACCACTGAGGGCCTAGCCTTAGCCTCAGCTTGTGTCAATGCAAATACTTGAACTGGAGTCGAGTTGTTTGTCTTCTTAGGTTCCTCTTTCTTCATTCTTGGGCAGTCTTTCTTGAGATGCCCCACAATTCCACATACAAAGCAGGCCTTCGCCCGACACTCTCCCAGATGACGTCTCCTGCATCTGGCACACTATGGATATGTTTTCCAGTTCTCATTACTGCCCTGGCGGCCAATTTTTACACCTTGTTGCCTCCTATCAGGTCTAGGTGCCCAAACAGTATCCAGGGTCTTCCTTTTCTAGTCACTGGGGCCTTCGCCCCTATCTGATCCTGTGAAGGGAGGTCCTGTCCTCCTCATATCCCTCCTGGATGCGTTCTCGCTCCAGATCTTGTTCTCAACACCCTCTGTAGTAAGGGCTCTCTCTACTACCTGAGTGTATGTTGTCACTCTAGGTACTATAGTAGTTCTGACATCCCAGGCTATCATAGGTTGTAGCCCCTGAAGAAATCTTTCCTTCCTTGTCCCATCAATGGGTACCAAGTCTGCAGCGAACTTGGCTAGCCTGTCAAATTTCAGGGCATATTCAGTCACAGACATATTCCCTCGTAAAAGTTACTAAACTCCTCCGCCTTTTGCAGCTTTGATGGCCTCATTGTAATATTTCTCATTGAAGAGGGTTCTGAACTCTTTCCAATTCATTGTGGTTACATCCTTAGTTTGGGACACCACCTCCCACCAGATTCGGGCATCCTCCTGAAACATGTACGCGGCACAGGCCACTCTCTCATTGCCCACCATCCTCATGAAATCCACGATGGATGTAATCATAAACATCCATTGTTCTGCCTTAAGTGTGTTTATCCATAAATCAGCTGCTGATGACATGGCAAGGATTTTCGACATGTGGCAGACACGTAGCAGAGATACGGCTCGCCTATCGACCATCATTATTTCGACATGAAAAGATCAAGTTTTACATACGACCAGCCTGGTTGTATACTCCGTTCATTTGTGTAAAGATCTGTACAATTGTAATGATATTCGATAATATCTCTTCATTATGACTTGCAGATCCGTTTATTAAGGATAGATATTATTTCCTAATTCGTGTAATCTTTCCTGAGCCTATAAATACACAAGAAATAGCTCAGGGAAGTGGATCGATCTTTTTCTTTCAAAATTATAGTATTATTGTAACGCCCCAACTCCAGGGACCTTACGGTGCACATTGCAAACAGTGCTAAACTCGCTAATCGAGTCATTTGGCCATAAACGTGTAACTAAGTATGATTAGCGGTTTAGGGATTAAAAATTTTGGTTAAGATGTAACGTTTCACTAGAACGTTTACTGTATACATTGGGATCCCAAAAATATAATTTAAAGGTTTATTACAACAAAATATTTACAACCAGCCGATCTAAGCGGCAAAACAAGGTTTAACCCTAGTTCCCCTTTCAAACCTCGTCCAAGTATTGGTCGAGCAGCTGCATATGTACACGTCAACACCTAAGCCCTTCAACTCAAGGATGGTCCAGCTTCCTTTTGCCTTTACCTGCACCACACAGCACCTGTGAGCCGAAGCCCAACAAGAAAACTCATATGCTCATAAACAGTCATCTCGTGATATCAAATCATATCTGGCATGCCTAACAAACATAATTCTATTCAGGCATGCAAACAAGTTCAAACAATGTTGGGGTATCCAGGATAAGAAATCCTGCCCTTTTGAATGGATGACTATCAAGTCAATCATAATCAGATGAGTGTTTCAACAGTTGAGGTTCTGGTAAACCATGCTGAGTGACCAACAAGCAAGTCACCATGGGGCTCAGCACCCAAAGTCATGCATATGATGATCAAAATGATCACACAGAGCTCATAGCTCTGATTAGATGAGTGAATATCACTTTGAGGTTCTGTTAAACCATAATGAGTGACTATCAAGCCAGTCACTATGGGGCTCAGTGCCCATAGCTGTGTAACGAAACCGTTACCTGGGCTTTCCTGCAATGGCTCTAACCAGATGAGTGACTGATGGGTAGTCACTAGCTTAAACAGAAGAGTGGCTGCTGGGTAAGCCACTAGCCTTAAATAGTTGAGAGACTGGTGGGTAAGTCTCTAACTTAACAGATGAGTGACTGATGGGTAAGTCACACAAACGCTTTTAGTTTTCATCAAACTTGAGGTCGATCCGACATTAATGCTCTTGTTGAGTCATCTAATGCAGATGTCGATAGATCTAATCTTTGTTGGCTTGCGTGGAACACGCTAAGGCCGTCGTGACTTATGAGTCAGCACCGTGTGACCAGTGCCCGGTACCACTGTCGAACCTGACTAATGAGTCACAGCTTCACAGTTGATACTAACACCTTTGCCAATTCTGACTAATGAGTCAGTACCATGCACAAGTAAGCACTGCTACCAAACATATATCATATGTCAAACATCCAAAGATTGGGCATTCATCATGCTTACTTAACAGTTGTTAGCATAATAATGATCAGGCACAAACACAGAGACTCAAGCTCTGACCAATCTCATATTCATCATTCATGGCATGCCCTAATCACATGTTTCTCGTGCATCACATGCATCACACTTAATCATTCAGCATGCCTCAATAATAGTCATATGCAAATGAGCAAGATTACTAAGCATTCAATATGCTATCAATGTTTACATTTAAACATCCAACATGCATCAAGAATGACCGTGCATGTCACACATGGGGTGCATGTCACCCTTGAGAACGATTGATCCTTTAATCCTTTAGCGGTCACCTAGTCATAACCAAATATAATCTCCAATTAATGAAAATCAACAATGATAGGGTCTTGGTCTAAACCCCACTCTCGAGACCTCGAAACATACCCACAAGGTGAGTAGATTCAATCCCGGCCTTAAGGATTGAAACCCCGAGCCAAAAACCCTTAAAAACACTTAAAACCGGGTTCTGAAGAAACAGGGTAGCGCTACAGCGCTGCCCTCCTAGCGCCCCAGCGCTTTACTCAGAACCACAAACCGCCCTTCACTCCCTGCAGGTAGCGCTGTAGCGCCCTATACTGGGCGTTGTAGCGCTACCTTCAGCCCAGAAATCTCCTCCTTCGATTCCACCATTTCTAACCCAAACCAAAAGCTTCCAAACATCAAATTAAGTCCCAAATGAACCCAAAAAACATCCTCACATGCCCCCAAGCATCAAAACCCCAAGAATCCTAGCCAAAACACCCATTGAAACTCAACTTTCCAACTCAAAAACCAGCTGGAACTTAACTCAGAAAACATAGCAAAAGCTATAGTTCTAATGGCTAAAAACTCACCTCAACCTCAGCAACACACCCTCTTCAATGGTGGAGCATAACCCTAGCTTATCCCGGCTTGGTTCCTTGGCTTGATTCCTCAAACAAAGCTTGAAAATCCTGAGAGAAATGAAGGAGAAAAACCTATCGGGAGAGAAGGAGAGAAAGGATACTCTGTTTTTGTTACCCTTCTACAACCTTAATGGCTTATATCAATCTCTAAGGGTGAAAAGACCTAAATGCCCTTAAGTCTAAAATAAAACCTTAACAGCCACCAAGGGCAAAACCGTCCTTTCGCACCTATTTCGTTAATCATAATTATCACTCTCCAATTCCCGCTATTCTCAATATTCTCGAACACCAATAATCCATATCCCATTACCCAGTAATGCTCTAATCATTAAAACCACCCTGAGACTCACCCCGAGCCCCGAACTTAAACCCGTTATGACTAGACCGAACACTTGCATTTCATGATCGTCTCATGCCGAAAGGCTCGAACGTATCTCCATAATGATGGGATCTCATTCACGAATCACAAAATGCACCCAAATTCACAATTATGCTCTAAACGACCCAAATTGCCAAAACAGTTTAATAAACAGTTGTGGACCCACATGCATGTATATAACATCATATTATAATATAATTCACATAAACATGCATATAATCATTGAGTAGCATAATAAATCAATTATGGCCCTCCCGGCCTCCTAATCAAGGTCCTAACCCTTATTAGGAAATTTGGGGCATTACAACTATTATCCATCGTTTGTATTGCTTTCTTCTTCTAAGGTTTGTGAAACTCAGGAACCCTAGTTCTTTGATCACGCCTTTGGAGCTCAATACTAATAATAGTATCAAGTGGACGCAGGTCATTAACAATCACTGGGGCCGAACCACTCTAAATCTCTGTGTGCTTTATTTTTCCATTAGATCATTTTCTCAAGCTCTATATTACTTTCCTGTCGTTTTCTAGACTCCGTGTCGTTGACCAAAATCAGGGTCAACATTCTAGTGCTTTCATTGAGAGACTTGAATTTAAGAAAATTTAATGGAAAAGACTACCAAGAAGACTGGACAGGCTGCCGCAGCACCATCCCAGCCTCCTCCCCCAAATATGGCTGAAGATGAACCTCATTTGGAGTTCGATGAGGAGGAGGTGGACTCTGAGACCCTGAAGACAACACTGGGGGTGTTGCAAGATGAGTTGGTCGCTCTGAGGGCTAATCAGGAGAGTGTCGCCGAGATAATGGTGTCATAGCAGAGGGAGATAGAGTGCCAGCGCCAAGAGCTGAGCGAACGACAGGCAGAGATGGAGCGTCGTCAGAGGGATGCCATGGCAGCCCTTGAAGCAGCCCTCCAGTTGGCTAGGAATCAAGCTGCACCTACCTCGCAGCCTGATCAACCCTCAAGCGGGCCACCTCAAAGAGGTCCCAATCCTAGCCCTCCGCTCCAGCCAACAAGTCCTCAGAGGCCGGAGCAGCCACCAATGCCTCAGGATGATATCCCACCTAGGGATCCTGAGACGCAGCCTTCGTCCCAGGCTGGTCGAGGCAATCCCCCGCGCCCGAGGCAGAATAGGGCTGGGCAATAGCCCCGCAGCCCTAGATGCCCAGGGGGTGAAAAGCTGCATCCACCGAGCAGGGGGCAGCGTCCTTCTGCCAACAGAAGGAACTCGGAGACAGGCTCTGCGGTCAGGGGCCCCCCACGGTATGACAATGCACGGGGACCCACCAACCAACGCAGGCCTCCCCCTAACACCCGGGAAATGCCAGCCCAAGGAGGTAACAGAGGAAACAGTCGGTCCCACCATAGCCAGTAAAGGTTCAGAGATGGCCACGGCTACAATGAGGCCGACTCAGGCAGAGGGAATACTGGTCGGAGGAACAAGGAGAGAGGTGGAGGCAGAAGCCCCCCACCTAGAGAAGACCAACAAGCAGGACATAATGCTGGGGGGCAGCCCAGACAAAATAATGTCTTTAGCCGGCTCGGAGCCAGCGAGCAGCGGCGAAGAGACGATGACTTAAGGGATGTACTCAACGACCGCCGAGAAAGGCACGATGAGTACATTCCCTCGGCACCAGAGGCCCGAGCAATTCCTGAAGCCGTTCAGGCTCAAATCGATGCCCTGAACTAGGTTGTGCAGCAGCTGGTCGGGGGGCGGACATCGCATATCGAGTACGATCGGAGGAGAGGCACCCCTTTCGTACAAATGATTGCTGTGGCAGAAACCCCCAGCAAGTTCAAGATGTTGACTCTGCCAAACTTTGATGGGTATGGAGACCCGGTATCTCATGTAAACAAATTTGAGATACAGATGGACATTCAGAAAGTCTCTGAAGATGCTCGCTGCAGGATCTTCCCAATGACCCTTCTGATGCCGCTCAGGAGTGGTTCTTTAAGTTCCCTCCTGCAAGTATAGTATCTTGGGAGATGTTCGTGAAGGATTTTTATGGACAGTTCTATGCGGGTCATGTGCACCCCACCGAGGTGAACCAACTGATCGAGATATGCCAGAGAGAGGGGGAGCCTTTGAAGGAATACGTTCAGCGCTTCATGCGAGCCACAACAGAAGCCAAGACTGTGGGCGATGAAGGCAAGATGATGGCCCTAACCGCTGGGGTTAGGTGCCATTCTCCTCTCTGGAGTAGCCTCAGGAAGCATGGGGTTAAAATTACCCAAGAGTTTTTATATCGAGCTGATCGGTACATCAAGCTCGAAGGCGTGATTGCCAATGAAGGAAAATTTCCAGCAAAAGACAAGGGGCCCAAGGAAGAACCCGCCAAAGCCGCCAACGGGTCTAAGCCCAACGGCAAAGGCAACGGCAAGAATGGTGGAAAGCAGGCGAATGCCGAACCCTCAGCCTCCGAGAGTAAGCGCCCCAAAAATAATCGGTATGAACCGAAATTCACTAATTACACCGCCCTTGTTGAAAGTCGAGCCGAGGTTTTCCAAGCGACCAGCTCGAGCATGACCTACAGACGACCCACACCCATAAGAAAAGATATCTCCAAGAGAGATTCAACAAAGTTATGTCGTTACCATAACGACTACGGGAACGACACCAATGAGTGTAACTAGCTGAAGGACGAAATCGAGTTCCTGATAAGATAGGGACACTTAAGGAGATATGTATGAGCCGTGGGAGGTTCTCAGTGAGAGGCTCAAGGTGGCAATGAGTCGGCACCTACATGCCAGCGCTCGCCACCTTTACAATCAGCTCCCGTGACAGGTACCCTACTCACCATCTGCGGAGGCCCACATCTTGCAGGAGATAGTGGAAAAGCGAGGGAACGATGTGCTCGAACCCTATGCCACGACCAGGACATCGAGATGATGAGTGTCAAGGATCGTGCACCAAAAAAGGCTTGAACAGAGAAGGAATCGATCACCTTCTCTGACGACGACGCCCAGCATGTGTGATTCCCACACTCCGATCCACTGGTCGTGGATGTCCAAATCGCAAATATGATGGTGAAGAGGGTATTGGTCGATACAGGAAGTTCGGTCAACATCCTATATAAGTCCTCGCTAGAAAGGATGAAATTGTCCGTTAAGGACCTAGAGCCATGCAACCAAATTATTTATGGTTTTTCCGGAGAAGGGATCGCCCCAGTGGGGTCAATCAGACTCCCAGTTACAGCAGGTACTGCGCCTGCTAACAGGACATTACTCACTACTTTTATAGTAGTTGATTGTCCTTCGGCATATAATGTCGTGATAGGGAGACCAATTCTAGTTGACCTTCGAGCCGTCACTTCTGTATGGCACCTCGCCATGAAATTCCCAACGGACGCAGGAGTAGGATGCGTGTTGGGAAACCAGCGGGAGGCGAGAGAATGCTACAACACCTTGATCACCAAGGCAAAAGAGGGTGTATCGAAGGATGCTGCCGAGAAAGAGTTGCAAATGGAAACTAATGTTCACGCCCGCTCAGGTGATAATCTCACCAAATAGGGCGTTGCCCAAAGTGAGGATAGAGACTTAGATCCTCGCTTTAGGGATTTCGAAGAAGAAGTAGGCCCCATCGAGGACCTTGAAGAGGTCCAACTCGATGAGGAAAATTCGACCAGAGTTGTGAAAGTCGGTAAAAACTTAGAGACAACAACAAAACAAGCACTGGTAGAGTTCTTAAAGAGGAACCAGGACGTCTTTGCCTGGTCGCATAAAGACATGGTTGGGATAGATCCTGCAATCATTAGCCATGTCCTGAACATTGACAAAAGCTTTCCACCTGTGCAACAGAAAAGAAGGCTGCTCGACAAAGACCGATCAAAAGCTTTGAAGGAAGAAGTCGAGAAGTTGAAGGAGAATGGGTTCATCAGGGTGGCGTTTTATCCATCGTGGGTCTCCAATCCCGTACTCGTGCCTAAGCCGAATGGCAAGTGGCATACGTGCGTGGATTTTACAGACCTCAATAAAGCCTGCCCTAAAGACTGTTTCCCACTCCCAAGAATCGACCAGTTGGTCGATGCCACTGCAGGACACGAGATCCTCTCATTCATGGATGCATACTCTGGATAAAATCGGATTAGTATGAATCTCCCTGATGAGGATCACGCTAGCTTTCGAACTGATATAGGGCTCTACTGTTATAAAGTGATGTCTTTTGGTTTGAAAAACGCTGGTGCGACTTACCAGAGACTCGTCAACCACATGTTTAAGGAGCTGATCGGTGCAAATATGGAGGTTTACGTCGACGACATGCTGGTTAAGTTGAAGAAGGCAGAATGACATATAAGGGATTTGCAGGAATGCTTCAACGTCTTGAATAAATATAGGATGAAGCTAAATCCCCTTAAATGTTCCTTCGGAGTTGGATCAGGGAAGTTCTTGGGATTCATAGTTAACTCAAGAGGAATTGAAGCTAATCCCAAGAAGATAAAAGCCCTGATCGAGATGAAGTCGCCAGTGAAGATTAAGGATGTCCAAAGCCTGACCGAGAGAATTGCTGCTCTGAGTAGATTCATTTCAAAATCAACAGACAAGTGCGTCCCATTTTTCAATCTACTCAGAGGCAATAAGAAATTTGAATGGACGGATGATTGCGAACAGGCCTTTCAAGCACTGAAAACGCATATGGTGCAGCCACCCATCTTGTCAAAGCCGGTCGATAAAGAGACTTTGTTCATCTACCTGGCAATCACGAATTACGCTGCTAGTGCTGTTTTGGTAAGAGAAGAAGAAGGTGTGAAAAGGCTATCTATTACATAAGCAAAAGGCTGATCGGAGCAGAATTGAGATATCCCCCGATCGAAAGGTTAGCCTACTGCTTAGTATTGGCCTCTAGGAAGCTGCGGCCTTACTTCCAAGCCCATCCGATTACGGTATTGACCAACCAGCCTCTTCGACAAGTACTGCAAAAGCCAGAGGCTGCCGGAAGATTACTAAAGTGGGCAGTCGAACTCGGGCAATTCGACATATATTACCTGCCGTGAGTAGCGATAAATGGACAAGCCTTAGCTGACTTCATCGCCGAGTTCACAGAGCCCGCGGGTGGCGAGCAGATCAAGGAGCCCAACGAGCCTGAATGTCAAATCCAAGCACCCTCGTGGAAATTATTCACAAACGGTTCATCTAACAAATCCCACGCATGAGCAGAAGTGATATTGATAACACTGGAAGGGCATCGATTTCACTATGCAATAAGATTTTACTTCACTGCCTCTAACAATGAGGCTAAATATGAAGCATTGCTCGCTGGACTGCGGATAGCCAAGGATATGAACATAAAAGTGCTTGACATCTATAATAATTCTCAGCTAGTCGTGAACCAAATATTGGGAGAGTATCAGGCACGAGGATTAAAGATGGTTGCCTATCTGAACAAAGCAAAGGATCTATTAGCCCAGTTCGACAGATACACTCTCCAGCAAGTGCCTCGCGATCAGAATTCCAATGCAGACGCTTTGGCAAAATTGGCAAGTGCAAAAGATGCTGATACTCTGAACATAGTGCCAGTCGAGCGACTATTCGTGCCCAGCATCCAAGCAACAGAAACCACTCTGGTCATCCAGATGACGGACACATGGATGGCGCCAAAGCTAGGACCCTTCAGTGGCAAGCTGATAGGTATATCCTGGTCGATGGAATCCTGTACCGAAGGGGATACTCACTGCCACTCCTGAGATGTATTACAAGGGAGAAAGCCAAAGAGTTGATGAAGGAGGTACACGAAGGCTTTTGCGGGGACCACGCTGGGGGGCAAAGCCTGTCAAAAAAGATCCTAAGGCAGGGATATTTCTGGTCAACCATGAATGAAGACTCAATGGAGTTCGTGCGAAAATGTGACAAGTGTCAAAGGTTTTCTAAAATGCTGCGAGCAGCTCCCAATGAGTTAAAGCAAATGCATAGTCTATGGCCCTTTGCAGTTTGGGGAATAGATCTAATCGGATCTTTGCCTACAGGAAAGGGTGGTGTAAAGTATGCAGTGTTTACCGTCGACTACTTCACCAAATGGGTTGAAGCTGAGCCACTCGCGACCATAACGACTAAGAAAGTGCTTGACTTTGTAGTCAAAAACATCATTTGTCGCTATGGATTACCAAAGAAGATAGTCTCAGATAACGGCACCCAGTTTGACAGTGATCTATTCATGGACTTCTGCAAACGTCACGACATTATCAAAAGCTTTTCTTCAGTCGCTCATCCCCAGGCAAACGGGCAAGTCGAAGCAGTTAACAAAACGCTGAAGGATACCTTGAAGAAAAGACTTGAAGAAGCTAAGGGAGCATGGCCAGAACAGTTGCCTGAAGTCCTCTGGTCGTACAGAACTTCCCACCGAACAGCAACAAGTCATACCCCATTTTCCTTGGCAAATAGATATGAAGCCATGTTGCCTGCCCTCACACCGCAGATTAGCATAAGACCGAGATTCTAGCAGCCAGCTACTGATGGAGTCCTTGGACTCAATTGATGAAAGACGTGAACAAGCCCAGCTCCGAGTAGCTGCATACTAGCAGAAGGTCGCCCTGTATTTCAACTCTAAAGTGCGAGAAAGAAAATTCAATGTTGGAGACCTTGTGCTCCGAAGAGTTTTCCTTAACACCCGCGACCAAGCTGCTGGAGTACTCGGGCCAAATTAGGAAGGGCCTTACCAGATTGATGAAGTCCTTCACCCAGGCACTTATAAACCTGCACACTTAAACGGAGATCTCGTTCCTCGATATTGGAATGGAGAACACATGCGCAAGTATTATCAATGAACAATTCTTCTTAAAGAATCGGCTTGTACAAATTTTACTTTTTACAAGTTTTGTGTAAGATCTTATTGATCACTCATAAAGACATGTTTAGTCCATTTACTATGAGAATAAAAGGGAGTGTGCTCAGCCAATCATTTCTTGCCAACTATTGTATTTATTACAAGTATTTGCTCATTACGTGTGTTGTTTTGCTGTATTATAATTCTAATCATATTGCTACGAGTAGTAACGTTCGGGCAGGTTCTAATCAAGGCAAGTGACCAAGGACCTAAAGCTCCCCGATCACTTGGGGGGCATACAAGGTATAAGTAAGCAAAGCATATCATTAAAAGGTATGTAAACACATGAGAAAAATAAGTGAAAGCATGCTAGGGCACTTAGAGTATTTTTCAAAATTTTGATATTTTGTTAAATCAAACCAAAGTGCTATGCTAAGTTCGGTCATGTGAACAAATAGATGTTATAATAATATGCAGATATATTATAATATCAAAGCGATCCTTTTACACCGCAAGCAGTAACTGCTTGGATGTAATTTTTCAAATAAAAGTAAAAGCTGACCACGCAGCAAACCAAAAAATTATAGTCTTTACATCACGACCCGTAGGTCGTGTAGTTAAAAAGAAAAAAAAACATAAAGGGAAAAAGACTAAGGAGCTTGAGGAGCTGGAGGGTCCTGGGGAAGATTCTGGTCGATAGCACCCGCGGCTTCGTTGTCTGCACCCTCCATCCCGGCGGCCAGCGAGATTTCGGGGGAAGCAGGGACCTTCGATCTTTCTTCTTCAGCCAACTGAGCCGCGCAGTGAGCCAACTCAGCTTCCCTCGCATTCTCAGGAAGGTAGTCAAAGTTATCACCCTGATTATGCTTCCAAAAATCATAGAAGCACCTCAAGGTGGCATTTTTGTACCTCTCCAAGTTGCCGGCGTTAGTCTTCTCCAAGTCCTCGACCCGACCCTCCAGATCTCTGGTTTCCTGCCTGCTCGCAATCAAGTCTAGCTTGACCTGTTTAGTCGCTTTGAAGTTAAAACAGTTGGACTCCTTGTATTGGTCCCTCTGCTCGCGGGCTTTTTCCAGAGACTTCAGCTTCTCGTCCAACTCCTTAGCCAGTTGGGCCTTTTCCTCAGTCACTGCCGCCAGTTGATCAACATGTCTGGCCTCAATAGCTTTGAGTTCATCCTCGTGCCGTTTCTCCGAAGTCCTGGCCTGCTCGGTGACAGCACCCAGGCAGATGCGGCCGGCAGTAAGGGTTAGCATGGCCTGCAGTCAGAACAAAAGTTAGACAAACAGTAAACTAACGAAGACCTGTTTTCACAAAAAGAGATGACTTACACTAGTGAACTGGTTTAGGGCACGGTTCAGAATTGGGTCAACACCCATTGTCTCCGTATCAGCCATTGCCTCTCGGCAGCGTTCATGCTTCGCAATCTTGGTGACCCTCTCCTTGATCATCTTGAAGGCGCGACCAACCATCAAGTTCCCAATTGAGGCAGGATCTCCCTGCTGAGGTTGGTCAGATGGGGCATCGGGAGAAGGAGTCGACCCGGCCACAGCAGATGGAGTCTGCTGCTCGCGAGGAGAAGGCGGAGTCGCGGTGGCAGAGAGCCTGTCCTTCGAAGGGCCTGCGTTCCGGGCCTTCTTCACCTAAGGCGCTTTGCTGCTCTCCCCAGTATGTCTCTTATTGGTTTTCTTCCTGCTTGGAGGAGCAGTGGCAGCCTCTGGGGTACTGTAACATTGGTGGATTCCATGCCTTAAAAGCAAGAACAAAGACAAACAATAAGATAGCATGAATAGCCAAACACATTACATCAGAAAAAGGAACAAAAAAAGGATTGCAAAGTCCAATACCCGAGCTATTATTACTGGTCGCTACACTGCAGACTCTACTAGTCTTACACTCATTCTTTGACATGAAGAAGTCTGGCCCTAAGTGTGGAGCATATTTAAAATTGCCGTCCCTGTCGAATAGATGACAGGGAATTGGAAAATTGTCAGAAAGGGAAATAACTATACCGTTGTCATCCGAAGAGTTGTCAGAGAGGTCGGTAGTCTCGGTGGCCTTCTGCTTTCCTTTCCCTAAGGGGGCTGAGGGCCTCTCTACTGGAGGAGTGCCAGCAGGTTCCCTGATCGTGACCCAGTCGGTCTCCTCCGTGGAGGTGACGCTTGAGGTTGCTGCTCGGGTTCCTCTTTGGCGTGAGCACTCCCTGCCGAGGGCCCCCTCGTGTCCGGTTGAGGGGCCTAGAGGCCAGCCAACCTAAGGTTAGCCTCTGTAACCAGATTCTTGACACTCTTTTCAGCATCAGTCATGCTGGCTACGAGTGCCGATCTCGACTCCATGCCCGGAGTTGGGTTTGGTCGCAGCCATGGGCCTGGAAGACATCAAAAGTTTAAGACATTGTGGAGGAAAACACTAAGTGAAGAAGTCAACTAGCGATACGAAAGTTTTACCTCCTCGTGCGAAGCCAGGTTGTCCGCAACCATGTCAGTCGTAAGGAAGTACTCTTGATAGTACCTCCCCACATTTGAGATATGAGTCGTGTCAGTCAGGAAAGTGCGCCCAGTTTCCTGATGACAAAGGTGGAAGAACCCCGTGCCTTCATGGTTGGGGTTAGATTTGAGGTCGAACAAGTTGTTGACCTCATGAGGCGATGGCACGGGCCATTTTTTCTAGCTATACAGGATATAGAGTACAGCAAGCATCCTATATCCATTCGGGGTTATTTGAAATGGGGCAAATCCAAAATAGTTGGTCACCCCTTGAAAGAATGGGTGAAGAGGCAAGGTGGCCCTTGCCTCAATATGAAACCACGACCAGGCGCTATAGGCGCCTCCTGGCAGATTAGCCATTTGGTATGGGTTGGGCTTGACTAAGGTCACCCCTGGCAGACCATATTTCCTTAAGTGGTTGGAGATCATTCTGATCGTCACCCTACTTTCAGAGACTATATGCCACTCAACATCCGGCTGAATGGTGTGTCGAGGGCAGGCATGTCTTTGGATGTTTGGGTCGGGAGCATTTTCATCTCGACCACTGGTCGAGGGAGCATCAACCGCAGCAGCAGGCTGATGAGAAAGGTCAGAGTTTTTCCTTTTTTGGGCCTTGGTTTTGGTGCGAGCCATGTTTTTGGTCAAGACTGGGGAAGTGTTTGGATTGGTACGAGAAAAGGGAATGTCAGGTATCAATATTGAGGGTTGTTATTCATCCTCGAGCAGTTGAGCTAGCAGATCGTCATCGATGGGTCTTTCTCCTCCCCACGGGTCTTGCAAATAAACTGGAAATAGACAAAGGAGGAGATAAGACGCATAGCCTGGGAGCTTATGTTGAAAGTTGGAATAACGTTGCTCGCGTCTACGACTAGAAGCATTCTAACCGAACACTAAGTTTTGTGCGAGCAGTTTGAAAAATGGATCAAAAAGTGAAAGTAAAAAGTTTTTCTAGAAAAAGCTTTTTCAACTCCAAAGGGGCAGGAAAACCCCAGTTTTTCAGCTAGCCTAAAAATCTAATTTTTACTTCGATTTTACGCCCTAAACCCATGATCCTGACTATCAAACTGACTCCTAACACTACACTGCCCTATCAAGCATCAAACAATATATACAAAATCCTCACAAATTTCTACCCAAGAACACAAAAAGTTTCAGAGCACAGAAGCAATATGCATGGCATCTCAAAGGGTTAAACGTCGAAGAAATTTACCTGAATGAAGATTGGAGATTTTGAAAAAGGAGTAGCTTTGGGTTTGCAGGCGAAAGATCCTTAGCAAAGCGACTGAAGTTCTGGGCTCTGAAATATGGTTCTTGAGAGTTCTTGACAAAGGGATGGCGTGTAAAGAGTTAAAAGAGGAATGTGGGGATTATTTATAGAAGCTGAGGTGTGTTGAAAAAGGGTAATCATGAGTTACCTTTTTCAAGGCATGGGAGAGTGTAACAATCATCGAAAAGGTTTCTTGAAAACTGAAAAGGCATGATTGGACGTGATTAGGTCACAGTTTTCAAGAACGCACGAGAGGCTCTGACAGATTTTGTGGGGCATACGAAAAGTTAGTTTCCTAAGTTTACTTATTGCTGGTCGCAATAAATAAACTTGGGGGGCAAATATTTATCCATAAATCAACTGCTGATGATGTGGCAAGGATTTTTGACACGTGGCAGACACGTAGCATAGATACGGTTCGCCTATCGACCAACATTATTTCCACATGAAAAGATCAAGTTTTACATACGACCAGCCTGGTCGTATACTTCGTTCATTTGTGTAAAGATCTGTACAGTTGTAATGATATCCGAGAATATCTCTTCATTATGACTTGCAGATCCATTTATTAAGGCTAGATATTATTTCCTAATTCGTGTAATCTTTCCTGAGCCTATAAATACACAAGAAATAGCTCAGGGAAGGGGATCGATCTTTTTCTTTCAGAATTATAGTACTATTATCCATCGTTTGTATTGCTTTCTTCTTCTAAGGTCTATGAAACTCAGGAACCCTAGTTCTTTGATCACGCCTTTGGAGCTCAATACTAATAATAGTATCAAGTGGACGTAGGTCATTACTAGTCACTGGGGCCGAACCACTCTAAATCTCTGTATACTTTATTTTTCCATTAGATCATTTTCTCAAGCTCTATATTACTTTCTTGTCGTTTTCTAGACTCCGTGTCGTTGACCAAAATCAGGGTCAACAAAGTGAATCTGCACTACCCTCGAAAATGGAGGGTGCTGTTTCATAAACCGTTCATACACTAACTCCCAACGGTTCTATAATTTTGTCTGCTACTGTACGACCGGTACTGGAATAGCAGATGGGACCCCTGATGCAGCGTTCCCAGTCGGAACCTACTGTTGCCTCAACTGGCGAATCTCTTCATCCTATCTCTGTAGCCTGACTTGCATATCTACAAGCATCTATTGCCAGTTATCAGGGACTGGTGGAGGGTTCTGACCCTGGTCATTACTTCCGAACTGATTCTCAGCGCCAGCTGGCTCATTAGATTGCCTTGGAAGCATACTTCCAAGTCTATCTGGAATCAATGACTCAGCTTATCAGTCAGTAATAACAATATCTCATACCAACCCACAGTTCAAAATCGATCGAATAAGCATCCACATGCATTAACAATGCTAATAAGCATCTGAGTAATTCACACATAACAATCATGCTAATAAGCAGAGGAATTCATGATCATATTTGAACAAGATGCTAATAAGCACATTCTTAGCATGCATACACATAACGTAATGCTATTAAACATTTCCAATACTTTAGAGCAAGAAGAATGCTAATAAGCATTTTCCAGCATGTATAAACATTTAATGATGCTAATAAGCATTTTCCTTTAACATGTAACGGTGTTGATAAGCATCCCCTTATCAAATGCGCATATGCAACAATGCTAATAAGCATTTCTGACATTCAACAACAATAGTGATGCTAATAAGCAATCCTACAACATTTACAAATGTCTATCAGGCTAATAAGCACATACTTAACCTACATACAACAATCAAGGGTCAGTCCCTATTAGAATAACTCATGCTTCTTATTTAATCTAGCAGGTAAGGCATACGTAATTCATTCAAGCAAATATACAAATAACTATATGAATAGTTTCCCAACTCTGAGTCGAGCTTGTCTTTAGCAGTGAATGTACATGCCCAGTCCAACATCAGGAACCCTTAAACCTTGGCAGCCCTGATACCAAGTTGTAACGCCCTGCTAATTAGGGTCCATTACCAAGTGTGTTTAAAATCAGTGCTGGACTTGCTAAACAAGTCATTTGGACTAAACATGTGATTAAGCCACTAAAGGTTTACGTACTAACAATTTTGGTCAAGTCATAAACATTTTCATTAACCAAAAACCTTGTTCTTTACACGGGATCCCAAAAACAAACAAGTTTAAAAGTTGGTTACAACACCAAGGTTACATCATAAGCCGACCTAGGCGGAAAAAGTTGGGTTCAACCCTAGCTTCCTCGAGTATCTCGGCCATGGCGGTTGAGCGGACTGCATATGTACATGTCACTGCTATCGCCCTCTGACTCATGGGTGGACAAGCTTCTCTTTAACTTTACCTGCACCACGAAGCACCCGTGAGCCAAAAGACTCAGCAAGAAAACATATTCAACAATTCATAGAGTAATACATCAGACTAGTAGTAATAATTGAAACTAGCATAAACATTATACAGATCAACAACCATAGTTGCTCAAGTGCATGTCGCACTCCCTTTCAATTTGTTTGGCATCAGAGCCAATCAGGTGCTTGGTGCACCCCCAAGGTGGCCTAGTGATGGACCCAAAACGGGTATGTTTTAAATATTTATAAATCGCAAGCGCACGAATTGTTCATATAGAATAGTGATCGTGTAAGCAAGGATGTCGAACCCAAAGGAGTTGTCTAAAATCGAAAAGAGAACTATTTTAAACCAAAATTAATAAATTCTAACCTAGTTCCAAAGATTGATAAGAGTTTGTGACAATAAAATATAATAAGAGACAATAATAAAGAAATTTAAGACAATAAATAAAAATAAATTAATATTAGAAATCAAGATGGTAAAATAAGATTATTAAGGATTAGAATCCACAAAATATAAGTTCAATAATATTTATAAGTACATCGATTCCCAAGTTTTAGTGACAGTTAAAATAAATCAAACTATCATTTTCCAAATAGATTTATAATTTTAAGCACAAATTACTTCTAAAAAGATAAGATTTTTCTTCACTTTTCAAAATTATAATTTCAAAGCATTTAGTGTAAATCAATCTAATGAAATAACAAATAAATCAATGAACATTATTTATAAGGCAAAACATAATATTTTTATTCTAAGCATGGATGTGTACAATTTAATGACACATTTTACACAAAGAATATTATGTTTTTGCACTAATGAAGAACAAAGTGTAAATATGTGCTAACAATCCAAAATACATGATATTTAAGATGAAAGAAGATATTTGAAGAAGAAAATTCCATAAACTTTGTTGCACAAAATGGGAAATCAACATACAAAATAAACACTATCTAGTTACATATTGTTTCATCATCACCTTAATAATCTTAAAAAGATTAGAAACTCATAACTAGAATAGCAAATACAAACTAAAAATTACAAACATAAATAGGAAAATTTGGAAGGATGAACCCCCAAAATTTTCCTATAAAAATACATAGAAAATAACCAAAAATAAGAAGAAGATGAAGAGAATAGAGAGGTTTTGAAATGTGCTAAGTGTGTGGTATGGTAACCTCCTCCAAAATTAAGCACACCCAAATAGTCTTGAAAATTCCCTATTTATAGCCAAAATGAGAGTATTAAAATACTCAATTTAAATTAATTAAATTAATAATAATATGGCAAATAGGGGTAAATTATATGGTGTAATGATGATTTTGGGGTAAAATATGTAGAAAAGTTTGGGTAAAAAGTGATATTTTTTGACAAAGAGACAAGGGGACAATTTGCTTTTGTTGGGCTAAAAAAAAAATAAAGAGAGCTGGCTTGTGGCTGCTGCATGGCTGGCAGGGGAAATGGCTGGGTTCACTTGGGCCGAAATGGAGGGCAGGCGGCCCATGCGTGGGAAGCAGCAGGCGGGCCTAGCAGGTGGGTCTTCGGGTGTGAGCTGAGGAAGGCTAAAGCGAATGGGCTAGTCTGCTGGCTGATGCTTGCGGGCCCAGGGGAGAGATGGAAGCAGCTGGGAGGACTTCGGTGGCACGGGCCTGGGAGCTGAGGCAGCTGTGGGCCTGGCAGGCCGAGTGGATGGCATCGAAGGGTGCTTCGGGCTGGAGTGTTGAGGCAGCTGGAGGTGTTTTGGTGGTGGCAGCTGGGCCATTGTGAGCTTTTGCTTACTTATGAGATTTTAAAAATGCCATTTTTCCTTTCTTACTTTTAGCTTTATATCTTTTTTTTGTCAAACACAAACATACCACAAATTCCCTAACAAAATAAACATAAAATAAATCATAATAAAATATTTTTACTATAAAATAAATCAAGTTAATTCTTTAAAAATATTAATTATAACTTAATTTATATTTAACATTTAAGCTCAATAATACAACATTTTTTTTATCTCAAATTAAACAGCAATAATTCAAATAATTAACTACAATTTTTTACAACAAAATAACTATAAAAACACACAAAAATATATAAAATCAAAATAAACTCGATAAATTCAAAATTAATTTAAAACTTAATAAATTAATTAAAAACTAAGAATTAAGCAACAATTAGCACATAAAAAGTGGTAAAATAACTCTATTTTGTAGAGTTATCACACCCCCAAACTTAATATTTTGCTAGTCCTCGAGCAAAAAAATAATTAAAAACACACACATTTTTTTAATTGGTGATGTCTAATGTTTTCGTAAAAAATTACATAATGGAAATAGTTCAAAGAAAATCACAAATAAAAGTAAAGTTTATGTAATTAATTAAAAAGTTAAAATTGTTTTCAAAATAAATATTTATCATGCAAACACAAAAACATCAAATCATCATGTGAACATTAGACAAGCTTATGCAAACAAAAATAAATGAAATCTCAAGAGATAATCAAGCAAATTCTAGGATTTTTAAAAAAATTTTTTTAGAGATTTAAAGAATTTAATGTTTAAATAAACTATATCTAAATATCACAAATTCGAATAGAATAGAAAAGTAAAAAATTATGAAAAATATATATTTAAACAAAACTAACTTAAAAATTAAAAGTAAAGCTTAATAAATATTTATATTTTTCTAAGAACTAAGAACAATTTCAATCATAATTCTTATCATTAGAAAATGAAAATCACCAATATTTTTTTTAAACAAAACAAAGAACATAAAAACAAAAAGAAAAATAAAGAAAATAATTTTTTTTTGAATTTTACAACAAAGGAAAAACATGCATAAACACAAAGAAAAATACATACACACTACCCCCAAACTTAAATGAAACATTGTCCTCAATGAGTAATAAAATGGAAAAAGTTAAGAACTACTCCCTTGGATGAATGTTTCCTTGATTTGGCTCATTTGTTTTCTTCTCTTCTTTTCTTTTTGGGCAAGAAGTTTCCTTCAAGCTTTTAAAAACATGAAACAAAAACACACAACAAAAGTGAAATATAAAATGAAACATAAAAAGTATGGGTTGCCTCCCACAAAGCAGTTTAGTTTATAGTCTTTAGCTCGACTATAATTTTTTTTCTTTCAACCTATACCCAATCGATGGTGTAGAATTTCATTAGTAGGGTTAATTATGACTTTGATGCAAATGCCATAAATAATAATTGATAACATCACACCTACAAGAAAATTACAAATATGCAATTTTAATGGAATATCAATAAAATAAGAAAATTGCACATCTAAATTAGACTCCTTTTCATTTTGAGTAAATATACAAATTTGTTCATTTATGGGCTCTTGAGATATAATTATATCTTTTTCATTTTCCTCACGAGCCTCGAAAATTATTTCATTCAACTCTTTTGTTTCATTAGGGGGTTGGATGAATATTACAAGTTCTTCAACAACTTCATTCTCCTTTTCATTTTTCAATTTGACTAATTGGATTGAGAATGGGTTGGTTAGGGTAAACTTGTTTTTCCGACTCTATAACAGTTGCAAGTTGTCCTAC
Source organism: Humulus lupulus (assembly GCF_963169125.1). Classification (NCBI taxonomy): domain Eukaryota; kingdom Viridiplantae; phylum Streptophyta; class Magnoliopsida; order Rosales; family Cannabaceae; genus Humulus; species Humulus lupulus. The sequence continues at coordinate 249,148,111 of NC_084793.1, forward strand.
TATTGTTTTAATTTTTGAGATTGACTGAGACTGGGCTAGTAAGATTTGGTAAGTTGATTGCATGAACTGTTGTAGGGTATCCTCTAAAGATGGGTTTGTTTCTTGTTCAATGGGATATGATAGGTCGGATTGGGCATGACTTGGATTAGACATGTTGAATTCATGCCCTATTGGAGACTGGGTATGACTCCATGAAAAATTTGGATTATAGGTGGCGACAAATGGGATATCAAAGGATTCACCATAATCATACATATTATTAGTTTCTCCATAATTTAAATATGATTGCTCATAATAGTTGTACTCAGAATTCCAACTATAATTAAAATGATCCATATGGTAAACTAGATGACAAACTAATTTTTTTTAAATGACAATTAAGGTAAAAAGAAAAATAAAATAAAATTAAGAGAATAAAAACAATGTTAAGATATTAAACAATTACACAATAATATGATAAAAGATAAAGAAAAATAAGATACAATTAAGTAAGATTATCAAAAATTAGGCAAGAGTAGGGAGGCATAGCATGCCATCAACCATAACAAAATTAAGGTAAAAAAAAATTTAGGAGGCACAAGTGCCATCAACTAAAACATAAAATAAAAGACTAGGAGGCAAAATTTCCATCAACTAGTAACTTGCAAAAATAAAATAAAAATAACAACAAGATAAATAAAGAAAATTACAACAAGGGTTAGGAGGCACAAGTGCTGTCAACTAAAAAAAATAAAAAGATAGATAGGAGGCTCAAGTGCCGTCAACTAAAAAAAATAAAAAGATAGATAGGAGGCTCAAGTCCCGTCAACTATAAAAATTAAAAAGATAGATAGGAGGCACAAGTGCCGTCAACTATATATATATAAAAAAAACAATAAATATGTTGACCCTCAGATTAGCCAACGACGCAGAGTCAAATATACGACAGGAAAATAGCACGATGCTTGAAAAGACAATCTAATGGAAAGTAAAGGACACCAAGAATTATGGTGGTTTGGCCCCAAAGATTGGTAATGACCTACGTCCACTTGATGCTATTATTAATGTTGAGCTTCAAAGGTGTGATCAAAGAAGTAGGGTTCTTGAGTTTCACAAACCTTAGAAGGAGAAACAATACAGATGATGGATAATAGCAATACAATTCTCTTTTTCTCAGATCAGAAAAGAGGATTCGAAAAAAGATCCCCCCTTGAGCTATTTCTTGTATATTTATAGGCTCAAGGAGGGTTACATGAGTCAATTAATCATATCTTTCCTTAATAAACGGATATTCAAGTTATAATGAAGAGATATTCTCGGCTATCATTACAACTATACAAATGTATACATAAATAAACGAAGTATACGACCAGGCTGGTCATATATAAAACTTGAACCCCGCGTATGGAAGTATCTCTGGTCGATAGGCGAGCAGCATCTCTACCACGTCATCCACAACTGTTTTTTGGATAAACAAAATATAACTATATAAGTAAGTTTTTTTTTATGGGTGGTAGAACCGTCCCAAATTTTCTTTTTATCTTTTTTTTTTAGATTTTATATAAATATATATTTTAGTTTTTTTAACTACAAAAATTAAAATAACTAGTAGAAGAATTTACTAACCTTGAGATAAATTTCGTTTCTTTTCTTGCAACTCCCCGGCAACGGCGCCAAAAACTTGATGGACCCAAAACAGGTATGTTTTAAAAATTTATACTCACAAGCGCACCAATCGTATATGGAATATAGTGTTCGTGTAAGCACGAGATCGAACCCAAATGAGTTGTCTAAAATAAAAAAGAGAACTATTTTAAATCAAAAGTAATAAATTATAACCTAGCTCCAAAGATTGATGAGTTTTAATGTTATGAACATAAAATAAAAGATTGAAAAATAAAGCTATTTAAGAGAATACAAACAAACCAATAATGATTTGAAAATAAGTGTTAAAAGAAAAGATTATTAAGATACTAGAATCCACAAAATGTAAGTTTAATAATATTTATTAGTATATTGATTCCCAAGTTTTAGTGATAGTTAAAATAAATCAAACTATCATTTTCCAAATAGATTTATAATTTTAAGTACAAATTACTTCTAAAAAGATAAGATTTTTCTTCACTTTTCAAAATTATAATTTCAAAGTATTTAATGTGAATCAACCTAATGAAACAACAAAAAATCAAGTACCATTATTTATAAGGAAAAACATAATACTTTTGTTCTAAGCATGGATGTGTACAATTTAATGACACATCTTACACAAAGAATATTATGTTTTTGCAAAATGAAGAACAAAGTGCATATTATCTAACAATAAAAAATATGAGATATTAAAGATGAAAGACATTTATGAAGAAGAAAAATCCATAAACTTGTTGCATTACAAGGGAAATCAACATACAACATAAATATTACCTAGTTACAAGTTGCTTCATCATGATCATGATCTTAATAATCTTATGAAAAAAATTAGAAGCACATAACTAGAGTAGAAATTACAAAATAAATGACATGCATACTTGCAAATGCTCTTGAAAAACCCAAAATGGAAGAGAGAATGGTAGAGAGAAAATGGGAGAAAAGAAGATGGTAAAAAAAAATTAAGCACCCCCAAATGGTCTTGAAATACCATATTTATAGCCAAAATGAGATTGTTAAAATAATCAATTTAAATTAATTAAATAAAATAAATATGGTATGTAGAGGTAAATTATAGGGTGTAATGATGATGTTGTGGTGAAAATGTGTAGAAAAATGGGTAAAAAGTTGGTATTTTTTGGACATAGGGGACAAAGGTACAAGGAGACCATTGGTGGGCTCAAGGATTGGTGAAATGGCAGCATTTTGGCTGCTGGTTGCTTCAGTGGGCCGAATTGGGCTGCGCCGAATTGGCTTGGTCCTGCTGTGGGTTTGCTAGTGGACTGGGCAAGCATTGGAGGCAGGGGCTGGGTGCCAGGCGTGGGTGGATCTTCGGCTGGGAAGTGAGGCGTTTGGGAAGTTGCTGGTGGTCTTGTGAGATGTCAGGCGGTTGATAGCTGACGGTTGATTGGGAGTGTGGTGTTGGTGGGAGAGGGCAGGCATGGGAGCAATTGGCTGATGGAGGGGCACGGGTTGGTGGTGGCGGAGAAGACTAGAGCTGCTGGTGGGCCTGGCTGGGAAGGCGGCCCAAGGGAGTGAATGCCATTTTCTTTGAAATTTGCCATTTTTTTCTTTCTTTTCTTTACTTTTCAAAGCCCCCAAAAAAAAAAAACTTACTCCCTACAAAATAAACATAAATTAAATCAAAATAAAATATTTTCAACTATAAAATAAATCATATTAATTCATTGAAAATATTAATTAAAACTTAATTTAATTTAAACATTTAAGCTCAAAATTGCATATTTTTACTCATAACTTAACAATATTTAAACTATAACATAAAACAATAAAATATCTATAAAAACATATAAAAACTAGAAAACTACAATAAGACTAATAAATTAAAAATTACATAAAAACTCAAGAACTAAGCAACAATTAGCATATAAAATATGGTAAAATAACTCTATTTTGTAGAGCTATCACCCAGCCATGGTGGCCTGCACTCCACGTGCGTAATGCCAATCTCAGCTCATAAGCCGAGTCCTACTAGTCCTTGACTTATAAGTCAAGCCTCACATACCTCCGACTTATACGTTGAATCTTTAAGACCCTCGACTTATAAGCCGAGCTTCGGAGACCCTCGAATTTTAAGCCGAACCCCTCAAATCAGATATGCCCTTGACTAATAAGTCAATCTCTAACTAGATATCACAGCAATTCCCCGGTTTATAAACCAAGCTCCCTAGTCACACCAAACAATCACAATTCCATTTATCATACATATATATAGATATATTGTATTATAATACATTTAATCAAACATACATAGGCATAATCATAATCATGCACATTCACAGGCCCAACGCCTAAATCAAGATTATACTCAGCATTCGGGCCGAGCCCCAATAAGGTATATCATATTCTGGGTGCAGTTTTCTTACCTTCGGTCCAAGTGCAAGCTACCAACGAATGACTCTTGAGTACGATCCCTGATCCGAGCCCCTAGTGTTGACCTAGTCACAATCATGAATAAGAATTCCATCAACAACGAGTGAATAACGGCTTTCAGACCGATTCCTGGCCTCCAGGGCCTCGAATTCCACTAAACACAGTAGTAGAATCGATCCCGAGCCCATAAGGTTGAGTTCTCGCACTCAAAACCTTCTCGAGGCCAAAACCCCCCTTAAGAGTTGAGGTCCCATGCTCTTGTGCCGCGACCCGCCCAGAGACTCAGCCTCCACAAAATGTCAGACACGCACTGCGGCCCAGCCTAAGAGGCGTCGCGCCACGCCCTCGCGACAGTGCCCTCCTTGGCTCCCTTTTGTTCTAGAGGGTTACGGCCTGACCCCTTCGAACCCATAATTCTAGGTTTTTCCTTTAGCCGAACCCAACTAAAAACAACCCAATCACACTCAAATCTTTAACTCAATCCCCATAATTAGTATAACTCCTTCCCAGCAACAAAACCTAACTAATTACTTGGTTAAAACTCATCAAAAATCCAGAATATACCCTCCAAACTCTAAAACACGCAAACACCAAAGCTCCCAACAAAATCACAGAAACATCACAAAGAAATTCGAAATTAAACCCTTACCTTTGAGATGATAACTATTATATTATTTCATATAATATAATATTAGATTAAATAATGTGACAAAATGTGATTTGTCACACAAATGTGATTTGTCACACCTTGTAACATATTATTGAGAGTCACAAAATTGGACATATGTGTGTGCCCAAATGTGACATATTTTGGAGTTACAAAATCAGTTACAAATTTGTAACTCCTAAATATTACCCAATAATGTGTATATTATATGTTACACATTTGAGATTGGATTTCATAAAGCCATAATGAAATATGGCTGTTGGAGACATGATTTTAACCCCAATAATGTGTTTTGGGAGTTACAAAATCATTTGGGAGGGTTTGGAACTGTTTGGAAAAACAACACATTTTCAAGTGCTGAAACTGGGCTGTGGCCGCGACCACTGAATGATGGTGGCCACGGCCACTGATGATCCTGGTCGCGGCCACAGGTGCATTTCAGGCCAATTTTTCAGTTTTTTCCAAATTTGTTGAACGGTTCCAAAAACCCAAATAACTCTCAAATTTCAATTCTAATTCCATATTAATCCAATTAAACATTGGTAACAGCCATGGGGGTTGGTAGAATTTGAAATCCAAAGGGTATCTCAAACTCTATAAATAGGAGCCTAATGCTCACTTGTATGACACACCATTTTCCATCCACAAAGCACTTGGCTGGAAAATACACCAAAAGGCTTGATAATTCCAGAGAGCTATTTCCTAGAGAGATCCCTTAGTGCTTAGAGAATAGTGGGAGATAAGCTTTTGGACAAAGGTCTTGAACCTTGTTCAAGTTGGTGATCCCCACTACTCTACACTTTGGTTGTGTGAGAGTTTGTTTTATTTTCATTCTTTTGATTTTGTTGATCTTATTTACTTGTATTATTATTGTTTTGAGTTTGTAATCTTCTTCTTCTACATCTTTCTAATTACTTGTATTTTGAGCAATTGAGTTGTAATATTTATTTAAACAATTACCTTGTCTATTGTATTTTTTGCATAGAGTTGTATATTGGTTTTTCTATATTTCCATTGAGCAATAATATATATTCTCTAACAATCAAAAGCTTATTTTCTTTTTTCAATGGAAGGAGAAACCGTGGAGATCATATGAGGATCCAACTTTGAAAAGATGGTAAGATAAGGTAATGTTCTTCTTTGTTTTCTTAGAAGATCTAATGGTTTTCTTATAGTGATAGAAATGAGAAGAAGAAAAGTTTATAAATGAGATTAATTGTTTTCTAATCTCCTTTGTTTTTTAGTGGTTAGATTAGAAGATAATATAATATCTTGAGTTTTTGTTATATGTGATCAATGTGTAAATAATCTAGTAGATTATTGGGTAATATGCTAGCATGTCATAGAATTGTCTTATTTTGTGTTAATGGGAAATCATTAGAATGTAATAAGTTACCATTTATTTGGTGAATAAAGTGTATTATTTGGAAATTAAAATTCTCATTTAAATTGTTGAGCATCTCAATTATGAGATAAGAAAAGATGAACCTAAGGGGGTTACATATTTTGATAAGTGTCTTTCCATTGCAAGAAAAATGGATCATAGTGGATTCAAAATTGTGGGATGACATATTGACTCAATAGACTTATAGTCTAGAGTGTGGTCAAATGAAATATATTTGAGAATTATTTAGTGACAATAATTCTTAAATATTCAATGAGGAGACATTTTCAAAATTAGAGAAGCAATTTTAAATCTTTACACCAATGGTGAATAAAAGAGAACTTTATTCATTTTGGTTAAAGATGGTGATATGTTTAAATTATTCTCAATGAGAAGATAATTTTAAACAAAAACATAAAAAATTAAAGTGTTTAAATAAATCAATGAGGGTTTATTTTCTTTGATTTAATGTGTTTAAAAAATTGACATTTTCATTTTGATTTTGATGAGAAAATCAATGGATGTCAAATTGATGTTTTCAAAAGAATCTTAAGAAATACACAAAAGTTGTTTAAGTGATTTTGAGATTATTTAGACAACTAAAAATAAAAATTTGTGATTATTAGTTTGAGAAATTCTCACATTACATTTGTGTTCACATTTAATTTTGTGAAATATATAAAATAAAGCAACTAAGTGAAAGTTACTTTCAAATAAGTGTGCCTTGCTTTAGCAAGTAAATGAATCAAGATAAACATTGAGGTTTTTTATCTTGTTCTATTGAGTCTTTATCATATAGCTTAAGGACTCACGATGAACTTTGAGAATCATAGGTCTAGATTTATCTTGGAGGATAAATGACTTATTAGAAATGAACAGATTTCTATTTTAAAGTGATTATCACTATGTGAGAAATGTGGGGGTGATGCTCCAAAATTTAAATCAATTTATTTTGTTGATAATAATTGATTAATTTGGTCATCCTATCAAATAGGTGATTTAGAATATCGCATTCTAAATCACATTGGCTATATGTGTATAGAACAGACAAATCTAGACATGTTTGGTGTCTAAAGTCATTGTTTGTAATATTTTGATTCAAGAAGGAATCAATTTAAAAGATAAAGGAGAATTTTAGAAACAAAGAGGTTTCTAGAATTAATATTCAAGGAAAATGTTTATCTTGGATATAAAACTATAAAATAGTGGGGGTGTTGACTATGGTCAAAATCACTATTTTAAAGGGGTAACTATTTTAATCAAACTATGGCTAGCAACAAAGTTTGAATAAAATCATGAGAGTGTCTAAGTATGCATACATGAGAAAAGAAATGATTCAAATGGAATCATTTCTACATCTCAAGGGGTGGAACTTAGACTCCCTAAAGAGATTCACGGTTGATGGTAACCTATCTTAATACTAGTCACCAAATTAGTATTAGGTTCAATAGGTAATAACAAGTCAATCAAGTGAATAGTAGTAGTACTCAAACTTTGTCTCATCTGAGATATGAGTACTAGTGTGTTACCAAAATGAGGGTTAAAACCGAAAGGTTTTTTTAATAGAACTCAATCTTGAAAAGACAAGTATTTTAGAGTAACAAAATACTGTAAGAGTTTTACCTATATAGACCTAGGGGTGGTGCCGCCCCTCATGAGAATTGGGAGTCATTCTCAAGAAAAGTCTATGAATGGAATGTGCACATGGCCATTAACGGTGCAAAAGTGAGACATTGAGATCTCAAGTGAACACAGTAAAGGTGTGTGTGTTATCACCAGTTTGTTATCAAGGGATAATGGTTCAATGCTTCGGCAACCAAAATTTCAACAAACTTTGTAATAATTACACTAAGGTAAAATTCAAGTCGAAAGGCATTTTACTTTATGCACCAATGCAAAGGTTTCTATAGAGAGTGATTATTTAATCAAGTAGGGGAATATTATATTTCAATATAATATTTGATTGATTAAATAAGTGTTACAAAATGTGATTATTTAATCTAGTGGGGGAATGTTATATTATTTCATATAATATAATATTAGATTAAATAATGTGACAAAATGTGATTTGTCACACCTTGTAACATATTATTGAGAGTCACAAAATTGGACACATGTGTGTGCTCAAATGTGACATATTTTGGAGTTACAAAATATGTTACAAATTTGTAACTCCCAAATATTACCCAATAATGTGTATATTATATGTTACACATTTGAGATTGGATTTCATAAAGCTATAATGAAATATTGCTGTTGGAGACATGATTTTAACCCCAATAATGTGTTTTGGGAGTTACAAAATCATTTGGGAGGGTTTGGAACTATTTGGAAAATCAGCACATTTTCAAGTGCTGAAACTGGGCTGTGGCCGCGGCCACTGAATGATGGTGGCCGTGGCCTGGGAGACAGAGAGTAGTGGCCGCAGCCACTGATGATCCTGGCCGCGGCCACAGGTGCATTTCAGGCCAATTTTTCAGTTTTTTCCAAATGTGTTGAACGGTTCCAAAAACTTAAATAACTCCCAAAGCTCAATTTTAATTCCATATTAATCCAATTAAACATTGGTAACAACCATGGGGGTTGGTGGAATTTGAAATCCAAAGGGTATCTCAAACTCTTAACTAGGAGCCTAATGCTCACTTGTATGACACACCATTTTCCATCTACAAAGCACTTGGCTGGAAATACACCAAAATGCTTGATAATTCCAGAGAGTTATTTCCTAGAGAGATCCCTTAGTGCTTAGAGAATAGGGGGAAATAAGCTTTTGGACAAAGGTCTTGAACCTTGTTCAAGTTGGTGATCTCCACTACTCTACACTTTGGTTGTGTGAGAGTTTGTTTTATTTTCATTCTTTTGATCTTGTTGATCTTATTTACTTGTATTATTATTGTTTTGAGTTTGTAATCTTCTTCTTCTACATCTTTCTAGTTACTTGTATTTTGAGCAATTGAGTTGTAATATTTATTTAAACAATTACCTTGTCTATTGTATTTTTTGCATAGAGTTGTATATTGGTTTTTCTATATTTTCATTGAGCAATAATATATATTCTCTAACAATAACAACCTTGAACTAATCCCCAAGTTTCCCTAGCGCAATCCTTCAATTTCCTAAGTTTTGCCTTTCAATTCTCTCAAGATTCTCAAACCACCAAGAAGAGGGAGAGAGAGTTATGTGAGAGAGAAAATAACTCTGTTTTTGTTACCCCTCAGCTGAAGAAACCTCTAGTTAATCTCTAATTATGCACAAATGACCTAAATGCCCCTAGGCCAATTCAATCTCTCCAAAGTCCTCCAAGGGCAATTCCGTCAATTGCCATTTCTTGCGACTCCCTGAGTGTTCCTCTAAATCCCCAACTATCTCAAAATAATAATAATAATAATTTATTCTCTCATTACTCGATAAATCCCGTCAATGTACTAAATTACTAAAATACCCCTAAGCTCACCCCGAGCCGGGTATTTTTCCCCGTTGTGACTTTTCTGCTAACTTGCTCACCAAGATCGCCTTGCGTCAAATAACCCAAATATATCCACATAATAATGTGTTCTCAATCACACAGACACATATTTGCAATTATACCCTCAACAGGTCAAATTACCAAAATGCCCTTCTTATAAGAAACGGGCCCACATACATATATTTAACATTTCTAACATGCAAGCATACTTATATTAAAATATAATTCACATAATATCATGCTGACTTTGGAGCATGGAACGCCTCTCACCTCCAGACAAGAGCCACGCTACCGCTCCACCAATACTATGCTGACTTTTTGAAGTTCGTTGGCATAGCTCCCTTCCAGCTATCCTCAAATGGACATTGAGTGCTACCAGGGTTGTTCATGCTATACAAAACTGGCCTGCTCCTTCTCTGGCAGAGATCTTCTATGTCTGTAGCTTTCGAGCCTGCTCGAAGAGGGATAATCACGACGGGTACTATGCTTTGATGAAGTATACGTACCCGGGTCTATCCTACAAGCCTTCGAGCAGGAACGAGAACCATGCGTGAGAATACAAGGACAACTTCTTCTGGAAAAGTGGCTTTCCCACACGGACCAATCCTACCCTACTCCTGGACTTTTCCAGGGTTGGTAAGTTTCTCCTCGAATTGTCTTCGATAAGTAGTCCTGCCCTTGTGACTGGTCCTTAGGAGCTGAGTTTTTTGCAAGTCCTTTCCATCGCACTCCTGACATGGGTGCCTACCACGAGAGATTCCAAAAGATGCAAACCCTCGCAGACGAGGAGATGAGTCTCGCCTTCCTCGTCACGGAGGCTCATCTATGCCAGTACGGGCTTCTGCAGGAAGGTCAGCGCATAAGCCCCGTGAGCCTGTCCAGCTTTCGCGACTCAAAGAAATTACTGGAGGATGCCAGGCTTCACACGGAGTATGTGGCAGGGCAGGTGCTCCTACAGTACAACTAGAGGATGTGCGAGGAGCACGTGGAGACAATGCTCGTCGTCCAAGCCACTGCTGAGGCCTAAGAGGAAAAGGAGCTCGAGACGAGGATAGAGTCGCCTTCCATGCCTCAAGGTAAATCCTCCATAACTCTTTACCATGCTAAGCATGTGGGGGAGGGAGTTACTCCCGACCACACCTGGGTTTCTCCATCACTCCTCGAGTGCGAGCAGGTCTCAGAGCGTCAATGGACGGATGAGGAGTTCAAGAATTATCAAGACTTGATCAAAGTTTTCCTTCGCCACTCGAAGAGGAAGCTTCCTCCCCCCCCCCCCCCCCCCCCGAAGGTTTTGTGCCTCAGGATGAGGTGACGTCCAAGCATGCCGAATGGTTTTGCCAATACAAGACCAACACCACGCAAGAGATAGGTCGACTAATCCGTGAGTTTTCCCACTCTGTTCTTCACCTGGGGGAGCCTCCCGAGAAGATTATACACACTTGCATGCATTTGTCATTTTATGTTTTATTAATCCATCTTTCCTTCCCTCCGAGTACTAACAAGGTTATTTCTTTTGCAGACAGCATGGGGATGTCTGATTTCACCTGGGCAAAATGTCAGATGGTATCGAGCCTCTCTCAAATTGAATTCCCAAACACACCACAAGTTGGTCCTCCACTCCCGGCGGCTGATCCTTCGACCCTGGTGGCCCATGCAGCCCTGGCAACCTCCGTGCCCCTGGCGCTTCAAGCGCCCCCTGCAGCCCTGGCGGTTGTTCCACTGGTTCACCCCTCAGACCAGTGGTGTCTTGTGAGGTCATTAAGCTAGAGGGATCCCTTGCACGTGATGCAGGGCTTTCTCAGAAGGAAAAGGAAATCCTTTCTTCCGAGATGTCTGGCAGTCCTCCAACCCGGACACCTCACCTCATTATCTTCCCCAAACACTTCAAAGAGGAGGAGCTGGAGAAGCATAATCGGGTGGTTGAATACTTCAATGCTCATATCAACGAGGGGAACAAGGACTTCAAAGTCATGGCTGAGTGTTGGGAATAGTGCCCATAAAGAAATTGTAGTTAACAAATATTTTAAAGGAAATAAATAATTGCATTGAATTATTATATATATAGAATATGTCCGATATTATGTTGATAATATTAAGTAAATATCAAAAAATTCTAAAGTTTATCTATGTGGTCTTAATCTCATATTGGTATGAGAGGATCGAGATTAAGATAATAAACTTGAAACAGTTCGCAGTAAAATAAAGTTATGGAATCTTTAGATTAATTACTGCTAGTACGGTTCGATAATATTATGAATACAAGTGACCTAGATCTGGTTCACTGGTGTAGTAGGACACTTTAGTGAAAGTACTTTATATATAGTGATATATAAAACTAGACCAGATGTGATTTGTTAATACTTGTTTAAACATTGTTTCATAGTATTAATCAAACACATCAAACGATGATCTTAATCTCGAGATTACTATGAACTTCTATATATGTCATCTGATCCTTTGATTCATGTGTTAAGGTTTGTCAAAATGATCAGGCTAAGAACAATTATTTTCGGGACTCAATGATATATCTAGCTGGGGACATAGTTTAACAGATATGGAATCTATATATTCTTATAGATTGAATAATGGTTTCCTATTGGGTTGACTTTTGGATGTTATGAGCGCCCACGTCGCAAACTTGTTGTGAGACAACCTTCACTAGTAAAGTCAATGGTACACTAGGAACAAGATATAGTAAAAAGAGTAAAACGGTAATTTTATTCCCTTATAATTATGAACCATGAATAGAGGATTAACGTTGTATGTAATGATTATATCAATGAACACTTTATTCATTAATAAAGTACTCTGTAAATATATGTCTGTAATTATCAAGAGTTCAATCTCATATTTATAGTGGAGTAATCATGAGATTAACAAATATAATTATTTAATCAAAGAGCTTTGATTAATAATCTAATATTTATTGGAGTTTGATATTATAGGTCCATAGGTCCCCAGGGTAGCTTTATCAACACCACATCAAGATAAGAGTTGATACAAGAGTAAATTTGTAATTTGAAAATTTGAGAAGAATTTTATTCTTCGGGTCAAATATACAATTATATGATAATTGAGGTTGAATAATTAATTATTAAATTTTCAAAAATATGTTTATTAATTCAAATATATAATTTCGAAATATATATAAATAAATTAATTATTTTATTTGAGTGGGAGAAAATAAAATTGGTAAGTTAAAATAGTTTTTTGATTTATTGAATTTTAAAAGATAATGATCATCAATTTGAATTTAAAATTTAAATTTTGAAATATGGTTTTGATCTTTTCCTTAAAAAGATAATACCATATTTTGTGGGAATGATTGATTTTAAATAAATAAATAAAAGAAAAATGCAATATCCTTGAAAATGGAATACTGTTATTCAAGCATGACACAATCCAGGTTGTGCCATGCGTGTAGCAGTGTACTGATATAGTATCAGTATTGTTTTTATTTTTATTTATTTAATAATTTGAAAATAGATATTTTCAAATTTAGTAAGTTAGATATTTACCTAAATCAATTCCTATCAGTAGTATGATATTATTATGACATTACTATTATTATTATTAGGAATAATAAAGTAATACATAATCTCTCTCTCTCTCTCTCTATATATATATTATAGAATAAATGGAAGAAAACAAGTCAGTAGTAATTCAGAAATAGTTTCAGAATTTGTTAGACAAGAAATTGTCATCTTCTTCTTTTATTCTAACATTTCTCAAGCCATAATCCATGTTCTCATGCGTTGAGATATACTTGTGATTTCTAAATTATAAACTCATGTTCTCTATGTGCCCACACGCATCTTGAGGTGTAGAGAACACTTCGGAAGATCGTGGTTTGAGTACTCAAAGCGTTTGATAGGATATAAATATTTATGTTCTTGAATATTTGTGTATATGTGCATATGATATATATAAATATGTGTATATTTATATGTATGTTGTATGATTAATAATATTGTATATTAATATTTCTGTCTGAGCGTTTTCTTGAATATATAAATTGTTTATATGAGAGATGGAAAAAAAATTGTGTTTATACATTGGGCCCACCACGCCAATTCCGCTGTGCACTCTGATTGTTTTTCCAACACTGAATACTTAGGCGAAGACAGGCTCTAGACTTCTCTGCCTCCTCTTAGTCACGAGGAGCTAGAGCCTCTCCTAGCGAGGAAGGTCGGTGATCAGACAGCCTCGCTGGTGCCATTTCGCAGCTTTGCCCGCTGTGGCAGTGATAATGAAATATCACTCCTTACCACCTGTCGTTTCACCGCTCTGCAGGTAAGCTACTTTCAAATTTTCAAGTTCTCCTATTTTAGTCGCGTCTTCCCTTGTAACTAACTGCTTTTTTCGTGCAGACCACATCATTTTTTCAGAGACTCAGGGATGTCGTCACGACGAGGCCCTTTGAGCTTGACAAGCTCAAGGAAACCTCGGTCCCCCTAGAGAAGCACTCGCGGCTTCAAAAGGCCATGGAGGATGAGAAGACTTGTGCCTTCGAGTTAAAGACCCAACTGGCCATGGAGCGGTCCAAGTTGTAAACTATAACACCCTGGATAACAAAGACCGTTACTGTAATGCCCCAAAATCCCTAATAAGGTTTAGGACCTTGATTAGGAGCCCGGGAGGGCCATAATTGATTTATTATGTCATTAAATGATTATATGCATGTTTATGTGAATTATGTTATAATATGATGATAAATGCATGCATATGGGTCTATTTTTAATTATAAGGGCATTTTGGTAATTTGGCCCGTTGAGGGCGTGATTGTGTATTTTCATGCATGTGGGTGAATTATGAATAATAACACGTTATATGTGGATTTGTTCAAGCAATTCAACATGAGACGATCTTTTAATGCAAGTTATCGGTCTGGTCATAACGGGGTTAGTTTCGATGCTCGGGGTGAGTCTCAGGGTAATTTGGTGATTAGAACATTGCCGGGAATTAAAGGGTAATGAGATGTGATTTATTAGTATTTGAGAATATTGGGAATAATGGGAATTGGAGGACGTTAATTATGATTAGCGGGATAAGTGGTGAAAGGACTATTTTGCCCTTAATGCGTTTTGGGAGAGTGTTTTGACCCTAGGGGCATAATGGTCATTTTGGACCAAAATCAGTGACTTAGTCACCTTTTCCCTCAACTAAAGGTAACCTTAGAAATAGAGTATCATCATCATCCTCTCTCTCTCTCTTCTCGATCATCTCTTCCTCTTTCTTCCCTTTGGAATTTTGTAGCTAAGTTTGAGGATTCAAGTGTGGGAATCAAGGCTTGAGGTTCTAGGCTTGTGTTTAGCCATTGAAGAGGGTTTAATCTTGAGCTTGAGGTAAGAATTCAGCCATGAATTTCTGGTTTTTACAAGTTAGTTTTGAGTTAGAACTTTTGATTATAGAATTGAGTAATTGGTGTGGTTTTTGGTGGTTCAAAGCTTGGGTTTTGTTGTGGGAATGTTGATTGTGTTGTAGGAATGCTTGGTTTGGATTTGGAGGTGTTTGAGTAAGTTTTGGAAGGATTAAAAGAGGGAAAAAATGAGGTTTTGATGGGAGAAAACAAGGGTTTTTGGCTACTAGCCAGGCAATGCCGTGGCGCTTAGGAGGCAATGCCGCGGCATAGGGTGCAGAAGCTTGAGGCTGGCGCCTTTGTTTGGGAAGCGAGCCACGACATGGTAGATGTAGGGCCGCAACCCTTTAGAGAATTTTTGGCCAAAAATGTGTTTTGATCATGGGAACTCAAAACTTAGGCCTCGAGATCGTTCCTACTACCTAGTTTAGTGAGATTTGATGTCCCAGAGGCTAGGTTTTGTTTCGGGAACCTTTATTATTGATTTTATTGATGGAATCCCATATTTGGTCATGACCAGGTGACCGCTAAGGGATCAAAGGATTGATCGTTCTCAAGGGTCGTTCAATTGTTATTTCTCGCTCGAACCAAAGGTCAGAAAACTGCACCCAGTATGTGACGCATGTGATGCACGAGAAACATGTGATTAGGGCATGCCGTGAATGTTGAATATGAGATTGATCAGAGCTTGAGTCTCTGTGTTTGTTCACGATCATAATTATGCTAGCAAATATTAAGTAAGCATGATGAATGCCCTACATTTGGATATTTGACATATGATATATGCCTGGTAGCATTGCTTACTTGTGCGTGGCACTGACTAACTAGTCAGAATTGGCAATGGTGTCAGTATTAACTGTGAAGTTGTGACCTACTTGTCAAGTTTGGCAGTAATACTGAGCACTAGTCACACGACATTGACTAAAAAGTCAAGAACGGTCTTAGCATATTTAATGCAAGCCAATAAAGATTAGATCTAATCGACATCTGCATTGAATGACTCAAATGAGCATTAATGCTGGACCAACCTCAAGTTCGATGAAAACTAAAAGCGCTTGTCTAGCCTAAGGCTAGTCACTTAGAGCCAGGGTCAGAGAGCCCCAGTGACTGTTTAGCCACATGGCTATGGGTGTTGAGCCCAAGTGACTACTTCGTCACATGACTATGGGTGCCGAGCCCCGTAGTGACTTGTTCGTCAGTCACTCATCTGATTAGAGCCATGGCCAGAAAGCCCAGGCGATTGCTTCGTCACATGGCTATGGGTACTGAGCCTTGTAGTGACTTGCTCGTCAGTCATTCATTATGGTTAAAAAGAACCTCAAAGTGATATTCACTCATCTGTTCAGGGCTATAAGCTCTGTATGATTATGATGATCATCATTCGCATGGCTGTGGGTATTGAGCCCTGTGGTGACTTGCTTGTCAGTCGCTCATTATGGATAACGGAACCACCAGTGTTAAATCACTCATCTGATTAGGATTGACTTGATAGTCATCCAATTAGGAGGGTAGGATTCCTCATCCTAGATTCCCAGCATTATTTGAACTTAATTGCATGCTTGAATAGGGCTATAATTGCTAGGCATGCCAGATATGATTTTGTGACATGATATTACTCTTCATGAGCATATTGAGTTTTCTTGCTGGGCTTTGGCTCACGAGTGCTATGTGGTGCAAGTAAAGGCAAAAGAAAGCTGGACCATCCTTGAGTTGGAGAGCTTAGGTGACAATGTGTACATATGCGGCTGCTCGTCCGCCACGGCTGAGGGTTGAAAGAGGAACTAGGGTTAAACCCTGTTTTGCCGCTTAGATCAGCTGGTTGTAAATATTTTCTTGTAATGAACCTTTAAATTATATTTTTGGGATCCCAATGTATACAGTAAACGTTTTAGTGAAAACGTTATGTCTTAACCAAATTTTTTAATCATAAATCGCTAATCATACTTAGTTACACGATTATGGCCAAATGACTCGATTAGCGAGTTTAGCACTGTTCAAATTGCACACCATAATGGTCCCTGGAGTTTAGGGCGTTACAGTTACACTGTGTGTTTAAAATAGTGCTTAACTTGCTAAGCAAGTCGTTTGAACTTAAATGTGTAATTAAAGACTAAGTCAATGTCAAGTATTAAAATATTTGGTCAACAAAATGGTTATTTTTCATTAAAATATTAAGTTTATACACGAGATCCTAAAATTAGTTTACAAACTTGTAAAAGACAAATAGAATACAACTTAGTCGTCCTAATCGGCAAAACAGGGTTTAACCCTAGTTCCTCCTAAGCTATCCCGACTGTGGCGATCGAGTAGGATGCATATGTACACACCGCCCCTGAAGCTCTCCAACTCATGGTTGGTCTAGCTATCCCTTTCCCTTACTTGCACCACGTAGCACCCGTGAGCCAAGGTTCAGCAAGAAAACTTAAACCAACATGCATAACAAGGCAACAATATAAAAGAAGTAAACATAAATCATCAGATTCAACTAACAATAGGATATAAGTAACCAATCAACAGTAATATTCAACTCAATCTAGTATGTAAACCAAACTCATCAATCAATAGAAATGATTAAGTGTGAACCACACTTCTGTTTATGGTATAATATCCAGGCCTGGTGCCCTTAGGCTGAGTCCCCTGGTCTCTTAGCCGACCCTGACACTCTTAGGCTAGGTTGCGTTCCGCACGCTTGCTTTTGGCCCTCGGCACCCTTAGGCCGGCCTGCAAACATATATAATCAAAAATACACAATGCATAGCAAGTAATCAATGGCAGCGTATACGCCCATCCAGATATTCTCAGATATAGAGATATGCACATTCATAACATATTCATTGACAGGGATTTAAGCCCCATTCACAACCTGGGTGCAATTTTCTTACCTCAAGTCCCTAATCCTGAGCCCTTGTAGTATAACCTAGTCACAATGCGATAATGGATAACCATTAAAATCCTAAACCAATTAAAAGCTTTGGAATAATATACGATCCTTCGGGACCTCAAATTCTATTAAATAGGGTAGTAGAATTCGTCCCGAGCGCTTAGGTTAAAGTTCCCGAGCTAACAAAACTATTCCGGCTAAGTCTGCCTATGCGGGCTGCGACCTGGCCCTGAGGGTCACGGCGCGCCCCCTAGTCAGAGGCACCAACCCCAACCCCTAAGTCGCGGCTGGCCTATGAGATAGAAAGCCCCCAGGCTCCTGGGGTCACGTGAGCAGCGACGCCCATGAACAGGGTCGCGGCGTCCCCCCGCGAACCTAGAAAACCCAGCTTCTTTCTGCATTTTCTCTAAGCTAAACCCTCCAAAATTCATCCTATACCTAACCTAAAACCATAATTAAGCCTCTCAAACATTCACAAACACCATAAACAACATAATCACACTAAAAGCTAAGCCAAAAAACTCCATCACAACTCAAAATTCAAGCCTTAAGTTTGAATAACTCAACATCCCAAAAGCTAAACTTAAGATTTAAAGAACACTAAAACTTAGAACATTAAAAACTTGATTTTAAACTTTATTGACCCCTTTGCCTAGCTGCCTCTTAATCCCACTCCAAGATCTAGCTTTAAATTCCTTAGGTTTCCAATCCCTTCTCCTCAAAACTTAAAAAAAAATGGCTCAAGTGTCCCTTGAGAAGAGATGGAACGTGATAGAGAGAGAGAGAAATGGTAATTGGGTCGAGGCTTATCTGAGTTTGTCCTAAGGCTTTTACACAATTCAAATTGGTTGAATCTATCCTTATGATAAAAAGACCATAAAGCCCCTTAAGCATCCTCTTATCCTTTAATAACCCCAAGGGCAATATCGTCATTAGCCTCAACTCCCACTAATTCTCAATTTGTCTTATAAATTCCCAATTAATCCCGACACGTCCAATAAATCACCAAATAATTGCATGTTAACCAATAAATCCTAAATGTGCACTAAGTCCCCAAAATACCCCTAGGCTCGCATCGAGCTGGATATTGGACCCCGTTGTGACTATTCCGCTGATTCGTTCACTAGGATCACCTCGAGCCGAATACCGCAAATATATCCACATAATAATGTGGTCTCAATCATTTACACACATATAATCACATTTATGCCCGCAATGGGCCAATATTACATATATGACATTATTATCAAGAATGGGTCCACATTCATATTTAATACACATAAACATGAATTTAAATCCATGTTATCCTATAAATCATGTATTCCACGTAGTCACACATTTATTCAATTAATTCAGCATGTATATTCCATTATGCCCTCTAGGCACTGTAATCAAGGCACTTAGCCTTAATAGTAATTTCGGGTCGTTACATAAACACTCGAGGATACTTCCTCAAAGTTGATGGAGGATGTGGCGAGCCGCACTAAAGCCATGGAGGAGGCCACCCGCAAGATGGTAGAAGATCTCGCAGTTGCTAGGGAGGAAATTTGCCTAGCCCGCGAGGAGTCCTCCAAGCATTTGGCGAAGGCCACCAAGGCTTGAGAGGAGGCTGTGCAGGCGGCTTCGTGAACTGAGGGAGCTGCCAAGGACATCGAGGCCCTGAAACTTCAAGCTGAGGATCTAAAGCATCAAACTGAGGATCTGAAGCATCAAAATGAGGATCTAACGCATCAAAATGAGGAGTTGACTAAGGAACTCAACATTATGGCCGAGGACACCATCTACATTGCGTGGCAAAGCAACAAGGAGATGGACCTAGCCTTCACGGGGGAGCCCAACATAAGGATACTGCTTGAGGAGCGTCTTCGGGCAAACGAGGTCAAGGAGCCCAAGGCACGAGAGGCCGCGACAGCAGGTAGTACTCCTGAAGCCGACCCATGATTGAACTCGTGACAGAGGTTTCTCAGGGCGACCAGGCCCTTATAATCTTTTTATTTTCTTTTGATAGGTCTGCATGCCATTCACTTTTGGGGTACAAACAAATTTATTGCTCGAGCCCCTGAGCACAATTTTAAGTAATTTGTCGTTATTTCTGTGAATTTTTTTGCTTGCACTATTTCTTTGCCTTTATTGCTTTATCACTCGACACATTCTAAGCGTTTAGTAATTGTGAAATTTGGTCTTACAATTTTGACAAGGTTTTAAAATTAAACTCAAACGTAACTTAACGCCATGAGAATTTTATACCTTTATGCGTTCACTACTCGTGGGCTTTAGGGACTTGTGCTCGAGTCTTAGTGACTTGCTTTTTAGGCACTTAGTGTTGTTCCACAGGCCCACTGTCCTCAGGAGTAACATTAGTGCGCTGTCGAGTAGAAGTACTCGGCATGTCCTTTTACCCATGAGTTCAAACAACTCAAGTCTTAGGAGGTCAATCTTACTTAGGGTTCGAAAATGTAGTGTTACTCCTTAGGCGCGTAGTCCTCGGGAAAGTACACTAGGTCCTTTTTATGGCTCCCCCCCGAATAAAGATTACTCGACTGCTTGGGAATCGAGAACCCGTAGCCAATCCTCGGGCTCATAGTCCCCAGGACACGGGTTGATTTTTCCGACCTTCTAGGCCAAGCCTAGTAGTCAAGTTTTCAGCAACTTGGCGCTTGCACTTGAGCATGGGGGACCTGGGGCTTGAGAGCTGGTTACTATTCCTCGGGCGCGCAGTCCTTGGGAGGTAACTCCAGTTCACCCATTGATAACTCTACAAATTAGAGTTATTTTACCACATTTTATATGCTAATTGTTGCTTAGTTCTTGAGTTTTTAATTAATTTATTAAGTTTTTAAGTAATTTTGAATTTATTGGTCTTATCATGATTTTATATATTTTTGTGTGTTTTTATAGTTATTTTGTTGTAGTTTAATTATTTAAATTATTGTGTTTAGTTAGAAGTAAAAAAATGTGTGTTTTATTGAAACTAAATGGTAAATTAAATTAAGTTTTAATGAATATTTTCAAAGAATTAATATGATTTATTTTATAATTGAAAATATTTGATTTTGATTTAATGTACGTTTATTTTGTAGGGAGTATGTTGTATTTTTCTTTGGGCTTTGAAAAGTAAGGAAAAGAAAGAAAAAATGGCAATTTTGATAACAAAGGAAGCCTTTTGCCCCAGCCCGTGGCCCAGCTAGCCTCCTGCCCCACTCGGCCCGTTCCTCTTCAGTAGCCAGCCCACCATTCGAAATCCCAGGCCCACCCGAGCCTTCAGCAGTCGCCTGGCCCAAGCCTCCCTGCTCCTCTTCTTCGCCAGCTATCAACTCCTGCTCACCCAAGCCCCAGTCAACTGCCTTGTCCCAGCCAAGTGCCACCAGCCCAACTCGGCCCAAACCAGAAGCCCATCGCCAGCTGCCACCTGATGCATGCCTCCCTAGCCGCCTGGGCCTGCTCCACTCGGCCCAACGTATCACTCCAAGGCCCACGCCAGACCAAGCTTCCCACCAGCCACCACAATGCTGCAAATTCCCTTCTTGAGCCCATAAATTGCCTAAGTGTACCATTTGTCCCCTATGTCCAAAATGCCAACTTTTTACCCTTGTTTTTACACATTTTCACCACAACATCATCATTATACCCTATAATTTACCTCTACATACCATATTTATTTTATTTAATTAATTTAATCAATTTAATTAATTTAAGTTGATTATTTTTATTCTATCATTTTGGCTATAAATATGGAATTTAAAGACCATTTTGGGGTGCTTAATTTTTGGTTACCATATTCTTTCTACCATTTTCTCTCTACCATTCTCTCTTCTATTTTGGGGTTTTTCAAGAACATTTTCAAGTATGTATTTTGTTTATTTTGTAATTTCTATTCTAGTTATATGCTTCTAATCTTTTTTCATAAGATTATTAAGATCATGATGAAGCAACTTGTAACTAGATAATATTTATGTTGTATGTTGATTTCCCTTGTAATGCAACAAAGTTTATGAATTTTTCTTCTTCATATATGTCTTTCATCTTTAATATCTCATATTTTGGATTGTTAGATAATATGCACTTTGTTCTTCATTTTGCAAGAACATAATATTCTTTGTGTAAGATGTGTCATTAAATTGTACACATCCATGCTTAGAACAAAAGTATTATGTTTTTCCTTATAAATAATGGTACTTGATTTTTTGTTGTTTCATTAGGTTGATTTACATTAAATACTTTGAAATTATAATTTTGAAAAGTGAAGAAAAATCCTATATTTTTAGAAGTAATTTGTGCTTAAAATTATAAATCTATTTGGAAAATGATAGTTTGAATTATTTTAACTATCACTAAAACTTGGGAATCAATATACTAATAAATATTATTAAACTTACATTTTGTGGATTCTAGTATCTTAATAATCTTTCCTTTTACCACTTAGTTTCAAATCATTATTGGTTAATTTTTATTCACTTAAATAGCTTTATTTTTCAATCTTTTATTTTATGTTCATAACATTAAAACTCATCAATCTTTGGAGCTAGGTTAGAATTTATTAATTTTGGTTTAAAATAGTTTTCTTTTCGATTTTAGACAACTCATTTGGGTTCGACATCCTTGCTTACACGATCACTATTCTATATGAACGAATTGTGTGCTTGCGATTTATAAATATTTCAAACATACCCGTTTTGGGTCCATCAAGTTTTTGGCACCGTTGCTGAGGAGTTGCAAGAAAGGAAACGAAATTTATCTCAAGATTAGTGAATTATTCTACTAGTTATTTTACTTTTTGCACTTAAAAAAAAGAGAAAAAAAAACTATATATACAAATATATATTTAAAACTATAAAAAAAAACTAAAAATAAAAAGATAAAAAGAAAATTTGGGACGGATCTACCACCCATAAAAAAACACTTACTTATATTTCTATATTTATTGTTTTTTTAGTTGATGGCACTTGTGCCTCCTATCTATCTTTTTAATTTTTATAGTTGATGGCACTTGTGCCTCCTAATTTTGTTATAATCTTGTTATAGTTGACGGCACTTGTGCCTCCTAACCTTTGTTGTAATTTTCTTTATTTATCTTGTTGCTATTTTTATTTATTTATTGCAAGTTACTAGTTGATGTCAATTTTGCCTCCTAGTATTTTATCTTATGCTTTAGTTGATGACACTTGTGCCTCATAATTTTTACCTTATTTTTGTTATGGTTGATGGCATGCTATGCCTCCCTACTCTTGCCTAAATTTTAGTCTTATTTAATTTTGCCTTATTTTTCTTTACCTTTTATCATATTATTCTGTAATTGTGAGAAAAAATACTTGAAAAAAAAAGAGAAATCTAAATCTTGTCCTTTCACCATAAGCAATTTTTGCTTAAAGGAAATTTGAACAAAATTCTCAATCTGCCTTTACTAATTAACCTCGGGGAGTTGTTAGTAGCGCGCGAGTAAGTGGAATCAAATAGACCTGGGGACAAGTAAACCATAAGAATTATATTATTATGAAATCTCTAAAAATCCTAAGTATGCTCCTTCATGCATTGATTTTCCTACAACTTCTGCTACTCATTTTGATGTATTGAATTCTTATTTTGTTTTTTGGAATTGGAGCCGAATTGTATATTCCTATAAATTTATAAAGAGTGATTATGTAGTCCCTCACTTGGTATTGAGGTGTGAGATCCCTCACATAAGACAAAATATTTTTTATTGCAGCTTTAGGTTGTTTTCAACTTTATAACATTTACCAACCAGGTGGGTAACTTGTTGTTACTGTGTTATTCTTAAAAGAATTATTATTTAATTGTTTTTTTTTTCTTTTTATAATATGTAATTTTGAGGGATAAGATTATAAATTTCTTTTTTGTTTGTAGAATTGTAACAACACTGAAGAAGAATGTATAGGATTGGGTAACTTATAAGTTCATATTTAAAAAAAAAAAAACAAAATTAAGGATAACTAAGCCACATCCTTTTGAGTGAAAATGTTTGCTAGTGTGACATAGCATTTAAATATATATATATATGTATATATATGATTTAACTAATAACATAACATAATAAAATACAAATTATATTTTTAAAAAATAAATTATATTTATATTTATTTTTATATCGTATGTAATTATATTTTTTTTAGAAAATATTCACCTATTTGATTGATATTGACTAAGTTAATACAACTTTTGATAAAACAATCTTAGCAAGAACAATTAGTTGATTTACCTTATGATTTTTACTCTTGGTATGAACTCACCCCTCAATTTTTTCTTAGTATTTTATTACTCATAAATGACAAAATAACTATATTTTTTTCCCTTAAAAAAATAATAACTATATTTTTTTCCATTAAAAAAATAATAACTATGTGTTTACGGTTTACCCACTATTAAAATTAAACTAAAGAATATTAGTTGTCAATGAATATAATACTCTTTTTACAATACTTATTTTCTCAACCCAAGCGTGTTGTTATTTTGGTTTTTTTTCTCTTCAAATTCAAACGCATAAAAACGTACAAATTTTATCTTAATATAATCGTTAATTCATTTATTACAAATATTTTAAATTTGGATCATATAAGCACTATTATATAATTTATTAAATGAATAAATACAATTTTCTCCCGAACTATTACTACTAGAAAATTCTGTCCCCTGAACTTTTCACCTTGCTAAAAATTCTCTCGAATTGTGCACGTTACCAGCTAACAGAAAATTAATTTGGCAGTTTAGATACTGACGTGACAATTCAATTAAAAAATTATTTTAAAAAAACAATTTAAAAATTATAAAATTTTTATATATATTTTTTTACTTTTTTTTTAATTTAAATATTTTTTACATTTTTTTAGTTAAATATTAAAAAATTAAAAAATCATATACAATAGTAACTTTGAAAGTATTTTATTTGAACTATTTTATTTTAGTTTTATTTGCATGTATACTAAATTTCTTGTTTGATTGATTATGCTTCCATTTTTTCCCTAAAAAATAGTGAATTTTAAAAATGAAACAAATTAAAAAATATATATTTTATTAATTGGAGTAGAAAATGATGACATGGTTATTAAAAAAGTGATATTCCTCAAAGAAAAAATAAGAAAGAAAATTTTAAATTATTAGGTAAGGGTGGTCGGAGTCATATTATAATCATATAATATTTATTAATTTACAATTTTATTATAATCATACTTTTATACTCCAATTCATACAAAAAAATATTTTTTAATTTGTTTAATTTTTAAAATTTACCATTTTTGAGGAAATTTTTGTAATCAATAAAACAAAAAAGTTATTGTACATGCAAATAAAAGTAAAGAAAAATAGTTTAAATAAAATACTATTAAAATTACAATTGTATATAATTTTTTAATATTTAAATAAAAAATAAAAAACGAAGTAAAAAATATTTAAATAAAAAAAGTAAAAAAGAAGTAAAAAATATATAAATTTTATAATTTTTAAATTATTTTTATTAATTTTTTAATTGAATTATAATGTCATATTAGTGCCCAAATTGCCAAATTAGCCTTTTGTTAGCCACGTCATCTGAAAACTAATAGAAGTTCCATAATTGGGCAACGTGCATAATTCAGGAGAAATTTTTAACAACGTGAAAATTTTGGAGGGCAAGATTTGCAAATAGTAATAGTTCGGGGGGGGGGGGGGGGAGATCCTATTTATTCTTATAAAATTTGTTTTAACTCTAACTAAATATTCATAAGTATTATATATATATATAAAAGGGGAAATGGCGGCAAAAGTACCCAATGTTTTGAAAAGCTTCTAAATTAATACCCAATCTTTTTTTTTTTTGTGGAAAAAGTACCCAATGTCCACTTACGTTGGTATCCGTTACACCCAAATTTCGGGAATAAAATAAATAGCCTCGAAATGTCGGCTCGAAATAGTTAAGCTCAAAATAGCTAAGCTCGTGTATCCGGATACTAGCAACACACTTATACGAATTGTTAAATGGTTACAGTCTACTATCAACACTCTAGTCTACTTACAGATTTGTTACTAGCACTCGAGCATGAGTTGCAGGCTCGAAGGCACCGACCTTCTTCGAGGAATGTACTCAACCAAATTACTAGATGAGGAGGAGGTTATAACTGGAACGGTGAGCTCAAAGCCTAGACCGGTCTCGAAAGCACGTCAACACTACGATCAAGCTCAACGACGCATTTTGCACGCAGAAATGTTAGGAAATCCCTATTTCATAGGGATTTGTTATTATCAGATATTAAATACCTATTATCATAGGATATTATGTAATCAATGTATTTATTTCAAATTAATATGGTTGATTGTAACTTCCCTGAATGAAAGGAAGATATTCTTATGACCAGGCCTATAAATAATCTCGTCTAATTCATTTGTAAATACACACAAATTGTACGAGACAATACTCTGCCAAATTGCTTTCTGAAAAAGTTTTGAGAGAGTAGTGAGAATAATAATATTGACTCGTGGACTAGGCAGATTTTAACTGCTGAACCACGTAAAAAGCCTTTGAATCCTTCTATTTTTCCCGAATCTTTATTTAGTGCTCATCATATCTAAGTTGACGAAAAATGACGTCAACAGTTTGGTGCTTTCGTTGAGAGCATTAAACAAATCTGTGTATTATTTAATCAAAAACCTAGTGCATACCATTAATGGTCGCCACGAACAATCCTTGAACTGGTGGACGACCATTGCCGCAAATCCCTGAGGAACAAACTCCTTATACTGAGAACTACCTACGAAGGCCTGGGAAGTAGTCCGTGGTAGATCAGAGACCCGATGAGGGAAGTGCATCATCAGCCACCAGGGGGCAGCCTGATCCAACCCCCAGGTCTGACAAGGATCTATACTATAATCCCAAAATGTACGTGCCCATCGTGGAATTGGAGAATTGTAGATTGCGCGAGCAGCTAGCCGAAGCCACACGACGAAACAAGGAATTAGCTAGGCAAGCCGCTGAAGTACAGGCATCGCCTCGAAGGACCAAAGGATGACCCCATAGGAGTACGGCTGCCAGGATGGCTGAGCAAAGGACCCAACAGGCCCAACTGAGGCCCAGGATAATACCAGCAACAGTCATCCTGAGAGAAATGCTCAAAACGCTGCTAGGGGCAACCCTATGGTAGGTGTAACTGCTGGAACGGGGAATAACCGAGCTCCTCCCACAGCTCTGAGTGATAACCCCGAGCCTGTCAAGAACAACCCAGAGTCTGTCTGAGCCAATTCTGGACCTTCCAGACCCAATAATGGAAGGCCTCCACTATCGCAAATAAGGCATCCTCCGTCACCAATAAGACACCCCTCTCCAGCTCAAGAGACACCCCAGCCAGCTCCTAATGGGAACCGGGCGGGGGAGCGGGCATCCCAAAAACCCTCTCAGAGTGGGAGACGAGATAGAAATAACAGGTCTTGACTTGGACAAGGGGGTGAACGAGAGGCTCCTTAAGGACATAGGACATCCAAACCCGTGGGAAGTCATATGTCGAGGTCACAAACAACAGGGGCGAAAGGGCCAGTGGAAAACCCACCTCACAATCGTCGAGCCACACAACAACAACCTGAGAGGAATGTTAGCTTCCTTAGTGGAAGTCTGGACCTCAGCAGATCAGTGAGTGTGTACAACACCGAACCCAAGAATACTAGGAATTATGAGAACAACTATCCTGATCTTCGAGATCACTTGAATCAAAACCGGGGGCAGGCTAACCCTTCAAACCCAAATTTATGAACACATCTGAATAGCCAAAAAGAGCACATGCAACCAGTACACGGGAATCAATATAACCCTATACTAGAGCAGGGAGCTGGAGTTTTCACAAACAATAACGAGCTGCCCCAAGTGCAAGCTCAACCGCCAGTGGACTTGGTCCAAGAAAGAATCAACCAACTTGAAAGAGCATTCATGCTCCTTCAAGAGGAGAGAAATAAGGACAAGGCTGACGACTCTGATGAGGAGCTCGAGCCTTTCGCTCCACACATATCAAACAATCTGTTTCCTTACGGATTCAAGATGCCTCACATGGCACCTTTTGATGGGACCTCAGACCCTTACAATCACTTGAGTACGTTTAACACGATAATGTGCGCTAGCAACGTCGAATATGAGCTTAGGTGCATGCTTTTTCCAACCACGCTGACGGGACCAGCGAAAAACTGGTTTGACAAGTTTCGAAGGCACTCGATCTCTTCTTGGGAACAACTGGCTAAGGAATTCAAGAAATAAATAAAGGTCATGGTAGGTGTCAGACCCGAAGCCTCAACCTTGACTAATGTTAGACAGCAGCCAGGAGAGTCATTAAAAAGCTACCTGTCAAGATTTAACATAAAGGTGGCATGAGCCCAAAATGTCGATGACAATGGTCATTTCATGGCAGTATGAGCTGGAGTATTGCTAGGGAGTTCCATTTGGGACGAAATGTAAAGGAAACCCATAAGGATGATAGCTGAATTCAATAACAGAGCCTAGAGATTCATTAACGTAGAAGAGATGAGGTCAGCATTAAAACCGACCCCTCGGCCTATTATAACTACAACGACGAATGTCAACTCAGCCTTGACCTTGGCTATGCCCTCAACATCGCGACCCTCAGGAGACAACCCTTCAAAGAGGAATAAAAATGAAGGGAATAACTTAGAGGCAGACAGGGGAAAAAAGAAGAAGGGAGATAAATACTTCTCAATTTACACAGTATATATCGAGCTTACAGATACTTGGGAGAACATTTTTATCGCAAATGAGAACTAGGTCCCATTCAGACGACCTGGCCCGATGCAAAATCAAAAGTCGAAAAGGGATACCAGTAAATTCTTGAGATTCCATAGGGACATCGGTCATACCACCGATGAATGCAGACAAATGAAGGACGAGATCAAAGGACTGATCTCGAGAGGATATTTTGGGCAGTAACAGGAATCCGGCCCAATCTTTGACTGGACAAACGCCAGTTCCTACACAGCCTGCCCAAACGCGCAAGAGAGGATGACCGACCTCCCCCGATTGATGGGAAATATGTGGTAACCATTGCCGGAGGACCACATATCGTTGGGTTGGGAAAAAATTCCTAGAAAAGATATGTCAACGAGCTCAATATGGGCAACGGATCTCCCTACGAGCCTGAACCACGAGCTCCAAAGCAACAAAGGGTTGAAACTCAACCCATTACTTCACAGAAGAAGACGCCTTGCACGTCCAGTTTCCCCACAATGACCCTTTTGTCATCACATTCCAGCTCACCAAGAAAAGGGTGCGCCGGGTCCTGATAGATAACAAGAGCTCAATGTAACGACCCAAAATCACTAATATGGCTTAAGGATCTTGATTAGTGTGCCGGGAGGGCATAATTGGTTTATGTGTGAATTTATTAATTTAATGCGTGATGATATAATAAGCATGCTTGTATGGTTATATGAATGAAAATGCGATTATATGTTATATTTGTGAGAACCACATTATTATGTGGGTAAATATGTAGCATGCGATTTGAGGCGATCCTAGGGAGCTAGTTTGCGGGGAAGTCACAACGGGGTTTAATACTTGACTTTGGGAAAGTCAAGGGGTATTTTCAGGTATTGGATGGTTATTTAGGTTATCGGGTTATGGAAATAAATAATTGGAGATATATTTGATGTTAGGAAGCTTAGGTGGGAATACTGGGGAATTTTACCATTTTGCACTTGGGGACGATTCCGGCACCCCAAGCCTCGGGATTAACTTAATTACCGAAGGATAGACTAAGTAAAAACTTAGAAAATAGTGGAAACATCAAGAACTTACCCTTCCCTCTCTCTCTCCTTCTCTCTTCTTCCCTCTCAAGGAAAATCACTGAAAACTAAGGAGATTTGGCTGGGAATTCAGTGATTTGAGCTAAGGATTTGGAGGATTAACACAGTGGAACATAGGGAATCTAACTAGAAACTAAGGTAAGCATTGAATACAGTTTTTGATCAGTTGATTATGAATTTTTGGGGCTGAATTCTAAGAGTTCTTAGGTTCTTAACTTCTTGGTTAAATTAAGGCAGCAAGCTTGGGAATTAGCTCAGAATTTGCTTAGAGGAGTGGTTCTCCAGTGAAGGAAAGCTTGAATTATGAATTATTGTTTGAATTCTAGTGTTTTCTTGACTGATTTTAGAGTTCTTGAGTGTGTGGGTTTCAGAAATCAAAGCGGTGTTTTGATGAGTTTTTAGATTAGGTTTCTTTTGGCTTAAGCTTCTAAAATCATGCATGAATGTTTGTGATAGTTGTGGTATATAATTGGGATGGTTTTGAGAGTTAAAAATGGAGGTTTTTCTGGGTTCGAAAGGGTCGGGCCGCGACACAATTCTTGGTGAGCTGCGACCCTCTGAAGTTGATGGGTGTTGGAGATGGAGGGCAAGCCGCGACATGGTCTATGTAGGGCCGCGACCTGTGTTTGGTTCTGAGCTTGGATGGGCTCTGTTTGGGGGCCATGCCGCAGCATGGGAGGCTTGAGCTGCGACCCTTAAGGAAATTATGGGTTTTTGGATTTTAAGCATGGGAATTTAACCTAGGGTGCTCGAGATTGAATCTACTACCGTGTTTGGTGGAATTCGATGTTCCGAAGACTAGAACCTTATTTAGAAGCCCTTTTACAATTATTAATGGTATCCCTTATATTGGTTGTGACTAGGTATAAGCTAGGAGCTCGGGAAACGGATCGTGCTCAAGAGGCATCTCGCGTAACCAGTACATTTGGAAACTAAATGTAAGAAAACTGCACCCGGTTGTGGATTTATAATGGGACTAAGGGTTCCCTGTTTTGTATGCTTTGTGAAGGGTGGTATTATGCCATGTAAATAGTAAATAAACGGCCTAAGAGTGTCGAAGTTTACACTAGCACACAGGGCGCAACTCGGCCACTGGTAGCTGAGGACAACTTATTATGCACTGAGCTCGGTTTAAGCGGGTCAAAGTCAGTGGGGTAAATAGAGGGTGCGACCTAAGGTGTCGGCTCTAATTATCATATGATTTGATTGTTGTTATTGATTGGTGGATTTGTCATGTTGAATAGCTAAGTGTTGATTGGCTGAATCTTTAGTTGTATCTACATGCTATGTGATTAATGTGGTATGTTAAGTGTATGATCATGTTTAAAGGGGGTTATTCAATTGTTATCATTGTTTGTTGCATAATGTTATGTTTTCTTGCTGGGCCTTGGATCACGGGTGCTTTGTGGTGTAGGTAAAGGCAAAGGCAAGCTTGATCACCCTTGATTTGGAGAGCTCTGAGAGCAGAATGTACATGATCAGCTGCTTAGCCGCCATGGTTGAGAGGGAGACAGGAACAGGAGAACCATAAACGTCTGTTTTGCCCTTAGAATGGCTAATGGTTGTTTGAACTCTGGAAATTTTGTAAACTGACTTTTGAACGCTGTTTCTTTTTGGGATCC
This sequence comes from Humulus lupulus, assembly GCF_963169125.1. NCBI lineage: Eukaryota > Viridiplantae > Streptophyta > Magnoliopsida > Rosales > Cannabaceae > Humulus > Humulus lupulus. Next base: position 249,179,288 of record NC_084793.1, read on the forward strand.
CATGTGTAAAAGTGTTTAGTTATATGAAATGTATCTTTTGAGACCAAAATCCTTTAACCCTAGCACATTAATGGTTTCAGTGACACATTTTTAATTAAACGACTTGATTAGCAAGTCCTGCACCTTTATAAGTACACAATGTAGCAGTCTTGGCTATCCAAGGCGTTACACTCGACTAACTTCCTTTATAAGGTCACCTTGGAAAAGATGGGACTCTCAGTTTGAGACTTGAAAGCTTATGTGACGATGTTGTACAGATTTTCAGGAGAAGGAATAGCCAGCACGGGATCCATCGAGCTCCCGATAACCTTAGGAGATTATCCGGTCTCAGTAACCAAGATTATGGAGTTCATAGTGGTGGCACTCTGCCGGCCTACAATGTACTACTCGGGAGACCAACCCTAATTGGGCTGTGGGTAGTGTCATCTGTGAGGCACTTGGCCATCAAGTTCCCAACACCTAGTGGCATTAGGACACTGAAGGGAGACCAGTTTGCCACTCGAGAATGCTATAGCATCTCCATGAGAGGGAAGGGCCAAACAAGTGAACAAGTACTTGTTGTCATCAGAGAAATAAGCGAGACAGTCTTCAAAGTTGAAGAAGAAATTAACCCCAGTATAGAAGAGGATAGGGCTGATCTCGGATCAATCAAGGAGCTCGAGGACATAGAGCTTGACGAAAAGGATACCACTAGGGTGGTAAAGATAGGGAAGAACCTCCCAAAGGATGCGAGATAACAATTAATTTTCTTTATGAGGGAAACCAGGATGTGTTCGAATGGTCGCATTCAAACATGATTGGGATCATTCCAAACATTATAAGTCATGCGCTCAACATAGATAAAGGATTCCCTCCAAAACAACAAAAAAGAAGGCTCTTGGATGACGAAAGGAAGAAAGCCTTGAAAGAAGAGGTCGAAAGGCTAAAGGAAAATCAATTTATCCGAGATACTTTCGATCTCGATTGGATAGCAAATCCTGTGCTAGTTTCAAAGCCCAATGGCAAGTGGCGAACTTGCATTGATTATTCGGACCTCAATAAGGCATGTCCAAAGGATTGCTTCCCTTTACTTCAAAATGATTAGCTCGTAGATTCCACCATAGTTCACGACATCATGTCATTTGTGGATGCATATTCTGAATATAACCAGATAGCCATGCATGCACCTGACCAGGAAAATACGAGCTTTATGACTGATAAAGGCTTGTATTGCTACAATGTGATGCATTTCGGGCTCAAGAACGCCGAGGCTACATACTAGAGATTGGTGAACAGGATGTTTGCCGAGCAAATAAGGAATAACATGGAAGTTTATGTGGAAGACATGCTGATCAAGCCCAAGCATAACTATAACCACGTAGATGATCTCACTGAATGCTTCGCTATACTTCGGAAGTATAACATGAGACTTAACCCACAGAAATGCTCATTTGGAGTATCCTCGTGAAAGTTTCTTAGATTCATAGTAAACGCTCGAGGCATAGAGGCAAACCCGAATAAGATTAAGGCATTAATCGATATGCCCTCACCTTGAAAACATAAAGATGTTCAGAGCTTAACTGGACGAATGGCAGCCTTAAGTAGGTTCATCTCGAAATCTACAGATAGATGCCTTCTATTCTTTAATCTTTTTGAGAGGGGGCAAGAAATTTGAATGGTCGGACGAGTGTGAGCTTGCTTTTCAAGCCCTTAAGAAGCACCTCGCCGAACCACCGATCTTATCCAAACCAACCACAGGGAAAGTATTGTACTTATACCTCGCCATAATCGAACATGCAATCAGCACATTACTTGTTAGAGAGGATAAGAAAGTGAAAAAACCCATTTAATATGTTAGTACTGGGGGCAGAGTCGAGATATCCACTAATGGAAAACCTGGCCTTGTGCTTGATGCATGCCTCTCGAAAGCTTCGACATTACTTCCAAGCACATCCCATACACGTATTGACTGATCAACCATTAAGGCAAGTATTGTCGAAACCTGAGGCCTTCGGAAGATTGTTAAAATGGGCTGTCAAACTCGGGCAATTCGAGATCACCTATCATCTAAGAACAACAATCAAAGGGCCGACATTAGAAGATTTCATAGTTAAATGTACGGGAATCACCAACGAAGAAGTCGTAACCCCAACCCACAAATTGTGGAGACTTTACGTCGATGGATCTTCCAATGAGAACAGGTCGGGGGCAGGAATCATTTTGATCACTCCGATGAGAAATCGTTTTAATTCTGCCTTACGGTTTGGCTTCGAGACATCAAATAACGAGGCTGAATACGAAGCACTATTACCAAGACTTCAAATAGCTTACGAGCTCAAAGCAAAGGCCATTCACTGCTATAGTGATTCCCAATTGGTCATTAACCAGGTTTTAGGAGAATATCAAGCTTGTGGCACAAAAATGGCAGCTTTTTTGGAAAAAGTGAAGGCAACGCTCAGGAAATTTGAGTTCTATGCCATTGAACAAGTTCTATGGGAGAAAAACTCAAATACAGATGCTCTAGCTAGGCTCGCAACAACCAAAGAAGCTGATGCACTAAACGTGGTGCCGGTCGAATTCCTACCGGTCCCAAGCATAGCCGAGCCTAAAGAAGAAGATGTCAACATGATTGACTCGCAACCTACCTGGATGATGCCCATAATTGACTACCACAAAACCAGGAGCCTCCTAGCAGGTTGGAACGAGGCTAGGAAACTTATGTACAAGAAACCAAGGTACACCATCTTGGAGTGGAAGTTGTACAGAAGAGGGTACTCTATGCCACTACTAATATGTGTAACTCCGCCCAAAGCTAGAAAAATATTAGAAATTCATGAAGGATTTTGCGGAGACCACACTGGGGGGCATAATCTATCAAAAAAGGTGATTAGGCAAGGATACTTCTGGCCTACAATTATAGCAGAATCGTTCGAATACGTCAAGCACTGCAACAAGTGTCAACGGTTCTTTTGACCGGTTTTTAGCCAACTGACGCGGAGTCAAAATAATTAATTTGAGAGCTTTCAGTAGAACAATCAATGACCAATAAATGAGCCAAGAACCAAGTAATGATGATCAATAAATAATAAAGAACACCAGAATTTATAGAGGTTCAACCCCAAGGATTGGGAATGACCTACTTCCTCTTAGATTTGTATTATTCTTAAAGGTTTACACAAGATCACATGGGATTACAAGTGGATTTCTATGTTTAAAAGACAACACAATAAGGCAGAATCACTGCTAGGTATGAAAATAGGTTGTCCAGTTTGCTTCTAAATACTGGTCGGTAGGCAAGTTCGTGAACCCCCCTCCACTGTGGTGGAGGGTTTGTATTTATAATCTTCTATTGGGCCAGGGGCAACACACGACATAACTGATGGTGGAAATATCCCATCATTCTTGCAGGTAGTTACAATCCTATTTGTTAGGAGGCTTGCCGAGTTTACAGGGCCGTTAGACGCTCATGGAGGGTGGTTGGGCAATTCTTGCGGAGTGCTAACAGATAGTGTAACCTCCTCTCGCCGACCAGGTTTGTCTATTCGTTATACCGACCAACTGGTCTTGCTGGTATACCTGGTGAGCAACAACTATTATACATTTTGTGTTTACATGCCGACCAGCCTACCTGGCCTAACACCATGTGTCCAAAGCATAATTGCTATATGTCTAAAGTATAATGCCACGTCATATATGCCAATTTTTAGGACAACATTTGCCCCCCAAGTTTGCAATGGTGTTAAGTAGCATGGAAACTTTCTTCTTGAGACCACCCCGTCCAACCTGGTCGGGGGTGCACACCCCTTGACACGTGGCATAACATATGGTATAGTTAATATATATATTTTTTTCATCAAGTTTACAAAAAATGACTTTTTACTCTTTCCCGCCACTCTTGGGAACCATAAAATGTCATAATGGCTTTCCTCAATAACTGTATTGACGGTTGTGCGGTTACCGAAGAGTGGGATAACGTGGGAGGCGGTTGAGGAGACGTGATTGGAGGGATGTGCGCACAGGTGTGCTGACGTGTCTGGGGAGACATGCCTGCAGCGGCCGAAAGGACTGCTGAGTGGACAGTTTCATTAATGTCTGACAGGTGAGATGACACTCTTCTTTGCCTATATATAGAAGTTCTCATTCATTTTTTCCATTTTTCCCTCTTCAATCTTCAAACACACCAAGATTTCATAGTCAAACCGAGCTCTGAATCTCTTCATACTTACTTGCTCTTAGACGCCCATTGTCGATGTTTCTCAACTTCGGCATGCTTCGCAAGCTTGCAGCAAGTAAGTGCCCAACTTTTCTATTTCTCGTTTTAGCATTATGTACGAAAAATTGTTCCTTTTTATCTGGAATCTTTACTGTTGCCTTAAGTGATTTTTAGAAAAATCCCTAGATTTGTCTGATGCACGTAGAATGCACCTGGAAATAAATGGTTGTCATGGGCAGCTCTAACCATGGGTCATGTATTTTGACCTTTGATTTTGCAAAAATATGATTCTTGATGTCCTTTTTTTCCTAAGTTGTGTTTGGCGTTCTCGAAGAACACCAAGAACAGTTCTTGAAAAATTCTTCGGAAACCCTCCATTGCCTCGATTTTTCTTGATTTTTGATTCAATTTGTTTGCTGATCGGTACACCGTACCATTTTTTATTTTGGTTTGGTCGGTACAACCCAAGGTGTCTATACTGACCAACACTATTCGGTGCTCTCACCTCATCTTTCCCCTTTTCCTTGTACGCGCAGGCTATCAAGGAAGGTGATCACTGTTGGAAAACACAATCAGAGTGCACAACGGAATTGGCGTGGTGGGCCCAGTGTATAAACACAAATATTTTTCCATATCTCATATAAACAGTTTATATGTTCAAGAAAACATCCAGGCAGAAACATTAATATGAAATATTATTAATCATGCAACATATATATAAATATACGCATACATACAAATATTCAAGAACATAAATATTTACCTCTTGAAGCCTATCAAGTGTCCTTGAGTCTTTTCGTATATATACCGATCTTCCTATCCAACACTTTGAGTACTCAAACCACGATCTTCAGGAGTATTTTCTACACCTCAAGATGTGTGTGGGCACATAGAGAACATGAAGATATAATTTAGAAATCACAAGTATGTCTCAACACATAAGAACTTGGATTATGACTTGAGAAATGTTAGAATAAAAGAAGAAGATGACAATTTCTTGTTTGCCAAATTCTACAACTTTTCTCTAAATTTTCACTCACGCTTTTTCTTCTTATTATTCTATAATATATATAGATTATGTATTACCTTATTATTCTTAATAATAATAGTAATATAATAATAATATCATAATGATGATAGGAATTGATTTAAGTAAATATCTAACTTACTAAATTTGAAAATATTTATTTTCAAATTATTAATTAATTGAATAAATAAAATAAAACCAACACAGATACATTATCTGCACTGTCTTACACGCATGGCACAGTCCCTGGACTATATCATGCATGTAGCAATATTCCTTTTTCAAGGATATTGCATTTTTCTTTTATTTATTTATTTAATTAAAATCAATCATTCCCACAAAATATGGTATTATCTTTTTAAGGAAAAAGATCACAACCATATTTCAAAATTTAAATTTTAAATTCAAAATTCAAAATTCAAATTGGTGATCATCATTATCATAATCTTTTAAAATTTAATAAATCAAAAACTATTTTGACTTACCAATTTTATTTTCTCCCACTCAAATAAATTAATTAATTTAAAAAATTTATTTATATATATTTTGAAATTATATATTTAATTAATAAACATATTTTTGAAAATTTAATAATCAATTCCCAATTAATTATTCAACCTCAATTATCATATAATTGTATATTTGAACCGAAGAATAAAATTTTTCTCAAATTTCCAAATTATAGATTTACCCTTGTATCAGCTCTTACTTTGATATGGTGTTGATAGAGCTACTGTGGGGACCTATAATATCAAGCTCCAATAAATATTAGATTATTAATCAAAGCTCTTTGATTAAATACTCATATTTATTAATCTCATAATTACTCCACTATAAATATGAGATTGAACTCTTAATAATTATAGACATATGTTTACATAGTACTTTATTAAAGAATAAGGTGTCCATTGATATATAGAAAATTTTAAAATAATTGTGTACTAAATAAAAGTTCAAAAAGAGGCGTGTGGAGCTTCTCTCTCCCTCTCCATGGGTCGACGGAAAAAAGAGGTTCCGAAGCCGGTGACAGTGGCAGCTGCTACAGATAGTCTTCCGACACTGCCAGATCTCCCTTCAATTCAAGATCAATTTGTACTGGAGAACATCGATGAGGAATACCATGAATCGTGCGAGGAACTGGAAGCTGATCCGTTTGTTGAGCCAGCTATGCCAATGGATTTGGAGGGCAACGCTGGTCCGTCTATATGGGCAGAGGAAATGGAGACAATCGACTACCAGAATTCAGCCAAGGATGTGTGGAGCAAATTTAAAGCTAATCAGGTGAAAACCCCATCTACGAGTCTTGATTTCATTGAGCCTATGAAGGTTGGCGACCAACGAATAGCTAAATTGGACTTTGATGAAGTTGAGGTAGAAGCCTCGTTTTGGAGAACGTCAATTGTTTGTGTAGTCTTGGGAGCTAATCCCCCATTTCAGGTTTTTGAAGGATTTGTGAAGCGAATTTGGGGTAATTTAGGCATTGACAGAATAGTCAGAATGAACTCTGGGTTTACCTTAGTAAGTTTTCGTGATGTTGCAACCAGGGATTTAGTCCTGGAAACTGGTGTGATCCACTTTGACAAAAAGCCTGTAGTCCTTAGACCCTGGACTCCTGACATGGACACAATACAAATGGTAAAGTCGGTACCGGTTTGGATTCGTTTAAACGGTTTGGGACTACAATATTGGGGCCGTAAGAGTCTTAGTGCTCTCGTTAGCACTATAGGCAAGCCAATCATGATAGATCAAGTTACTCGTGATCGGTCGATGGTCAAGTTTGCAAGAGTTCTAGTTGACATGGTAATTTCTGAAAATCCTCCTAAGTCTATTTCGTTTGTCAATGAAAGAGACCAGCTAGTTGAACAATGGGTGGAATACGAGTGGCTCCCTTCTAAATGCCAAGCTTGTGACTGTTTGGGACACACTATTGTGAACTGTGCGAAGGACAAGGGGTCTGTGTGGGTTAAAAAATCTAACCAAGTTGCTAAGAATACTGAGCAGTGTGCAGGGAAAACCAGTTCTGAACCTAGCTTGGACAATCAACAGACTGCTACTGTCAAGAAAGATACTGATGTTCATGTTAATACTGATAGTGCCCAGGACTCTCTTTGTTCGAATAGACCTGATACAGGTACTGTGATCAAACCCTCTGTTTCCAATGCTGGTCCAGTTGCTAAGACAGCTCCAGTTAGTAAAACAGGGGAGGCCAAGGGTAATGAAACAGGGGACGAGTGGATAACACCAAGAAGGAGAGGGAATAAGGCAAATATTTCCCAGCCTTCTCAAGCTTTAAGTAGAAATGGATATGTTGTGCTTCAAGAGCCAGGAGGTGGGAATTTGGCTACTAACTCTCTTTCTAGTCAATATGGAGAAGTGCAACATTCTTAGTTGGAATGTTCGGGGTATGAATAAAGGTAATAAACAACGAGAAATTCGTGATTTATGTCGTTTGAATAATATTGGGTTTGGGGCGCTCTTTGAAACTAAAGTTCGCCATGAGAAAACAGCAGATATAATAGGTAACAGTTTTCCCAACTGGGACTATTACTCGAGTAATATGATCTCGTTCCGAATTTTATTAATTTGGCAATCGAAGTTTGTGCAAGTTCAAATTATTGAGGAAGATACTCAGTTCGTCCACTGTAAAATTAGAGCTTCTGGGCACCACACTGAGTTCTACTTAACAGCTGTGTACGGTTCCAACTCTATGTTTGACAGGAAAATTTTATGGGAGAAACTTGCTGGGCTAGGCCATTTGACTCTTCCTTGGATTGTTGTAGGTGATTTCAATGCCATGTTCAGCTATCAAGACAGGAATGGAGGTCGTCCCATAACTGGTAAGGAGCTTGTTGATGCTCAAAACTGGCTTTCCTTAGGCCAAGTTGATGAATTTCGTTGTGCTGGATCCTCTTACACTTGGTCGAATAAACAGGAATTTGGTGACAGAATCTACTCTAGACTAGACAGGGTCTTCATTAATGAGAAATGGTTGGATCTCTTCCCTAACACTAAAGGTTTTTTCAAATGGGACATTCATTCGGATCATAGCTACTGTGTGATCAAAAATCAAGTTATTGGCAAAGTTGGTATCAAACCTTTCAGATTTTTTGATTGTTGGATGTACCATAATAAATTCAAATCAGTGGTTCTTGACAGTTGGAACAAATCTAGCTATAAAATTGGTCTTGCTGGTATTGTCCTTAAGCTCCTTAGAGTTAAGCATGTTCTTAAGAAGTTCAGCAGATCGGAAGTGGGTGATATTGAGCACTGTTATCAGTTAGCTAAGGAAAATCTTAGTATGACTCAGGGTGCTTTAGCTAATGATCCCAGCAACACTGTGCTTCAATTAGCTGAACAGGCCAATTTGCAGGAGTTCGTTTTAGCCAGGAAGAGATATGCTAGTCTCCTCCATCAAACTAGCAAAATTACCTGGTTGCAATTTAATGATGAAAATTCTCATTATTTCCATGCTATCATGAAGAAGAGAAGAGCTGAGAATAGGATTACCTCTTATATGGCCAATGAGGAGGTGATAGATGACTATGATAAGGTGATAGAGCATTATTTCAGTCATTTCAGGAACTTTATGGGGAAGAAGAGCTCGGCTAATAGGCAGATTGATCTCAACAGTTTGAGTTTTGGTGAAAAACTTACTCTTCAGCAACAAGTTAACTTGATCAGGCCTTTCAAAAAGAAAGATGTTCAAGAGGCTTTATTTGGCATTCACTCATCTAAGAGCCCGGGTCTGGATGGGTTTGGTGCTGGTTTTTTCAAAGGCTTGTGGAAAGAGATAGGCAATGACATCAGTATGGCAATTTTACAATTTTTTCATGATGGTTTTCTTCCTACTGATTTAAATGAAACTGTCATATCCCTTATTCCGAAAACTGATTCTCCTAGAACAGCTGCTGATTATAGACCTATTGCTTGTTGCAATACGCTCTATAAATGCATATCCAAGATGCTATGCTCTCGTTTGTCTGAAGTTCTTCCTGTTTTGATTCATGGAAATCAAGGGGCTTTTATAAAGAACCGCCTCTTGGCTCATAATATTCTCATTTTCCAAGACCTTCTCAAGGGCTACACGAGGAAGAATATCTCAGCTCGTTGTCTCATGAAGATTGACCTCAGTAAAGCGTACGATACAGTAGATTGGCAATTTGTGGCTGACTTGCTAAAAGGGCTTTGTTTCCCCTCTAGGTTCATTCATTGGGTGCTGGTTTGCTTAAAGGGGACTTCTTATTCTTTGATGCTCAATGGCCGGCTTCATGGCTCTTTTAGAGGGGAAAAGGGTCTGAGACAAGGAGACCCTATATCTCCTCTGTTGTTTGTCCTGATTATGGAGTACCTAACCAGGCTTTTACTTCAGACTTCTAATCATAAAGGGTTTGGTTTTCATCCCCTTTGCAAGCATGTTAATCTTGTCAATCTCTATTTTGCAGATGATCTAGTTATTTTTTGCAAGGGGAATGTGAACTCTATGAGACTTACTCAGTCTGCTATTGCTAGTTTTTGTGCAACTACGGGCCTCTCAATCAATAATACCAAATCGCACATTTACTTTGGAGGTATCAATGCCGACTGTAAAGCTCAATTATTGGAGATCTCTCGAATGCAAGAAGGCTCGTTTCCGCTTAAGTATCTTGGAATACATCTAAGACCTACTAAATGGAGAGCTGCGGACTGTGGGGAAATTATTGGGAAAATTCAAAGGAATCTTCATTCTTGGACTAGTAGGAACCTTTCCTTTGCGGGCAGAGCGCAACTTATTCATTCTGTCCTTCTTGGAATAAGAAACTATTGGATGAATATCTTTATTCTTCCTCAGAAAGTAGTGGCTGCCATTGATAAATGTTGCAGAGAATTCCTGTGGGGGACTAAAGGGCATCGAAGCAAGCTTCACCTTACTTCTTGGGAGCAAGTCTGTCTTCCCAAAAAGTATGGAGGAATTGGTTTCTGTGAAGGCAGGAAATGGAATATTGCTATGATGGCTAAGTATATTTGGGCAATTTCTAGCAAGAAAGATTGTCTTTGGGTCAAATGGATAGATGCCATCTATCTTAAAGGTAAGAGCTTCTGGTCTGTGCCATTAATTCATGATACCAATTGGTATTTTCGAAAACTTCTGAAGTTGAGGACTGCTGTAGATCATTATGCTATTAACTCTTCGGTATTAAGAGGCAAGTTCAAAGCTAAACTCCTTTATCTGTCTCTTACAGCAGCTTCTGAGGTGAAGTATGCCTCTGCTGTTTGGCATCATATCTGTGTCCCAAAACATAGATTCATTTCTTGGCAAATGATAAATGATCATCTTCTTACTCGTGATAATCTAGGAAAATCTTGGAGCTTCCTTCTTATCTTTGCCCGGTTTGTGAGTGTTTCAACGAGTCCCACCAGCACCTTTTCTTTGACTGCTCTTTCACTAAGAACCTCCAGCAAGCAGTCAGTTCTTGGTCTGGTTTCCAGGGTTGGCCTCTTACCATGGAAGCCTGGAAGTGTTGGTGCTCTCATGTTGGTTCTGATCTGAAGTTGCTGGTTTGGAATGCGATTTTTGCAGCAATGATCTACTCAGTCTGGTGTAACAGGAATAGATGTCTGTTTGATTTGAGTTGTAGCTCAGTTTTGGTAGTTAGCTCCACCATTAAAACTGATATCAAAGCTAGAGTTAAGACTATTTCTTGTACCAAGGCTAAGAAAAAAGTCAGAGATGTCATTAGCTTTATAAATTCCCTGTAATTCGTGCTTTTGTTGTGTGTTGTAGCTGATTGCTACTGTTAATCTTGTAATTGGTTTGTGCTAGTTGAATATATAGTCCTTCTTTTCCAAAAAAAAAAAAGAAAAGGTGTCCATTGATATAATCATTACATACAACGTTAATCCTCTATTAATGGTTCATAATTAAAAGATAATAAAATTACCGTTTTACCCTTTTTACTATCTCTTGTTCTTAGTGTACCATTGACTTTACTAGTGAAGGTTGTGTCACAACAAGTTTGTGATGTAAGCGCTCATAACTTTTTTCAGTTTCAAAAGTCAACCCAATGGGGAACCATTATTCAATCTATAAGAAGGTATAGATTCCATATATGTTAAACTATCTCCCCAACCATATATATCATTGAGTCCCCAAAACAATTGTTCTTAGCTTGATTATTCTGACAAACCTTAATGCATGAATCAAATGATCAGATGAAATATATAGGAGTTCATAGTAACATCAGGATTAAGATCATCGTGTATATGATCATCGTTTTATGTGTTTGAATAATAATATGAAACGATGTTTAAACAAGTATTAACAATTCACATCTTGTTTTATGCCCTAATTAAAATCCAATTTATTTGTAATCTCATTTATTATCAATAAAAGAATAGAAATCATTTTTTGACTTGGTAAATCACATTACTCACATGTTTTATTTTCATGATTATTTGTTTAATATAAATTTCTATTAAATCTCGAGAATATAGCTTATCGTATTTATAGTGACGTAATCACAGTGGAATATAAGTATGATTATATGTTCAAACATAAGTTAGTCCTAAGATTAGTCAGTGCACAAGATTTACACTGACTTGCCAATCTACAATATGATCTACTTACACATTGTAGTGCTATGTTCTTTCTAGAACATTAGCAAAGTAGATAAGATCAGATGTATTTGTTACATCGGACTGGACCGATATTGATAGTAGACAGGATTAGTAAACATACCGTTATTATCTATTCTAGTCATATCATATAGTTGACCATAGGTCAATTCAATCTTAATTCTGAGTGGTTAGTATTCTAACTGATTGTATTATTTGAGTTCTTTGACTTGTTCGTTACCAGCTTACCCTACGGACTAGCCCACACTTACATCTTGGGAACTCGGTAGTGTAATTGAGTGGGAGTGTGAATCATAGATATGAACATCTGTATTTTCTGATGAAGAAGTGAAACGATGGTTTCCTTTTAGTTTGATTCAAGGTGCTAAATGATAGAGATCTCATTTCAGTAATTAATATTAGTTTACTAAAATGTCATTTACAAGGAACTAAGTGTTTTAAGGATAAAATACAATGAGGCGTAAAATAGTATTTTAGTCTCATCTCATTGTAGACCGTCTATAGAGGATTGAGTGACAATTATGGTTGTAACAATGGATAATAATAACGTATTTATATTGCTTATAGAGCGTTCTATGAATTCAAGAGTGCAATTTTGAATCTTTAGTGGAGTCACAAGTAATTAATAAGTTAGTAAATTTATGATAATTTATCGGAGCTTCAATGCATAGGCCCATGGTCCCCATTGTACCTTGGATAAAATCATCTAGATAGTCTCAATTAATTGATTTAATATCAATTAAAACTATCAAAGTTGATCAGGTCAATTTTGGATTGTTTCACAGAGTTATGTAATTTAGAGAAGAAAAGAGAAATTATGGCAGATTTATTAATCAAGATAAATTGATGTCTAAATTAATAAATAAGTTTAAATCAAGGTTAAAATTATAAATAATTAATTTGATAAATGATTTAAATAATTATTTAATTGAATTAAAACAATAGAAAATAATATAGGCCTTGATTTTAAGTCCAACGAGCTTATAATTAAATGAGAAATTTTACAGGCCTAAAGCCCATGATAATTTCATCCTAGGGCTAATTATTGGATATTATTTTAATGATTTTTAATTAAATAAGTGACCTAATTGAGCCTATAAAAGGAATGCTAAGTGAGAGATGAAAATATAAGTTTTTTGAGAAGATCAGAAGATCTAGCCTTGATGCTCTAGGTTTTAGATTCTCTCTACAGCATAAGTCATTTTCTAAGCCTCAATATTCTTTTCTCTTCTTCTCTCTGTATCTATCTCATTTGTTTATAATTGCCCACTCTAGTCTAGGTGATTCTAAGGATACTTTGGAAGGCTGTGAAGAAAATTGAAGATCGGTTCAGTTTCTTGGTGATACCCTGTGACAGAAAGGATACAAGGGTTAGAGAAACTGAAGTAAGGACTCAATCATTCCGCTGTACAATAATGTAAGTATTCTTATCATTATCTCTGTATGAATTCAATTTTAGAAACATGTTCTAGGTTTTCTTATATTAATTTGTTTAATATAAGATCTGCATGATAATAAATAAGATCCTGTATAAGTTTTCCCAACAACTGGCATCAAAGCCTCTGGTAATCTTTATTTTCATGCATGAACATGGTAAAATTGAATTATTTGATGTGTTGCGTAATTGGGTGGATTTCATGTTTTTTATGATGCATATTAAATTTTATGTGATTATTAGTATATTTGAGTTATTTTGTTGTGTTTTCTTTGCAGATTATTTTTATATAAATGCTTTATTTGATGTAAAACATGGTAAAAATTATTTAGAAAACGTTTTTGGCTTAAAAAATTACACAAATTTTATTAATTATTTTTCTCGGGCAGTGGTCGCGCCTTGGGAGACAGACGCTAGTGGTTGTGGCCACCTTAAACCCCTGGCCGCGGCCAGTACGCGGATTTTTGCCCAGATACTCCTGTGGCCGCGACCTGCATTAATTTTTTTCTTAAAATTTTATTTTTGAATGTATTTTTAATAGGTTAATACAAAAATATCAGATCTTTTCTATTATTTAAAATTATATATTTTTTGAAATATGGTATTTTTTTGTTTGATATTTTAAAAGTAGATATTTTCTACAAAGATTCAAATTCAAATTTAAAAATATGTTAACTTATTTGTTGACCCACGATTTGGCCAACGACACGGAGTCAAAAGTACGACAGAAGATAAAATGACAATTAAGAATATAATCCAATGGAAAAGAAGAAAACACCAAGGATTTATAGTGGTTTGGCCCTAAAGAATGGTAATGACCTACGTCCACTTAGTGCTATTATTGATATTGAATCTCAAAGCTGTCATCAAAGAACTAGGGTTCTTGAGTTTCACAAGCCTTCGAAGAAATACAATGAAACGATGGATAATTGCACTATAGCTCTCTTTCTCTCTCTATCTTAGCAAAGAAATTCAGGGATCAAAAGTCCTTTCCTTGAGCTATATCATGTATATTTATAGGCTCAAGGAGGGTTACATGGGCCAACGGGCCGTATCTTTCTTTAATAACCGCGTATCAAGGTCATAATGAGGAAGTATTCAATGTAATTATTATAAGATGACAATTTTAGAAGTAAATAAAACAAACTATACGACCTGACTGGTCGTATCTTATAATTAAGCCTGACGAAGTGATGTGCTTCTGGTCGATAGCCGAACAACACTTCTGCCACGTGTCAACCACGTGTGAAAAATCCCTGCCACGCCATCAGCAACCTTTTTTAGGGTAAACATTTGCCCTCCAAGTTTATTTATTGCGACCAGCAATAAGTAAACTTAGGAAACTGACCCTTCGAATACCCCACAAAATCTGTCAGAGCCGCCCATGCGTTCTCGAAAAAAGGTGATCAATCATGTCCAATCAAGTCTTTTTAGTTTCCCAATAACTTGTTTGATGGTCATTACACTTCCCCATACTTTGAAAAAGGTAATTCATGATTACTTCTTCTACTGGGTTGCAGCCGCTATAAGTAATACCCCAAATCCACATTGTTACTTTTTACTTTTCACTTGCCATCTCCTCTCCAAGAACTTCGAAGAAATTCATCTTCAGAGCCCAGAAATTCCCAGGAACTCTCATCTGAATGCTCGGAAGCTTTCATGTTCAGACTTCGTTCTTCATCTAAGTAAGTTTCACGAGCTTCTTAGACGTTTGAGTTGCCATGCAAAACTGTTTCATACTTATTTTTATCTCTGAACTTTTGCATGTTCTTAGCTGAAACTGTTATGGGGATTGAGTGTATACCAATAGATGTTTGATAGGGTAGTGAAGTAACGTTTCGTAGGAGTTAGGAGCCAGTTTGGTAGTCGAGATTGTAGATTTAGGGCGTAAAATCGAAGTAAAAATTCGATTTTTAGGCTAGCTGAAAAACTAGGTTTTTCCCGCCCCTTCGGAGTCGAAAAAGCTTTTTTCCCGAAATTTTTTTTACTTCCGCTTTTCAATCTGTTTTTCAAACTGCTCGTATAGAACTTAGTGTTTTTGCTAGAATGCTGCTGGTCGTATAAAAGCTTAACTTTTATACGCGAGCAACGTTATTCTAACTCTCAACATAGATTTTTAGGCTTTATGTTCTCACCTTCCCTTTTCTTTGTTCGCATCTTTTCATGCAAGATCCGTGGGGAGGTGAAAGGCCTATCGACGACGACTTGCTTGCCCAATTACTTGAAGACGAGGAGCATCCGTCGCTGCTAATACCAGAAATTCTTTTTTCTCGAACCCCACCCAATAGACCTCAGTCAAACCTTCCAGCCATGGGTAGAGTAAAATCCACTGCCCAGAAAAAGAAACCTTCAAACCCTTCAAATCAGCCTGCTCCTCTGGCTGGAGTTCCCTCGACCAGTCGGGAAAGAAATATCCCTGACCCTAACATTCAAACTAGCGCTCAGTCTCGAAACATCGTTCAACCAGATGTTGAATGGTACGTCGCCCCTGTCAGCCGGGTAACGATCAGGATGATCTCTAATTATATTAAAAAATATGGACTTCCTGGGGTGACACTAGTCCAACCCACTCAGGACCAACAGGCGAACTTGCCTGGAGGCGCTTTCAGTGCCTAGTCGAGGTACCACATCGAGGCAGGAGCGACCCTGCCTCTTCATCCTTTTTTCCAGGGGGTGGCTAATTACTTCGGGGTCGCCCATTTTCAAATAACTCCCAATGGATATAGAATGCTTACTGCACTCTATATCCTCTATAGCCATAAGAAATGGCCCATCCCCACACCACATGAGGTCAACTATCTGTTCGACCTAAAATCTAACCCTAACCAAGAAAACACAGGGTTTTTCCACTTTTGTCACCAGGAAACAGGTCGCACTTTCCTGACTGACACCACTTATATCTCGAACATGGGGAAGTACCTTCTGGAGTATTTCCTGATGACTGACATGGTTTTGAACAACTTGGCCTTCACACAAGGAGGTAAAGTCTTTGTACCACTGGTCATTTATCTTTCTTCAAATTTTTGCTGTATTTCCCTTAGAAATTTAGTGCGTTTCAGGCCCATGGTTGTGACCAGACCCTACTCCAGACATGGAGATGTGATCAGCCCTCCTAGCCAGCATGATCGACATAGAGAAAAGTGTCAAACAGCTGGTCACAGAGGCCAATCTGAGACTGGTCGGCCTTTTGGCCTCTCATCAGGATGTGAGGGAGTCAACAGCGGGGAGTGCCATTGGTGGAGAGGTTCCCGAGCAGCACCCAGACGTGTCACAACCCCCTCCGAGGAAAGCAACTGGAGTGACAATCAGGGAACCCTCCAGCACTCCGCGGGCTGCTGCTCCCCCCGCCCCAACGGGAAAGGGAAAAAAGAAAGCCACCGAACCTCTCGAGCCCCTCGACGAATCCTCGGATGAGAACGGTAGTGATCTTTCGCTCTTAGATAGTTTGCCAATTCCCTATCACTTATTTGATGGGGACAACAATTTTAAGTACGCTCCCAATTTAGATTCAGACTTCTTCATGCCAGAGAGTGAGTGTAACACTAGTAGAGTATATAATGTAGCGACCAGTAATGATAGCTTGGGTATTTCACTTACAATTTTCTTTGTTTCTTTTCCTGACATAACATACTCAATCGTTTATACTATCTCACTGTTCGTGTATTTCCTTTTCTTACAGACATGGACTCTGAGAATGTGTTCGACATATACAGTGCCCCCGAGGCTCCCGAAGCTCCCTCGAGCAAGGAGAAAATGAGCAAGAGGCATCCCGGGGAAAGCAGTAAAGCGCCTCAGGCCAAGAAAACCCGTACTGCAGGCCCTCCGGCAGATAGGCCCTCAGCAAATGTAACACCGCCTCCTTCTCCTCTCGAGCAGCATACTCCCCCTGCTCCTGTGGTTCGACACCTTCTCCACCACACCAATCGACCAGACTTAGCAGGCTACTCCTGCTTCCACGGGGGGAGACATATCGAGTCGCGCCTTGAGATCAGTCAAAGACAAGGTGGCCAAAATTTTGAAGCATGAACGTTGCCGAGAAGCGATGGCTTCGACGGAGACGATGGGTGTCGACCAGATCTTAACCCGCGCATTGAATGAGTTTGCCAGTGTAAGTTATTTTTTTTTGGGAAAGCCCTTTGTACTTTACAGTCTGTCTAACTTTCGCTCTGATCGCAGGCAATGCTGGCCCTTACTGCCGGCCGGCTTCGCTCAGGTGCTGTCACCGTGCAGTCCAGGACTTTAAAGCAACGACACGCTAAAGAACTCAAAGCTGCCGAAGCGAAACATGCTGAACAGCTTGAGGCAGTGCTCGAGGAGAAGAACAAACTAGCTGAGGAGTTAAGGGAGAAGCAGACTGCTCTAGACAAGGCCGTCGAGCAAAGAGACAATTCCAAGGAGTCTAACCGCGTCAACTATCACGAATCTAAAAAGCTCGAGCAGGACTTGATTGTGAGCAGACAAGAGACTACAACCTTGGAGGGCCAGATCAATAAGCTTGAAAAAGCCAACGCCAGTATTTTGGAAAGGTACAAGAATGTCGTGGTTAAGTGTTTCTATGACTTCTGGAAACACAACCAAGAGGCTGATTTCAGCTACCTTCCCGAGCGCGCAAGGCATGGTGAGATAGCTTGTTGCGTTGCTCGATTGGCAAAAGAAGAGAGGGCAAGGGTACCTGCCTCGCCTGAAATCTCCTTGGCCACTGGCGTGGATGGGGCGGACAATGGAGCTACAACTGTCGTCGACCAGGACACCCCTCAAGATCCTCCAGCCTCGTAGTCTGCTATTTTTCTTTCTCTTTAATTTTTCAAGTACACGACCTACGGGTCGTGATGTAAAGACACTTATTTTCCAGTTGAATATTTATTACTACACGAGCAGCTTTTACTTTTAATTGAACAATTACACCCGAGTAGCGACTGCTCATGGTGTAAAAGGATACATTTTGACATTACAATATATTTGCATCTTAT
Organism: Humulus lupulus; assembly: GCF_963169125.1. NCBI lineage: Eukaryota > Viridiplantae > Streptophyta > Magnoliopsida > Rosales > Cannabaceae > Humulus > Humulus lupulus. The sequence goes on from NC_084793.1 coordinate 249,197,524, forward strand.
TATAACATCTGTTCGCATGACCGAACTTAGCATAGCACTTTGGTTTGATTTAACAAAATACAAAATTTTGAAAAATACTCTAAGTACCCTAGCATGCTTTCACTTATTTTGCTCACGTGTTTACATACCTTTCGATATGCTTTGATTACTAGATACCTTATGTGCCCCCAAGTGATTGAGGAGCTTTAGGTCCTTGGTCACTTGCTTTGACCAAAACCTGTTTGAACAATATTGCTCGGAGCAAAATAATTAAAATTGTAATACAGCAAAACAACACACGTAATGAGCAAATACTTGTATAAAATACAATAATTGGCAAGAATGACTGGCTGCACTCAGTCCCTTATATTTCTCGTAATAAATGGACAAAATGTGTCTTTACGAGTGATAAAAAAGATCTTACACTTATAAGCGATTAGTCACATAAAATGACCAACCCTTTTTCATAACTTATAAAAAGTAAAATTAATACAAGCTAATCCTTTAAGAAGGATTGTTCATTGATAGTACTTGCGCAGGTGTTCTTCATTCCAATAGCGAGGAATGAGATCTCCATTTAGGCGAGCAAATTTGTAGGTGCCTAGATGGAGGACTTCTTCAATCTGGTAAGGCCCTTCCCAATTAGGTCCGAGTACTCCAGCAGCTTGGTCGCAGGTGTTTAGGAAAACTCTTCGAAGTACTAGATCTCCTGTAGAGTCCAAGAACTTTACTTAGCTAGTTAGATAGTAGTATTAATACTAATAGCTAGTAGTAGTTATAGTATGTTTATTACTGTGGATTTTGGTTCAAGCCGGGACTTAGTTGGAAACTCCTAGCAATAGTTATGGATTTTATAAGTTTAACCTATAGTTTAAGAATATTAATTATAACATAAGGTTTGATTAATATTGCTGGTTATTAATATGATAAATATTATAACCTAACGTTTAGATAGAGCCAATAAGAATATGACACTTGTCATATGCATGATTATTAAGGAATTATTATTTTAATGATAAAATAAGGGAAATATAAGACTTAGTCTTCACTAGAATCTGTTAGGAGCATGCCATTTGTCACAATTTTATTTATTTGTGGATTAGGTTGTATTTAGATAATTAAATAGATTTTTCATAACTTTAGGGTACTGTAAATTCTGACCTATTTTTGACCCAGTTATGTTATGAATTTCGAAAAATAGTATTTCTAGAAAGTTATAGATAATTGAATTAGATTTCTAACAGTATAAAGATGGTCTAAATCGAAGTCATACAGCTTCAGTTATGTTAATTTTACTGCATGTGAGTTTAGAGTTACGAGATTTAGGGAGTTAGAAGTTAGGATTCTATTTGTTTTTATTATTTTTGTTTTTAAAAATCAAGCTTTGACTTCTTAAAACTCTCTCTGAACAATTTTTCCAAGTCCTAAGCCTTTGACTGAAGAATATTCAAATATTTTCAATTAAATTCATTATTTTTATTCAAAGCCAAAAATAAGATTTTTATTCCTAGAACTCTATAAATAGGACCTAGCACCAAGTCTTTTCATTCATTCTTCAAGCATTGATCAGAGCCTTCCAGGTGCTAGTGAGACTATAGAGTGATAAACACTTGGGTTAGGGTTATAAGCTTTATCATTTTAAGCTTATTAGACACTTGGGAAGTAAGGTTCATAGTGTGTATTTCAGTTTTGAGGTGTAGTTCATTCATAGCAATTTCAAAGGTATTCCTATTCTTAGTTCCTTTTGTGTATTGTTTCATTAGTTCTTATAGTTTTTCTCTACTCAATTCCTAACTCAGTCTTCTCTATTCTTGGTTAGGCATCTATGTTCTTCAAACTTGAGATTTCTTGTTGGTAAGTATCTTCTCGATGGTTTAGTTCATTCCTCTTCATCTCTTTCTCTTAGAAAACTCACCTCTCTATTAATGGTTTTTTAGGAGTGTTCCAAAATCCTGACCTTGTTCTCATCATCCTGGTATTTTGGTAAGGAAAATAGGATAGTTCTTATGTGATATGTGCTATGTTTATGTAAGATGTTATGATTATGCTATAGTATGATTTTATGTGTATGATATATGTATGTTTGGGGCTTATAGTTGTTATATAGAAAACCCTATCACATTTATGTTTTGGGGCTTATAGTTGCTATATAGCAAACCCCAATAATTATATGTTTTTGGGGCTTATAATTGCTTAACTAGCAAACCTTATTGTAGTTTGAGGCTTATAGTTTCTTAGTTAGCAAACCCCAATAGTCGCCATGTACATGGGTTAGAATTATGATATATGTGTTATAGTATATGATATATGTTCATAGTTTATGTGTATGATTGTGTTTCATGCTTGTAGTAGATTTTCCTTGCTGGGCATTAGGCTCATTACTTTATGTTTTCTATGTGCAGGAAAATAGTTATGGTGGCGGGAAGGTTCTTGGTAGCTTGGGAATGTGTATTGAGGGAGAATGGAATCGGTCGACTGCGTGAAAGATTCGAGGATGAAGTTGTTTAAGTCTTTTAAATTATGATTTCTATGTATTTCCGCACTTAGTTTTGTAACCAAATTATTTAAGTTATGTTCTATTTTATTTTCAAACAATGGGATCCCATATCCTAACTGAATTTTATGTATTTTAACCCTGGTTTTAAAGTTTTTAATAAAGTTACGACTATTTTGTATGTAAGTTTTCTTAAGAGTAGTATCTATGAATAGTAGTTATTAATGGTTCAAAGTCTAGAATAAGTTGGGTCGTTACAGTTGGTATCAGAGCAACGGTTCATTCGCATGAAGTTCTCGTCGATACACACAATCAAAGCCTTGAATCTAACCGCCAATGTAAGTGTTTATGTTTTAGTTGTTTTGATTATGTGTTTAGTTAACGTTTTAGCCCTTATGTTTTCAGTTAAGAATATTTGTAAATTAGTTTATTTTTCGTTATTTATTTTATTTATTATCTTTGCATTTATGATTGTACATAGTGAAACTTTTTTTTTTCCAAATAAATATCATTGTTATTTTTGAATGACATGTATGAGTTTGATTTTTTCTACAATCATAATAAATAATAATTTTAATAAATAATGACCAAGTTCAGTGAGGGTGGATACAAATCAATGGACCTGGACTCATATTGAGAGTTTAGGGGGCCATAGTAGTGGGAACGATTTTACTGATCCCAGCCCTCCCTCAATATGGTTAACTTTGGAACAACGACGAGTTTCGAGCCTGAGAATTAAGTCATATATGATGATTAGAAACAGACTTAGTAAATTATAAAGATGACTTATTTTTCTAAGTTTAGAAACAGACCCTAATCATAAAGAAGGCTTACATAATTTTTTCATAAGAAATCATAATTAATAGGTCCGAGTTATGTTTGCTTAGATTAAGTTTTGCCTTAGAGCCTGTTAGGGTAAGTTCTAACATGTTCTCGACTGTTAGAACTTTGTTGAAGATGTCGCTCAGAAGATTTGCTCGCAACAACGCCAATGCCTCAAGCGTTGCTCTTGAAACTTATGAAGCCCCTCTAGTTCGTAGAAGGGTAAGGCGTGCAACCAATGCTGCTGCTAAAGAAAGAGCGCCATCGCCGCCGGTTAACAACACTGCAGAAATTGCAAGACTACGACAACAAGTGGAGGAATTACAATAGCAACAGCGACAACAGACTCAGCCTCCACCTCAGCCGCAACCACAGCCCCAGCAAATGGCTCAAACCCCATCAAGTAGGTCCTTATGGGGGATGGCCAATGGCGAACTATGCGCCATACCTAGCTCAGCACATGGAGCCAATCTACGAGCGATTTTGTAAGCAACACGCTCCAAACTTTGAAGGGAAAACAGGCCCTTTTGAAGCAGAAGAATGGCTCAGAAATGTAGAGCCGATCCTAGCGCATATGAATCTCGGCAACGCGGACCGCATATCCTACGTTTCGTCTCTACTTAAGAAGGATGATAGAATATGGTGGGACTTAGTTCAGCAGACTAACAATGTCGCCACCATGATATGGACAAGATTTGTGGAGCTGTTCCACAAGAAGTATTACATCTCGGCAGTCATCGCTACAAGGGTTGAGGAGTTCGCTAGTTTGAAGCAGGGCAACTTAACGATAGTAGAATATGCTCGGCAGTTCGACAGATTAGCCAAGTTTGCACTAGAGTTGGTTCCAACTGACTTTATGAGGGTGACCAAGTCCGTTAGAGGACTTAGACCAAATATTGAATTAGGGGTTAAGCTAGCAAACCCAGGAAATACTACCTATGCCAATGTTCAAGAAATGGCAATAGAAGTAGAAAGGATTCAGACGAATGTTAGTAAGGAGAGGAGGGATTAAACGATGGTTCCAGACCAAAGTCTTTGCCTTGACCTAGGGAGGAGCCCATGCTAGTAACAAGCAGTTACAGGTCAGATTCCTATCCTCGATAGTATATGTTCTAGTATCGCTTGATTTGGGAGCAATATACTCGTATATCTCGTTAGGAATGATAGAGAAACTAGACAAACCTTGTAGAACTAGGTTTGTGACATAGTTTCCTTCGAGTGAAGTAGTCCTATCATCATGGATAGTACGAGGCATACCGATCAAAATTTAGGACGTAGAACTAGAAGGAGACCTGATAGAACTAGAGATTAAAGATTTCGACATGATATTTGGAATGGACTGGCTAGCAAGGCATGGCGTAACCATCGATAGCAGACGTAAGCAAGTGATGTTCGAGACTCCTGACGTTCAGAAACGATGCTATATGGGAAAAGTTTTAGGACTACATACGCCGCTTATTTCATCACTCAAAGTTCAGAGGATGATAGAAAAAGGATGTCATGCATTCTTAGCTAGCATTACGCATGTGGTAAAGGGAACACCACTAAAGGTCGGAGATGTACATATTGTAAGGGAATTTCCAGAGGTATTTCCTGACGACTTGCCAGGATTGCCACCGACGCGCGAAATTGACTTCACAATCGAATTAGTACTAGGCACCGAGCCTACCTCCAAGGCACCATACCAGATGGCTCCTACCGAACTCAAGGAGTTAAAGATGTAGTTAGAAGAACTCTTAGGCTTGGGTTTCATTAGAATGGGCCATTCACTATGGGGAGCACCGGTACTGTTTGTGAAGAAGAAGGATGGAAGCATGCAGATGTGTATAGATTACTGCGAGCTAAATAAGGTGACAATTAAGAATAAGTACCCGCTACCTCGAATTGATGACTTGTTTGATCAACTATGAGGAGCGACCGTGTTTTCAAAGATTAATCTACGGTCTGGATATCATCAGCTCAAGGTACGGGAAGAGGATATTCCCAAGATGGCTTTTAGAACTTGTTATGGACATTATGAGTCTCTAGCTATGTCTTTTGGTCTTACCAACGCTCTAGCCGTTTTTATGGATTTAATGAATAACGTCTTCAAGGACTACTTAGATAAATTCTTCGTAGTATTCATCGTCGACATCTTAGTTACTCCAAGGACGAAGTCGAGCACGAGGAACATTTGAGGTTGATTTTTCATGATTAAAGGAGAATCAACTCTACGCCAAGTTCAAGAAATGCGAGTTTTGGCTTTCGCAAGTGGCGTTCCTCGGGCACATTTTATCCAAGGACAGAGTTGCAGTAGACCCATCAAAGGTAGAGGCCGTGAAGGATTGGCCAAGACCAAAGAACGCATCCGAAGTAAGGAGCTTTCTGGGATTAGCAGGTTATTATAGGAGGTTTGTAGAGGGATTTTCTAAGATAGCCACTCCACTCACCAACCTGACCTGGAAACAACAAAGATTCAACTGGAATGATAGATGTGAAGAAAACTTCCAGTTGCTTAAGGACAAGCTGTGCTGAGTGTCACGGGTTGACATTTTGACAGCGGAAATGCCCGTGCGGCACCTTGACTCCTCTGAGCCAAGGTTAGCCTTCCAACCATTCGAATAACAATGGGCACATTTTTCGCGCGACCGTGTGCCTCTGCACACTTCCGTCTCTCTAACAACTCTCGCCGAGTCATACTCTTCAGCATCTATGAGTGCAATCATGCATCAAGGCTATCTAGCCAAGACACTCACACTGTCCATAGGTTCTCACTATGGCAAGGCAAATCCCAACACCGATGCCCATCCAGACATTCGCAAGTCAAGGTAGCATGTGTGGCTAAGAGCCAACACCAAGCTGACGTGCCAACACCTCCCATCATGTCCCATTCGATACTATCCGATTAGTTCACGTCACAGACCAAGGACTCCCATACGTCCATGGTCCAATCCTCAAGGCACCATACCATCATGCATGTTGGCAGGCCCTCGAGACTGGCTGCTAGACTAGTAGCACACACTGGACCTCTGTCCTGCTCAAGCATAGTGCACCCTCCAATGCTTGCATGCTAACAAGTCCCACGAATGACTTCTCGTGCCATCTCGTGTAGAGATTCATGGCCATGGCACACCACAACATCTCTCGAAGGTTTGGGACACGTTCCATGCAAGCGGCATCCCGGCAAGCCAAGGGAACCGTACCCTTAAACCTCTGGCAGCACACTTTGATGCACTACCGGGGCGGCCTGGTAATGTCCATGAGTACTCCTACTCATGGAGACATATGAGTCCCCTCGTGGTCCTCATATGCCCGCCCTACTAGTCCTCCCAACTAGTAGTAGCTCACTTGACGCACCTGCGCCAGGGGGTGGTGGAGAGCTGACACCAGGTGCTCCCCCTACAAAGAGCCTTCTGAGCTTTTAGCCTTCTACCAGGAACATATATGATTTTTGCTTGGGAGACATATTTGGCTTCCAGCTCGCCAATTCTCTGAATCTCCCAAATACGATCATACCATTGCGTTCATTGACCCTTCATATATGGAACTTACCAAGTCCCGTCCATTTCCAGGCAATATTGAAGGTATTTACGAAAATGCCACTGCCGTACAAACTAGGCATCAGCATGCTCACCAGCCTGCACCCTCACGTGCGCATCTGACCGAGCGCCATCCTAGCTTGTAACATGCCATCAAGGCCGACATGTTACACTGAGCACCAGTACTCTGTGTACCGACACCCAACGATAAGTTCGCAGTCTACTGAGATGCATCAAAGCAAGGGTTGGGTTGCGTGCTGATGTAGAATGAAAAGGTGATAGCCTATGCCTCAAGGTAGCTGAAGGAGTACGAGCAACGCTATCCAACGCATGATATGGAGTTGGCAGCAGTGGTCTTTGCATTGAAAATCTGGCGCCATTATCTTTACGGAGAACGGTGCGAGATTTATACGAACCACAAAAGTTTAAAGTACTTCTTTATTTAGAAGGCTAAACATGAGGCAGCGCAGGTGGTTAGAGCTAGTGAAGGATTACGACTGCAAAATCTTTTACCACCCGGGAAAATAAAATGTAGTTGCCGATGCGCTAAGTAGGAAGAGTTATGGAAGTTTAGCAGCACTAGCCGGAATGGGAAAGCCGCTACAGCAGGAGAAAATTAGAGCCGGAATAGAAATAGTTGTCGGTAAGCTGGCTAATTTGTCTATCCAGTCAAATCTACTAGAAGATATTCGGATTGGGCAAGGGCATGACGACACACTAGCGTCACATGTGGATGCAGTTAGAGAGGGAAAGGACACATATTTCTCAATATCAAGTCAAGGATTATTGAGATATAAGGATCAGGTATGCATGCCAGATAATCAAGGGATTAAGATGGTGATTCTAGAAGAAGCGCACAGAACCCCATACTCAGTTCACCCAGGATCGACCAAGATGATACACGACATCAAGGCAATCTATTGGTGGCCAGGGATGAAGAAGGACATAGCGGAGTTTGTGTTTAAGTGTCTAGTATGCCAGCAAGTTAAAGCAGAGCATCAGTGGCCTGCAGGATTATTCCAACCACTTAGCATTCCAAAATGGAAGTGGGATGATATAGCCATAGATTTTGTGATGGGTTTGCCACGAACAAGTAAGCAACATGATTCGGCTTGGATAATAATAGATAGATTAACCAAGTTAGTTCATTTCCTGTCTGTTAAGACTTTGTACATAGCAGATTAATACGCAGACATTTAAGTCTAAGAAATAGTACGACTGCATAGAATCTCTAAGACAATAGTATTCGATAGAGGATCGATGTTTACATCGAGATCTTGGAGTAAGTATTTTCCGCTAATAGGATTCTCCTACAACAATAGCTACCAGTCAACAATCAGGATGGCACCCTACAAGCTATTTTATGGAAGAAGGGTCGATCACCATTGCATTAGGACGAGGTAGGAGAAAGGCAACTACTTGGACTTGAAGCTGTTAGAGGAGCTCAGCGCTGATTAGAAAGCATATGCTCGTTGCTCAAAGCCGTTAGAAAAGTTATGCGGATGCCAAGCGGCGTGATGTGGAATTCAAAGTCAGAGATCAAGTTTTCTTAAGAATATCTCCTATGAAAGGTGTGAAGCGATTCGGGAAGGAAGGCAAGCTTAGTCCCAGGTTTATAGGTCCTTTTGAGATATTGGACAAAGTGGGAGCAGTTGCATATAGATTAGCCCTACCGCCAGCTCTAGCAGGTAGACACAACGTGTTCCACATCTCGATGCTATGCAAGTATGTGTCAGACCCATCTCACGTCCTCAAGTATGATACGATAGCACTCCAGAAAGACTTGAGTTACGAGGAACGACCAGTTAGCATCCTAGATAGAAGGATGAAAGAATTATGGTCTAAGAGTTTTCCGATAGTCAAGATCCTATAAAGTAATAGTTCTGAACGGGAGGCAACGTGGGAGTTGGAGGAAGACATGGTAACTCGGTATCCGGAATTATTTGGTAAGTAAATTTTGAGGACGAAATTCTTTTTAGTAGGGGAGAATTGTAGAGTCCAAGAACTTTACTTAGCTAGTTAGATAGTAGTAGTAATAGTAATAGCTAGTAGTTGTTATAATATGTTTATTACTGTGGATTTTGGTTCAAGCCGGGACTTAGTTGGAAACTCCTAGCAATAGTTATGCACTTTATAAGTTTAACCTATAGTTTAAGAATATTAATTATAACATAAGATTTGATTAATATTGCTGGTTATAAATATGATAATTATTATAACCTAAGGTTTAGATAGAACCAATAAGAATATGACACTTGTTATATGCATGATTATTAAAGAATTACTATTTTAATGATAAAATAAGGAAAATATAAGACTTAGTCTTCACCAGAATCTGTTAGGAGCATGACATTTGTCACAATTTTATTTATTTGTGGATTATGTTGTATTTAGATAATTAAATAGATTTTTCGTAACTTTAGAGTACTGTAACTTCCGACCTATTTTTGACCAAGTTATGTTATGAATTTTGAAAAATAGTATTTCTAGAAAGTTTTAGATAATTGAATTAGTTTTCTAACGGTATAAATATGGTCTAAATCAGAGTCATACATCTTCAGTTATGTTGATTTAACTGCATGTGAGTTTTGAGTTACGAGATTTAGGGAGTTAGAAGTTAGGATTCTATTTGTTTTTATTATTTTTGTTTTTAAAAATCAAGCTTTGACTTCTTAAACCTCTCTCTGAACAATTTTTCCAAGTCCTAAGCCTTTGACTGAAAAATATTCAAATATTTTCAATTAAATTCATTATTTTTATTCAAAGCCAAAAATAAGATTTTTATTCCTAGAACTCTATAAATAGGACCTAGCACCAAGTCTTTTCATTCATTCTTCAAGCATTGATCAGAGCCTTCCAGGTGCTAGTGAGACTATAGAGTGATAAACACTTGGGTTGGGGTTATAAGCTTTATCATTCTAAGCTTATTAGACACTTGGGAAGTAAGGTTCATAGTGTGTATTTCAGTTTCGAGGTGTAGTTCATTCATAGCAATTTCAAAGGTATTCCTATTCTTAGTTCCTTTTGTGTATTGTTTCATTAGTTCTTATAGTTTTTCTCTACTCAATTCCTAACTCAGTCTTCTCTATTCTTGGTTAGGCATCTAAGTTCTTCGAACTTGAGATTTCTTGTTGGTAAGTATCTTCTCGATGGCTTAGTTCATTCATCTTCATCTCTTTCTTTTAGAAAACTCACCTCTCTATTAATGGTTTTTTAGGAGTGTTCCAAAATTCTGACCGTGTTCTCATCATCCCGGTATTTTGGTAAGGAAAATATGATAGTTCTTATGTGATATGTGCTATGTTTATGTAAGATGTTATGATTATGCTATAGTATGATTTTATGTGTATGATATATGTATGTTTGGGGCTTATAGTTGTTATATAGCAAACCCTATCACATTTATGTTTTGGGGCTTATAGTTGCTATATAGCAAACCCCAATAGTTATATGTTTTTGGGGCTTATAGTTGCTTAACTAGAAACCTTGATTGTAGTTTGAGGCTTATAGTGGCTTGGTTAGCAAACCCCAATAGTCACCATGTACATGGGTTAGAATTATGATATATGTGTTATAGTATATGATATATGTTCATAGTTTATGTGTATGATTGTGTTTCATGCTTGTAGTAGATTTTCCTTGCTGGGCATTAGGCTTATTCCTTTATATTTTATATGTGCAGGAAAATAGTTATGGTGGCGGGAAGGTTCTTGGCAGCTTGGGAATGTGTATTGAGGGAGAATGGAATCGGTGGACTGCGTGAACAATTCGTGGATGAAGTTGTTTAAGTCTTTTAAATTATGATTTCTATGTATTTCCGCACTTAGTTTTGTAACCAAATTATTTAAGTTATGTTCTATTTTATTTTCAAACAATGGGATCCCATATCCTAACTGAATTTTATATATTTTGCCCCTGGTTTTAAAGTTTTTAATAAAGTTATGTCTATTTTGCATGTAAGTTTTCTTAAGATTAGTATCTATGAATAGTAGTTATTAATGGTCCAAAGTCTAGAATAAGTTGGGTCGTTACATCTCCGACATTGAATTTCTTTTCTCACACTTTAGAATTGAAACACCGGGTGATTTTTTGCTGGTACGCAGCTACTCGGAGTTGGGCTTGCTCACGCTTTTCCTCGACCAAGTCTAGGGATTCCATTAGTAGTTGGTTGTTCGAGCCTTGATCGTACGTTATTCTGCGATGCAAAGGCGGATCTAACTCAACATGCAACATAGCCTCATATCCATAAGTTAAAGAGAATGGAGTATGGCCTGTTGCTATTCGATGGGAAGTTCTGTACGACCAAAGGACTTCAGGTAATTGTTCTGGCCACGCCCCCTTAGCTTCTTCTAGTCTTTTCTTCAGTGTATCCTTTAGCATTTTGTTGACTGCTTCGACTTTTCCATTTGCTTGGGGATGAGCGACTGAAGAAAAGCTCTTGATAATGCCATGCTGTTCGCAAAAATCCGTGAATAAATCACTATCAAACTAGATGTTGTTATTCGAGACGATTTTCCTTGGCAATCCATAACGACAAACGATGTTTTTTATCACAAAATCCAGCACCTTCTTGGTTGATATGGTTGCGAGCGGCTCGGCTTCGGCCCATTTAGTGAAGTAGTCGATGGCAACCACAACATACTTGACGCCGCTCTTTCCTGTGGGCAAAGATCCGATTAGATTTATGCCCCAAACTGCAAATGGCCACGGACTTTGCATCTGTTTAAGCTCATTAGGGGATGCTTGTGGGATTTTGGAGAACCTCTGGCACTTGTCGCACCTCCGCACAAACTCCATCGAGTCTTCATTCATCGTGGGCCAGAAGTATCCTTGCCTCAGGATCTTTTTTGACAAGCTTTCCCCCCCAGCGTGGTCTCCACAAAAGCCTTCGTGTATCTCTTTCATTAATTCTTTGGCCTTTTCTTTTGAAATACATCAGAGGAGTGGCATTGAGTATCCCCTTCGGTACAAGATTCCATCGGCCAGGATATACCTAGCAGCTTGCCGCTGAAGGGTCCTAGCTTTGTTTCTATCCGTTGGTAACACGCCTTGCGTCAGATACTCTATATATGGTGCCATCCATGTATTCGCCATCTGGATTACGATAGTGGTCTCCTCTGCTTGGATGCTTGGCATGGACAGCCGCTCAACTGGTACTATATTCAAAGTATCAGCATCCTTCGCACTTGCTAACTTGGCCAAAGCATCAGCATTCGAATTCTGGTTGCGAGGTACTTGCTGGAGGGTGTATTTGTTGAACTAAGCCAATAGATCTCTTGTTTTGTTTAAGTAGGCAACCATCTTTAAACCTCACGCCTGGTATTCTCCCATGACTTGATTCACCACCAGCTGAGAATCACTGTAGATGTCGAGCACCTTTATATTCATGTCCCTGGCTAAACGCAACCCAACGAGTAATGCTTCATACTCGGCCTCGTTGTTAGAAGCAGTGAAGTCAAACCTGATTGCGCAGTGAAATCGATGCCCTTCCGATGTTATCAATATCACTCCTGCTCCAGCGTGACACTCTTTAGAATAACCATCTATAAATAATTTCCACGAGGGAGTTTGGTTTTGAGACTCAGGCTCATTAGGCATTTCAGTCTGCTCTTTATCTGTAAGTTTAGTGAACTCTGCAATGAAGTTAGCCAAGGCTTGTCCTTTAATTTCTACTCGCGACAAGTAAGATATATCGAATTGCCCAAGTTCAACTGCCCATTTTAATAATCTACCCACAACCTCTGGTTTTTGCAGGACTTGTCGTAGAGGCTGGTCGGTCAAAACCGCGATTGGGTGATCCTGAAAGTAAGGCCGCAGCTTCCTAGAGGCCAAAATTAAGCAATATGCTAATTTTTCAATAGGTGGGTACCGCAGCTCCACTCCAATTAGCCTCTTGCTTACATAATAAATAGCCTTCTGCACTCCTTCTTCCTCCCTTACCAAAATGGCACTAGCAGCATATTCTGTGATCGCCAGGTTGATGAACAAAGTTTCCTTATCAATCGGCTTCGATAGGACCGGTGGTTGCGCCATATGATTTTTCAATGTTTGAAAAGCCTGCTCACACTCCTCCGTCCATTCAAAATTTTTGTTGCCTCTAAGTAGATTAAAAAATGGAACGCACTTATCTGTTGACTTCGAAATGAATCTACTGAGAGAGGAAATTCTTCCAGTTAAACTTTGAACATCGTTAATCTTCGCTGGAGATTTCATATCGATCAGGGCTTTAATTTTCTCGGGATTGGCTTCAATTCCTCTAGAGTTAACTATAAATCCCAAGAACTTCCCTGATCCTACTCCGAAGGAGCATTTAAGGGGATTCAACTTCATCTGATATTTGTTCAAGACGTTGAAGCACTCCTGCAAATCCTTTATATGCCCTTCTTCCTTCTTCGACTTGACCAGCATGTCGTCTACGTAGACCTCCATGTTTTTGCCCATCATTTCTTTAAACATGTGGTTGACTAACCGCTGGTAAGTCGCACCAGCATTTTTCAAACCGAAAGGCATTACTTTGTAACAGTAAAGCCCTGTATCAGTTCGAAAGCTAGTGTGATCCTCATCAGGGGGATGCATACTAATTTGATTATACTCAGAGTATGCATCCATGAATGAGAGAACCGCATGCCTTGCAGTGGCATCGACCAGCTGGTCGATTCTTGGGAGTGGGAAACAATCTTTGGGGTAGGCTTTATTAAGGTCTGTGAAATCCACGCACGTGCGCCACTTGCCATTTGGTTTGGGAACTAGCACGGGATTCGAGACCCACGATGGATAAAAAGCCACCCTGATGAATCCATTCTCCTTCAGCTTTTCGACTTCTTCTTTTAAGGCATTTGATCTATCTTTGTCGAGCAGCCTTTTTTTTTGTTGCACCGTTGGAATACTCTTGTCGATGTTCAAGACATGGCTGATAACGGCAGGGTCTATTTCGACCATGTCTTTGTGCGACCAGGCAAAGACTTCCTGGTTCCTCCTTAAAAACTCCACCAGTGCTTGTTTTGTTGTTGTCTCTAAGTTTTTACCAACTTTCACAACCCTAGTCGGATTTTCTTCATCGAGTTGGACCTCCTCAAGGTCCTCGATGGGTCTAATTTCCTCTTCAAAATCCCCAAAGCGAGGATCCAGGTCTCTATCCTCACTTTGGGCAACACCTTATTTGGTGACATTATCACCTGAGTGGGCCTGAGCATCAATTGCCACTTACAACTCTTTTCCAGGAACATCTCTTGATACACCCTTCTTCGCCTTGGTGATCGAGGCGTTGTAGCACTCCCTTGCTTCCCGCTGATTCCCCAAGACACATCCTACCCCTGCGTCTATCGGGAATTTCATGGCAAGGTGCCATATTGAAGTGACGGCCTGTAGGTCGACCAGAATTGGTCTCCCAATTACAGCATTGTATGCTGAAGGAAAATCAACTACTATGAAAGTAGTGAGTAATATTCTATTAGCAGCTGCAGTACCTATTGCAACTGGAAGCCTAATCGACCCTGTTGGGGCGAGCCCTTCACCGGAAAAACCATAAATGGTTGGTTTCATGGCTCTAGGTCTTTGACGGACAACTTCATTCTTTCCAACGAAGACTTGTACAGGATGTTGATCGAACTTCCTGTGTCGACCAACACCCTCTTTACCATCATGTTGGCAATTTGTACGTCTACAACCAGCTGATCGGAGTGTGGGAATCACACATGCTGGGCATCGTCTTCAGAGAAGGTTATCAATTCCTTCTCTGTTCGAGCCTTTTTCGGTGCTCGATCCTCGACACTCATCATCTCGATTTCCTAGTCGTGGCATAGGGTTCGAGCGTATCGCTCCCTTGCTTTCCCACTATCTCATGCAAGATGCGGGCCTCTGCAGATGGTGAGTAAAGTGCCTGCCACAGGAGCTGGTTGTAGAGGCGGCGAGCGTTGGCATGTAGGCGCCTGCCGTTGCCACCTTGAGCCTCTCGCTGAGACCCTCCTATGGCTCGCACATATCTTCTTAAATGTCCCTGCCTAATCAGGAACTCAATCTCGTCTTTCAACTAGTTACATTCATTGGTGTCGTGCCCGTAGTCATTGTGAAAATGACAGAACTTTGTTGTATCTTTCTTGGAGAAATCTTTCCTTATAGCTGCGGGTCATTTGTAAGGCATGCTTGAGCTGGTCGCCTGGTAGACTTCAGCTCAGCTTTTGACAAGGGTCGTGTAGTTGGTGAATCTCGGCTCGTATCGATTGCCTTTGGGGCGTTTACTCTCAGAAGCTGAGGGTTCATTGTTTGCCCGTTTTCCACCGTTCCTACCATTGCCATTCCCGTTGCCCTTGCCGTTGCCATTGGATTTTTCTGACCCATTGGCGGCTTTGGCGGGTTCTTCCTTGGGCTCCTTGTCTTTTGTTGGCGATTTACCTTCGTTGGCAATTGTGTCTTCTAGCTTGATGTATCGATTAGCCCGATCCAAAAACTCTTGGGTACTTCTTACCCCATTCTTTCTGAGGCTACTCCAGAGGGGTGAATGGCGCCTAACCCCAGCAGTTAGAGCCATCATCTTACCCTCATCGCCCACTGTCTTGGCTCCAGCTGCTGCTCGCATGAAATGTTGGACATATTCTTTCAAGGGCTCTCCCTCTTTCTGGCGTATCTCGACCAGCTGGTTGGCCTCTGTGGGGTGTACGCGACCCGCGTAGAACTTTTCGTAAAATTACTTTACGAACATCTCCCAAGATACTATACTAGCAGGAGGGAATTTAAAAAACCACTCCTGGGTGGTGTCAGACAGTGTTGCAGGGAAGATCCGGCAGCGAGCGTCTTCCGACACTTTCTCTATATCCATTTGTATCTCAAACTTATTAACGTGAGATACTGGGTCTTCATACCCGTCAAAGTTCGACATTGTAGGCATCTTGAACTTACTGGGGCTTTCAGCCGCAACAATCCTCTGTACAAAGGGGGTACCCCTCCTCCTATCGTACACAATATGGGACGTTCGTCCCTCGACCAATTGTTGTACCGCCTGGTTCAGGGCATCAATCTAAGCCTGAACAACTTATGGGACTGCTGGGGCCACCGGTGTCAGGGGAGCGTACTCGTCGTGCCTCTCACGGCGGTCGTTAAGTACATCCCTTAGATCATCATCTCTATGTCTCTGCTCGCTAGCTCCTAGCTGACTAAAGACATTTTGCTACATGGGTTGCCCCCCAGCGTTGTGGCTAGCTGGCCTATTTTCTCTAGGTGGGGGGCTTCTGCCTCCACCTCTTTCTTCATTTCTCCAGCCAGCATTGCTTCTGCCGGAATAAGCTTCATTATAGTCATGGCCATCTCTGAATTGTGGCTGACTACGGTGTGACTGTTTGTTCACGCTATTTCCTCCTCGAGCTGGCATTTCCCGAGCGTCAGGGGGAGGCCTGCGCTGGTCATTGGGTCCTCGTGCATTGTTATGCCGTGGGGGGACCCTGACCGTAGAGCCTGACTCGGTGTTCCTCATGTTGGCAGAAGGACGCTGCCCCCTGCTCGGTAGATTTGGCTCTTCATCCCCGGGGCGTCTAGGGCTGCAAGGCGGTTGCCCGGCCCTATTCTACCTCGGGCGCTAGAGATTGCCTCGAACAGCCTGAGGTGGAGGCTGCTGCTCAGGATCCCTAGGTGGGACATCATCCTGAGCCATAGGTAGCTGCTCCAGCCTTTGAGGGCTTGCTGGCTGGAGTGGAGGGCTTGGATTGGGACCTCTTTGAGGTGGCGCATTTGGTGGCTGATCTGGCTGGGAGGTTGGCACAGCCTGACTCCTAGCCACTTGAATAATTGCTTCAAGGGCGGCCATGGCATCCCTCTGCTGACGATCCATTTCCGCCTGCTGCTCAATCAGCTCATGGCGCTGGCGTTCTATTTCTCTTTGCTGCAATGCCATTGTCTTCGCAACATTCTCCTGATTGGCCCTCAGATTAGCCAACTCATCTTGCAACACTCCTAGCGTTGCCCTCAGTATTTCAGAATCTAACTCCTTCTCATCGAACTCCAAATGTGGTTCATTCTCAGCCACATTTGGGGGAGGAGGTTGGGATGGTGCAGCGCCAGCAGCCTGTCCAGTCTTCTTGGATGTTTTTGCCATTAGATTTTTTCACAGTTTTTCATCAAGCTCTCAACGAAAGCACCAGAATGTTGACCCACGATTTGGCCAACGACACGGAGTCAAATGTACGACAGAAGATAAAACGACAATTAAGAATATAATCCAATGGAAAAGAAGAAAACACCAAGGATTTATAGTGGTTCGGCCCCAAAGAAAGGTAATGACCTACGTCCACTTAGTGCTATTATTGATATTGAATCTCAAAGCTGTGATCAAAGAACATGGGTTCTTGAGTTTCACAAACCTTCGAAGAAATACAATGAAACAATGGATAATTGCATTATAACTCTCTTTCTCTCTCTATCTTAGCAAAGAAATTCAGGGATCAAAAGTCTTTTCCTTGAGCTATATCATGTATATTTATAGGCTCAAGGAGGGTTACATGGGCCAACGGGCTGCATCTTTCTTTAATAACCGCTTATCAAGGTCATAATGAGGAAATATTCAATGTAATTATTATAAGATTACAATTTTAGAAGTAAATAAAACAAACTATACGACCTGATTGGTCGTATCTTATAATTAAGCCTGACGAAGTGATGTGCTTCTGGTCGATAGCCGAACAACACTTCTGCCACGTGTTAACCACGTGTGAGAAATCCATGTCACGTCATCAGCAGCCGTTTTTAGGGTAAACATTATTAATTTTAAATATTTAATAAATTAAAATATTAGAATTAAGTTGTCAGATATTACATATATTTTTTAAATACTTGATATTTTTTTTGAAATCTTTTATTTGAAAATAATAATATCTGATTATTCTATAGATTTTAATATTTAAATAATTTGAAATTTGAAAATTTGTTGACTAAATATTTTTATAGATATTTGAATTTGTTTAACTATTTAAGATATTTTTTCAAAAATAGCAGATGATATTTGTTTTAAAAATTTATAACTGGTTAAATTTTTAAAAATATCACGTTTTTCAAACCAATTAATAAAATATTTTTTAATAAATGGAATTTAAATTAACTTTGGTTAATTGTTGATAAATCCTATTTAAATTAAATTAATAATTTTCAAATTAACCTAAACCAAGTTGATTGTTGATAAATGAAATTTAAATTAACTTTTGTTAATTGTTGATAAATTTTATTTAAATTGACTTATTTATTTTTGCAAAAAATTTAATTAATTCAAATTTTTGGATAAATCCTAGAAAATTAATTATGGTATTCTTGCAAATGAAATAAATTGTGGGATTTTTGCATAAATTCATAGACTTGCTCATATAGTAACATGATTTGGCCCATCCAATTATAACATGTCTGTTTGCACTATATGTGGTGTTTTTTGCAATTGGGCTTAGATGCGTATAGTGGCCCATATGTTTGCATAATATATGGATTTTGCCAAATAAAATATTCATAAAATGATAGGTTTTATTTGGGCCCATTAGAAAATGTAAATTTTAAATTCCTCTCTTGTGGGTGATTCCACTTGCGAAGGTCATTTGCTTTGCATGACTATAGTGAGCCTAATCAATTAATAAAAATTAATAAAATGAAGGTTTGAATTCCTGTCGTTTGGACCTTGTATGGAAGTATGTGGGCCTTAGTAGTGAGAACGACATACTGGACCCAGCCCTCCTCTATACAAGCCCAATTGTTAAGGCCCATTTGCCTAAGTTGGACTTAATTGTATAGGTTCATTATATTAGTTAAACCTAAATATTGATTAGCAACAAATTAATTCTAAATTAATTGAATTTGTTTGAATGTGACACTTTAGAATTAATAGAAAATTATAGGACTTTGCTTTTAAAATTTTAATCTTATAATATTTTTTGGAGAACCATAGTCATTAATTTTAAAAAATTAATAATAAAAGTATTATTTTAATAATGAGCTTATTTTAAAAATTATATTCGTTCTCCACCGTTAGTTTAACAAGGTAAATAGCTTAATGGGGCCTCGAGACGCTTTGATTTGTCCACCTACATAAGGTG
Source organism: Humulus lupulus (assembly GCF_963169125.1). Classification (NCBI taxonomy): domain Eukaryota; kingdom Viridiplantae; phylum Streptophyta; class Magnoliopsida; order Rosales; family Cannabaceae; genus Humulus; species Humulus lupulus. Next base: position 249,216,396 of record NC_084793.1, read on the forward strand.
TTAATTAGTTATTTTGACAAGGTTAGATTTCAAAAGATAGATAATTATAGGTCAAATTCTACCAGACTCACCCCTGTGGTGACTATTAGGACTAAATCTATTGATTATCGAAACTGTGGGTCTAGCTCATTGTTAACGCCGTTTTTCGTCAACAATGAAAGAAGAGCACGTAAACAATAACTAGTAAAGGCCAATCAAAATATAATAATACCAAACACGATTTTTACGTGGTTCAGCAGTTAAATCTGCCTAGTCCACGAGTCTTTTTTATTAAGCTCAAGATGATCTCTGAAAATTCTTCAGAGTTTTCTCTCAAGATTCAGAAATTCCGTCCTTTACAATGGTGCATGATCTCTCTATTTATAGAGAGGAATGCAGAATACTATCCCACATATTTTGGGTAGTTACTCTTTATTTGCAAATAAATCAAATGGCTTTAAATGCCTGTAATCCCATATAAAAGGAAACGTCCCCTGAAGACCAGGGGGCGTATAACTAATCAAATAATATCCCATGGTTTTAGGGGATCTACATTAATAAATGTAGACCACGTCTCTTATGGACAACACTTGAAGATGTTCAAGGTTATTACCATATATATCCAAGGCCTTATTCTCCCAGGTCTTACATCAACTTTCGAGCTAATGAAATCTCCCGAGGTCACAATGGCTTTTGAGATCGTACTCGCGTCAGGCTTGGAACCCCTGATCTGAGGTCATCCCTGAGGATAGATGCATCTCGGGTGCTACCCCTTCGAGATCGTGTGGAGTTCGAGGCCACCATATTCGAAGTCGTCTCAGCTTTGCAGGCTCGATGTCTAGTCTTGGAACATACTTCAGACTTTACGAGTTCATTCGCTACGAATCCAGCTTTTGAGGTCACATTCGACATGGCTCGAAATCTGGGTATAACATCTTGCCCCCTCAAAAGTATTTGTTCGAATCCTAAGAGAAGGAAACTTTTGAACTACTTTCTTCAGGAACCGTACCGTCATATACTTAAAAATGGACACGCGTCATTTGGGTATTGCTCATTTATGGTACTTGAGTACCTTGGAAACTTGCTCACGATCATTCGTCTGCCACCTTTTCAGTACCATCATGTCCTTGCCCCCTGATCGTTGGATTTCACGAGGATTCTGGCCAATGGCTCAAATTAATCCTTTTTATCACTTTTCTCCCTTTATATTCAAGATCTTCTTCTTCCTCTTATTTTACACGCATCAAAAACAAAAAAGGGAAAAGACGAAACCAGAGGCCATCCTAGAGAACCTCTTTCTCGTGCATGTTCTCTCAGCCGAAAAAACAAAGGACCTCCGGTTTGTTCGAGTCCGTGAGCTCATATTTGCAGCCTTTCCTTCAGTCGGCAATTTCTCTGCAATCACCATTATTGTGTAAGTGTCCAATCTTTGTTTTTTTTTTATTTTCCCTCATACTCGTTTCTGTTCATATTGTTCTTGTTACGTCTTTGGATGTACTAGTTTATTTTCTTAGTACAATACATTGGGGAATTTTTGTCTGATAGGCTTTTATGTTTTAAGTTTCCATACTGGGTTTACATCACTGGTTCATATCCAGTTTTGATGTTTGAACAAGATTCCTGTTTTCTGGGTTTTTAAAATTTTAAAAGACGTTTCTTGTACACCAAGATATCGGGTATAAAACCTTGGCTTTGACAAATGCGCGATACCCAAGGTTACCTTTTCTGGTTATCCGCCACTCTTTTTCCCCTGATTTTTGGGATTCTAAAAAAAAATTGTCTACTCTCCTCCCTTTCTCGTGGAACGCATGTTCTGACTCTTTTATAATGGTCTTAGTATCGAGCTTGTTTTGTTCCTACACTCCGAGCTCGTCCTATCGAGCTCGTAATTATTGCATGCATGGCCCTCACCATTTTTTCTTTCTCGCTAGATGTCACAGAATCTGGAAAGATGGTGGGGATCGTTGCTGGCAATCCCTTACTCGCCAAAAACCCCAAGCCCGGAATCGTTGTTTGCTCGGAATCAACGTCGAATCCGTGAGTACGAGCTTGCACGCGAGCAAGAAGATATTCGAGCTCATTACCACCGCCAAATAGACGAGGTCATAGAGAAGAAGAGGAGAACTCTTTGGGAGGCCCTTTATCCAGAGTCCAACTCAGGTCCTAGGTCGATCCCCCTCGACCCCGCACTAAAGGTCACCGTCGCGTATAGTCCAGGAGAACTCCAATTTTCATTGATGGGGGAGCCTCCTTCCTCGCAGCCGAGGAAAGAAATCTTCGAGGCCGAGCACTATTGGAGCTCGGTTACCTCGACAAGTCAGATAACTGACATTCTGGCCCTCCATGGCCTCAGGTTGTCAAGTTCTCTGAAGTGTCGAGCTCCGGCCGCTCACGAACGAAGGTGTTACGCCCGGGGATCTTGACAACAGGCTGAGATACGCAGCATGGAGCCAGGAACACATGAAGGCGGGGGCGCTGTTGCCTTTGAAGTCTTTTTTCAAGGACTTCACGGATTTTGTTGGGTTGGCCCCGTGCCAGCTCAACACCAATTCTTACAGGGTCCTGTCAGCCCTAAGATCGCTATACCACGAGCTGAAGTGGGAAGGGCCCTCACCTCAGGAGATTTTATATCTCTTTTGTCTGAAAAGCAACCCCTCCCGAGCTCGGGGAGGAGATGGATTTTAATATCTTTCGAGCTATCCCAAAGAGAAGAAGGTCTTTGAAGATCTCCCCAATCATCCACCTGATTTCAAAAAAGCCTTCTTCTGGACAGATGGCCTGTCCCCGTCTCGATATTACTCATTCAGGCGGATTCGTAAGTATTCCACTTTTCTTTATCTCTGTGTTCGGATTTTTAGCTGTAAGATTTGTACTTAGTTAAAATATGTCTTGCTTTCCAGCCAATTTTCAGCGCCCTACTCCTGACGAGGCAATGAAGGGGCATAGAGAGACCTTGCTCGAACTCCCTCATGGCAGGAGGTCTCTCTTGTACCTTTTGCATGAAGATAAGCTCCGAAATTGTAGACTTTTGGGAGAGGGCCAGTCCACCTTTGACTGGTCCAATAAAAAGTATGAACATTGGGAGCAGGTGCCCTTGCCCACAGGCGTCCTCCCTCCGAGGAGAGAGGTGAGGCCCCCACTTCCAGTTCGTAGGAGTCCGCCGTCGGGGAATGAGGCTAATGATGAAGCCTCGAGCTCGGACTCGGACGAAGGTAAAGCCCTCCTTACCTCGAGAATGTGGTCCCCCACCTTACTAAAGCATAAGCCCGATAGGTTAGTTTCATGCCCGCATGATAGATACCACTTCTACATATGGAGTTGGGTAGACGCTTGTGTTCATAGGTTTGATAGTTGGCTCAGGAAGTATGATACCATGTATACTTCAGACGAGGTGTGGAGCGGGATAGCTGTCCAATATGGGACCAATGATTATAGGGACCTTTCGAGGTTGACATCCACCTATAGGGAAGGTACTCCCCCTGCCTCTTCTGAAGATGGGGGAATTTCATGGTCCTCGAGCTCTAGTTCGGGGGAGAGTTCCCGTTAGGTTTTTTCTTCACTTGGTTTTTTTTTTTTTTTTTAATTTTCCAAGCTTATTATCATTATGTCTAACTCCGATTGGAAATGTGCATGTGCCATGGATTCCGACCTCGACAATATCATCGAGAGTGGTGGCGCCAAAAGGAGCAAGCGTCCCAGGGCAGGGTCGCGAAAGGTGGACCGGCCTACTAAAGTCCCCAAGAGGACCGAGAAGACACCTCCCCCCCCAGCTCCGCTTATTTCCGGTTCCATCACGGCGCCGTCTTCGCAGGTCGGTGCCACGACTGTGATATCGACTTCGCAGGTCGATGCCTCTAACAAGACCGAGCCCCAACTTCCTATAGTGGTTCGATCGACACTTGGCCCACCTCCTAGAAAGCCTTCTGCTTCTCGAGCTCAGAAGCTGTCAGTTTCTACCCACATGGATGCATATGTGGTTGAAAATGCCGCTGGGTCCCATGGGTCTACGCTGGTCTCGGATGTTATGTCCTGAATTGGCCAGAGCTTTGGTAGTCTTGAAGCTCCCCAATGGCAATGCTTGAACGATACCCAAGACTGCACTTTCCTCTATGAGAAGAGTATCGAGCTCGCTGCCGCGGTAAGTTTCCTTTTTCAGTCCTACTTCTTAGTTATAATCACACTGACCTGGTGCTAATGATGATTTCTTCCTTTGTCAGTCTCTTGCCTTTACTGCCCAGCTCAACTATAAGTTGAATAACGAGATCCATTCGAGTAAGTCTTATGCTCAGGAGGCGAAGGATCTCCACCGCAAAGCAAGCGATGACCTGAAGGCAGCAAATGCAAAGCTTGATGCAGGAGCTAAGGAACTTGAGGGCATGGCCACCGATCTTGGGAAGCTGAAAGCTAGGCTCGAGGAGCTTGAAAAGGAGAATGCCGAGCTCGCAGATCTTAAGAAGGAGAACGCTCAGCTCTAGGAGGCCAACAAGAAGCTCGAAGAGGAAAAGGCCGCCACCTTTGACATCATTGAGGGTGAAAAGGCTCGTCTCCTTGCTGAGTATAAGGAGAAGAAGGACCAGGCGGTTGATTCGGCCATGTACAGAATGTGGGTCAACAACGAAGACCTGGACACCAGCTTCTTAGGTCCTCTCGAGGCGAAGCTTCTTGACAAGTGGAATGCTCGGCTTAAGGCGGAAGAGGCTACTTGGGATGCCGTTTCGGAGGGAAACCCAGAAGGATAGTCATGCTATTCGTCCTGAGGAGTTCGGTGCTGTTGATGCTGAGAAGGCCTAGGAGAATCCTCCTACTTGAATCTGATCTCGTGGAAATCTCATCTTGGGGCTGCGTCCCCTTATTTCTTGTAATTACTTTAATTTATGCCCACAGGGCTGATACAATTTCTTTTATTATTGACCTATATATGCTTTACATTTCTCAGCTCGAAATATTTTGCACATTTTATATTGATGAATCATTTATGTTTATTTATTCATACAAACATAAAGTATTTAGGCTCGAGACTCGATGCATTCATGCATCGTCTGCTCGAATTATCCGCTTCCGATCTCGTTATTTATCAAGGTCGGATATTACTTTAACCACGAACCCGAAAGTACTTATATGGTATGTAATGTGAATGGTTTAGTTATATCTTTTGCTTAGTTACTTTTTTCTCGTCCTCGGTTTTTTCTCCGAGGTTATGAGTTCGAAACTATTTTTCTTTAAGATATTCTAGCCTCGATCTCGACTTATCTCGGAGTAGGTTTAGGTTCCTACTTATCGTCGATTAGTTTTTTGGCTGGTTTGCTCCAAACCTATTAAGTTTGCACATCTGGTTAAATCCAAACGTTATTATCTTTTGATAGTTCGGTTGCGTCCAAACTATCTAAGCTCGCGTATCTGGTTGAGTCCAAATACTTATGTTTTTTGATAATTCGGTTATGTCCAAACTATCTAAGCTCGCGTATTTGGTTACATCCAAATACTTGTGTTTTTTGATAATTCGGTTATGTCCAAACTATCTAATCTCGCGTATCTGGTTACATCCAAATACTTTATGTTTTTGATAATTTGGTTGTCCAAACTATCTAAGCTCGTGTATCTGGTTACATCCAAATACTTTATGTTTTTGATAATTCGGTTGTCCAAACTATCTAAGCTCGCGTATCTGGTTACATCCAAATACTTTATGTTTTTTTTTTTTTAAATCAATGGTATATATACCGATGATGCCTCCTTAATATCCTATGAGTGTGACCATAGGTTATTAAATTAAGAGAGATCGCAAAAATAAAAAGGGATAATATATTGAACGAAATAGATCTTTATTTGATGGAATTCAAAAGCAAACAAACTAATACAAATAGAAAGTCATGGTTATAGGCAACACTTTTCCTACACTACTGATAGTAAGGTCTAAGGTGTTCGCCATTCCATGCTCGCGGTACCAGGCTCCTGTCCAATCTCGCAAGTTTGTACACACTGAGATGGATGACTGATTCTATCTGGTATGGCCCTTCCCAATTCGGCCCGAGCACTCCAGCTGCTGGATCTCGTGTTGCCAAAAATACGCGTCTCAACACCAGATCTCCCATTCTGAACTTTCGATCTTGAACCCTCTTGTTGAAATACCTGGTAGTTCGTTGCTGGTAAGCAGCGTTTCTCAGCTGAGCCTCCTCTCTCTTTTCTTCAATCAAGTCTAAGGTTTCCTCAAGCTGAGTGTGGTTTGAACTTTGATCGTAAATCTGAGTTCGGATCGTTGGGATTTCGACCTCAATGGGCAACATTGCCTCGCAACCGTATGCTAGAGAGAACGGGGTATGTCCTGTTGACGTTCGAGCTGTGGTCCTATATCCCCATAGGACTTGGGGAAATTCTTCGGGCCACCGTCCCTTCGCCTCCTCCAACTTTTTCTTCAGAGAACTTTTGAGAGTTTTGTTCACAGCTTCGACTTGGCCATTCGCTTGAGGGTGAGCTATTGATGAAAAACTCTTTATTATGCCGTTCTTTTCACAAAAGTTGGTGAACAAGTCGCAATCGAACTAGGTTCCGTTGTCGGATACGATCTTCCTCGGCACCCCATATCGGCACATGATACTTTTTACTACGAAATCAAGGATCTTTTTTGAAGTTATAGTGGCCAATGGTTCAGCCTCCGTCCATTTTGTGAAGTAATCCACGGCGACTACATCATATTTTACCCCGCCTTTGCCAGTCGGGAGAGAGCCTATGAGGTCGATGCCCCATACCGCGAAAGGCCATGGGGAAGTCAACATGGTTAGCTCGGATGGTGGAGCTTGGGGTATTGTGGCGAATCTCTGGCATTTGTCGCATTTGTTCACGTACTCGAAAGAATCCGTTTTAATGGTTGGCCAGAAATATCCTTGGCGTATGATCTTCTTGGACAGGCTATGCCCCCTGGTGTGATCTTCGCAAAACCCTTCATGAATTTCTTCAAGGATCTTCTTAGCTTCGGGAGGGGTTACGCACCTAAGTAACGGCATGGAATATCCCCTCCTGTATAGCTTCCCATCCAAAATGGTGTAGCAGGGAAGTTGATACATCAACTTTCGAGCCTGGTTCTGGTTTCTTGGAAGGACTCTGTTCTCGAGATATTCAACTATTGGGGTCATCCAGGTAGGCTCTGTGTCGATCATACATACATCTTCCTCATCTGGCTCATTAATGCTAGGTGCCGAAAGGTGTTCTATGGGCACGACGTTCAGTTCTTCATTTTCTGCGGATGTGGCGAGCCGAGCTAAGGCATCTGCATTTGAGTTCCACTCGCGGGGAACCTGTTCGATTGTATAAAATTCGAAACACTCTAATGCGGATTTTGCCTTCTCCAAATAAGCTGCCATTCTCATGCCGCGAGCCTGGTATTCTCCCAAGATTTGATTAACCACGAGCTGGGAGTCACTGTAGCGATGTATAGCCCTAGCTTTGAGCTCCTTTGCTATATGAAGTCCCGCGAGTAAAGCCTCGTATTCGGCCTCATTATTCGATGCTTTGAAGCCAAATCTTAAGGTATAATGAAATCTGCTCCCTGCGGGGGTAACCAAAATGACCCCTGCCCCTGCTCCATTTTCATTTGATGAGCCGTCGACGTAAAGTTTCCACAGATCGTGGGCCGGGGTTATTACCTCGTCGTCGGCTATGCCAGTACATTCCACTATAAAGTCTGCCAACGCTTGTGCCTTAATGGTCGTCCTCGGGTGGTAGGTGATCTTGAACTGTCCGAGCTCAACAGCCCATTTAAGAAGTCGACCTGAAGCTTCTGGTTTAGACAAAACTTGCCTAAGTGGTTGATCAGTCATCACATGGATGGGGTGCACCTGAAAGTAGGGGCGGAGTTTACGAGACGAATGAATCAAACTGAGCGCGAGTTTCTCCATCAATGGATATCTTGACTCTGCCCCCAGTAATCTTTTACTGATGTAATAAATGGGTCTTTGCACCTTCTCTTCTTCTCGAACGAGCACGACGCTTATTGCGTGTTCGGTGGTTGAAAGGTATAGGTACAGTATTTCTCCCGTTTCAGGTTTTGATAGGATGGGTGGTTCTGCAAGGTGCTTTTTGAGCTCCTGAAAGGCCAGCTCGCATTCCTCCGTCCATTCGAATTTCTTACCTCCTCTCAATAATTTGAAAAATGGAAGACCACGGTCCGTAGATTTCGAGATGAATCTGCTTAGGGCTGCCATCCTGCCAGTCAAACTTTGGACATCTTTGTGCCTTCGAGGTGAAGGCATGTCAATCAGGGCCTTGATCTTGTCGGGGTTAGCCTCGATTCCACGAGAGTTCACAATGAAGCTCAGAAATTTTCCTGAAGATACCCCAAAAGTGCACTTCTGAGGATTTAGCTTCATGTTAAATTTTCGGA